>NC_132785.1:39298650-40498650 GCF_048418805.1 Vulpes vulpes
TTAGAAGTCTTCAAGCTGTTTTGATGCCAAAGTATAAATTCTTTCTCACCATCCATACTTACTTCATTTTAACTATGATGAACTCTTGTATGATAAACTATATACTTCTTGTTGTTACATCAGTCTTGGAGAATTTATGACTTAAGAATGTGAAGCTATTTGACTCTGTAGCCACATGTTTTAATTACTCAACATGATATTTAGAATTCATACATTTCAAAATTATTTTCAGTTCCTATTTTTGTCCATTAAAGACTACTGGAATAGAACTACATAATGTTTTGGATTTTTTAAACACTTAGCTATTTTTTCTTTTACAAATTCTTACAATTTTCTTTCCAAATAAGAACCAATAAGATATAAAAGCATATAATATTAAAACATTAAGATATGTTGATATCTTGCTTTTGTTTGTATACACTTCCATAACCACCAACCACAGCAAATTACTCTACTCTACAAGACATAACAATATTATCCAAATATTCAATGGAAATCCAATGATAAATATGAAGATGAATTTCATTTTAAGAGTACTAGCCTCTTGGGAAAATGAGGAATAAAAAGTTGAATCTTGGTATTTAGGAACTTTCTTTTTCTCTGAGAGTATCTCTCATTTCATGATACCAAATCAGTTTCCTGTTACTAATGTTCATTAAAAATTGCTTACTTTGTAAAAGTGCTATTTGCTATATAAAAATAAAATCACTATTTGTTGTTCAAGATAAAAATAGTAGGTAAATTTATTCAAATAAATAAGTTTGATGTAACTATTTCTTTGTGCATTCAAATAGCATTTAAAATTAAGGTCAGTTATTTTTGAATGAATTTCATTAATTAGAAATGTAAAATCTATTATATATGTTATATATTAAAGTTGTTTTATCATATGCTTGAATAGTAAATACTTTTAAAAAGAAAAAAAATCATTTTTTAATAATTTGAATATTAACATTTGAACGTACTTCTTTAAACAATACTGATATGCAGATTTCTGTGTACTGGTCTTCTTTAAATAGGAATGTAGTTATTCATATGCATGATTTAAATACTATCTTAATAGCTTAAATTACATTTTTGTTCATTGAATTGGAAAAAATAGCATAACATCTAAACAACTAACACAAAATTTAAGATCATAATATTGGGAAAATATTATATCATCTCATATTATGCACATTTTTGTAAGGTAACTTGAAAAATACAATCACATACGTATTGGTCAAAATTGAATATTTATATTAAAGTTAAACCATGTGTAAATATTTTATTCAACTTTTATGGTGAAATTTCTATTTGTAAATATTTATAAAATAAAACTACATTAAAAGTCTATTATATGTGGTACAAATGATACTAAAGGCATTAATTGCATTGCCAGAGAATGAAGATGGTATAAAGAAAACAAGTAATTGTTATTTTAAAATAATTAGAAAAAATACAGTATGTGGCAAATTTTAACTTACATCTGATTTCTAGGTGTCTTGCATGGTGGTTCAGTGTGTATTTTCACATACTCTTTGTATTCATTTATTTAAAATAATGCAAATATTGATATACATGCCAAAGATAATCCTTTAAAAATGTTATTTCAAAATAGCGAAAAAATAAATAAGGCAATTATTTATGTCAAATCTGTACCACAGCTATGACAAATTTGTAAATACTGCAATGGAAAGAGTGATGCTTGGTTTAGTCTTGCTGCCAATTTATTATTATATTTACTGCTCTAGATATTCTCTTCATTTGAAAATCTTTCTACAAAACAGGAAATTTTCTACACAGATAAAGTGGGGTGACAATGAAAGAAAGGAAAATAAGAATTTGGTTATGATAAAACTAAGATGATTTCCAAAATAATTAAGCTTAAATTAGTTTTAAGAAGTTCTGAATTAATGGTCTATCAGGTAACAAATAAATAAGTACATAAATTCAATAATCACATAAGAATTTTTGATAAATAATTTTAAACTATCTCTTAATCCCACTACATCATAATTGTTGCAACTTTGCTCTTAGATTCATATTTTAAATATTAGAAATATTAGACAAAATTCCATTTGATGTGATTTTCTTCTAATGAATTGTGTTGTTATTACTGCTGCTTTCTCTTCAGAATCATTTTACAATTGAAACCCTATGTGGGTCTTATCATCTGGAACTATTGCACTGAATCTACAGGTGCTGTGAAGAAAATCTCCATAAAATAAATATAAATGTCTATACCAAATATTTATTCAGTCATTAACTCTGAATATCAATGTATTTTGTTATGTATATATTCTGTAAATATATATATATAAAGCATATATATCTTCTCATATTTGGATAATACCATTGTTTTATAGCGGGAATGATACCATGTATTAACTAGGATTTGGGATTTGGAGGGTCTTACCTTTTTCCCCTTTAATTTTTTATTTCTCCAATTGATATAGAATTTTGATGTAAAATTTTCTATATAATGAATTATTCACATGAACCAGATTCATGCTTGTACATTATTGTTAGACTTCATTTCATGATACATTATTATGGTTATGCTGTTTAATTGAATGTAATTCATAGATCTTTTAAAAATTTACCTCGTTGTCAAGATTACCATATTCCTTTTATGGACTGTATATAAAATAGCATTGTCGGATAATTTTTTTGTAATGTAATGAGCCAGATAGAGTTGCTAACCTAATCAAATAATGTAAGAGTATGGCATTTGTCTATACAGAAATCAAAAATATTATAAAGCGATTACTGATCTTTTTACATGTTAACAATATTCAATTCAGTGAAAACACTGCACACTGTGATCACTCCTTAAATGGTTGACTTAAATGACTTTGAGTTTTGAAAAATATTTTTTTTGTTTTTTTGTTTGTTTGAAAAATATTTAAATTTACATTATTCTAGTTGTTCTTAACTTTACGAATTTACTCAATTTGGTTGGATTAATCATAAGAAAACTGTGAAGTAGATAAATAACATCTCTCTTTCAGCCTTGTACTCTATTTTGGCTTGCCTTTTAACCTGCAGTTCACAAAGCATGTTACAATCATTTCACTTTCAACTAATTTTTTTTTTCTGAAATGTTAATTCGTTACTGACCTGTGCTTCATGAGAGTGGTATTATGATGAGGGTAACTCAGCTTTCGAAAGGACTTACAAGGCTGTTACTCATACTTCTACCTAGAAACCCAAGTTTGGTGATAGTAATGAGAGAGTATAGTGGGACAGAAAATCAAACTTGGCACCAAAAACAGAAACTATGCAGATTAGCTCACTCAGCTTACAGGGGTGGCAAGCCTGCCAATTATATAGAAAATGTAGCCATTTAAGCGTATAACTCACCCCACTTTTTGTGATTTATATTTTCCATCTTAGGTTAGAAAAAATTGGAGGAGGGTATAGATAGGACTTAAACCAAGAAAATACTTTTTTTTTTTTTTAAGATTTTATTTATTCATGAAAGACACACAGAGAGAGCGCTGAGCCACCCAGGCTACCCAAAGAAAAGACATTTTAATCAACAAATCTATTATATATCAATGCCTTTAAAAAAAAAAAAACTTTGTTTTAAGCTGTTTTTTGGTCACATTGATAATGTGGGATAGTAATGGGAAAATAGAATGCATCTAAAACAGTTATTAACAATTTTTTCCATATATGCAACCAAATTTATTCTGACAACCTGCAGTTTCAAAAATTGTCAGAGGAAATATGCATAGTTGTTTTTTTCATTAATTGGCTGATATAACAAGTATGTAAATATAATATTTACTTAATAAATTACAAACAGTTGAAATATATTTGAGTATTATCCTATTTAGTTATTATTTACTGGTATGATTAAATATATTATTTCTATCTCCACACATATAATACAATGTTTCAATGAGCAAGGGCTTTTTTCTTTTAAAATTTCCCTTTTAATTCTAATTTAAATAGTTTCTTCAGTAAAAACATAGCTCAATAGTAATACAATCCTGTGATTCTTTCCTGAATAAAAGAGATTTTGTGCATATCCTTTTTAAGTATGATCTAAACCACGGAAGTGCTTTTAGTCTTCAGTTGGGGTTTTTCAAAAGAAAACCTATACTCAGGGTATTAAATATTTTTCCTATAAAATAATTTAACAAGTATGATAAAATAATTAAGTACTGCTCATATTTTTTTTATTTTAACATTTCAAGACCTTTAGTATTTTTATCCTATGTTAAAACACTCCAGTAAAAAACTGCTAAAGAAGAATTTCCATGGTCAGCAATTTTAAACCGGTGCAATAACATCTTTTGTGTTTATAAAAATAAGAGAACTAAAGAAGCAAGCAATGTATCCCTTCAGCATGTTTCTTTAGGTTATGATATGTGTATGTGTGTTTGTGTTATGCAGGTTTTACAGGAAGGGTTGCTGGTTTCATCAGCTTTTTTTTTTTCTTTTATATTTTCTAAGCCATTGTGATTGTTTTCATCATAAGCTATACACACAAGAGCATGCTGACGATTTGAAGGAAGGAGTAGCATTATCTTTTAGCAATCCTTTTATCCCATTAATCACCAGCAGAAAATAATGCCAAGAAGACCTGTGAGCTATAATCTTCATTGGTCAAGTCCTCAAGACGGAGTGGGGCTTGCAAATGTTGTGGTGGTAGGTTATGCCATATTGACTGCGTATATGTTTGTTATCATCTGATTTGGGGGTTGATAAGCAGGATGATAGCAATATCCACTCATCTTGAACTTTCACTGTCAAATAGATCACTATTTCAAATGACAGTTTTGGTCCAGAAAAAATCTTAGTAAGATTTTGAGTGAGTAAACATAGTCACATCTGCCTTAGAAATTGTTTTTTTTTCTTTTTAATCTCTCCATTTCTATGCTTTTTTGCAAATAATGTAAAATATAATGGAGATAAGATAAAAGGTCAAGGCCATTGACCTATTGATTTCTTACTGTGAATTAGTCTCCCTAACCTGTTTTCTTGCCTTTTTTGATACAATATATTTCTAGTGTGTCACCTGAGGATTATTTTTGGCACTCTTTCTTAAATATTTATTTGCATATTTCACATTTTGTCTATCTAAAAAAAACTTTAATGTATAAATTATTGAGGTATATAAAAATACTCCTTATTATATAATTCCAGATCATTATCATTATTCATTTTACTCTATACGAACTATGCAAAAGTGGGTAATGATTCAGTGTATAAAATATAGGTCTCCTTTCTTTCTTCCTGTTTTGCATTTTGGTGCCCTACTTGCTATGTACTATTTTAGTTTTCCTTTTCCTTGATATTTTGCTTAATGTAGGGTTCATTTTTATTACAAGATTTACATGAAGATCTGAAATTCCTTAGTAAGCTAAAGAAGTACAAAAATATTACTTTGGAACCATGCATTTTTTTAACATCTGACTTTATTTGTTCCTTGATTGTGTGTGTGTGTGTGTGTGTGTATGTGTGTTTGTGTAAAACTGAAGTTTTAAAAATTGGGAAATTTTATTCTTCATCTAATTTTATTTCTTTGACTCTTCTTGAAGCCTGAAATAATACTTAGGGAAATAATATAAAAGATGTCATGTGCCAGTAAAAGTGCATTATATATTATGCAAGGAAACTTCATTTGTGTATCCCCCTCCCCCCGGTGTTTTTCTGTTATTTTATTCCACTCACCTCCTAAAATTAGTTAAATTTGAATTATTGATGATTATTCATTTGGAAGACTGATCTTTAAAACTACACTAAACTATGAACTACCTAAGATTATATACCCTGACAATTTGAATAATTTGAGTCAAGGATCTTGCTCTGGATAGTTACCTAAGAAGTGTCACCATAGTTAGGTGTTTCTTGAACCCAAGCATTTTCTGCTGCTGCACTTGAAATTCCTGCTTCTCTCACTCCATCCTCAAGAATGCTGCCCAGGATTTTTTCTTCACCTTCCAAGCACTCATAGATTCCTTAGCCTGGTGCAAGGTGGAGCCGCTGGTAGCATAGTAGCAAAATGTAGTTAACAGGAACGAGAGAGCAAGAGCGAGAAGGAAGGAAGGAAGGAAGGAAGGAAGGAAGGAAGGAAGGAAAGGAAGGAAGGAAAGGAAGGAAAGGAAAGGAATTGAGAATGGGAGCTCTTTCCACCACTAGTTTCAGCAGCCAGGAGCCTGAGCTAGTCTGCTACCCAATGCTTGCTCCATTTCTTCACTTAGAAGTGCCTAAGTGCCCTGATCGATCGTGGTGAATGCAAAGCTCTGGGCCTAGTTTCTGTGATACTTTCTTGATATTTCCTTCTGATATGTAGATGGTTTTTGTCTTTCTGTTTGTTTTTAGTTCATTCATTAGGAACTTTGTGTGAATGGATATGTTTGTTTTCACTACTCTCTCTATACAAAGAGAGACTGGCAAATGGAGAAGAAAGCTGAAATTTAGCTATTTTCCAAACACTACCAGTGATGGTATATAGGTAGGTAGATAAATTGATTTACTGTGGATTTGTTTTAGGGAGGCGAGACACTGTGTAGTTGTAGCTATATTCTATTACAGATCTTCCTGGACTTGCAAGGGGGCTATGTCTCAATAAACTCATTATAAATTGAAAATATAAGATGAAAATGCATTTAATACACCTAACCTAGTGATCATTTTTGCTTAGCTTCACCTATTTAAAAGTGCTCAGAACACTTACATTAGCCTACAATTGGGAAAAGTCATCCAACACAAAGCTTATATTACAATAAAGTGTTGAATATCTCATGTCATGTATTGAATACAGTACTGAAAGTGAAAAACAGAATGACTGTAGTGGTACAGAAATGGTTGTCAGTGCATTGGTTGTTTACATTCGTGATCATGTAGCTGCTGCTATCTAGCATCGCCAGAGAATATCCACCAAAATAGAGGTAGCCTAGAAATAGAGCAAAAGGTGAAATTCTAAGTATGGTTTCCACCAAATGCATTATGATGTTGGCACTATCATAGAGTCAAAAAAATAGAAGTCACACCATCATCAGGATGGTTTCTGTTTGGTGAGCTATGGCAGAAAAAAACTCTCAGCAGAAATACAGAACAGTGGCATTAATAAATGGAAAGAAATTGAACAAATATTAGCTAACCTAGGATATGTTGTCTTTTTGAGTTTCATTTTATTCTCTACTCCCTGGGGCTGCTGATCTGATCCTAGTCATTGAGCTGAATATCCATCTCCAGGATTTTCATGTCTACTCCTCCAATTTCACCCACTCCTACCTACCATGAATTCCTTCTGCAGACCTTGAAAGGCATAACTACTTTGTTTGGATTGGAGAAGCCTCCAGTGCGTTTACCTTTAGAAGGCAGAATTTAACAAGCTGCAATCTAACTAGAAAAATGTTCCTGGTAACTTAGATCTTTCAATGATTTTGAACATTGTCACATACAGTTCATTGTAAAATTCACACGGTGTAATAAGTATGTAAGGGGCGTTATAGATTAGATTGATTATCTGTTAATAGTATAAAGGCGCGTTTTATAGTTTGATTTATAGCAGAAAAAATATCAACTTCAAAAACACTCCAAAGGCCATAATGTTTAAAATATCCCATTTGTAAATTCATTTTTGTGTATTTCTTGATCAATTCACAACTTTGCATTCAATCCAGTGTATGAGCCACAGAAGTAATAAGAATATATGTATGTAGAATTTAAGTTGCTAATGCTTTTAATTTATTATTGAAATGCTGAGGATTTTGTTCTGTTCTGTTTTGTTTTGTTTTTGTAATAATTGGTGGCCCGGTAAAGCCAATAATACGTTTAAGAATGCACAACCTTGAGGACACTCTATCATTGTAAAAAGACATGGCTACATTTTATGCAGCTATATGTAGATTCCAATAGAGGGATTTGGACACTTGCATTGGGTTTGTCTTTTTAAAACACACTAAGAACAATCTGTGTGAATTTCTGTTCAGACTAACACATAAAAATCTAAAGAATACTGAATCTCTGAGAATGGCTTTTAAAATATTAATTTGATTCTAACAATGAAGGTGATATTATTAAGCATTCATTAAAACAAGCATATACCTCATCAATCCTTGAGAAACTATCATGGCCTTGGACATTTCTAGCTAGGAGACAGTAACTTCATTTGGACATCCTTACTATCGAATGACTTAACTGGATTGTGAATGTGTTTCTTACTAATTACCTAATAATACTGTGAGGTTATGTTGTTTCTATAATGTGAATAAGGCAGATAAAGTTTATGTGAACATTTTTCAGCTGATTTGAAGCAGAATATTTATGCCTATGAAATGACAGAAGCAGACAGATTTTGCTGACAAGAAAGAATAGTTGCATTTGTTAAAAATCACTGTATTAAGACCACAGGGCAAAGAAGAAAAATTGCAGATAGTGAAATGCTTTCTGAAATTGAGAAGACAGTCACCAAACATCAGCCATCCATGTAAGGCAATAAAACATATACGTGACAAGTCAGATGACTGTCATTCTGACCACTTTCAAAAAAAGCAACAAAATAAGGCAACTAGAAGGTATGTGATATTCAATATTTACCCATTTTTCTTACTGTTCAAAATATGCAGGCCTTCATAATTGGGAAGTGAGGTCTCTGTGGGGTAAAGTAACCAGGAACATGACATTTGTCACTTCTTGACAAGTGACAGTAGTCCTAAGAAATTGGCCAATAGTGAGCAGATTTTTAATACAGTGAGCAGATTTCATATTCTTTTATATTGAATAAGCACATGAATGAACAGGTCCTGACTTACTAGGTTAATATTCATTCACTGAACATCAAAGAGGCACCCTACAGCCATGCATATTAAAATCACAATAACATAGAACCAGTCATTACTTTCAACACACTAGCTAACTGGACAGACAAATCTATCAAAAAAAATAGATAATTTTAATATACCAGGATATAAATTTATAATTTCTTTTAATCACTTCAAGTTGGAAATCTAGTCAAAAGATTTACCTCTAAAACAGTAACCAAATATTGATTTAAATATTGATCATTTGGATAATTCTTACTTTAAGGATTTAGTTTATTAGTACCTAATTACTGAAACCATGCTATATTTATTTACCAGTTTTCTGCTCATTCTCTGAATTCATCTTTACTAAAAATTTAGTAAAAATTCATCTTTACTCAAATTTATAGAAAACCCTGTTTTTATTTATTTAATTTATCTATCTTAAGAATCACAGTTTCTATGCACATTTTAATTTTCTTTCATTTACTCATAATTAAGTATATTTGGACTGTGGTGGTCACAGAAAAGTGATTACCAGACATGACAATGATCGCAGAAATTGTGGCCTGGACCTCATCTTAAGTAACTAATATCTGGGAGGCAAAAAATCATCTAGGCAGAGACAGGATAAAGGTGTTCTGACAGAGACAAGAAAGGGTTTATGCTTTTTTCTTCCCTTCCTTCTTCTTCACCTGAGTCACTGCAAATAGTTCATTGATTATTAAAAGAACAGTTTGCAATCAGTTAAGACTTCATCAATTGGTGTACCAGGCTTAAAAATGATTAGGTGGGATTTTGTTTTTGTTTTGTTTTGGTTTTTAATTTTTTTATTTATTTATGATAGTCACAGAGAGATAGAGAGAGAGGCAGAGACACAGGCAGAGGGAGAAGCAGGCTCCATGCACCGGGAGCCCGACGTGGGATTCGATCCCGGGTCTCCAGGATCGCGCCCTGGGCCAAAGGCAGGCGCCAAACCTCTGCGCCACCCAGGGATCCCTTGTTTTTGTTTTTGTTTTTGTTTTTGTTTTTTATAGCTAAACTATTCAGACTAAAGATATTCTAGATTCTTTGGAATGTTTCATTTGTAATTTCAGATCTATCTCTGGCTTGAGCTGCATGAGTATAGCAGATACATTTTTTTTTTTAATAAAATTTACCAGAAGTGTTTGGTTGGGCAAATATTTATGATTATACTATTCAATTCAATGAACATTAAGATATTAAGAAATTGTTAATTCCCTCCAAACCTGAGAAAAACTTCAAATTTCAGTTCTATTAATTCATATGGATTTGGCCTGAATCTATATCAAAATTATTGATGATTAAAATCCAAAAATATTGAAAATTTTATTTAATAGTAGAAGATGAACTGTTGAAAATATATCAACACAATTGTCAGAATCTTAGAATTGTCCTTTAAATGTCTTTGATATTCTAGAGAGATGAACTTCATATATAAAATATTCAATATTACATTTTTGACTAAACTCTTTTAAGTTAAAATAAACCCTTTTTTTAAAGAATCATGAGTTACCAGGAATTTAACTATTTTTTAATAGTTTGTATCCAGTCACATGTGTTTATAACAAGTGTAGACTACCATATATTTGCAGATATAATTAGAACACTTTACTATGTTTTGCCAAAAAAAATGTTCACTTCTTAATTCCCTCTGAAAATACTATATATTAATGCACTTGCTGGCAGTGAAAATCAGTAAAGTAACATAATGTGGTATTGCACTAAGTTGCATTTTTATATTTATTAACATTCATCTATCCTCAAAGTCTTATTTCCTTTGGATTTGGACAATTTATTTTTATGAGATAAAAGAAAATGTGTCATAAAGTTAATTTCCACATCTAAAGTGCAGGATTGTTGGTCCCTGAAAAATAAGATTCTTTTAATAGGAAATTTACCTATAGTAATAAAGCCTTAAAGCTTTCTTTGCAACTAATTTTTAGAAAGTCAGCAATAAGGAAAATGATTATGGTACAGCAACAATAAAATATACTGTATAGTTTTAGTCAATATATGATGCAATATAATATAGCTTACTTATTTTTTATGGATTAATATAATACCTCCCTTCCTAGGAAAGAGAAACCAGAGGAAGAAATAGAGAAAAAATTAATCAAAACAAAAATCTGTTCATAAACATCTGGATTCCAAATTGTATATAGTTTTGTGCTTAGAATCTTCAGGTTTTATTTTAATACTGAGCATTTAGTCGTCATGATGTACACTGGAAGTAAACTTTGGTATATTTCAATAAATTTTATAAAGATGTATGTATTACATTCTTAACATGAGTCAGGCATGGTGAATACAGTCAAGAAAACAGGGGGTATCCTCAAATACTTCAAAAAATAAGTTAAGATTTTTGACAGGAGAGAGTGGGAGATTCTGATGTACAGTAACAGCCGAAGCATGGAAAATCTCAGGGGCAGACCTGAGACGAGGCTTTTCAACGTTACTATTAGTATTAGTGTAGTGGTATGACTTGCAGAAAATCCAGAATTCCAAATTATTTTTTTTTAAATGAAGAGCCTTGAAGCAATGTTGGGGAATTTCCAGACAATGAGGAACATTTAAAAGATTTTGATCACGGTTCTGACATAATTCAGATTTTTATTTAGGAAAATGAATTTTGTAGAAAAGGGCAATCTGGCTGAGAACAGAGAAGCATTGGAGAAAAGAACACTGCTTGGGTAGGCATTTCGGTAACCCAAGTGTGAAACAAAGAGAGAGAGTGAGAGTGAGAGAGAGAGAGAGAGAGGAAATGGGAAGGCAATTCACAAAGATAGTATATGGAAAAGATTGGACAATGAGCACACTTACCAGAACTTAAACTCCATAAACAGAAAGCATTTGTTGGTCTCTTCTATATCCCCAGCCCTCAGATAAAAACCTGGCACAAAGAACAAGGTAATCAGGAATTTGTGTGTGTGTGTGTGTGTGTGTGTGTGTTTTGTTTTGTTTTATGATTTTATTTATTTGAGAGAGAGATGGACAGAGCATGAGCAAAAGGAGAGGCAGAAGGAGAAGAGGGACAAGCAGAGACCAATGTGTGGGGCTCAATCCCAGGACCCTGAGATCATGACATGAGCTGAAGGCAGACACTTAGCCCATTGAACCTCCCAGGTGCCCCAGGAAATATTTTTAAGTTAATAAATGTAGTGGGCGGAGGAAAGAGACTAGTAAAATATAAATGAATTTGGATGGCAATTTTTGACACAAAGGGGTAAGATGTTTTTGCACTATATATTTAGGATTCCAAATTTTGATGTTAGTAATACTCTTCTGAACACTCCTATTTGCTGATCAGTTTTTAAAACTGCCTTTGAATCTTGTGGGGCTTGTATAATTCTACCAAAAATAGAGAATAAAGAATGCTGAATATTTTATGTGTTATTTTCATAGTTTTTAAGTAGTTAACTATTAACTAAAAAAAAAAAATCCATCATTGTGAGTTGCAGATCAGGACAGTGGATTGTAAAAATACCCATTGGATATCCGATGCAGTCTTAGCGGCTGGGAAACACATAGCTAATTTTTGCTTGTACTTTCCTTATAACGGAGAAAAGCAGTTTAAAAGATAAGCATTCTCCAATGAGTAGAAAATATACTAAACATGTTCAATATACCCCTCTATTGCCACTTTGATAAACCACTCTGTTGCTTTGGGGTGTGTGTGCATGGGTGTCCTTAAAGAAAATGTATATTCCATTTTTCTCCTCAGAGTAATTATCTTAATTACCTGAACCGACCGACCAGTTCTCCAGTTATATTAGCCTGAGCAGGATTCCCATGTTTCATATGGGAGAAATTATTTCTAAATTTCTCTAAGGCTATCAAAAAAGTCAACATACAACCTTGAGACAGCAGGATTCCTTCAGTGTTCTTTTGGGACTAAACAGACTTAATGATTTCATTCCACAGAACAGTTCATGTAACATAATCCATGTGTTTCTAGCAATATGAGACTACCTGTATCAAATTTTCAAAAACGAATTTCCTAGAACATAGTTTAGAATCCTAGTTGGATAGGTCTTTAGTTTAACTGCTTATATTCCTGAAGAGGATGGACAGACCCAGTGGCAGAATTTGTCTCGAGAGCTAGAGATGAGATTCTCCTTGCAAGGCATTTGCCCTTTCACATTTCTATTACCCCTGGAACATTGCTTAATTACTTGTTCAATGTGTTAGTGTCACAAACAAAATGACAGGAGAACCCAGGATTCAGCACCTGAAAATGAAGCTATCCCTACAAAGACCTTGTGATTTCTTGTGGAAATACAGATCACTGTGCTCCGGCTGGCTGCCCCATTTTAACTCCCCAATTGGAACACAGCCACATATGCAACATTTCCTTTCTTAGTGCGTGTATAGATGTGGCCCTAGGCACTCATCCTGAGAGAGGAAGCAAAATTAAAAACGGAATATGAATTTTCCCAGGTTTGTATTTGAGCCTCAAACTGAGGCAGCAAAGACAGCAAACTCTGGGATGATTAGCGACGTTTAGATTTTGAATTTCTGGAACATCTACCTAAAATTTGAAGCACACCTGATGTGTTGTTATAGTTTCTTGGGAAAGGAAATGATTATGAGCTGAAATGGTTTCATTTCGGCCTGAAGAAATTCATGATCTGGTGCTCACACTGTTCAGGAATTGGAAATCCAGGAGAGGCATTTGTTTAACCTCCAGGTCACATTTAAGGGTGCTGTGTTCCTTGGCCATAACACTAATGTTTCATCTTTCTTCTCCTTTCTCTTCTATGTATCTTTTCACTCTTTCTATTGAATTTCTACTTTCAGTCTCTAAACATGCTCACATCCTATTTATATGAATTTTTAAAGCTTTATTTTATCTAAGTATTCCTCTAGATATTGTCTTTTTCTTCTTCAGACTAAACCTTATTGTTAAACCATGATCTGCCTTTTACTACTTAATTCTTGTCAGTTGATTTGGTCTTTCCCTCAAACCAGGTCATTTGGATTTATGATTCTATAGCTATTTTGACAATGCACTTGCTAAAGTGACTAGTAATAGCCTATTTTTTTAAAAATCCATTATACATAATTTTTATCTTGTGGAATTCCCTGCTGCATTTGACACAGTTAATTGCTCCCTTGTTTCACAAATATGTTTGGTGAGTTTCCAGCTACCTCTTATGATTCATCGTACATCTGCTTGGTCACTTTTTCTATCTCCATGTTGAATATGACTTGTCCCTCTTCCCCTTAATGTTGGTATACTCCAGATGTCTAAATTCATTCTTCTAATCTTACTTTTCTCTCCAGTTTTATTGTTCTGAAGGTTTTGAGTCATTTAGGGACCTTATTAAAACTTGAGACACTTTGGAGAACCCTCATTCCACCGCCATCATTCTGATCCATCTGGTCAGCAGTTCTTGACATGTGAAAGAGAACCCTATGTACTTCCTCTGGGATATGTAGTCTGTCACTGCTGAAAATGTAAATGTAGAAGGAGGCCAGGAAAGTAGAATCAACCCATACTAGATGCTTTTTGTTTACCCTTATCTTTCTTCATATGCTGCCATTTTATTTTTTATATATCACTATTTTATCTTTGATAATAATGTTCAAATTTATAGCATATATTAGCTTGCTAACTTGCATTCTTCCTTCCTTCCTTCCTTCCTTTCTTCCTTCCTTCCTCCCTTCCTTTCCTTTTCAAGATTTTATGTATTTGAGAGAAAGATACAAAGAGAGAGAGAGAGAGAGTACACACGAGCAGGAAGGAGGAGCAGACTCTTCACTAAGCAGGGAGCTCAATGTGGGGCTCCATCCCAGGACCCTAGGATCATGACCTGAGCTGAAGGTAGATGCTTAACCGACTAAGCCACTCAGGTGCCCCATATTTGCTCTTTTTAAGTTGTGACAAAATATCCATATAATAAAGCTTACCATTTAACCACTTTTACGTATACAATTCACTGGCATTAAGTATAGTCACACCGCTGTACAACCACACCACCATGCGTCTCCAGAACACTTTTAATATTCCTAAAGTTAAACTCTAGATCCATTAAAACAGTAACCCTCTGCTGTAATGCCTTTTCTCCCTTAGCCCCCTATAACCACCATTCTACTTTCTATCTTTATGAATCTGACTACTCTGGGTACTTCATTTAAGTCGAATCATGTAGTATTTGTCCTTTTGTGACCAGTTTATCTCATTGGACTAAGCTCTTCATGGTTTATTTATGCTGTAGTGTCTGTCAGAATTCCCTTCCTTTTTAGGGCTAAATAATATTCCTCTGTGTGTGTGTGTGTGTGTGTGTGTGTGTGTGTGATTTTGTTTATCCATTCACTTCTTGGTAGGTACTTGGTTTATTTCTACTTCTTGGTATGGTGAATAATGCTGGTATGAACATAGATGTACAAATATTTGTTTGAGGCCCTGCTTTCTATTATTTCATGCACATGCCCAGAAGTGGGATCATATGTAGTTCTATATATGCTGGATCATATGTAGTTCTACTTTCAATTTCTTGAAGAAATGCTGTTCTATTTTCTACACCAGCTACATCATTTTCTAACCCAACCAGAAGTGCACAAAGCTTCCAATTTATCTACATCTTCACTGACATTTGTTATCTTTTATTTTTGCTTCTGTTTTTAATGGTGACCATCTAAATAGGTATATAGGAGTATATGATTATGATTTTGATTTGCATTTCCCTAATGCTACTGATGTTGGACATATTTTCACATGTTTATTGGTCATATTTATATTTTCTTTACAGAAACGTCTATTCAAGTGCTTTATCCATTTTAACTAGGTTTTTTTTTTTAAGATTTCATTTATCTATTCACGAGAGACACAGAAAGAGAGAGGCAGAGACATAGGCAGAGAGAGAAGCAGGCTCCATGCAGGGAGCCCGATGTGGGACTCGATCCCGGGTCTACAGGATCATGCTCTGGGCTGAAGACAACACTGAACTGCTGAGCCACCAGGGCTGCCCTTAACTAGGTTTTTTAAATTGTTGAATTGCAGAAGTTCTTTATTTTTTTAAAAGACTTTTACTCATTTATTTATGAGACACACACACAGAGAGAGAGAGAGAGAGAGAGAGAGAGGCAGAGACACAGGCGGAGAGAGAAGCAGGCTCCATGCAGAGAGCCTGATGTGGGACTCCATCCTGGGACTCTGGCATCACTCCCTGAGCAGAAGGCAGATGTTCAACTGCTGAGCCACCCAGGCGTCCCAAATTGCAGAAGTTCTTAATACATTCTAGATAATAATCTCTTGCTAGATAGATGTTTTGTAAGTATTTTCTCCCATTTTTGTGTTATCATTTTATCTTGTTGAGAGTGTCCTAAGATGTCCTAAAATATTTAATTTAGATGCAGTCCCCTTTATTTATATTTTCTTTTGTTGGCTATGCTTTTGGTAGCATACCTAAGAAATCATTGCCATATCCAATACCTATGAAGATTTCCCCCTATGTTTTCTTCTGCCAGTTTTATAGTTTTAGCTCTTACCTCTTGGTCTGTAAGCGATTTTGAGTTTTTTTGCTTGTTTCTGTTTTTGGTATATGGCAGAAGGCAAGGGTTCAACTTCATCAATTATTATTTTGTTTGACATTTTACTATAAAATTGTCTACCTCCATTCACTCTTCCACACTTTTATCAGAGTAACTTGTACAAATTGCAAATCTGATTGTGTCATTCCCATGATTAAAAACTCTCTGACATATCCTTCAGGGGAAAAGGCCAAAGCTTTTAAGATGGTAAATAAGATTATCATCATTCAGGCTCTTGCCTCACTTCTCCACACACTCTCCCAACAGCATAAACGTCTTGCCTCCCTGTCTTTGGGTGATAGTGCTCCTTTCCCAGAATGTCTTCTTTCTCTTCCTGTTCAAACCTTAACCTTCCTTATGATTCACCACTTTCTAAGCATCATATTCAAATAAGGTCCATTTCTTGTGCACCATTAAATCTGATGTCTATCTTTTATAATGATCTCATCAGTCCTATATAATAATAATGGATTTCTGTCATTTTCTCATGCTGGAACATGACCTTTCCCAGGAGAGGGCTAGGTTTTATTCACCTTTCTATCCTCTATGCCTTAGTATAATGTCAGGCTGAATCCTATTAGTGGGCGATTAAATGGAAACTGGAAGAGCATGTAGTTTTGAGATAAGTTGAAGTGGAAGAGGTTAGGAAAGGGGGAGTGGAGGAAGTAATGCAGGGCAAGAATCTCTTAGGATGGACGAAGTTTAACAGTGCAGGATGCATTTGAAAGTAGTTCAGAGCCTGTGAGTGATGAAACTGGAGAAAGACAAGAGAACAGAGGTATATGTAGGATCAGAGGAATTTTGAGGAGGGTCATTTGATTTGGGAGGTCAAGAACACCTAGGAAAATAAAGTATTTCTCTCTGGGCTAAGTGCCATGCAGAAAAAAAAAAAAACATTCAAAAATAGGCATAGCTACATCCCTATTAGGAAACAAAAACTGATGTCAGCAGCAGTTGGTCAGAAGCAGCAGCTGTGGATGTATCACCTGTAAGACAATGAAATTATGACCATAGAGAAAAAATAAGTCCTGACTCAGCCTTGAAAGTACCTAGAAGAAAGGACACACTAGCATTAGGCTACTTAGCGCCCATTTGAGTTGGGACTCATTTCTTATTATAACAACATACACATTAGCATTAAAATAACAGAGGAGAAGAAATACTATGATGGAGATTCTTGGTTTTCAGATGCTTTAATCCAATACTAATCTCAGGCTGCATTTATTCTGTATAAAATCTTCTAATTTTGGAAACTCTGAACAGAGCATTCTTCTGATAAACTAAACATAATACCACCGTTCAGATTTTTGTTTGATTTTTTTAAATGGAAGTTATTCTCCGTTGCTTTGCTTATACTGATACTTGAAATAACTTTCATTTCAGATGTTTTATAATGCAAGATAACCAGCTTTGTTTTGATTTGTTCTTTTAGTTATGATTTTGAAATTATATGGTTATATCCAGGAATATCATGTCCTCCCATATCTTTCTTAGCTGGTAAAAGTATACTTTTTTTCCCTTATAGTTGGATCAAGGACTATACTGAATTTATAATTGTTTATTAAACTACATATAATCCTAATTTCCATCTGAGGTATTTATTTTAGTTACAAAATACAGTGTCATTTAAAAAAAACAAATTTTATTTCAAATGTTTTAACACTCCAAAATATAAGATCCAAAACAAACTATTTAGAAGAGTGTAATCAGGGCACATGGGTGACTTAGTCAATTAAGCATCCAACTCTTGGTTTCAACTCAGGTCATGATCCCAGGGTCATAAGCCTGCTTAAAGATTCTCTTTCTGTCTCCCCTGGCCTATAATGGAGTCTCAAAAATAAATAAATAAATAAACTAAAGAGAAGGGTGTAACCCATTAGTCAGACTAATTAGTCTATTGTAGCCAAGGGCTATTCCTGGATAGTATCTGGTTGGTTGTCTGTGCCATCCCTATCGCTGCTTTTGACTACTTCTGATATAGCAGCTTTTTTTTTCTTCAATTTTTTATTTAAATTCCAGTTAGTTAACATACAGTGTAAATACGAGTTTCAGGTGTAGAGATTAGTGATTCATCACTTACATACAATACCCAGTGCTCATCACAAGTGCCCTCCCAAATACCCATCACCAATTTAACCAGTCCCCCTGCCCACCTCCCCTCCAGTAACCCGCATTTTTTTCTCTATATTTAAGAGTCTGTTTTTATGGTTTGCATATCTCCACAACCCCCACCCCACCCCTGCCATGTTATCTGTTTAGTTTCCTACATTCCACATATGAGTGAAATCATAAAATATTTGTCTTTCTCTGACTGACTTATTTCGCTTAGCATTATACTCTCTAGCTCCATCCACATCATTGTAAGTGCCAGGATTTCATTCTTTTTAATGGCTATGTAATATTTCAGTGTGTGTGTGTGTGTGTGTGTGTGTCACTTCTTTAGCCATTAATGGACATTTAGGCTCTTTACATAATTTAGCTATTGTTAATAATGGTGCTACAAACATTGAGGTGCATTATCCCTTTGAATTAGAATTTTTGTATCATTTCAGTAAATGCCTGGTAGTGCAATTCCTGAGTCATAGGGCAGTTCTATTTTTAACCTACTGAGGAAGCTCCATAGTGTTTTCCAGAGTGTCTGCACCAGTTTGCATTCCCATCAACAATATAAGGGTTCTTCTTTCTCTGCACCCTCATCAACAGTTGTTGTTCTTGTGTTGTTAATTTTAGCCATTCTGACAGATATGAGGTGATATCTCATTGTTGTTTAGATTTGTATTTCATTTATGATGAGTGATGTTGAGCATATTTTCATGTATCTATTTGTCAATTCTATGTCTTCTTTGAGAAAGTGACTATTCATGTCTTCTGTCTATTTTTTAACTAGAATATTCACTTTTTGAGTGTTGAGTTTCATGAGTTCTTTCCATATTTTGGATACCTACCCTTTACTAGATATGTCATTTGAAAATACCTTCTCACATTTTGAAGGTTGCCTTTTAGTTTTGTAGATTTTGTCCTTCACTATGCAGAAGCTTTTTATCTTGAAGTCAAGTCCTTTTAATTCCCTTGCCTCGGGAGACACATCTAGTAAGAAGTTGTTATGGCCAATATGAAAGAGGTTATTGCTTATGTTATCCTCTAGGATTATAATGGCTTCCTGTCTCACATTTAGGTCTTTCATCCATTTTGAAATTATTTTTGTGTAAGGTATAAAAGGATTGTCCAGTTTCATTTTCTGCATGTTGCTAATTTTCCAATACCATTTGTTGAACAGACTCTTTTTTCCACTGGATATTCTTTCCTGCTTTGTCGAAGATAAGTTAATCATATAGTGTGGATCCATTTCTGGGTTTTCTGTATTTTGTAAGTAGGCTCCACACCCATTGTGAAGCCCAGTGTGGGTCTTGATCTCATGAACCTGAGATCAAGACCTAAGCTGAGATCAAGAGCTGTATGCTTAATCAACTGAGCCACCCAGGCACCCCCATTTCTGAGTTTTCTATTCTATTCTACTGATTCATGTGTTTGTTTTTGTGCCAGTACCACACTGGCTTGATCACTACAGCTTTATAATATAACTTGAAGTCAGTAATTATGATGCCTCCAGTTTTGCTTCCCCCCCCCAAGTTTGCTTTGGTTATTTGGGGCCTTTTGTGATTCCATACAAATTTTATAATTGTTTGTTCTGGCTCTATGAAAAATGTTGGTGGTATTTTGATAAAGATTGCATTAAATGTATAGATTGCTGTGGATAGTATAGATATGTTAACAGTATTTTTTCTTCCAATCCATGAGCATGGGTTGTCTTTCTGTTTTTTTGTTTGTTTGTTTGTTTGTTTTGTGTGTGTGTGTGTGTGTATGTGATCTTGAATTTCTTCATAAGTGTTCTCTAGTTTTCAGAGTACAGATATTTTACCTCTTTGATTAGGTTTATTCCTAAGAATCTTATAATTTTTGGTACAATTGTAAATGGGATGGTTTCCTTGATTTCTCTTCCTGCTGTTTCAATATTGGTGTACATAAATGCAACAAATTTCTGTGTGTGTGGATTTTGTATCCTATGACTTGACTGAATTCATGTATCATTTTTAGCAATTTTTTGTTCAGGTGTTTCAAGTTTTCTACATACTCTAGAAATAGTGAAATTTTGATTTCTTCCTTGACAATTTGGATGACTTTATTTCTTTTTGTTGTCTGAAGGATTGCTCATGCATTATGAACATTATTTGGTTCATGCAATGTGTCAGATAGTATATAGAAATTAGGAAAAAGAAATCAATAGCAATTTCAGACCTTAAAGTTTGCATAGTAATACTAGGATGGACGTAAGCTAAAACCTTTTTTTTTTCTTTTCTCTCTCTCTCTCTCTCTTTTTTTTTTTTTTTTTTTTTGGTTAATAACATGGGAGCCTATCTACTAGATATAAAGGGAAAAGGAGAGAGAAGAAGACAAAAGGAATTTTGTGGAATAGTTGTCTTCTGATTTACATGCATCTCGAATAAATAGCAAATATTAATAGTTTTGGACTTTTATAATAACTTACTACTATTTATGACTATATTCTAGCTTTCAGTCTCTCTGTCACTGTTTCTATTTTTCTCTCTCTCTTCCTTTTCTTTTTTTCTTTTTTTAATTTTAGAAACATCAGTGATATTCTATTAGCTCCTTTATTTCCAGGCCAAAAAAAAAAAAAAAAAAAAACATATAATCATTTTAGTGTCTCTTTTTTTTTTTTTTTTTTGAATTTTATTTATTTACTCATGAGAGACACAGAGAGAGGCAGAGACAGAGGCAGAGGGAGAGACAGGCTCCGTGCAAGGAGCCAGATGTGGGACTAGATCCCGGATCCTGGGACCACACCCTGACCCAAAGGCAGATGCTCCACCACCGAGCCACCCAGGCCTCCCACATTTTAGTGTCTTATTACTGAGTACTCCACCTAATGAATTAACTTCTTTTTAAAAATTTCCTTGTGTCTTTTTTAGTTTATTCTTGTACTATATTGTTAAAAATATTCAAATTTTAAAATATTGTTGCAGAAATAGATGTCACAATCACAAAGTACAGTGAAAGAATAGAGTTTGTTATGAGCTGCCTGACCTCTACATGGTCCTGGAAGGTCTAAGCTAACTGTAATTGTCACACCCATATATCTGTGCTCACTTACTAATTTCCATACTCAGTTATTCAACATAAATTCCATTTTGAAAAAAAAAAATTCCATTTTGAATTGTCCCATATGATATTCTGAAATTTAAAAATGTAAGCAATTCAAAGTTGTTTATTTTTTTTAATTTTTTTAAGATTTTATTTATTTATTCATGAGAAACACAGAGAGAGAGAGGGAGGTAGAGACACAGGCAGGGGGGGAAGCAGGCTCCATGCAGGGAGCCAGACGTGAGACTCCATCCCTGGTCTCCAGGATCATGCCCTGAGAGGAAGGTGGCGCTAAACCACTCAGCCACCCAGGCTGCCCCAAAGTTATTTTTATATTATATGTTGATAGCATATTATCCATGTATAACACAGAACATTGAATGATGTTATGCAAAACTAACATACATGTCAAGATACTTGAATTTAGTTTCACTTGCAGATGACAGAGTGGTAGAAGAGTATCTCAGCAATTTTAAGAATGCAATTTTCTTTAAAAATTAGGCAAATTTGGGGCAGCCCGGGTGGCTCAGTGGTTTAGCGCCGCCTTCAGCCCGGGGCCTAATCCTGGAGACCCGGGATCGAATCCCATGTTAGGCTCCCTGCATGGATCCTGCTTCTCCCTCTGCCTGTGTCTCTGCCTTCCTCTCTCTATCTCTGTCTCTCATGAATAAATAAATAAAATCTTAAAAAAAAATTAGGCAAATTTATTATAAACTGTTCTTATCATACAGGTAAGTGTTCTAACAGGTATTGGACATTTCTCATACAGCATAAAACAAGCTAGTTGCTTTGCAAAATTATTTTATTTTATTCTTACAAAAACGTCTGGACATTTATCTACTATCTCTGTTTTGTAAAAAAGAATTGAGAGTTTGCGAAGCTAGCCAGAAAAACAAGGCCAGGGAGCAAACTAAAACTATTTGGCTGTTAATCTCATAATGATCCTACTATATCATATATCGCCCACTTAAAATTCACTTTTCTAATTAATGTGGAACGACTAAACAAACTATGCATAAGTGAGGAATATTTGGATTTAAATTTTTAGATTTAAGTAAATAGGCAATAATCCTGAAACTGTAGTAAATATCATGGGATCTTTCACTTTTGTTCTGGAAAACTGTATTGTATCTTGCAGTATCTAGCAACACAATGCACACTCAATAAATATTGATGCAGAATCCTAATTCTAACTGGTAGATATTTTCATTGAATGCTAGTTTATTTTTTTATGGTAGTGATATTTCTCATGCTTTATACTTTAATATTGACTGTGATGAAGTAATTAAGGCTCCCTCCAGTCCCACCAAAAATATCTACTTCCTAATTCCTGGAATTTGGAAACTGCGAATGAACTATTTTACCTGGTTGAAGGGTCATCAAGTTAAAATGTTTGAGGTGGACAGATTATCCTGGGTTATCAAGATGGGCCCTAAATGTAAAAGGTTCTTATAAGCAGGAGGTAAGAAAAGTAAAAGGAGATGGGACACCTGGGTGACTAAGTGGTTGAGCGTTAAGTGAGCGTCTCTCTTTGGCTCAGGTCTTGATCCGGGGTCCTGGAATCCAGTCCCACAGCAGGCTCCCCGTAGGAAACCCGCTTCTCCCTCTGCCTGTGTCTCTGCCTCTCTCTCTGTGTGTCTCTCATGAGCAAATAAATACAGTCTTGAAAAGAGAAAAAGAAAAGGAGGGATAAGAGAATGGAAAGAGAGATGGATTGGAGTGGTACATCCACGCAACGCTGGCAGTCTCCAGAAGCTGAAATAGATAAGAATTTTACCCTAGAAACTGCAGCAGGAACTGGACCTATCAACAACTTGATTTTAACTCATAAAGACGCCTTCTGGACTTTTTTTTTTTAAGATTTTATTTGTTTATTTGAGAGAGAGAAAGAAAACACACATGCACAAGTGGGAGAAGGGGCAGAGGGAGAGGGAGAAAGAGATCTCAAGCAGAGATTCTGCACCAAGCAAGGAGCCTGTCTTGGGACTCAATCCCAGGACCCTGAGATCGTGACCTGAGCAGAAATCAAGAGTTGGACTCTTAATTGACTGAGCCACCCCGGCGCCCCAAGACTCCTTTTGGACTTCTGATACCTAGAACTGTAAGAGATTAAGTTCCTGTTGTTTTAAGTCACTAAATTTGTGTTGGTTTGTTACAGCAGCTATAGGAAATAAATGCATATAGAGATATTATTTAACTTCTATTTTCTGATATTATATATTAATCTTTTTTTAAGATTTTATTTATTTATTCATAGAGACAGAGAGAGAGAGGGGGGGGGGGGCGCAGAGACACAGGCTCCGTGCAGGGAGCCCTACGTGGGACCCTATCCAGGGTCTCCAGGAACACGCCCCGGGCTGCAGGCGGCGCTAAACCACTGCGCCGGGGCTGCCCTATATTAGATAGTCTTAAGTTAATTCAAGGTCCAATTATTTTATTATCATTTAAAGTAGATGGGGTTGAGAACTAAAGCAAGCTGTAAAAAATAAGGAGAAGCATTTATATTTAACTGGTACTATTGTCCAACACCAATATGCTGCTGCAAGCACCAACATTTGGAGGTAACTTAATGGAACTATTTGTTAGAACAGTTACCCAGTGCATTGAAGAATTAGTCGAGATTTTATTTTTTTTAAGATTTTATTTATTTATTCATGAGAGATACAGAGAGAAAGAGGCAGAGACATGGGCAGAAGGAGAAGCAGGTTCCATGTAGGAAGCCCAATGCGGGACTCTATCTGGGGACCCCAGGGTCATGCCCTGAGCCAAGGGCAGGTGCTCAACTGCTGAGCCACCCAGGCATCCAGAATTAGTTGAGATCTTAAAATAAAACTTGTACTTACTAGAAGAGATCCAAAAAGGATGTAGAAACTACAGACTATATATGTAAATTTTGGCTGGGATAACTTCAAGAATATATAAAATAATTTAATAGAAACATAATAGTTGGTAGAAGTTCAACATAACTTCATAAGAATAAATTTGTTTTAATAAAATAGAGTCACTTGAAAAGGTTAATTAACATGTATACATTTGTCTGTTTTGTTTTTTTTATTTATTTATTTTTGATAGTCACAGAGAGAGAGGCAGAGACACAGGCAGAGGGAGAAGCAGGCTCCATGCAGCGGGAGCCCGACGTGGTATTCGATCCCGGGTCTCCAGGATCGCACCCTGGGCCAAAGGCAGGCGCCAAACCGCTGCGCCACCCAGGGATCCCACATGTATACGTTTGAATTCCGGGGTGATAATATAATTTCAATTCAAAATCCTGTTTTTGTAATGTTTCTAAAACTTAGCTCACTAGTAGAGAGTGACTCTATAAGTGAGAAAATGGCATTTCCTTTAATTTATTTTCTTTCCAAAATAAAAATCTCACAGTAAGGAATCAAATAGAGGTTTTTGGAAGATATGGAGTAGTCTACTTTTTGTGGAGTTGGTGAGAACACTATTTGAAAGACTACTAGAGCATCTATAATAAGAGGTATACAAAGGATCTTCACATTGGAAGACAAATACTCTGTGGTGAAACATCAAATCAGTAAGTCAAAATGAAGAAAAAAAAAATGAAAAGCAGAGTAAAATTCTACCAGGCAATACCTGAAGTGTCAGGAACAACAAATTTTTTTAAATTTTTTAAATTTTATTTATTCATGATAGGCACACAATGAGAGAGAGAGAGAGAGAGAGAGAGAGAGAGGCAGAGACACAGGCAGAGGGAGAAGCAGGCTCCATGCAGGGAGCCCGACGTGGGACTGGATCCCGGGTCTCCGGGATCGCGCCCTAGGCCAAAGGCAGGCGCTAAACTGCTGTGCCACCCAGGGATCCCCAGGGATCCCCAGGAGCAACTTAAATTTAAATAAACTCTTTACTGTAACTGAATTATTAATTAAACTGATTTGAGAAACATATAAGGAAAACTGTCTCAAATATATAAAACACATTTATAAGTGGAAAGAAATTTAAAAAAAAATTAGAGAAGTTAAATGTCTAAAACAAACAGAATCAACAGAATCAAACCAGTCAAATCTGAAGATAGTGCCTTATCATCATGCATACATACACAAAATAAGTCAGAAAAAAAGGGTCCGTGTTTATTAGGAAGAATAGATGTATTTCAATTTACAATCTATACCCCATTACCTTCTTATTTAATTTACTGTGGTTTGTCATTACATTTCTGCCTTATTGGTAAGTGATTTTGAGATATATATGTCCTTTACATGTCAAATTCATATCATTATATAGTGAGAGTTGCTTCTTGAAAAGATTACATGACAAAATACCTCATCAATCCTCTTTAAAAATTAGGCATTAGCTCAAACTGAAAGGGTTAAAAAAAAGAAGGAAGAAAATTAGAAAAGTTTGTGCCAGAGGAGCTTCTTGACAAGCCACTCAATCATCTTCAACTTCTCTGTGGAATCATATTAAAAATAAGATCTCCAAAAATCAAGAAGGGTGATTTGTATTAGGTAAAAGTTTTGTTAATAAGGTTGTCATCTATTTAATACCTTCAAACAATTGTCAGAAATTGGTGCGAATTATTCTGGGGTATGAAGGCGCAATTTAGGAATTTAACATCATCCTCAGTGCACCATAAAATCCTAGCAGTAGTGCCTTCTTTAATTTTTAAAGTATATTTATAACATATAATGAAAAGGTATATTTTTAATTACTCTGCATGGTTTAGAGAATAACAACTAAACAGAGATTCTAATCTCAAAATCTCTATCTAGTGAGGATCTAAGAGTCTATCAATACATCAACACAACTTATAATAATAATAATTATTGTTTCAATATCTATATTTCTTGTCTTTATTAAATAGTACTGTGTTTTTATGAGAGTGCAAGCAAATAAATTTGAAAACATTTAAACTACTTTTGAACATAAGTACTAATTTACTTAATAATTATTGAGTGTTTGCCAAGTGCCAAACACCATTCTAAGCATTTAAATTCACTATACATATGTAACTACTAAATAAGAATACAACCCAATAACAAAAAGAGCTATTATTATCCTCATTTACCATTAAACAACTTGGAGACAGTAAATCATTCAAATTCACAAAGAAATTAATTGGCAAAGCCAATGCTGAAACCCACATCTGCCTGTCCCAAATGTTCTGTTTTTAAATACTTCATTATATTGATGTCAAATTTTATTTTACATTTTTATCATCTTGCCTAAATGACTGTTTACTTTAAATTGCTACCTTTCTGAAACATAAAATTCCATTTTATATAGATGAAAGCAATAGAATTGATGAATTGCCAATGAAGATTATGCCAAAAAATATTTTCTCCCTAAGAGTGTATAAATTTATACTTCTCTTCCCTGTGTCATCAGTGTTTTCTTTGTGATCAAGGGCATAAAGTAGAAGTAGTCTGTCTCATGCTATATTGAAGTTGTACTTCTATGTATGGCCATCAAACAATGGAAATTTAACTACAATGGAGATGAAACTCAAGATTTTAATTATTTAACATTATGCGTTAGTCTATAGGGACATTTTTTTAGTACAGATATTCACTATAAATGAAGAGATAAAGAGTTCTTTCCAAGATAGTCTAATCTGATTGTAATTGAATTAATCCTAAAATGCATGCATTTTAAGATACTCAAAAAGTTATCTGATTACTTATTATAACAAGGACAAGGTGCATGAGGTATACACAGAGTACCATCATTCATGTGTCCTCATCTTCTATATGATACCACTATATTCCTTGATAATATTTTTGAAATGCCAGAAAGAAAACTACTGAGAAGTTGCATATTTTCTATTCAGATAGCTTTATGGCGGAAAGTTTCATACAGTTCAAAGCTCTTAAAATCTGAACTTCTTCAAATAAGTATATTTTATTCAAGACTATAAGGTTGGCTGAAACCATAAAAAAGTCAGATATTTTTAGTGATTTAAATATTCATGATTTAAAATTAAATGTTCAGCTTAATTGCTTTTTACTCCAAAGGGATTTTAGTAATCTGTACATTGCTTAGTACATTTCTGCATCACATAAGGCAGTCATAAAAACAAGAACATGAATACATCTTGGTCTTATATACCCAAATAATTCCCAATCTTGCTAGAAAGTATTTGTGTCTCTAAACAGGCAATGAATTGTCAAAAAAAAAAAATATTTGAAGTTTCCCAGAATCTGTTAGAGAACCATAATACCGAAGGTTTCCAAACCTTTACATTTTATCTTGAATGTTTGATTTGAATCACATTCTGAAAGAAACAAGTTTCATAATTTACTACCTGCTGTTAGGTAATTGTGGTTTTCTTTTTTTTTTTAAACTTCAAGAGATTTTCTTTGTTTTAAATATCATTGTCTACTTCATGTGTCTTTCCTCTTAGCCAGTTTTTAAGCTACAGGAATTTACATGAAGTATTTATATATTCTGTCATTACTTGTCTGTCTCTTCCCACACCTGTCACTTGTCTGATTAGGTGAACAGATGACTTTGTCTTCTTCATTACCTTCTAGAACACCGTCAAACTCTCCTAGAATAACCGAGTGGGCTTGCATCAGGCTGAACCGTGTACTACTCTGCACTCAGCTGCTCTCCAGGAGTTTTCTCTTTTACCACCCATTTTCATTTTCTGGTTCTCTGTATAGTGTCTATTTTTTCTATGAAGACATTACTAACTCTCTGCAAGTGGCTCTGGTCTTAATAATTTAAAACCCTTATTCTTTTCTTCTAAAATTGAAATGTTGAAACAGAAAAAAGTAAGACTCTCTTGGAAAACAATATCCTATCTTTAATTCACATGAGAAAAGGAAAGAGAAAGAGAGAATGCAGGGCAGAGAAATTTTTTCTAGGGTTTGAAACAAGAACAAAGGAACAAGGACCTCATTTATATCTATATCCATGTATTACGGATCCTTGTTACATATATATATATATAGATATATATATAGATATATATATAATATACAGCTTCTTAAAAATAATGCAAGTTAAAACATCAAAACATAAGCAATACACTATCTGCTCTAATTAGAAGCAAATTTATATCTACTCATACTCTTGTTTTTCAGATATATCTTCCCACTCATCTCTTCTAATGATTGTTTTTCATTTTACAATGTAATAGTTTCTGTCTTCCTGGTATATTTTATTTTACCATAAACTGAGTTTCATTTAAAAACTACTTTTCCAAACCTTAACAATGTGTTAAATAACATTTCAAACGGAGTCACAAGAGCAGACCAACCAGAATTTAGAATTTATCATAAATCTCTGGCACAATTTCATATCTAACTTTGCTGCTATCATTACAAGTAATAACTTGTAAATCACAGTAAAAAATGTTTAACAAGTAATATTCTTCAAATAGATTTCTAGATCAAATACAAATATATAAAATTTTAATATGTACTTAGCAATATGTAATATGTATACATTGAGATAAGTACATATACATATATATGTACTTAGAAATATATATATTTGTTATACAACAAAATTATTTCAAAACTAGAAATCTTTTTAATGATTTTATCATTTTATTGAATTAAGTGATCAACACTATAAATCTGTATTTAAATATTTTATTAATTTTATATGTAATATGAGATTATGAAAAATAATTTATGTAACTAAAATTTATAATCTTATGAATATTTTCCATAGAAATAGATTATAGAGATAATCATTCCATTATAGAGATAATTATACCATAATTAATATTTGACAAAGTTTATTGAATGCCTGTATGAGAGAAATCAATATTTGACCAGATTTAGAAATACATGTGCTTTAAAATTTATGTCATATTCAGGGCACCTGGAGGTTTCAATTAGGCTAAACCTTTAACTCTGGATTTTGGCTCAGGTCGTGACCTCAGGATTCTGTTTCCCTCTCCCTCTGCCCTCTCCACCTCCCCCAATCTCAGCTTGCACAAGCACTCTCTCTCAAAAAAAAAATTAAAATTTATATCATATTCATATGTGTACCAAGAGCTTTCCTAGAGCAGTTAACTAAACTATCATTATTAGTCATGCTTTGCAGTTAAACAAACATGACTTTCACCTTGAAGGCTTGCAATCAACTGGAGAAATACTTTTATATTAATTCTTTCATAGCCCTGACTCTCTTCCCTGAGCTTCCATGACATACATCACCAGATTATACATGAACTAAATGTTTTTTGGCATAAGGTCAATTGCCAAGGGATTTGGCAATGAGTATATTATTTCCTTCCAAAGAAAGAAAAAATAGAATACAAATAAGAAGGGAAAGAAGATGGAATGCTGATAAGTTCCAGTAGTGTGAGAACACTTATGATTGATACGGCCATCGGTATAGTAACAGATGGCTAAAGTGCATATTAGAAATCTATGGGAATCAGCAATGCATGATGCTGAGTATGCTTAAGCTAACAATGTTTGGCATTGGGGTCTATTGCTTCTATGGATTCCTTAGTTTAATTTGTTGCTATTTCATCCTCAGAGTGATGGATGTTTATGTCAGAAGCCCAACTGATGTGGGAGAGACCAGAACTATCAGGTGCTGGAGTGGCCAATTAATGCAACAATGTAGAACAGTTAAGACTTTAATTCTACAGGGGTATAAACAGCAACCTGAACCCAGAGGTAGCCCCGACTCCCCATGTTCCGTTTTTCAACACAGAATGGCATCTAGGTTCACGGTCACGTGGATCAGCGTGAACGGAGGGTCATCCCACTGTTGAGGTAGTCCTGAACAGAAGGCTTCAGCAGTTTTATGGATTTTGGAGTGGGGGAAGTGGTGTGGGCAAGGGAAGAGCTAGGAGTAGAAGAGTACTGAGGCAGAGTGAAGGAGAATGTCTTCAAGAATTTCCCCTTTCTTCCACAAGGAGGCAACAACAGAGGTTCCTGAAGAGGACCTCTCCCCAAGGCCTTAGATAAAGAAACCTAGAAATGAAGGCCCAGGGGCTGGGAAGACAAAGCCACCCTGAGCCCAAGTCCTTGGTTACAGGACCCCTCAGCAACTGCAGGGCATCCTACTCTAGTCTGGTGTGGGCAGGGTAGCTTTCTTCCTTATAAGTACCAGTAGCTGGGCCTGGGGACCTGAACACAGGTTTTTGGTTTTTTTGTTTTTTAATTATTATTATTCATGAAAGACGGAGAGAGAGAGAGAGAGAGAGAGGCAGAGACACAGGCAGAGGGAGAAGCAGGCTCCATGCAGGGAGCTCCACATGGGACTTGATCCCGGGACTCCAGAACTACGCCCTGGGGCGGAAGTCAGGCTCTAAACCGCTGAGCCACCCAGAGATCCCCACAACACTGGTTTTTAACCAGTAGCCTGACTCCTCAGTTTGCATTATGATACCCACTTCAGTGGTTATGAAAATCATGTGCGGAATGATTGTTAGTGCTATAGAAGGCTGTGGTTGCCAACCTGCTCCAGAGGCTTCTACAAATAACACTTAAGAAGAATGGGCAGGGGGCACTTGGGTGGCTCAGTCGTTTAGCATCTGCCTTTGGCTCAGGTCGTGATCCCATATCCTAGGATCAAATCCCGCCTCAGGCTCCGCACAGAGAGCCTGCTTCTCCCTCTGCCTCTCTCTCTCTCTCTCTGTCTCTCATGAATAAATAAAATAAAATATTTTTTTAAAGAAGTATGGGTCAGGATTCAATCCTTACAGATAAAAGAGGGCAACTGAATAGAAAGATAAAGGTATCAACCAACTGGCATATTTTTATGTTCCTGGATGCATGGGCCTCTCTTTAAATATACTTGAAAATCTAGGACCATCAGGAATTACTACACATTGCCTGTCATTCTTGAAAAAAAAAAAAAAAAAGATGAGAGAAGGAGGAGGGAAGGGAAACACATCAAGGGGAGTGAAACAGATGAGGAAGGTAATATTAAGATTGTGTAATAAATTACTATATCTTAAGAGAGGACAAAAAAAAAGCCAGGGTACACTGCTATGTTAGGTCATAATTTAAGGATTGATAATAGTGTGAAGAGTCTACTATACTAATAAAAATAAATTTCAAGCAAGTGTCCCTGAATGCATGGAAAGGAGTATAGAATTGTTTTTCTTCTCCCTTTTATAGTAACTTTGTGAGATCCATGGGAAATTCATTAAATAACAAGTTCAATTGTTTATCTCCCCTGCTCAGGCTCTTGGTCATCATATAGTTGAGTGGTAGTTGGAGGATCATTCATCCAGACATAAGAATCCCACAGAATGAGAATAATTGTAAATGCTTATTATATATATGTTTATAAATATGTATCCTGGTTCCTGTAGCCCCACTCATGGGATGACTTGGCCAGGGGAGCTTCTGGCGGCTGCTGGAGAGATGTGGATTCTAGGAAAAAGGAGCCAACAAGGCTTCCAGGACATCCTTTGAGTTCATCCAATGCATATTTGGATAAAATGATAAATTCTATTTTGAGGGGGGGGGGGTTTATGGAAATCGTGTATAACAGTGAATGGAATTGAATCCCTGGGGGACATTGCCCACCTGCATCCCACTGTTGCCTAACTGAATGACTCAAGATTGGAAAGTGGCTTGCCATCCCTCAGGGAATCTCTACCAACAGGTGTTATTAAGTTACAGAAGAAAACACAATTAGAAATGAAATGAGCCTGAGGGATTGTTTTTTAAATGTTTCCACAGAATACAGGTAAAATATGAATTAATTTATATCATGTTTATATTAAACAGAACAATACATTTAGCCTCATCTTGACTCTAACATAAATACTTAAAAATACTTAAAATAATCTTTTATGAGATCATTTAAATGGTTTTAAAAGATTACCGTATATCATATTTAGTTTGACAGGTGTTTCATGCCATGAAAGTGTATCTCTATGTAATGGTCTGAAAGGCGACTATTCCATCATTTTTACTTTTTGTCAGATCAGCATTATGAATAACTTCAAGAGATGAATGCTGAGATTTCATAGACTTATATACTTAGACACCCTTAAGTACTCTTTCCAAGAGTCTCAATCCTGTTCACCATCTCCATGGAAATGAGTATCTGCTTGCATGCAGACATTCCCTAGGTTTAGTTCAAAACAGTGCATGTAATATAGTTTTGTATTTTCTCCTTCTGTGTTGCTTTTTGTATTCTATATGAAGCAAAGCTCGAGTACATCAGCTGTGATGTAAAAATATGAAACAGGTTATATATACTAGTCAGTGGCTTGAATGTTTTTGAAAAAATTACTTGTACAATATATAGAGAGCTTTCTAAAGTGTAAGATATATAAAATATGGAAAATCATCTGCAATTATATTACAGAAATTAGCAGTTTATGGACACAAAAAATCCAGGAGTAGCTCTAAATCTGAGTAAAACAGATGCAGCAGCTATACCAGAATAAATTTTAAATTGGTGAATGACCTAAGTTTTAAATGTAAAATCACTAAAATAACAGAGAGAATAAGTATTGCTTTAATTTTTCTAAGCATAACTCGTAAAGCAAATAGCATGAAGATAAGCTATACACAAATAAAATATATTTCTATGTATCTGAGAAGTGGTAAACTAAATTTAAAACTGGCTCATAAGGGGCAGCCTGGGTGGCTCAGCGGTTTAGCGCCGCCTTCGGCCCAGGGTGTGATCCTGGAGACCCAGGATCGAGTCCCACCTCAGGCTCCTTGTTTGGAGCCTGCTTCTCCCTCTGCCTGTGTCTCTGCCTCTCTCTCTCTCTCTCTTTCTCTCTCTCTGTTTCTATTAATAAAAAAAAAAAGCGGCTCATAAAACATTTGATTGAAGGGGCACCCAAGTGTCTCAACTGGTTGAGCATCTGACTTGGTTTTGGCTCAGTCATGATCTCATGGTCATGGGATCAAGCCCTGCTTGAGACTCCCTCCATCTGCCCTTTTCCCTGCCTGTGTGTGCTCTCTCTCTCTCTCATAAATAAAGTCAAAACCCCGCTTGATTACAACATATATTAAAGATAAAATATGTGTTTCCTTGATGCAAAGAATTTCTTCAAATCAGTGAAAAGTGAGCCTACCAGTAATAAAACACAGAAATTATATGAATAAGCTATTCCTAAAAAATAGCTGACACAATTTTAAACTTAATTCTTTAAAAAAAGTAAAATAAACAATACAGACATTATTTCTTCTTTCTATTACAGTACCAGATATTAAATGCTGGGTGCAGTTCAGTAAAGGACTATGTTCATGTACAGGCATTGAAACATGAATACCAATATAAACAAAGTAGTCTGCAGTCATATATGTACAACTTTAAGAACATATGTGAAAATATAAAGTGTTAAGAAAAGCTTAATTTTAAAGAGCTTCTAATCTTTAAGTTAATTACTATAGCAAAGAAATACAAGTATCTTGAATAAATTTGAAGTAATTTGTTAAATGATGGTATTTCAGAATAATGAGACTTTAAAAGTGATGTAGCAGGTTAATTCTCTTTACATGGGGTACATTAAGTTATTTTACATGTATTTTGAGTTATAAACATTACAAGACATTATGACACATTTTAATCTATAAATATGACTCACACCACATGTTATTAGTGTTTTTATGCATAGTAAATTTATACTATTTTGATTTTTTAATTTGTGTTTTAGTTTGTCTACAACATGTTTTCCTTTTAAAACAAAATGTATTTAATTTCAAACAACAGAAAAAGTAATTAGTGTATTTTTTATAAATATTTTCAAATGTGTCAAATAAAAAGTAATTGAACTGCTGTTTTAAAATCAAATAGTATCAGAGAGCTAATTGTTCAAAGTATGTGACAGAAGAAACATTACCCTTATATTTGACTTTTTACTGTAGTCATTTGATAATCATTAAATATGATGGGAAATGGATAACACATAAAAACCCAATGCACTAATTACAATCAGTATATGTATACAACTATTGCAAAGAACACACATGCTATTACTCTTAAATTGGAAAATGTTGAAGATGAGTCTACCATAAGCATTGATCTTGTAGCTAGGACAATTTTCCTCGCATAAATAATTATGGATATTGGCTGTTCTTGAAAGCTAGTTATCAAAGTGACATAGGCTTTGAGGGTACAAGCGAGAGGGAAAAATAAAATGCCTGTTAAGAAAATTATAATCATATATAATTAAAGAAGATAGATTATTGAGTTTATTGAAATAAATAAAATGGAATAGTGTGATTTCAATACATTTTATTGAAATTCAACTATTCTCCATTAGTGCAAGATAAACATTGAGACATTGTAACAACATCAGTTTTTAGGTCATTTACTATTTCTTGAATTTTGATTAGGAAATTGTGTGCAACTGTCTTTTAAAAGAATCAAAAAAGTAGAATAACTTAAATGTTCATTTAAGAAAAACACCACCTTGCACACTAAAACCTTAAAAATTATGTCTTTATGTACAGTACTTCTGGTCTACTTGTCATGATTAGAAATATTTCAAATAAAATATTTACTCATTCATTTACTCACTTATAACAAATCTTTGTGCTTTAGAAAATACAAAAATTTCTTCTCTGGCTATATACCCTGATGCAAATGCATCATTCTCTATCTGATTGCTGAGTGCACACAAATCTAAGCTGGCCAGGAGAATTCCCATTTTACACCTGTTGAAATATTCTGGACCTTATAATTTATCAGTCACATATTTTCTTTTCATTTTTTAATTGCATCAGTATCAATGGTGCATTGAAATAAGCCATGCTGGTTTGATAGAATTCCACCTTGTAAAACTAGTTTCTTCCATGGTCTTTTCCAGTAGTCCTACTTTAAAACTTAGGTACATCCGTAAAATTACTTGAGGCATCAATTCTCTCCCTACATGACCCATTTTTAACATGTGGCCAACACTTGTCTTTGACATATGTCCTGTTGGGTCGCTCACTGGTCGAAGTGTGGACATGTGGAAGGAAAAATACATTTTTGGTAATAGTTTTATTTATTAAATATATTATTAGTAATCAGTATAAAATGAAGCCATTTTAGACATAAATGTTTTATATTTTCTTTTTAAAACCTGTTAGATTTTTAAACTTTGCTGGTTGATAATAGATTACATAGATAACACAGATCTTACCATCATCATAAAAACATTGACTTCTTATTATAAACTAAACTTCTTAAAGTTTGGTGTTAATAAAAATGTCTCATAAATTGATAACTACTCCTCAAAACTTAAATATCAAAATTTCCTTAACTGTATTATCAAGCTATGTAAAGTTATTGGCATAATGTGATATGTAATTAAAACTAAAAAAATATTTATGCAAATATTTCTAATCTTTAAACATTTAAAACATAACTTGTTTTGTCATAACTTTTTATATTACTGGGCAAATACACTAAATATTTTGTGTTGTATTTTCTTTTGTGTGATGTTTGAAAATGTACTAAGCTTGCTATCTATTTAAATGTAAAGACACTTATGTACAGGAATTGAGTTAAGAGATCTGATTCTTTCAATGGAGTTGTTATATAAAAATGTATTTACTAAACTTGTTTTCCTTAATTTATCCTTTCATCATTTGTTGCAAATGAGCAGTGAGGTGATTAAAAGATTGGTAGCAATCTTTTATAATCTTTTATATTATAAAAGTTCTGATTATAACAAAAGAATCTTTTTTTACATTTTCGGGGGGACTTTGCTATAAATATCAAATTCCTTCTAGAAGTAAATGATAGAGCAATGTAGAAAGGCAACTCGGATGAGTTCCTATGACCTCTAACTAGCTGTAGACAGCTAATTCGAACTGGAAAGAATTAAAGAGAAGCAAGATATAAACTTCAAATATTGAAACTAGAAAACCGATACCTGGGAAAATCTGGAATTGATGATAATCCAATACGTGGGATGCATACCTAATATATTTGTCAGAGATTAATCTAGGATATTTAGGAAAAAGTGCAAAAGCCTGACTGTGAGTGCAGAAGTAACAAGAGATGGAAAACGATAGCATCATTTTGCAAGAATTTAAACTTCTGGAATGACTTCAAGGAAAGCAAAATTAGCACAGTTTTACAGCAATCAGGCATAGTTTAGCAAAAGAAACTTTTCCCATGGCAAGATCTGCATCTGAGTAAAATGAATATTAGTAAGATATTACATTTCTTATTATTTTTGTTACTAAGTTGCTATTGTCATCTTCCTCCTTTTGGAAAAGCATTGAAAGTAGAACATCTGCTTTTGATTAAATTGGTGTACCAGTATTTCTGTACAAATCCCAATCATAATTAAAGGTTGCTATTCCTATCTTCTCAAAAGATGTTTTGAAAATTACATCTCACTTAGAAAAATTACTTTCCTTTTTATCTAATAGTTATACTTCTTTCTGTTTCTCAAAAATAAAATAAAATAAAATAAAATGACCCATTCTGCAAAGATTAAAGCCATTGTTCTGGATACTCTTTAGCACATGACAGATTTTTTTTTTTTTTGTCATAGTTGTCTTGGTAAATTTAGCTAATAAATGAGTCTTCTAGACAACTTTTAAATGCTTTCCTTATATGCTTTCCTTCGTGAAATTTGTCAAACTGCAACCTAATTCAAGAGCTCAGTTCTTTGATTTGTGTTTAATAGTACAAGGCAGGACTCTGTTTAATTTAAAAGAAAATGAGATTAAAAATTAAAAAGCTTTTTGCATTTTTAGATGTTTCAAATGTAAGTATGGATACAACTAAATGCCTTTCTACTTTTTTCTCAAACTTGTGCATTTTCTATGACCTCGTCCCCCTTCTGTACCTGTACTTAACAATGCTGAGAAATATTCTAAAAGAATCTGATTACTTGTCACACATCTGAAACAAATGGCTTGATCTCCCCACCTCTGATTCTCACTGTCATCTGAAACTCAAAGTGTACGAGATGAAATACAAGTTCAAACCTTTTCTTCCTACATTCCCCATTTCAGAAATCAACTCCTCTACCGTCTAGTCATTAAACAAGAACCTCATGAGTCACTCTTAATAAATCAAATCCTCATTGTCTCTAGGCCTTCTTTAGTTAAGAAGCTCATGAATTCTTGGCTAGGCTATTTCAATAATCAGCTCACTATTCTCAAGATAATATATCTAGAAAACAAACTTAATTATCTCTTTACTCAGATTAAAGATCTTCAGTGGAAAATTATATTAATTTTTCTCCTTATATATACTAGACAATTTCCATTAATGCTTCATACTTAGCTCAAATAGTACCATTCAATTAAATGATTCCTTAGTCATCCTTAAAAACCAATCACCACCTCATCAGGGAATGTGCATACATTACTGTCATTATACTTAAAATGTAGTTATACAGTTGCATTTTCCCTACTAATATATAGAACACTGTTGCATAACCACCTACCCTACCAGCATATGAGGATGGGTCTAAAATATAAGCACTTGTGAAATCAGATGGCAGTTAGGAAGCACCATTGATCTGTGGAAAACATACAATATAGTTTCAGGTCTGTTAATAACTTAAAGCAAAGTGTAAGCATCAGAGAATTTCCTTGGAAATTTCAAGGAGAAGCAACTCCTATTACCAAAACTCAGGCAGAGTTGAAGAAAATGAATCAAACTTAACTGTAAAAGGAGAAAACCAGAGAAGGGAAAATTTCATCCTAGGGAAGTTTGTGATGCTGGAATAGGGTCCTGGTAGGGAAAGAGAAGGGCTTTGAGATTTAGAATGGAGATCTGTGTATATGTACTCAAAAACTTTGACTCCATAGTTGCTCTTAATCTCTGGTTCTTCAGAAATGGCCCATTGCACCTTTCTTCACTTGAAGACTATGGAGAGGCTTCAAATGAGACAGCTACTTTAAAAGACAATATGTTTTCTCTTCACGATATGTCCCCATTTTCTCTGTCATAATTAAGGTCACATTGCAATATTATCAGACTTAGTAGGTTCTAGGCCTACTAATGGACGAAAGGAATTATATACAAAATGGCTTTAATACCCTCCACATAATAGCAATAACGACAACAGTGACAACAAACAGAGGGGATTGCTCTGGGAAGCTTGCAAAAGCAACCGTTCCAATTAAATGAAGCAGAGATGCAAGACCTTCAGTCACACATCCTGAAGAAAGGGATCAGAAAGCTGACAGAACTGAGTGTGCTAGAATGAGTTCCCTATAGAAGACAAGAAACACAGAGCGACCACATTTACCAAGGGCAAAGAGACTATTCCATTTACCAAGGCAATAGGGAAACCACTGTTGAAATATCAGTAATGAATATCCTCTGCAGACCTGTACAGGTGGTAGGAGAATTTAGACAACTAGGCTCCTGTTAACAAAGATGGTAACCCTTTACTTCCATAAGAAATGTGAATGTAATTAACTGGACAGCAAGCTCAGAAGGGTACCCAGGGTACCATTGCTAAAGAAATATAGAGATGGTTCAGGGCAAGATAGAGAGCCATCAAATAACTAGACGGAATAGATACATATGCATATGTAGGGATAGATGATAGATAGATAGATAGATGATAGATAGATAGATAGATAGATAGATAGATAGATAGATACCCATTGCCATTTACCTGTATAACCATATTCTAGGGAAATCAGAATACTCAGACTTTTCCAGACCTTTCAAGAGCTTGTGAATATAGTGAAAATTGACATTGATACCTAAGAATATAAAGCACCATCAAATCCAATAGAATAAGGGGTACATGGAAGTTAAATCATAAATTGTAAATAAGTCACAGGAATAAGCGGCAGAGCACAAAGAATATAGTCAATGATATTGTAATAGTGATGTAATGGGATGGATGGTGGCTACACTTGTGGGGTACATAGCATAATGTGTGAACTTGTCGAATCACTATTTTGTACACCTGAAACTAATGTAACATTGCATGTCAACTATACTGAAATTAAAAAATAAATAAATAAATCGTGTCCTGGACCAAGTCTAGGTTTCAAAAAATTATCCAGTGATAATTTCTCTACTTCTAAAATGTAAAATTGGAATGGATATACTTAGCAGCTGACAGAACCCTCACATTGTCTCCTTGATCTGTATCATAGGAGCTATTATAGTAGGGAAGGCAATGTAGAGGCCTCTGAAATTATCCAAATCTTCCCATTCTGAGCAAGATAATAAATTAAAAGCATAATATATCTCTGAAGAAAATTCATAAATTGTTGGGACCCTCTTGACTTGAAGGATGCAATTTGCCACTGTTACATACCTATGTAATTCAACAATCTGGTCCATGAGAAAAAAAAAAAAAGCATGAATAATGGCAAGGGCTAGTGGATTAGCACAAATTTAACCAATTGGTGGTCCCAATTGCAATACCTGTGTGAGTTGAAATATTCTTACCAAAGTAGGATAATTTGTGGGACTCTTGGGTGGCTCAGCAGTTAGGCATCTGCCTTCAGCATAGGGCGTGACCCTAAGGTCCTGGGATGAGTCCCTCATTGGACACCCTGCATGAAGCCTGCTTCTCCCTCTGCTTCTGTCTCTGCCTCTCTCTTTCTGTGTCTCTCATGAATAAATAAATGAAATCTTTTTAAAAAATAAAGTAGGATAACTTGTTGATTATTATCTGGTAAATAAATGTCTTCTTTTTCAAACCCGTCAAGAATAAAGATTAGGGCAGTACGGTTGGCTCAGCAGTTTAGCGCCGCCTTCAGCCCAGGGTGTGATCCTGGAGACCCGGGATCGAGTCCCACGTCCGGCTCCCTGCATGGAGCCTGCTTCTCCCTCTGCCTGTGTCTCTGTCTCTGTTTCTCTCTCTCTGTTCTCTCATCTCTGTGTGTCTCTCATGAATAAATAAATAAAATCTTAAGAAAAAGAAAGAAGAAGAAAGATTAGAAGCAGTTCACACTTACGTACTATACACTAATTCTCTTTCCCCAGTACTATGTAATTCCTATGCTCAATTTCCTAAAATAATCCAAAGGAATTCTGATGTTATGGGTACTTCAGAGATGTCATGTTGGTCCATTATACTGATGATATCATATTAATTGTTACTGATGAATAAGAAGTAGCAAGTATTCTAAATGACTTGAGAACATAACTTTAGAGCGTGCAAGGTAAAAACTTATAAAGACTTAAGGTCTTGCCACATGGATGAAGTTCTTAGGATCCAATTGTCTGGAGCATGCTAAGACATCCCATTCCAAAGTAAAAGGCAAGTTATTGTACCTTGAGCCTCCTTCAACTAAGAAAAAATGCAAAGATTGAAAGGCACCTTTAGGTTTGGGCATAAGCATATTCCACACTGTGGAATACTGCCATAACCCATTTATTGGTGCATAAGCCTGATAGATTTGAATGAGAGGACAATAAGAAATGGGTTTATAGCAGTACTAGGCTATGAAATAAGAAGTTCCACCATTTAGGCCATTATAATCTTACATATCCAATGGTATATGAGGTATCTGTGGTGGAAAAATATGTCATGTGGATTTACTAACTAATTCTGACAAGTGTTAATAAAACACAGTGCAGACAGACACTGAAGCTCTGGAGGAAGGCAATGTCTTCCACAGCAGAAAACTATACTACATTTTAAAATCAGCTCTTGGCATGCTCCTGGGCCCTAGTACAAAGTGTCTGACAATGAGAAAGCAAGCGATCATGTGCCCCAAACTTTCCATTATGAAGTAGATACTGTCAGAATCACAAACTCATAAGTGTGGGTGGGCTTAAGAGCAATCCATCATAAAACAGAAGTCTGCTTAAGCATATTCAAAGAGCGTAAGTAAGCTGCCCAGCACCTAATGTCACCTCCCAACATTGCACCCAGTGCCTTTGTGTCTTAGTTGTTAACTAGAGCCTAATGGCTACCCAGTGAGTAGGTGATGAAGGATTACAACACCTGAATTTGGTTCTTGGCTAGTGTGGTATAAAAGTGTAAGCCAAATATTATCTTCATTTTTAATAAGCTCTTCTCAAAAGTGGCCCTGGAAGAGAACAGTGAAGAAAATTCTCCTAATGGGCATGTGTTACAGTTGTGTGGAGAGATAAAAGACCTAAGGAAGAGTATGCAGACTCATGCAAAACTCAGAGATCTTTGTATCCTAAATAAGTGCCCACTAGAAGCATCACTAAATAAGCAATTTGACAACAGATTTTTAGCAAGTAAATTTCAGTCATTTCTGTTCTATGCCAATCCAGTTACTTATTCCATTATACAATGGAATCCTGAATGTTAATACCATAGGGCCAGAGGTATTTGATGTATATGGGACCAATAGCATGGGTTTCTTCAAACCAAGTACTACTCACTGGTGTGGCAGAATAAATAATGCACTGCCAGCAATGCAGACCAAACCTGAGCCCCTAGTATGAAACCCTCTTGAAAGAAAACAATCAGCCACTTAATAGCAAGCTGATTGGCTTAGGTCCCTTCTACTTGAGCAGGCAATTCTCCTTATTGATTGAGACTGACTCATATTCTTGGATGAATTTAGCCCTTGTTTTGCCTGTAGTGCCTGTACCATTATTACCCCAGGGCTTCCAGATAATCTATCTACCAACATGGGATCCCACATAACATCTCTTCACACAAGGAATCCACTTTATAGCAAAAGAATTGTAATAGTGGGCATATGATAATAAATCAAGTTGCTCTCTACTACAGTAATGTAATAATGGCCTTTTAAAAACACAGTTGAGAATCCAGAGAGGAAATGACATCCTGAGAAAATAGGTTCTATTGTTCAAGATAGAATATATGGCTATTAAATAGTGTTATCCCCCCTCACACACAAATGCAATCATGGGTTTGGGAAACAATAGGTATGAGTAAGAGTGACCTCATGGCACCATTTCCAGTGAACTGCTTGAGAAATCTGCAGTTCTCTTCCTGGTCTCCAGAAAGGGTGTGCTTCCACAGGGTAAGGCACAATGGAAGTCCCACTGAACCTTATGCTAAAGCCATCATCTAGCCAAATTGAGCTTCTGTGCTAATAGAAAAGAAAAGAAAAAAAAAAAAGAGTTAATGTTTTAGTACAGGTAATTGACCATGAAAGCCATGAGGAAAGAAACCTGACACCTCATAAGAAGAAGGAGAAATTGCTTTGCCTTCAGGTAACCCCCCAGAGCATCTCTTAATGCTCTCATCTCTAGCTCTAACTGTAAATAGGTAAGTACCATAATCACAGCTTGATGAGGGCTTGGTTTCCAGTGACTGACCCTTCATTAAGATCAGAGTCAACTCACCACACAAGCCATCTAACCAAACAGATGGATTAGAATCCCAAAAGGGCAACCTAAATTCGAAGGGGAATCCAAGATTGGTGGTGGAGTATGGCAATAAAGAGCAGCAGGAAAGACCTAAAGAACAATTTGAACAACAAAGGCTGTTGATCTCACTTTTCTCCTTGTAAGTTTTCCTAGACATTGTGATAGATCTAATTCTTTTTTTAAAGGCATTGTCAGAATGGACAAATTCAAGGTAAGAAATAAATGGAGCACTGAAAGGAGTGTATCACTGCAGGCTGTTTGATGTCCCATCCCCACCTGGATCCTTCATATGGCTGCTGGTCCCCTCCTCCAGCTATTGAGATTACTGGCTAAGAACAACTCACAATGGCCCCCTTCCCTAAAGACTTGTCTCCACTACACAGGAGCCAACATATCTGAGAATCTCCATCCCCCTTCTGAGGTAAGACCTCAGGCAGGAGGCAGTGAATGATGGTCTGAAGGTGGGTCTGAGTCTTGCACTTTGGTCCTCAAAGCCTCGCTGTGTGATACACTCTAGATAGTTTCTTTGTAATGACTACACTCTTGTTTTTGTTTGTTTTTTTTTCCCCCTTTCCCTGTCCCACTTTCCTGCTCCCTTTACTATTGGGAACATATCCTAGATAAAACACTTGAATTAATATCCTCAATTCAGGCTTCACTTCTAGACAACTCAACCTAAGATCTGATCATGCTTTTTAAAATCTCAGTATAATTAGATATACTCTTTTTTATCCATGAGATGCATATTCCTTTTATTTATCTAATAAATGTCTACCTTTGCCACATATCAAATTGCCTCAATTCAGGGAAGATTTCTTATATATTCCGTCATAGACCCATTTTCTTTTAGCCTTATAAGCCTGACGCCATATTAGCACTGTCTCATTGAATTGCAATTGTTTGCTTTTTTTCTTTTGCAGTGAAACAAGTATTAATAGAAACTCATTTAAAGATTTACTTTTAATTACATTTTTTCTTTTATTCAATTAATGATGGGTTTGTAAAAAGTGGAAATTTTGATTCTTAAAAATTAAATTGAGTTCTTATTTTAATATATACATATATAATACACACACTCATATATATGTATGTCAAATTATGTGACACAAAAATTATGTGTCATAAATATACATATATTTTTATAGTGTATGTTGGATATGTTAAGGAAATATTTCTTCCAGGAGACATTCATTGTGACACATAATTTTTTTTTAAGATTTTATTTACTTATTCATGAAAGACACACAGAGAGAGAGAGGCAGAGACATAGGCAGAGAGAGAATCAGGCTCCCTGTGGGGAACCTGATGTGGGACTCAATCTCAAAATCTTGGGATCACGACATGAGCCAAAGGCAGTCACTCAACCACTGAGCCACCCAGGTGCCCCTTGTGACATATAAATTTATTTAATGAATTACACCTTCCTTTTGACTCTCATTATATATTTCAATTAAAAAATAATAATCCCTGGGCACAGAAATATTGCAACTTAAAATATAAAACAAATGAATTTTCAATGGAAGACAGTCACCAAAATATTAACTGTACATCTCAAAATATTAAATGATAGAACATTAACATGGACTTATGCTGAACTATGTTAAAATAATTAATATAGCTTTGTTAGTGGTTCTTCAGTGAGGAAATATATATTTATACAGTTATATGTATGGATATAAAATACATTTCCTAGGTAAGTTAACCAATATTTCTCTCCATTATATTTTGCTTGATAATCCACAGGCAATGTGACAGTAATTGTAAGTACAACTTAACTGAAGTTTTTTTAAAACACTTTTCTCTTCATAATATTTTAAACTACTTAGAGACATCTTCATTGGTAAAGTATCCAGATTATCTCTGCCCACACAATCCCCATTCACATACTCAAAGTAAGGGTAATTGGTACAGAAAATGGTAATAAGTTCCATGCACACACTTTTTTGGCAGTGGGTGAATTTCCTCCCGAAATGAAGAACATGTGGTTCAGCATTTTTCTATCTGAACTCAATCCATAAATTAAGAGAGTAGCTTGCGCTGACTATCCAAATTTTAATCTGACAACGTGAGCAATGAAGAATGGCATGAGGTATTTCTCATACATTCAGGTGTTGTTATCTTAAATCCACCTGTAACAGAATCTAATTAAACATTTTCATGGAGTTAGAAGATATTAAATATTTTTCATAAAATAAAAACTTCTTAGCCATATTAATGAAAAAGATGCTAACTTCTATCATGTTTAAGCAATAAAAAGCTACCCAGATTAACTGAAAATAACAAAATCTATATGAAAATACAAATGCATGAGCTTTGTCTATATAAAGTAGCAAAATAATGTAGAAGTTTTAAGATACAGAGTTTCTCAAACAAATAAGCAAATAAGAATAATCTAGGGAAAAATGGAAAAGAAATAATTAAAAATTTCCCCAAAGGCTCTGAGGCTAGATTATTTTTTAAGGTAAGTTCTTATAATTTTGAAGAGACAGGCAACTTATATAGAGGCTACATAGATTAATCTATAGCATGAAAATGGTTGGAGTGATCACAAATAATTGTAAAATATTGCTAGAACTGTATCACACTAATATTATATGTATACAGGCATATATGTATATTTAGTGTATGTTTTATATAAGAAGAAATTTAATGGTGTCTACATTTTAGAAATATTATTTACTTTAGTGTAATAAAAATATATTCTACCAAACTCTTATCCATAAATTCATCTGTTGTTATAATATTAATAAAATATGCAATATGACTGTTAGAAAAAAGTAAAATATGTATCATCTGCACTGCCGAATGGAAAGTAATTGAACAATTTTGGAGGGTTATTTGTTCAAATTCATCAAATTTTAAAATGTGAATATGCTTTAAACTATCAAATTCAGTCTAAGAATTGCTATAAAGATCTATATGCAGAGTGTTATACATAAAATGTATTAATTGTAGTAAGATTTGTGAAAAAAAATTAATGAAACACATTAAGTCACCAATACAAAGTTGATTAATTTTTATCTTCATAGATTAAAGTGCATGCAGCTGCTTTAAAATTCAGGTGAATATTATTCATATATATTGGAACATATATAAGTATATATACACAAGTATCCATTATATATAAATATATAGAGAGAAACACTTGAAGATATTTACTTATCTATATAGGCAATTTTTCCAAGGTAGAGTTTATGCAAATAAGCTGTAAATCATTATGAATTGCATAATATTCATTTTATAAATCATTAAAATAACACATTATAGAGTTTCTAGTAGGAATGACTGATTACTTTTATAATTATTAAAAAGGCAATAACATATTTTATCATTTTGATCTAGAATTCCCTTGTTAGATATCAATTGTAAGAAAATAGCCAAAAATCACTGGAAGATTTTTGTTCAAATATTCTCTTACCAGTGTAATTTTCAATTGCAAAAAATGGGATCTGCAGGAAAGTAGTTAATAAGCCATAGAGCATGCAAATAATGTAATATTTTAGGAATTGCAAATATTTTAGAATGTAATTAATGATCCTAAGACATGCTTATCACATAATTCTAGTAAGCAAAGAGAAGCTAAAATTAATAAAACATGGGATTAAAATTCTGTTTTTAAAATATTGCATACATAAGCACATAAAAATTAGTGATAAATTAAGAGGTAAGAGTGAGGAGGACCAATTGGCTTATTGGGAAAATCCTCCGAAAGAGATAAATAGTTTCTGACAATAGAGAATTGAGGAGGAGGATAGAGGTTATGCAAATCAAAGAGAATCATCTTCCTGGAGCTTGAACATCAGAAAGATGTTGAGAGGTTGTGTTTCTGGAAGAATGACTTGTGTTCTTAGGGTCTGCAGTATGATGACATTATCACAGTTTGAAGCCACCATTTTGGTATGAGGTTTCTTGAACATTCACTTCTCCATGATCTGAAAAAAACAACTTCAGTAAACTACACATATAATGATATATCTAGTGCGACTGAGTTTGGCGACAGTGAGATTAGGTTCTGAACTGCAGTGTGTATGTGTTGGTGGGATGGGGGAAGCAATCAGATTCCCTAGGTAGATGCAGAACAGTGAGGTAGCTCTGTCAGAATTAAAAACAAAACAAAACAAAAATATGAAACAGGAGCTATGAAATTTGAGAGAGAGCCCTGAATTTTCTCTGCTGGTGAAATTGGGAGTTTCAGGCAAAGTGTACTAAGCCTCCCAAAGTATAGAAATCCCAGAGCAACATTTGAACAGAGGAAAAATAAACATAATATATACATTTGCTAAGTATCAAATCTTTTTTTTTTTTTGTAATTCTTTACATCTTGACATACTGGACTATAGTGATTAATACAGTTGCAAGTGGAATGTATGCTTTGAGGCAAGTAGCTAATGGTTCAGATTAGGTACTAGATGAAACTTTATCTACTGATTTATTTAGAGACAGCTAGTAGCATAAGCGTTTACTGAAATCTTATAAAATGTCAATGTGTTTTCTTATACTAGGTAGCCATCAGCATTTATCTATTGTATTAGTTTGCTAGGGCTACCATAACAAAATATCACACACATGGGTGGCTTGAAAAACAGAAATTTATTTATTCATGGTTCTGAGGTCTACAAGTCCAAGATCGATGGGCTGGCAGGTCTGGTTTCTCCTGAGACCTATCTCTTTGGTTCACTGATGACCATCTTCTCATTGTCCTCACATGGCCTTTCTCCTACTTGTGCATGCACATGTCTAGTGTCTTCCTTTTCTTATAAGCTCACTGATCATTTTATATTAGGGCCCCCATTTTATATCCTCATTTAACCTAAAAGTTAAAGTTCCTATTTCCAAATGCATTCACACTATAAGGTATTGGGGGATGGGACTTCAACTTAAGAATTTGGAGTGAATTTGGAGGAATTTTATTCAGTAAGAACAGAAAGATTAGAGATGATGACTTCAGGGGCACTTGTAGCTCAGTTGGTTAAGAGGAGTCCTGGAATCAAGCCCCCAGGTCCTGCTGTGGGGATCCTGTTTATTTGGTTCCCCCTCTGCACCTCCTTCCTTTGTGGTCTCTCACTCTCTTTCAAATAAATAAAATCTTAAAAAAAAAAAAGATGTTGCAAACTGGCATCAAAATGAAGTTACTCAAATCCTTAATTTGCAAGTTTGATGGGTGCTTTTCCACTGGACTAATTTATGCCTCCATTAATTCCTTACAGCCAAAATCTGTTTGTTGAAGTTCCATCAAATAAAGAGTAAGTATGCATTGTTTAATGATCTCCATTAAAAATATAGTAAAAGTAAATCTGCTAAATTAATTCTTTTTCATTAAGGCAGTAAGAAGAAGAAGAAAAAAAGGAATAGGTACTATATTCCTCTGGAAAAGTTTCTTAAGTAGATTGAGTTTGATTTCAATCAGCCTGGAACCTAAAAATGCATGAAGCACTACCAGGAAGAAAGAGGTGAATTATTCCAAAAAAGACACAACTAACTGGGGGAATAAAGATTAGGTCCCATGCGGCATAACCTAATGTGAAGAGGGATTCTCTGAATAGGTAACTTTCCAAATGAGACCTGAAAGAAAAATAGGAATTAGCAAAGAGTGAAGGACATTCCTAAAAAGACAATCCAACTACTACCTTAAAATTGACAATGTTTTTTTTTAATCCTCTTCATTAAGGTAAAATAGAATAGAGTCTTCACTTTCCCTTGTTTTACTTTATGAAAAATCTACAGTTTGGAGTCCACGTTGCTTCAGTTATGGCCTAATTATTTGATTCTAATTGTCTGTGCTTTTTTATAATATTTTCCTTAAATAAATGGAACTGATACATAAAATTGTATCAGGCTCTCATGTTTCTATAATGATATTATCATTGAACTTTCAATATTGATATAAAATGGATTAAAATATCTAAAATTAAGGCAAAATTGCTGCAGATTCCATGAATACAAACATGAATAGCTCATTAGTTTGGTAGCATGTTACACTGGAGAACATCTGGCATGTGTCAAGGCTATGAGCATACACATGGTAATGGTTTCTTTTTGAATAATATGCCAAAGGTAGTTAACTATTAGGTTTAGCATATGTGTGCAAGTTAACCAATTCACTGGACAATTTGACCTTCAATAATATTAATAAGGTCATAGAGCATAGAACAGGACCAATGATGTGGCTGGCAGTGGTGGCGGGCGGGGGAAATGGTGGCTCATTCAAGTGGAACTGGAGTTGCAGTAATTGTTTTCATCTTTTTTTTCCCCCACCAAAGGCAGAGAGAGCTTCTTTTGCCTCATTTCTTCAATATAAATACACTTAGAAGTGGATTTAATAAAAAAAAATGTTTGATCCCATATCAACTGACACATTTATAAAAAGAAACTGAATCATTCTCAATAAATCAACTGCCTCAAATATTTTTAACATATACAGCAAAGACAAATACTGGAGTAAAAAATGGATTAGGATTTGCTCATTTGTCCAACATCTCTTAAGAAGTAGTCCTTCGTTTGTTTTTGGGTAATCTCTGTTTGCTGCTTCATATAGCCCTTGTTAGACTTTTGCTGTCCGCACCAAAGACAGGATTTTTTTTCCTGCCTCTCATTTTCAGTCTATACCTGAATTGGCAAGCTCAAAGATTCAATTTGATATCAGATTTGGTGTGTGATGGCAGTACAATCTCCTGGAGCTGTAAATATACCTGTAAAGTCTGGGAAGTTTATTTAGGCTCTTGCACAGAGCTCTAGAGAATACTAGATTTCTGGGTTCAGGTTTTGGGTCCAGGAAGGTGGCTTTATATTGACTGTTTAAATTTTGTTACTTTTCTCCTCATTATTGAATGAAATCTCATCTCAAAAAGAAAACTGTGGTTAGAATAAATAGCCTCTAGGAATTCATCTGGATTTCCAGAAATCTGTCTGAGGCATCCTTTCTCCTTTGCTCTCTCAGCCCTCTTTGGCTGGGGCTCATTGAATCAGTGCCAATTGTAACAGTAGATATTATAGACCCAGACTACAGGTGTGCTGTGGACATCATTAATTAAAATATTTTTAATTGTCATCATAATTACATAGGAACTTTTCATATTCTTCAAATAAAGTCTGGAAATTTGCTAAGAAGCTTGCACTTGGAATTATTTGGTTTTCAGACATCAGAATAACAATTAATGTGCTTATAACAAAAAAAACAATTAATGTAGTCATCTATGTGAGTCAAACCAGGAACTGAGGCCCATTTAAAGAATACTGTACAGGGACACAATGGTTGAGCATCTTTCTTTGGCTCAGGGTGTGATCCCAGGGTCTTGGATTTGAGTTCTGTATCGGGCACCCCACAGGGAGCCTGCTTCTCCCTCTGCCTTTTTCTCTGCCTCTCTCTGTGTGTCTCTCATGAATAAATAAATAAAATCTTTAGAAAAAGAATACCAAAAATAAAATAAATAAAATAAAATAAAATAAAATAAAAAATTAAAAAAAGAATACCCTGTAATCAGGGAGCTAACTAATAAATGAATACTTGTGAAAAAGATATATACTTTTTACTCCAGTCTCTTACAGGAGAGCAAAGGGATTTAATAAATAATACCCTGGAACAGTTTATATCTGGTATCCTCTTCTCCCACAATCTGATATATTTTGCATTCTCTTAAGTCTCTCATTTTCTAGGGCACCTGGGTGGCTCAGTCAGTTAAGCATCTGACTCTTAGTTTCAGCTCAGGTCATGATCTCATGGTTGTGGGATTTAGCCCTGCATGGGGCTCTGCACTCAGCAGAGAGTCTGCTGGAGATTCTCTCTCTGTCTCTCTGTCTCTCTTCCCCTCCCTCTTCCCCTTCCTTTCTTTCTCAAATAAATACATATTTTTTTTTTAAGTTTCTCATTTTCCAAACTTTCTCTACCATAAATACTCTACTCTGGTATCCCAGCCCAACCTGCTATGACTCCCTCTTCCTCTTCCTCCCTTCTCTCCACTCCAGGTCCATCCGTTATTCCTTCTTTCATGTCTGAATATTGTTTTAACTTGTTTACTTATTTGCATTAGAATGGGTAGATATGATAGGCTCTCCTGCATGGAGGTGGTGGGCTTTAGAAAGAGGTCAGAATTTGCATCAACCCTTGTTCCTTTTCCAGCTTTATTGAAATCTAATTGACACAGGATCTTGTGTAAGTTTATGGTGTACAACAGAATGATTCGATATATGTATATATTGCAAAATTGTTCAGACGGGTGTTTTTACTTCATCTATTTTTTCCCTCAGGGGGAAAAATGAATATAAAATTTTAAAGGTAGAGAAAACTATCCTATAAAAGAATGTGTGTAGATACTTCAGCCTTGAAAATCGTAGAAAGAATCACTAGTTAAAGTAAAAATGGGACTTATTTATGAAAAGATTCAAGGTTTTAGAGAATAAGAAATACATATGTGAAAGGAAAATGAGAGCTATCCTCAGGGAAAAACAGCAACAAAGGAAGATGGTCTAGTCCTTTAAATATAAGTTTGGAAGGAGACAGATACTTACTCATAAATTGTGAGCTTGGTATTGACAGCATATTCAGGGAAGATTCCAGAGAGTAAACTGACTCAGCCAGATGGTTATAGCAACCTCTGAAAGTTGAAAAATAGGGCAGCCTGGGATGGCTCAGCAGTTTAGTGTGGCCTTCAGCCCAGGACGTGATCCTGGAGACCAGGGATGGAGTCCCATGTCAGGCTCCCTGCATGAAGCCTGCTTCTCCCTCTGCCTGTGTCTCTTTCTGTGTGTCTCCCACGAACAAACAAATAAAATCTAAAAAAATAAAAAATAAATCAATACTGGAATCAACTGGGGAATCTCTTCCAAATGGGTGAAGCCAAGGAGCACTTGGGTGGCTCAGTGGTTGAGCATCTGCCTCTGACTCAGGTCATGATCTGGAGGTCATGGGATCAAGTCCGGCATCAGGCTCACTGCAGGGAGTCTGATTCTCCTTCTGTCTATGTCTCTGCCTCTCTCTGTGTCTCTCATGAATAAATAAATAAAATCTTAAAAAAATAAATAAAAAGAAAACAACAAATGTGTGAAGTCACTACATAATATATTTGCACAAATGAGGGAAATTTAAGCAAACAATAAACAGCACTTGTCAGTTTCTACTCAGTGTGTTGCAGGGTGACACAATTCATGTGTGAAGGTGGAGGAAAGAAGAATGGCACATTTAATGACAAAGCATGACTACAAATATATGGATTTATGTTGTAAGGGAACTACTAAGAAGAAACATACAAGAGGAAAGTCAAGGTGTAGTCCAGCTTTGCCCTAGATACTGTATCTACAATAAATAGGGTAACTATAGATTTTATTTTCCAAATGTGCCCTCTTGTACTACCAATGACTTAACACCTGTATTTATGATATCAGGAAAGGTATGGGTGACAACTGAAATATTTATTTGGGTAGTCAGCCATCCAACACACAGAACATCTGAAAGCCCCAGGACAGGTGAAAACAATATAGATAATTGCTGGAGATCTATTATTATCCCAATTGTTCACCTCTCATCTCCCTGTAACAAAATTTTATATTCCCTCCCATTACCATCTGAATTCCCATGTCCCTATTCCCTGTAGGAGGAATTTGACTGGATTTGGCCAATGGAGTATGAACATAAATGAATGATGTCACTCACAAATAAAAGTTCAGAGCCATTTTCCTTTGCCATGAGAGTGACCTGTTCTAAAAGGAAGTTGCTCCTTCAGCACAGAGCCAAGTTACAGGTGCTAGAAACTGTAATGTGAGTTAGAAATAATGATATGTACTTGTAATGCTCAATGTAAGGTGCAATGTAAGCCAGTGAAGATCTTTTTTTTCTTCTTTTTTTCCCCAACAGAACAAAACTAACAATACAAGTAAACTTCAGTGAGTGGTAGATATGAGTAAGCTAATTGCAATTCAAAGGAAAAGGAGTAATATATTTTCTTTTAAAATTCAGTATTGATGTGATGTTGCGAGATACAAATCTTCTAATGCATTAAGACTTATGAGTAAGTAGAGTGAGCCTAAAAAGTCCATTAGCCCTTACTGTCATAACCTTGGAAATGCCCACAAATGTGGATTCCTAGTCAATGTTCAGTATCTCGTACTAAAAGTTAAAAATTGGTTCTACTTCATACCATTTAAGAGAGGTTGTCAGGGCAAAGTTCTCTCACATTGAAGGTAGGCAGAGGACATGAAGAGTTCCATCAGAAACCTTATTTAATTATATGAACACTTTCAAGAACAGCATTATCTTCTGTGAATTGAGAGCTTTAATATCTCTTGTTAATACAGGCCAACCAGAAACCACATGAAAATTAGAAAATAACACTCCATATGTTGGAGGCATTTAGGAAAAACAATTGCTAGTCTAACTTGGAGGAGCATATCCTTCTCAATGGGAAAATAAGCTGGACTTCAGACATAATGTAGCAAATTCAGTGACTTTTTAGTTACAATTAGTTATGGAGAGAAAAGCATCTGCTAAAATGGAAATTAGTAAAAGACTATAGTGTATTTTTGCTTGGCCTCTTTAACATCTGATGTAACTTGTAACCTTCATGCAATAATAACCACCAATATTATGATCACTGTAATTAAGCGCATGAGAGAGAAGGCACCTGACCTATGTGTATGCTGAGGGCTTTGCTACGGGAAAATTAAATGAAAATGTTCAAAGACTCACTGCTTGTTGCCGAGGAATACCATAAACCTAGAACTTGTTGGATGGTAGTGATGGTAATGGCAGCAAACTTCAGAACTAATCTTACTAACTCCGTTAATGACTTAATTTGGGTAAACTTTTAGAAGGACTGAACTGTAATAACTTTGGCCTAGTGGAAATTTCTATATGAAACTATTGGAGAGGCTGTGCCCTGACCAGCAGCACTGTGATCACATGAGAATACCCACATGCCATCATAAGTGCAATGTATTTCAACTACAAGTCGGAAAACCTAGCCAGTTTTGATAGATGATAGATAGTAAAATATGCTGATGTGAATTTAAATTTTAATGAGGACACAAGAATTTCAGAAGTTAATGTCATTAATTACCCAGGAAGGAAATCATGGACCCCAGGAATTCAGTAGGCTTGTGTCAGGAGGCTAAGTTAGGTGTCCTATAACATAGTAGTAAAGGGAAATTGCCCTGATGACTATAAAAGTTTCCGTGAATCTAGGGGCAAAATGCTATCTTATTTGGTGAATCAGTAATCAGTTTGTAACCCAAGACGGGTTGAGTATAGGGAGTAAGATGATATAGCTTCAAAATCACAACAAAATAAAAAGTATAAAATGTATGAGGCATGCTAAGACAAGTGTATGGATAAGGGGATATTGACATAGCAGCTTTTCCATTGCATTGGAAGGAGATTCTTTTAGGACAATCCTCTATCACTAACGGGAATTAACTTTGGCCTTGCTTTGAAAAAAAAAAAAAAAAAACACAAACATGCCGTCATTCAGGCCAGTAGCAATCAATAATTAACTTCCAATTCCTCACAAGGGAAAAGGCACGTGGTCTACAGACACATTTTTGGATCCCAAATATTTTCATATTTAGGGATAAATGTAGGGAATAAAATCATCAAATATGTATATTAACAAGCTGTGAGGTTGGGTTGGGGGAGCGGATAGTATAAAATGAGATGCTATCTATCCTCTACAAGTCACTGATTTTCAGGAAAAATAAAAGGAGCTGAGAGCTGGAGATGTCAAGACCCTGATAACACATTTAAACTATCTTCCTACTGATAAATTGGACGAGCATTTTATTTTTGTAACAGCAGTAGTTTCTCCAGAATGCATACAGGCTTTCCTCACCAACGATTAATCTATTAAGGTCACTGTAGAGATTCTAGCCTTAGGAGTTTCATATAGGAAAAGTTTCTCTACAATTATTTACTTAAACAATGGGTCCACCTTTAGAGTAGAAAACTTAAGGGGATGATCATACATATATATCTATATCTATATCTATATCTATATCTATATCTATATCTATATCTATATATAATATTATATATTCCAGTGAGCTGAAAGTAGTTGCAAAATTGGAAAGTAAAATCACCTGAAAAGGGAAGAGTTGACCCTTGAACAACAGGGGTTTAAACTGTGCAGGTTTGCTTATATGTGGATTTTTTGGGGAGAGTTAAAAATCTATACAGAAATTTTCAACTGTGTAAGGGATCAGGCTCTTAACATCCGCATTATTCAAGGGTCAACTGTATTTAGTTATACCATTTTGTTTTTTTTTATGAAACCTGGAAAAAATCATGCTGTTCACTTTAGGAGCTCTTTGGAAATGTCTCTGCCATTGTTCTTTACATATTCATAAGTCACAGAGAATCTTATCAAGGAAAGTTCCTAAGGTGGCTACAAAAGCTATCCAAGAAGAGTATCCACACCAACTCAGTTCAAGCCACAGAAGAAGTCCATCTTTGTAGTCCTGATGTCCTTTAATCCCCTTCAGTAACTTAAGCATCCTTTGAAGAGCTGTTGAATCCACTGAGTTGATGATTATATATATATATATATATATATATATACATATATATATACAAGAATATATGTTCTTATACATTATATATACTATTATAATATATATTATAATATATATACACTTAACATATATACCATTATACTCAAGATATGAATAAAAGAAATAAAATAAATATTCACTGAATCAAAGAATTAATATATATTCAAAAGTGATAGCTAAAAACAGGCCAAATATAAATTAGACACAGTGTTCTGGAAAAATAATACAAATATAATACAAACTGATGGTTTTGTGGGCTATAGAGATGATGCTATCATTTTTATGGTCTACAAAACCTCCTTATTTCCTTTTTTTCCTTCTTATTTAATTTATCTCAGATTTTCTACACCAGTCTATGTTTTTCTGTCCTCCTCTTTTCTGCTCATTGGGGTTTACTTTGTGTTGATTTGTTATAAATTGGTAAAGAATGAAAGGTAGCTCCAGGGTCTTTCTCTTAGCAAGTGGATCTCAAAATCTGTTTTTACCTGTCTGCAGCAATTTGCCATCATTCACTATCTCATTTCATTGCCTATACCAAGAGATAGGATGGTGCTAGTGACCTGAGACTTGATCTCTGAGATTCTGGAAGTTTCTGGGTTCTCCCTGGCTGTTTCGATATGTATGTGTCCCTGAATTATTTAAGGTGATATTTGTACCTTTGTTTTCAATAAAAGAAAAAAGAAAAAAAAAAGCAAATTAAAGTCAAATGGGATTTCACTAGGGCAGAGCTTGAGAGGAACATTCACTAAATGATTTTAACACTAGGAAAGTTTATTAAAATATGAAAAGAACTAGATCTTCCCTTTCATCTGTTGATACATCCAAGACATTTCTCGAATATACTACTATATTTTTTTACTGCAGGTACCTCTTTCATTGAACATCCCCTAAAGTGATAGAGTAATTCAAACTGCTCGTCGTAAGAATGTATGAGCAAGTATGACATGGTATAAAAAGTGATCTAACTTTCCTGGGTGAAGAAATATAAATTAGAATACACATTTTAGGGAAGTTATATGTTTGTCTCAAATCCAGATGACAAAGACAAATTTTTCTAAGAGAACCTGGGAGCAAAAAAATGACTTTAATAAATGTTGCTGGAATTTGGGAATTATAGCCATTTAAAAATTCAAGAACTTAATTGTGAGTAAAGCAGACACCATTTTGCTGTCATCAGAAAGTGCAGTTAGGGAGAGAACCAGTTATCAAAAATAAGATGATAAGTGTTACGAAGGACAAATGCAATGTACTGTAAATGAAAGCTCTAACTTAGTCTAGATAAATGTCCTTAGCATTTGCTTGAAAACAAAAACTTTGATCTTTTCATTGAGATCTAAAAGATGAGTGTTTGCTGACAAAAAAGGAGCAAAGTCAGGATGGTTGGAGCAGAGGCAACAGTGTGTGTGATGGCCTAAGGCAGGGAGCAGTATTGCTCACTAGAGGAAATGAAGGTCAGAGTGAAAGAAGAATAGAAAAATGTTAGACATGAAGTTGAAAAGTGAAGTGCAGACCCTAAAATGGTAGGCCTTGCACATGTTAAAAGTAGGGGAGTCACTGAAAAATTATAAACAAGAAAGATACTCAGATTTGCATTATTAAATGATCAATTTCCCTGTACTGTAAAGATTTGCAGAACAGAAAGAAAGTGGGGCCACTTAGAAGGGTGTTGCATTAATTGAGGGAACAGTAGACGATCACTTGGATTAGGATCCTGGCAGAAAAGATGCTGAGAGAGGCAGAGCCTAAGAGCTATTTGGGAGGCAAAATCAATAGAGTATCAGACCTCACTGATACGCGGGATGAGAGGAGAGCGTCTTGAAGGATTCTCAGGTTTCTAACTTGTACAGCTGGATGGATACTGTTATCGTTCATTCTGATAGAAATCATTAGAGGAAGACACTGCAAGATCACTAGTGAGCATGGAAGCATACAAGTAGGCAGTTATCCTGTTAAATGGGGCTAGAATTCAAAAGGGCTGAGGTGCAGACACATATTTACGTGTTTAATGTCAGAGTATATTCCTAACAACTGAAGCGATGGGTAGGGTGTGAATTAACTGAAGGACATTGAGTGAGGATCATGTGACCTGTGACAATCCACAAAGAAATTCAACAGTTAAGGATTGCATAGAAAAAAATGACCATCCATGTGGTTGAGAAGGGAGAATTAAAGCATAAGATGAATGCCAGAAGAGGGTGGTATCGAATAAACCAAAGCAATATGCTGTCATTTTTTAAAAAGATTTTATTCATTTATTTGTGAGAGACACAGAGAGAGAGAGAGGCAGAGACACAGGCAGAGGGAGAAACAGGCTCAATGCAGGGAGCCCGACGTGGGACTCGATCCAGGGTCTCCAGGATCACGCCCTGGGCTGCAGGCGGCGATAAACCGCTGAGCCACCAGGGCTGCCCATGCTGTCATTTTTATTACTGTTGTTATTTTGAATATTATTTTATTCAGAGGCAGCGGTTTAATGCTCACTTAGTACAAAGTGCTTCTGAAATATCAGACAAGGTGAAAGTTGGAAAATCTTCCCTGGACTTAGTGCTACAAAGAACAGTGATCTGGAAACGAAAAGCTCTCTAAGTAGAGGGGAGAGTTGACAGGATGGAATGGAGTGACAATTGAGAGCATGATGAAGAGATTTCCTTTCTTTCTTTTTTTTTTTTCATTTGAAAAAGTGTTTAGAACACATAATACAAGGCAACGTTTATTCTTTCTTCTTGTCTTCCGGTGAGGGTCAGCTGGTGGCTCCTCACTGTGGTGCTATTGCTCTCGGAGACAGTGTTACTATCACTGGGCTCTTCCTCAACCACACTGTCGGCCCCCTCCTGCCCGCTGGCCTTGTCTTCAGGAGTAGATGTGCCTTCCTCATCATTCTCATGGCTTTCGTCACTTCATCAGGATGCTTTCATGGTGTCTCTGGTCTCAGTCTTACTGGCATCTGGCTCCTCCTCAGGAACCACACTGCTCTGACTGCCTTGGGCTTGCTCTGCTGCTTCCTCCTTTTCCTCTTGCCTTTTGCAGGCCTGTCCCTCTGCCTGTGCAATTCCAGGGGCAATTTTCTTCCATATCCACCTTGATTTTCAGACTGAACAGTATTTTTGAGTTCATTGTTAAATGAATCTGTCCTTTCCAGGAATTTCCTCTTCTTTTCTGGGTGCTGCTCCTCTATTTGAAGAAGTTCAGCTTCTAGTTTTTGCTACTAAGGACTGGTGGTCCAGTCACATTCTAGGTGCTGTGACAACTGACCAAACATCTGGTCCCATACTTTCACCGGGGATTTCACTGATGAGGCGATGATCTCTCTGAAAATGGATGCTTCATTGAATGGTTCACTAAAAAGCCAGTATCATAATCATCTGCATCTTAAGCTAGCTGAATGCTCATGCACGGTTCTCCTTTCTCTGTGTGAGACTGTCTCTGTCAACCTTCTTCCTCCAAAGCAGCTTCCGTATGACTTTCTGCATTTCTGTAAGCAAAGTATGCAAGGGAATTATGAGAGGTCTTCATAGATTCATTGTACTCTACCCTTTCTGCTTTGTATTCATTTAAATATTCTTGTTTTTCTTTACCAGTGAGATCTTGCCACATGCCACCAATAATCTGGCCAATCTCCTACAAGTTTAGGTCAAAGTTGGAAGCTTTTACTTGGTCCCAGAATTTTCTGCTGTACCTCATGTAGGGCATCAGTGTGTTATCTGGTGGCTTTGGGTGTTTTGATCTTAATACCAGAGGATACACTGCCTGGCTGTAGGTGCATGGGTTCCCTCCCAGCCTGTAGTTGTAGGTGAGATAACTGCATGGATGGTATCCCACAGACCCTGGTGTGGTGGGAAAATTGGTGTTGCAGGAGTGAGGGTGCGAGGTGGGACATAAGATGGTCTTTCTGACACTTTGGAAGATTAAGTTCACGGTTCTGTAAGCCTGAATCTGAGACGCAGAGGGTAGAAAAAGCGCCCACAGCTCCATCCTCGTTTCCCTTTTATGATGATGAAGTTATTTCTTAAATTGGGCCTGAAAGGTAAGAATGCATGGTAGTAGTTGGGTAGTAAACTGACCTAGGAAAAAAAGGATTTTTTAAATTATTATTAATGTATTTATTTTGCCTTTTAGGTTAAAGAGATTCCAGCCTGTTTCAGCACCAATGGAAAAGATAAATAATAGAATGTAATAGAGAGGAAAGTGACTGATCTGGCCAAGGAAGAGGCAGGAACAGCTGAATGCAGAATTTCTTTGTTCCTGAGAAGAAGTACAAAGAATTCCTAAAAGTGAATGTTTAAAACATTCTGACGTCCTTTCTAAATGTTCATACAGATTAATTCACTAAATCCATAGTCATAGGAGATAGAAGCATGGATAACCCCATTTTACAGATGAGTTAAATAAGTTGTCAAAAGCCAATTTTGTAGGTAATGGAACCAGGAATCAAACCTTGAAAGATGGGGGCATCTGAGTGGCTTAGTGGTTGAGCATCTGCCTTTGGCTTGGGTCGTGTCAGTCCCAGGGTTCTGGGATCGAGTCCTGCATCTGGCTCCCTGTGGGGAGACTGCTTCTCCCTCAGCTTATGTCTCTGCTTCTCTTTCTGTGTCTCTCATGAATAAATGAATAAAATCTTAAAAACAAAAATTCAAAAGACAGACTCCAGCGTCAATTGACTAACCACTACCCTATATTATCTATCTGGTCTTATCATTTTCCAGCTAATCTGTAAGAACTCTGAGGGAAACCTGCCTGTCTCATGCTTCCCTTGGTTTTCAATAAAGACAAATTTAATCTTTGTAATGAAATACCTATGCTTATTCCAATATTTTAGATAAACAAAAGTTTAAGGGAGATGAGAAATGCCTCAGTTTTATTTTATAGTACATGGTAAAGACCAATTTGAACCCACATTGGTCTAAATTTAAAGCCATTGACCTTTTCCCTCACCAAGATGAATGATTTTCAAGTTCTCATGGTTGAAAGCTACTCTCCTGCTGATCACAGTTACTCCAACATTGATCTCTCAAGCCTGCTTTAAAAGAAAGCTTTTCTTCGCACTCCCCTTTCCCCTCTAGAGCCCACTATGCTAATTCAAATTTGTTGTCCTCATGAGTGCTCCCTAGCACCCCATACCTACTTCATTCACAGCACACATCTTTGCATTATAATCATCTGGTTAATTATGAAACAAGATAACTGTTAACACTTTTTTTTTTTAATGAGAAAGGCTACCAGCTGCTACAGAGTAGTCTTGCTGAAAATAACCTGAAGCAGCTCATGTAGATTATCAAACATTACTTATTTTGGTGTCTCAGCTTTATGAAGGCATTGCATAGAGCGTGTATGAAGTTCTAGGACTTGGACAAAATCAAGAAGGATTGCCTTGAATTGATCCAGCATTATAGTAACACTTTGTGTGGAGAAAGGGTGCCATGTCTCATGTTCTTTGGGAAAGAAGACCACCCCCCACCCCAAGTACACCAGAGGAGGTTCACAGGGTGGGTAGTGTACTCTGAGCTGGTGGAGAGGGCTTGCTGATTCTTGTGGGGATCTTAGCCTGTTCCTAAGGCTGGAACTCTTCTGAGGCTCGCTAATATTTGCCAGGTAATAGCTGAACATGGGGGAAGGTCGTGAAAAATAAACAAGCTAGTCCTGACTTAGAGTGAGCTGCAGCGAAGATAGTCCATCTTCTTTACTGGGCAGGACCAGGTCTAGAAAACATGTACTCTTTGGCAGTAAGAAACAGTGACAAAACCCTAGCACTGAAAACCACACCCTCACTCCCTTTCTACAGACTCAAGTTTTTTTGGGCTAGCCTGTGGCAGGACATCTTAAGAGCCGAATAAGGGGTTAATCGGGAAAATAAGGATCATTGCTAGTTTATTACCTAATAGTTAAACTGGGCAAATGGATTTTCTTTTGCTAACTCCTACTCCAGTGTGTTGAGGACTTTGCTAATTTGTTTTTGCCACTCCTGTATCGCAAATGTTTGCTCAAAGTGGAACTTAACTGTGTATTTAATACAAAAAACTGGAAGAAGCATAGCACATGCATTTTTACTTTTGGTAGTAGGCTCATGTGAATATATCTCTAAATAATTACAATAACTATTTTATGGTACTTTAGCATTAAGCTAGGAATGTTAAAGATATTACCTTATTTGATATTTATATAACTCTATATGATACGTACTGCTACTTGTTAAAATCTGAGACTTAGGCCTTAAACCACATGGCCAGAATCACATTATTAGATATTTATAAAATCAGTACTGAATGAAACTTAAAATACAAGTAGTTCAGTTACAGAAACTGTACTCTTAATCCTAAATATAATTTTGTGCCTTGTCAAAAGAACTAGGCTGAAACCATTTTAAGTGAATTCTGTGTAAAGTAAAATCTCCTTCATTAACAATCTTTTAAGCATAAAAGACTTGTATTTTCTCATAGGTAAATTATAAACATGGAATAAAGATGAGTCAGGAAATTAATATTAGAATTTCAACAGTGCTTCAGAACTGTGATTTTTGGAAATATACTTAGTAACTTCAATAGCCTATTTTTGATTTTGCATCAGTTATTTTGGAAGAGACACTATGGTTATAAACTGTGTAATTTGAAAATTAATCTTAGTGAGTAGTGAATAAACAACATTTATTGAGCTTTACTTGAAGGAGTACGGCATTATTTAACTCTTTCCAAGGCCTCTCTTTCCTAAGCCATATACACAAAAATGGAGGAATTATACAAATAAGAATCGGATGGTAGCATAGAAGTCTACCCTGAATTGAGCAAATATAATAAGATAATTTTTGTATAAGGTCTAAAGATGTATTACACATGCCCCCTCCCTATCCCTTTTACCCCATCTTTCCTTCTCCTTTTCTCTCCCTCTCATAGGGTATGGGTTCCATACAGTGGATGTGCCCTTGCAAAAGTCAACCAGCTGCTATTCTATCTCCCCTCATTTTCAGGAAGAAACATATCACACAGTGTTTTGGATTAGAGTGTGTTCACCAGGAAGATTACTGATAACTGAAAATTATAATTCAGACTAAGATAGAGGGAAAATTAATTAGACATGAATCAATCATCCCTTAGAAATTACATAGTTTTTCTTTTACTGATTTCTTCCTTTTCATCTCTGTCCAATCTTTCAGGCTTTCCCATTTTTCCTTTATTAAACATTGAATCATGAGTATACTGTAGACACTGTCATAGGTACTTAGCTCTTGAAGAGTTCAGGTTGAGTTAAGAAGGAAAATATATAATCAAATACATTGCAAAAGTGGATAAATTGTTTTACATGAAGAAAATATTGCACAGTAGATTTTCAATTGTAGCTCCTAGTATTTCAGACAAGGAGGTGTTATCCTAAATCGGTGCTGTTTGACAATTGAGCACTAATAAAAAGAAATAAAAGGTGGTGATTTTAATTCAAAACTACCATTTAAATTGTTATATTTTGGATTCTAGAATCTAAGAGCTAAATTTCATCACCTTCCAAATTGGAAGGAGATGTTTTGGTCAGGCAAATCCAAGGAAGAAGTTTTAAAAATATCTTTTTTATAAAAATAACTGTGCCATATTTTTCTATTCCAATGATTATTCTAACAGAGAAATTTTGATGATGTTTAATAAATTCCATTACCAACATTTATACAACACTATATATCTATGATGACATCCTTTCTGAAACATTTTAAAGTGAACTAATTAGTTTGATATTTTCAATAAAAATTAGTTATTTTGAAACATTTTGAAAGCATGCTTATAGCAAATTGTGAAGACTAATTCTAACTAGGATCAGTCTCCTAATGATTAATTCTGTGTGCTTCCCAATTACACTAGGCCAATACCAGAGTTTTTTGATTTTCAAATTGGTTTTGACATAATGCCATATGTAGTAGTTTGTCTTGACAAAGTACCACAAATTGGGTGGCTTAAACACTAGAAATTTATTGTGTCACAATTCTAAGTTGTTGACAAGATTGGTTCTTTCTGAGGGGCATAAAGGAAAGATATGTTCTAGTCCTTTCTCCTTGGCTTGTAGATGGCTCTCTTGATATGCAAAAGGTGTTTATGTTCTAGGCCTTTCTCCTTGGCTTGTAGATGGCTCTCTTGATATGCAAAAGGTGTTTATGTTCTAGGCCTTTCTCCTTGGCTTGTAGATGGCTCTCTTCATATACAAAAGGTGTTTTGTATGTGTGCTTTTGCACAGATTTCCATCTCTTATAAGGATACGAATCATAATTAGGGCTCACCCTATAGATCCCTCCTTAACTAATTGCACCCACAACATTCTATTTCCAAATAAGGCCATTTTCTAAGGTATTGAGAGTTAAAACTTCAACATATATTTTGTTTTTGGTGGAGGGGGCTCTACGTAACCCATAATACCATCAAATTTTGTAATTCAATCCTTTAAAAAAATATGGGAATAAATTAAAAATAATGTCCTGATCTTTGATTCTTTGGATTCTCATTAACATAGGGACAACAAATGAGCATTTTTACAAAGTATACTTTTGACCATCTGTAAAAGATCATAAGGCATTTTTTTTTCTACAGTCTCCCTCGTTCCCACTTGGACATTGGTAGTTTAGTTCTAATAATTCAATATGCATTATAATATCAAGAGGGTCTTGATTGTTATGCTTTGTGCCTGCCAAGGGAGATAGGGTAGTGGGGGTTATCATGTGTTGGCTGACTGAACAAATTACTTTTTTTATTTTTCTTAATTTTTTTTTTTAAGTAAGCTCCACATCCATCATGGAGCCCAAATTGGGATTTAAACTCAGGAACTTGAGATCCAGACCTAAGCTGAGATCGAGAGTTGGATGCTCAAATAACTGAGCCACACAGGTGCCCCAACAAAATACTTTTCAATTGGTTTTGACTCTGGCAGATTATTGCCAAGATTATTTCCAGATCATTACCTTCAAAATGTTCTGTAGGGAACATTTTGCTTTTTCTTACCCCACCTAAATTTCAAACTTAGAAATTGCAGACTACGTAAGTATAAAACAAATAATAATTTTATGTGTTAATGAAGCTCTCTTTAGGCAGTTTTAGTTATTTTTGGTGTTTCTACCACATTGGCTTTATCATCCAAGTTGTAGAAACCTTCATCTTTGGCAATGTATCTCTCAGGATGGAAGTTGAAGATATAAAAAGTGGAAGTGGAAGTGGCCAAGTGGAAGAAATCAGAGGCTGCAAGAGACCTGGAGTGTGAACTAGGCCTGGGGCTCTTTCTCCTTTCAGCCTGACTTGCTGAGGAAGGCAGTTTTGTTCAGTCTGATGTTGTACTCAACTCTTTCTCCCAGTTTATGCCTCCTTTTAACATTTTATTTATAATTGCATTCAATATTATTTTCAAATCGTCTTATTTATTCTCAGTTCAATGTCTCTATGATCCCTTTTCCTATAACTTTGTTCATTTATACATACATAAAATATTTCAGAAAACAGTACTTATTACAACTTAAGTAAACTAAAATTAAGACAAAGTACAAAATTAAAACATTTTCCCAGGCTCTTCAGTGTGGTATGTAGTCTTCATACTGACCTTAATTCAATGTATTTAAAATTAAGCCTGAGCTTTAATGCCTGGATCTTCTGTAGTTTCAGAGCATGGGTTGATTTGAATTCATGTTCTCATGTTACAGAGCCTGTCAGGGATGAGATTGAAACCTTACACATTCACTGTTTGAAGCATGGGAAAATTGCTTAAGTTCTCTAGATTTTAGTCTCTTACCTACAATATAAAGATAATAATGACTATTTCATAAGTTTGTGCAGGAGTTAAGATAGATGATAAATGTAAAGTACCTGGAATGTTGCTGGTTTTCTGTAAGCACTTAATAAGATGACCACCATTATTGTGTATACAAAAGTCTCAAAAGTTGTTCTCTCCATCTTCTCAATACCAACCATCTAGGAACATTCTCTATAGTAAGTCATTTCATTACCACCTCCAGGAATATAAATTATCCTGTGAATCTTCATTTTAATTCCAAAGGCCTGATCTTCACTTGCTTTCCTAAAAACCTTGTATTTTTCAATATGGGTGAGTATTTTTCTCTCTAAGCCTCAGTTTACACATCTATAAAATGGGGGTAATAATCATGTCTAACAGGACTATTATGACTGATTTTGAAAGAAAATTATAAAGCATGATACACATTATGCATTGATGGCCACTTTTGCACTAGTATTGTCAAAATAACAATGTTATCAAAATAGAGTTTGAGTTATAGTTGCAGCCAGACCTACCCAGAAATACTGAGAAATATGTATGTGCCTACTTAGCAAGTGTAAATTACTAAATGCAAGCTCTCTGCCAATCAATGCAATTTCATTGGGTATTAATCTAGTAGATTTGACTAAAGTTAGCATTACAATTCAAACCATGTGTGCTTATCCATATAATTATGAACATTTCAAGGCTAATTCCTCTAAAATGACATTTCATCTCTCATATATATATATTTTTTAATATATAAATGGTTACCAAACAAATGGAACACACATTTGAGCTTTGTCCGAGTTTAGACATCAGGCTTCGGACCTTGAATCACTGACGTATAATAGACTAATATATATAAATATGAGGCTTATTATCATTTTAAATACAGATGCTGTTATGTTTTTAATACTCAATAGTACAATAAGTCATTTTTATTATAGGCTGGGATTTTGAAGAACATAACTTCTCTCCTAAAAACTAGAAAATCAAAAAAAAAACTAGAAAATCAAATTTTCTTACTGAGTAGAAGTGGTATTAAATATGTCTTTCTTCTTCATATATATTTTAAGTTTTGTTTGTAAAATCTATCAACAGTTCTAAAGTAACATTTCTAGGAATAGACATACTCAGTGATCCTTGAAGATAAGCTATGATTGATGAAGGAATTAAATGCAGAAATATCTAGTAAATATTTGTGAAAAATGATTATGTATTTACAGTTATTTTATTAACTTGTACAATGTTTTTTATTGAGCAAGAATGAACTTTCCCAGGTTTTTTTTTTTTTATTTTCCAGGTTTCAAAAAGAAGGGTTAAAAACTGGAATTTATTTCTGACACATATATATCAGTTATATATACATGTATGTAAATGTTTTTTAAATAATAAATTTATTTTTTATTGGTGTTCAATTTGCCAACATACAGAATAACTGCCAGTGCTCATCCCGTCGAGTGCTCCCCTCAGTGCCCGTCACCCAGTCACCCCCACCCCCGGCCCTCCTCCCCTTCCACCACCCCTAGTTCTTTCCCAGAGGCTAGGAGTCTTCCATGTTCTGTCTCCCTTTCTGATATTTCCTACCCATTTCTTCTCCCTTCCCCTCTATTCCCTTTCACTATTATTTATATTCCCCAAATGAATGAGACCATATAATGTTTGTCCTTCTCCGATTGGCTTATTTCACTCAGCATAATACCCTCCAGTTCCATCCACATCGAAGCAAATGGTGGGTATTTGTTATTTCTAATGGCTGAGTAATATTCCATTGTATACATAAACCACATCTTCTTTATCCATTCATCTTTCGATGGACACCGAGGCTCCTTTCACAGTTTGCCTATTGTGGACATTGCTGCTAGAAACATCAGGGTGCAGGTGTCCCGGCGTTTCATTGCATCTGAATCTTTGGGGTAAATCCCCAACAGTGCAATTGCTGGGTCGTGGGCAGATCTATTTTTAACTCTTTGAGGAACCTCCACACAGTTTTCCAGAGTGGCTGCACCAGTTCACATTCCCACCAACAGTGTAAGAGGGTTCCCTTTTCTCCGCATCCTCTCCAACATTTGTGGTTTCCTGCCTTGTTAATTTTCCCCATTTTCACTGGTGTGAGGTGGTATCTCATGGTGGTTTTGATTTGTATTTCCCTGATGGCAAGTGATGCAGAGCATTTTCTCATGTGCATGTTGGCCATGTCTATGTCTTCGTCTGTGAGATTTCTGTTCATGTCTTTTTCCCATATCATGATTGGATTGTTTGTTTCTTTGCTGTTGAGTTTAAGAAGTTCTTTATAGATCTTGGAAACTAGCCCTTTATCTGATACGTCATTTGCAAATATCTTCTCCCATTCTGTAGGTTGTCTTTTAGTTTTGTTGACTGTATCCATTGCTGTGCAAAACCTTCTTATCTTGATGAAGTCCCAATAGTTCATTTTTGCTTTTGTTTCTTTTGCCTTCGTGGATGTATCTTGCAAGAAGTTACAGTGGCTGAGTTCAAAAAGGGTGTTGCCTGTGTTCTCTTCTAGGATTTTGATGGAATCTTGTCTCACATTTAGATCATTCATCCATTTTGAGTTTATCTTTGTGTATGGTGAAAGAGAGTGGTCTGGTTACATTCTTCTGCATGTGGATGTCCAATTTTCCCAGCACCATTTATTGAAGAGACTGTCTTTCTTCCAGTGGATAGTCTTTCCTCCTTTATCGAATATTAGTTGACCATAAAGTTGATGGTCTACTTCTGGATTCTCTATTCTGTTCCATTGATCTGTGTGTCTGTTTTTGTGCCAGTACCACACTGCCTTGATGACCACGGCTTTGTAGTACAACCTGGAATCTGGCATTGTGATGCCCCCAGCTATGGTTTTCTTTTTTAAAATTCCCCTGGCTATTCGGGGTCTTTACTGATTCCACAGAAATCTTAAAATAATTTGTTCTAACTCTCTGAAGAAAGTCCATGGTATTTTGATAGGGATTGCATTAAATGTGAAAATTGCCCTGGGTAACATACGTTTAGACATATATATCAGAGTTTCTGACATATATGTATCAGAATTATATATGAATTATATATATGTTTTATAAATATTTTATAACTATGTATAGTATAAAACTATGAGAATCAAAGACACTTCAGAACAAAAAATGGAGAACCAGCTTATGCTAAGAGTATGAAGATAAGAGTACGACTTAATAGATATTAACAAAGGAAAAGAGATGTAGTCTAGATGGCTTATAAAATTAGGTCAATTCATTTGTTAATTGCTTTTTCTTTTAAAAGGTCTTTTGGGAGACTTTAATATAATAGTTATTTTAAGAATAAAATACCTTTCTTCTCCCATTCTCATATTTGATCATTAAAATTTTTAGTATCAAGGGAAACTTACCATATTGCACTTTGAATCAGCTAAATTATATGAATAAATTATCTGTAACAAAGAGCTCACATGTTTCTAGACATAATATCTTTCAAGTTAATGAACTCCAAAATAAAATATGATTTGGAGTATATATTATATGCTGCTTATTTTCTCTTGTGTTTCAATGGTCTGCATGGGTTATTAGGATATGTAGGTCCAAAAATGGGATGAATTATTTTGGAATTTAGCATAACATATTTAATCAACATGCTGATGGAGGGTATTAATCTTCTTCTAAAATTATTAAGAATAAATATTAATGATAACCATGACAAAGCAAATATAGATGTTTATTTATAGTGGTATCTTCCTAGAGATACCATATGTAACAAAGTTTAGTATTAAAGATATAATATATCTATTATGAAAACCCATATTGGGATATCATTATAATGAAGAAATAAAAAGATTGAAAATAACTAAATCTGTATATATCTATCATTAACATTATTAAATTATAATTCATATTATTATTATTTTTTAATTCATGAGAGACACAGAGAAAGGGGCAGAGACACAGGTATAGGGAGAAGCAGGCTCTCTGCAGGGAAACCGATGTTGGACTTGATTCCAGGAATCCGGGATCAGGCCCTTAGCCAAAGGCAGACACTCAACCACCAAGCCACCCAGGTGTTCCCATACTATGTGTTTAGTAATATATCTGCTTTAAGTAGTTCCTCACTTCCTGGATTTAATCTACATGCTGACAGGGACTCTGCTGTATCCTCTGTTGCGTATCCTAATCACATAGATTAGGAACTAAGTCAATATGCAATAAAAGCAATTGATAATTAACATTCCCATTGTTAAAAAATTAAGCAAAAGTTTATAGAATATACAATATGAACAAGCTGACTGTTTATAAAACTATTTGTTAGCATTATTTAAAACTTTAATGAACTGTAGTTATTTAAGAATATATATCATATTTTATAATATGTACATATTTTAAAATTTTAGCCCTAAATTACAATTCATAGAAAATGCATTTAGGGTCCCTGGGTAGCTCAGTCAATTAAGTGTCTTCCTTCTGCTCAAGTCATGATTTCAGGGGTCTTGGGATGGAGTCCCTTGTGGTCAGGCTCCCTGCTCAGTGAGGAGTCTGCTTCTCCCTCTTCCTCTGTCCTTCCCCCTGCTAGAGCTCTGTCTCTCTCTCTCTTTCAAATAAATAAATAAAATCTTTCAAATGCATTTGGAATTAAAAATAGGATTTATTATTGACCTTAGACTTGGCTCATTTTGTGCTGTGTCTCTTTTTTGGCTCTTGTTACTCCTCTTATTGTAGATAATAGAAAATAACATGGATATTTTTATCATGAAAGTGGCTTCTCTAGTTATTTTTGTCTTTTAAGTGACAGATATTTGTACTGTTTAAATGGGAATAGACTGTCTTAGGAATTAGTGAGTTCTTTTTACTGGAACTATAAAAAATAAAGCTGGGAAATATATAATTATGTCCTGGATATGCTGAGATATGATTCATACATTAAATATGAAATGGTATAGAAAATGGTTTTCAAATTGTAGTTCATGAATTGCTAGAGATTTTTTTCTGGTTACTAAGGGTCCTCTGAGGGAATAAAGGAAGGCCAAGAAGACAATGTTCTGGGGCCTACATTTATGTTTTAAGCAGGACAGATTGATACTGACTATTTTAGCTATGGGGGTTCCATAAAGATTTATCCTAAGTAGTACATGGTTATTTAGGCTTAATAGCCACAGTATTAAAGACTCCTTGAGGTCCTCTTAAATTGGTGATCCCATGATTCCACAGATATACAAAATAAAGGTATCATTTGGTTGCATATATAAGCTATTATCATTTTCCTCTTTGAGTATATATTCCCCTCCTTAAAGAATTATATTACCCCTCTCCAATGAATCATAGAAAATTTAGGACTTAATAACACCCTTAATTTGGAAGTATTTTTGAAAATATCTACTTGGCTATATTCATAGAAACATTAAATATCTTTACACTGAACTATGTATAAGAGTCAATTACTGGGACTGGGACGCCTGGGTGGCTCAATGGTTTAGCACCTGCCTTTGCCTCAGGGTATGATCCTGGAGTCCTGGAATCGAGTCCCACCTCAGGCTCCCTGCATGGAGCCTGCTTCTCCCTCTGCCTGTGTCTCTGCCTCTCTCTCTCTCTCTCTCTCTCTTTCTCTCTCTCTCTCTCTCTCTCTCTCTCTGTCTCTCATGAATAAACAAAATCTTTAAAAAATCAATTATCATTAAATATATATAGTCATCTGTAAAATGGAAATATATATGCACATATTTGACAATGAATGAATAGATATTCTAATCGGTAATAAGGAATTTTAAAAAGGTAAAGTAGTTATACAACACCTTCTATTAAGGTAATATGTGGAAATATTATTCATTTTTAGTGGTTGATTTTTGAACAATTTCAAAATTATAGAAAAATGGTAAGTACAACACAAAGATTTTATTTATTTATTTGTTTGTTTGTTTATTTGTTTATTTATTTATTTATTTTTAGCACAGGGCTCATTCTTGCATTTCTCTCCAACCATACGCAGCCACTACAAAGATTTTTTTCTTAAAATGTTGAGAATATATTGCTAGGTTGATGCCCCATCAACTCCAAATTCTTTAATATATCTCCTGTAATTATGTACATGGCTGTCACAAAACCACAGTACAAGCTCACAATCTGAAAATTAATATTGATATGCCATATCCATTTCATCCTTAAATCCCACTCAAATTTTGTCAGTTACCCTTATATTGTTTTTGGTAGCAAATCGATCAGGTTCAGAATCATTCATGGCATTCACTTGTCATGACTCTTCAGTTTCCTTCAAACTAGAATAGTTCTCGATGTTTCCTTGAGTTTCCTGATCTTAAAACTTCTGAAGTATAAAGCAATTATTTTGTAGACTGTTTCTCCATCTGAGTTTGTCTGATGCTTCCTCATGATATATTTTCCAGGAATATCACAGAAGATGTGCTGCATTTTTTCGTGCCTTATTAAGTGTCATGTGATTTTTATTTTTTTCCTAATACTGATGATGATCACTTTGACTGGTTAGTGAAAATATATTCAACAGGGCTCGCCATTGTAGAGTTACTCTTTTTTTTTAAGTTTTACAATTGACAAATATTTTGTAGACAGGTACATTGAAACAATATAAATAGCTAAGCTCCTCGTCAAACTTTTGATTTATTCTCTTTATTTGTTTTAATATGGGCTTATGATTATTATTTTATTCAATGAGTTAAAATTAATTAATATTTATTTGGCCAGAAGAAGAGCCTCTTTAACATTTTCACAAAGAGTCTATGATCTCTTCTCTTGGTCAAGTTCTAACATCCAGCTCTGGAAACCCATTCTAGCCTTCTCTGCCTCTCCAACTCAGACCCACTAGTCCATGGGCCTTCAACACTGTGTGTCATTTCATAGATCTAAGATTGAATTGCTTAGTATGGTAAAGGGAAATATGGGGGAAAAAGAGGAAAAGAAAAATATTTTTTCTTTATTATTTAGAATGATATTTTTACTGATTTAGAAAGTTAAATCCTTTTTAAAAAGCATTTTCATATTCTTTTAGAAACCAATGATTATGATGATAGTGTCTGTGGTGGTGTGTCTGTAGGTGTGTGTATTTTCTTCCAATGAGTAGGTGTGTTGCAATTGTGAATATTTTTTTATTAAGATTTATAGAGAACTAATTTTAAAAAAATAGAAAAATAATACCATGGAGTCAAATCTGAAATATTAGCCATTTACCTACTGCTCCTATGGTAATAGAACTCTATCCCATCCATAGTCTAAAAATACTAGAATTATCTTTGAATTCTCTCTTTCCTTTATCACCTACAACATTCTTATGGTTTCATATTTGCAGTATTTTACATTTACTTTTTCATTTACATTCTGTGTTGTCCTTTTCATCCTTCTTTCCCCTAGTTTGCTGCAATGCCACAAAATTGGTCTTCCTCCTAAAACCTTTATGCCTCTATCTTGCACTGTGATGCCAAATTACTTATCTTCTGCTCCCCAGAGCCAGAAAAATAAAGGCATTCAACAACTTCTAGGATCTCTTTTCTAACCTACCTTTTCAATCTTTTCTTTTCCACTCTTTCCTTTTAAAATGGGTCATTCCAGCCAAAGAAAAGATGTATTGTTCCTTTTGGAAACTCTCAGATTTCCAGATCTGTACCTTTTCATTTTCTTTTGCACATGGCACTCTCTCTCTTTTAATACTCCATTCACTCCCCTAACACTTAAAGCCTAGGTCAAAGTAACCTCCTCTATGAAATTTTACATGACTTCCCTAAGTCATCCAGCTGCATCTTTGTAAACAAAATGCTTATATTATTTCCTACCATGCATTTTATTTTTTAATTTATCAACTATTTTACACTTAAAGTGTGCCAAACAATATTTTAAGTGCTTTACAAATAGTAACTTAATTCTCAAAACAACCCTATCACATAGGTTATTGTTAATATAATTTTAAAGATTGGAAAACCAATCTTTAAAAAAAAACAGAGTTTTTAAACAATGCCAACCTACACAGTTTAATTATTGAGACCATGTTTTTAAATTTTATGCAGTGTGACTGAAGTCATTTATAATTTTACCTCTTTTACAAATATATAAAGGGAAAACTTACGTCACTCACTCCCCTCCAAACAGAACCTAGTTCATTGCATTGCATTTATAAGGTATCTTATAAATATTTGTTTGATAAGCAAAAGTGCTAACATTTATTGAGCATACATTATTGGGAAATACTATTACTATTAATTTGCATTTATTAGTTGATTGATCCTTCAGTAGCCTGTACAGTAGGTACTATTATAACATCTTAAAGATTAAGAAACTGATATGAAAAAAGTCTTAAGCGCCTTATTCGTTATTTTCACTAGGAAGTACAAATTGGTACATTTGGATATGTGGTCTTTAAGTCTTAAGTAGAATGTTTAAATCTTAACAGCTTCAATAGTTTGTTTTAGACTGGCAATAGCCCAGCTATGTAAATTGGGAAATTTATACCTATTCATAAATGGGGAGACTGAAGCTCAGACAAGTGGCTAAATTGACCATCACATATTTATAATAAACACATCTTGGATTTTAATTTATCTTCTGACTCTCAAATCTAAGAGTTTCACTTTGCCCTTTCAACTCTCACATTTTCTCCACAAAATAATAAAATGAAGGGAAAATGGTGCTCTCACATGCCCTCCTCAAGTTAGCCTTTGGGAAACAAAGACCAGAACATGAGCAATGCCTTAGCAACCTAGGAAAACATTTCACCATGTTCGTGGAAGAAAATGTAGTCTCTACGAGAGTACAGAAATGTGAAAGTATCTTTCCTCCGCCTACTGAGCATCAGTCTGTAACAGACAAGTGGCAGACTTCTATGAGAAGCTTGAACAAACATTTTCTATACCACTGAGCATGTTAAAGGCTTAAAAGGAGTGAAAATAAGTTCTATCCAAAATAATAAAGGAAGTAGCTATAAAGATGTGATTGGTTGTAACATCTATTTCTCAGAATTTTATTTAACAAGTCAATTAAATTGATGAACAGGGAATAACTCGGCATTTCCTCAAGATAGTCTTTGGAAAAAGAAAAAGTATACCCAGACAAATCAATTTAATTGTTAAAGAAGAATGAGAAAGGAAACTACACAAACAATGGAGCAGAAACAATGGCCTTGAGTTGTAAACTTTCTAAACTTAATAGCTGTCATAATTGAAAAATTCAAATTAAAGTTGTGGCTTAAGAGATTTTTAAAAACACAATATCAACCTTTTACAAGTATTAAATATAATTTAACAGTAATAGTTATTTTTAGCATATAATCTACCCAAAGTCAGAGGTTTATGATACACTCCCATTAAAAACACTCCTCTCTGTAGAGGTATATCTCAGATTGTGAAAGTGGCTATAATCAATTATTGTATATTAAATATTCAATGGAAGGAGAATGGCATTACATTTCTATTTACCTTTTATCTATCTTTAACATTGAAAAACAAAAGTAGAGTTAATATTTATTTGAGAAAAAATCCTTTTTTTTTATTCTGAACAATCTTATTCTCAAATCTAATTTAGATTAGATAATCCCCTGCTATATGGATGCTTTTAAACAATGAAGGTGTTTCCTCATTTTTTTGCTACCAAAGAACACTATATTATTTTTCTACCATGATGAGCATGAGCAAAAATACACATAATTTTTCACTAGTTGGAACTGCAAAGACAAAAAATCTGATCATTTAAAAATTTTGATAGTTAAAAATGCCTTTTCAAATATATTTCCTTAATTAATATTCTATTCAAGTACATGGAAGTGCTCATTTTAAACTCCCTCAACAATATTAAATAAGATATAAGCACATTTTTACTTTTTAAAATCTATTGGATGAACACTCATATCTCCATTAACTCCATACTATTTTTTAAATTAATTTTTACTGGTGTTCAATTTACCAACATACAGAAAAACACCCAGTGCTCATCCCATCAAGTGTCCGCCTCAGTGCCCGTCACCCATTCCCCTCCAACACCCGCCCTCCTCCCCTTCCACCACCCCTAGTTCGTTTCCCAGAGTGAGGAGTCTTTATGTTCTGTCTCCCTTCATACTATTTTAAATTCTATGCCCTAGATTATGAATTAAGTTATATATCTTAAGACTATTTACTATCAAATTATATTTCTTCTTTGGAGAAGTGTTTGTTTATATATTATACTCACTATTATTTAAGACTACTTGTCTTTTTCATTATTTTTAAGCTACCTTTGTAATTTCTAGATATTTTTGTTTTTAATTTACATATATTGCAATTATTTTCTGACTAATTTTAAAAAGATAATTATATGTTGTGCAAAAAGAGAAGGTTTTGTCTTTTTCACTGTAATATTTATGATGCTTAGGCATTTTTCTTGTCATATTGTTTGTTGAGTAAATTGAGGTATTTAACTACTTGAAAGCATAATGTTGATATGGTACTGTTTATAGAGTGTATTTGGCCTACTTGGGGGTAAAAAGAAGTCATTATACCATAATAAAAAGTGGTTTTTCAAAAGTAACATAACTTCTCAAGAGTGTGATGGAGAAATATATATTTACTAAACAGTCATTAGATGAGGTAGGTCTGTGATCCAATGGCTTTCAGTTTGTAGAATTCACCATTCCCCCCAAATCTTGCAATGTGTATGTGTAAACTTTGGAGAATCTATTTTAAAATGGAATTTTAGTACAAACCATTAGTTCTTAAAGTTTCTTTTCAAATGACGTTGAGAATTCTAGTGGAGTTTTTTGGGTCCTGGTGTTACTTTGAACATTCCATTAAAAAACTTACATCAAACTTGACTAATGATTTTAGGATATAGATTATTTTTACATGAACCAGTGATTTCATATAGGAATTGCAAAATGGTTAATTTATAATTGTCAATTTCTCCATGGTTTATCATCACGTATGTGGTTATTTCAAATAAAACTAATTTAAGAATGTCACAATAAACATCTGACCTTTTAGTCATAAATATTTTTTTTGGTATTAACTAATTTATTTATTTGCAGGGGGTTGTAAATGATCCATTATTGAAATTATTTTTCGTTGTATTCTTGATCTGGGCATTCCATGGCACCACCTTTTATGCTATCCACGATGTCATGAGGGTGGTGGCCATCAACATTGAAGCCCACAGATTGGGCAGGCCCCTGGATCTCTTCAACGGCTTCAGAGAGTTCTCTGGCTAAAGATCAGTGCTGGATCTTTTGGACAATGTTGTCAATCTTATCAAAAGTGATATTTCCACTGTGCTTAATGTTTTTCTGCTTCTTTCTGTCTGTCTCTTGGTGTTTCCTAAAAGAAGAGACTGAAGGCACCACTGATTAAATGGGCCAGATTGATGGGCTTGTCTCTTCTGAATGGTCAATTTTACTGTAATCCTCAGACGGCTTCCAATAACCAATGGCCTTGGCAATTTCATCACCAGTTTTTTTTTTAGAGACAATCCCAGGAAGCCAACCTTCCCAGCCAGGGCAGAAGTGGCACCTATTCCCCACTGGTGCACCCCAGGTTATGACTTTGATCTGGTTGGGGTCAAATTTAGACAGCTTGCTGGAGGCGATTGGTGTCAATTAACCCAAATTATAGATCACCAAAGGCAGTGGCACCTTTGCCTCTTCTGAGCCAAAGGTCCCCTCTTTTTTGGTATTTAAAAGATTTTAGGGATGCCTGGGTGGCTCAGCAGTTAAGCACCTGCCTTCAGTTCATGTTGTGATCCTGGAGTCCCAGGATCAAGTTCTGCATCGGGCTCCCTGCATGGAGTCTGCTTCTCCCTCTGCCTGTGTCTCTGCCTCTGTGTGTGTGTGTGTGTGTGTGTGTGTGTGTCTCATCAATAAATAAACAAAATCTTTAAAAAAATGATTTTAGAGTAACTAGTTGTGCTGTAAGCAATCTCGAATATTGATGGTTGGGTTAGTTGCTTTAAACCATCTTTATGTATTCTTGCATCTTTATATATATGAAGTGTTTAATAATGATTGTTCTTCTTTTTTGTTTGAATTATATCATTTTAGGAAAGTGGGAGCTTCTTCCAATTGGTTTTTATATCCTATGGATACAAATCTTGAGGTCTTATTGCTTTCTTGTCTGTTGGCACAAAAGAGTATCCAAGGATCATCTCATATATTCTCTTCCCCAGATTTTATTTATTTATTCATGATAGACATAGAGAGAGAGGCAGAGACACAGGCCGAGGGAGAAGCAGGCTCCATGCCCGGAGCCCGATGAGGAATTCGATCCTGGGACTCCAGGATCACACCCTGGGCCAAAGGCAGGCGCTGAACCACTGAGCCACCCAGGGATCCCCTGCCCCAGATTTAACCAACTGGATTTAACCAGGTATAGAAAGAGATCCAGTTTCTTTTCTGGAAATGAGATTTAGAAATCATAATTTGGGAATAGGGGATGAGGAGGGTTCATGTACCGTTTGTTGTTGCTGCTGTATTTTCTAGACAGATATAGAAAAAAATGTCTTAAGAGAAAATCACAAGTAATCACTGGTATTTCCATTTAAAATAGAAGGCTTTTTTCATGTTTTTAGAATCAACCACAAGGTAAGTTATTTTAGCTGGCATAATGTTGTCGTTCTTGAGAAAGTCATAAGAAAGACAATACGTAAAAGCAACAATGACAATCAAGTGTTGTCTGCTGACTGCTGCACAATTCTATTTGCTCGGTGAAATGTAATCAATGAACAGTACTATATTACTATGCTAATTCTGGATATTCCTTAGGTCAAGCCTAACTTTGCTCATATTATTAAAGGAATATTAAAAAGTAAATTTTTAAGGATAACCTTTGCCAGTATTTGTTTAAAATTTCTTTAAAAAAAAGATTTATTTGGTAGAGAGAAACAAAATATAAGCAGGGGGAGTGGTAGGCAGAGGGAGAAGGAGAAGCAGACTACTCCTTGCTGGCAAGGGAGCCTGACCCAGCAGCACTTGATCCCAGGACCCTGGGATCATGACCTGAGCTGAAGGCAGACACTTAACCTATTGAACCACTCAGGTGCCCCTGCTTATAATTTCTGAAGTAAAAAAAAAAAAATGTATATTTTTCAGTAATATACTCAAAAGATTTTTACATTGTATATACAAATAATGTACTTTTCAATTTTTTAAGCTACTAAATCCTCTGTTGAGATGAAACTATACATGAAACTTCAGTGTGCAAATAAACGAATGCAGAACAACTCTGGTTGGGGAAGTTTATATGTAAATTTTGTTTCAATAAAGTTGCCTAGAGTTTTTCCACCCAGAGAATCATATTACCAAAATCGCTTTAAATAGAAAAATAAAATAAAAAATAATCCTTTGGTTTTGAAATTAAAACTACTGGGGCGTAACTTGGTCATTCCACTTTCAGTTTTGTAAATCAGGAAAAAGTTATTTAATCGATCAGAGACATGGAATTGTTATGTGTAAATTGAGAATCTCAGAAAAAAGAGTTTATTGTGTTTTTGCAATAAAAACATAGCTTTGGGGGATCCCTGGGTGGCGCAGCGGTTTGGCGCCTGCCTTTGGCCCAGGGCGCGATCCTGGAGACGCGGGATGGAATCCCACATGGGGCTCCCAGTGCATGGAGCCTGCTTCTCCCTCTGCCTGTGTCTCTGCCTCTCTTTCTCTCTCTCTCTCTCTCTCTGTGACTATCATAAATAAATTTAAAAAATTAAAAAAAAATAAAAAATAAAAAAACTTTAAAAAAAAACAAAAAACATAGCTTTGGAAGTACTATATATATGGCATGTTACATATAAATATTGTAATTGTATGCCATATTTTCATTTTCATTAACTATATATCATATTTTTAATTCTGATTCCACAGGATTACTAACCCTCCCCTTCCTCCTCCTCCTCAAAAGAAATCTTACAGGATTGTCATATGCACTTAGTTCCCAAGTGAATCTAAAACAATTGTGAATGCATAGGGCTTTGTTTTTTTAGTGAAAACATGAGACTTTATTGGTAGATGATGTGCACTCTCACCACCGACTAAATCATTGTGTGTGAGTTATTGTATAGGTTGATGCAGTACTGTACCTATTGAGTGCAGTATTTAAGACCTGGGATATTTCACACATTCCTATAAACTCATAACATTGCTATAATCTTTGCAGCAAGCAGCACATGCATAAACTATTAGGAAAAATTTGACCCAGGAGATAATTTTACCCTCCAACATGATTTAAATCTTTGATAGTGGGAATAGTTTACATGAGATAATAGAAGCAATGTAATCTCTTTCAGGATAATTTCACTTAAAAGGCAATCTTCACATTATAGACCTTGAAAAAGACATTTTAGAGTGGTGTCCTTGTTGGGATGATTTTAAATACATCCCTGATAGGGGATTGGATATCTAAATGTTTGGTTAATAAATAACACATTCAGAGACAATGTGGATCCTGGTTACTATTCACTGTTTTATGTCTGTTCTCTACCTTGCTGTCAGCAGACATTTCTGAAACTAATAAAGAAAAAAAAGAAGTAAAATTATCCTGATATAAATTTATAAATTTAGGGAGATTATTTTGGATGTTACATTTTGGAAAGGTAAGAAAAATGAAGGACCATAAACTGAAAGCTCAAGCAACATAAAAGTCTCCAAATTCACAGAATATTTAGTGTGACTACATTAGAGTACAAATAATTGAAATTTTTATTGCTAACACTTTTAGAACTTCAACAACAAATTATTATTTTTAGTTATCTGATCCCCAAGAGGAAAATAGTTGTAGAATCTTTCAATAAAGAAGTTGGGACATTGTAAATGTAAATACAAGGAAGATGACCTAAGAGGTCTGTCTGATATTAGAAGTGGAAACAAATAACTATTTAACAACACTGTTTTCTGGCACTGTTTATCTCTCATAACATCTCCTAGAAATCTTGTGCCTTAACAAAAAAGCAATTTGATGATAGATTATCAAAATTTCAATATTAAAGCTACTTTGTACATATCTATTTGCATAATGTATTATTATTGTTACAAATTTTTAAAAGATAATTAGCAAGGCAAAAGTTAATGTAGTAATAGGTGTAACAAGGCAAATAAGTGCTTAACCTGGAATTAACAGTTTATTACTTTTGAAACAAAATACTTTTCTGTAAGAGTTTATTTATTTATTCAGGGAAGACAGGAGAGAGAGGTAGAGACATAGGCAGAGGAGAAGCAGGCTCCCTGCAGGAAACCTGATTGGTAACTCTATCTCAGGACCCCAGAATCATGACCTGAGTCAAAGGCAGAGGCTCAACCACTGAGCTACCCAGATGCCCCAAACACTTTATTTTTATGTTTACTTGCAAGTCCCAGGATTTGCTTTTCTTTGTTAATTATTAGATTTGTTAGTAGTCCTCCAACCTTGTAAGCACTGGTTATACATTCACTCAATAAATACCGTAGAGTATTTCTGGTAAGAATATGATAGTGGCAAAAATAATAAAAAGTGAGAAATATTATTAAGCTTATCATAACGTATTATAGTCTTTCTTTTAACAGAGCTCGATGCTAGGTAAACCTTCAGGGAAGAGTGAGCGATCACAGGGTACGTAAGAAAAAGTATGTGAACTAAATGAGGGAGGCCACCTGAAAAATAGGAAACTTCTCCTTTAGCAGATAAATAGCTTGTACCTGAAAGGAGGAAAATAAACTAGCTCCGTTGCTAAGGGCAACTCTAAATGCTACTTCTTCAAGCATGACATTGTATTGGAAGATTCATGTCTGTGCCTCCGCTATTTATCTATCTGCAAGTGATTAAGAAGATGCTATTTTAAGTCAGGTGTTCACACAACTGTCAGCAAGCATGAGTTGTGGAGTAGAGAGCAGAGGCACATGGGCTTAAATTCTACCCCTTCTGGGAAGCCCAAGGCAGAAAGTAAAAGACAGTGAAAACTAGGAACAAGAAGAAATGTGGGCTTCTTATCAAGTGAATGTCGCCCTTGTCAAGTAAGGCTGACATTGCTAGAATGTAACAGGATGCCCATCTGTTTTGGCCAAAACACAATAGCTGTACCCTGGTAAATTACCTGAGATTAAATTGACATATGTGTTGCCTTGCAGCTCTTTGTCTATTTACCTTATATAAGGCTCACGAAATAAATTATGGATGTAAAAATAAATCAGGCTAAAGTTATAATAAAATGTGTATAAAGATGCCTCAAATCTGTTCAGATATTATTATGACTACTAAAATTTTGTAATGTTTGGCTGGATACTCCTTCAAATGATATTTACGATTTATATTAGACAATATCCAATGGCATGCAAACATTTGTAACTACAATTTTGTTTTTTCCAGCTTTGAGATATGACTGACAAATAAAACAAGTATATATTTTGTGTGCACCATGCAATGTTTTGATATATGTGCCCATCATGAAATGATCACTGGGAACTACCTGATTAACATGTTTATCATTATCATTGTTTTACATTATTATCATTTTTGTTATTTGTAGTGAGAACAGTTAAGGCTTACATTCTTAGCAAATTTCAACTCTACACTACAGTGTTGACTAGCTATTGTCTTCATGCTGTATACTAGATCCCCAAAACTAATTCTTTCTGCACAACTGAAACTTTGTAGCTTTTAGCCAACCATCCCTTTGCTTCCCTCATGCCTCAGCTTCTAGCAACCACCATTCTCCCTCTCCTTTGATGAATTAAACTTTTTTAGATTCCACATATAAATAAGGTCATGCTATGATTTAAAATCCTAAGCATTTAATGTTGTTGTTCTTATGGAAGTTGTGATGTTTATCTATACTGAAGAACGACTACCATTTCTATTTTTTCTAATGAAATCATGGTCATTGAGAAAAGAAGGTCCCATTATAACTTTGGCATCTGGTATTTTCTATTCATACAAAAGGTTTTGAGGCTACACAATGGATTGGTAGTTGCCTGTAGACTGTGTTTCCCATTCTACTACTAGAATGTGAACTAGTATGAAACTTTCATCTTTGTTTCCCTTGCACCACAGTAGTCAATGTCTTTAGACAAGACATTTTAATTTGTATTGCGTCAGCCTCATTAACTATAATGACACTAAAATTCACAAAAATAACTTGACTCCTTATCCGCTATAATCTGAAACACAATTCTAAAGTGTTAATATAAAATATATATAAAGACTGTGGAAAGGGAATCATCTAGATTGAGAATAAAGCTTAGACATAGTCTGCATGTAGCATAAATAAACTTAACATCACAGCTATCACTTTGCTTTGCACCTGCAAACAGATAAGTCACCAGCAGACTGCTGAGCACAGGTGTTATGTGCTCAATTCATCTGAGACCCTTAAACAGAATAAACTGCTATATTTACTTCTTCATGAAGCCTCTAAGTGGATCTTTATGAAGCTGTAGACTGAAGTTTTCCACATCCCTAAAAGTAGCTGAGTCCAAATCCAGTCCACCATTTATGCCAATGAGACATGAAAAAAATCTGGGGTTATTGCTTACTACTCAAAATCACGGATCCATCCCCAAAAAGCAGATGCAAGAACATATTACATAATAATGTTCTGTACTTATTAGTAAGAGGGTAACTGTAGTCTGGTCCCAGGGAGACAGTATAACTTGATTTTATTTTAACAAGCTCAGCTGGCAACACCAAGCTGACCAATGGAACCAATACTTGTGTCAGAGCAAGGGCTTGAAGGGGTAATTTTAAAAGGTGTGGCTTCTCAGGAACCACACTCAGATTCCTACTCAGTAGGCTTGTTTGGGGCCCAGAAATCTGAATTACTGACAACCCTAGATCTCCAGATGTTTTGGACAGGAAGAGATAGATAGATTAGATAGATAGATAGATGATAGATAGATAGATAGATAGATAGATGATAGATAGATAGAGATAGATAGATAGATAGATAGATAGATAGATAGATAGATAGATAGATATCATCAGCTTTAAGAGCACAGAATGAAGAATTTGTAATCACCTTTTTGTTTTGTTTTAAGATTTTATTTATTTATTCATGAGAGACAGTGACAGAGAGAGGCAGAGACACAGGCAGAGGGAGAGGCAGGCTCCATGCAGGGAGCCCAATGCGGGACTCGATCCTGGAACTCCAGGATCACACCCTGGGCCAAAGGCAGGCGCTAAACCCCTGAGCCACCCAGGGATCCCTCACCAAAGTTAACAATATATAGTTCCCTAGCCCCAAAACGTTTCTTCTTGCCCCTTTGCTCTCAATTCCTCTTGCTGGCCCACACACCTGACAAGCACTCATTTGTTTTCAATCTCTACAGCTTTGTCTTTACCAGAAGGGCATATAAATAGAGTCCTAGGGGATGCATATAAGTGTTTGTTCACTAATAGTATCCTATTAAAAGTCATCCATGTTGTTACATGTATCAGTAATTTATTTATTCCTTTTAGTTACAGAGTCATATTTCATTTTATGGCTAGACCACAATTTCTTTTTTAAAAAAAGATTTTATTTATTTTGAGAGAGAGAGCACATGGGCATGAGCTGGGGAAGGGGCAGAAGGAGAGGAAGAGGGTAAAGAATCCCAAGCAGACTCCCCACTGATCTCAGAGCCTCTGGGGGGCTTGGTCTCACAACCCTGAGATCATGACCTGAGTGGAGACGAAGAGTCAGATGTTCAACTGCCTGAGCCACCCAGGCACCCCAAGACCACAGTTTCTTAATTCACTCACAAGCATGCACACATTTGAGTTTTTTTTTTTTTTTTTTCAGAATTATAGCTGGAGCTGCTATGAATATTAGCAAGTAGGTCTTTGCGTAGGCTTGTGTTTTCACTTCTTTTGACACTTCTGGGTCCTATAGTGGTCATATGGTATGTTTAATGTTGCAAAAAAGTGCCAAACTGCTGCCCAAACTGACTACCATTTGGCATTCCCATCAGCAATGTACAATAAATCTATTTGCACTACACAGTTACCAGAAAATGGTATTGTTAGCCATTTTGATTTTGCTATTCCAGTGAATAGGCAGGAATATCTTTTTGTTAAATGATTTTTCTGTATCTATTAAGAATATATTTATTTATTTACTTTGCTTTTAGTCAGTTTATATAGTTAGTTACATTGATTATCTCTAAAACTATTAAACCAAGCTTGAATGTTTGGGATCAACTTGTTTATAATAAATTATCCTTTTTTTTTTAATTCTTTAAAGATTTTATTTATTATTTTAGAAATAGAAAGCAAGGACAGGAGCAGAGGCAGAGGGACAAGCAGACTCTGCACTGAGCACAGAGCCTGACAGGGCTAGATCCCAGGACCCGGAGATCATGACCTGAGGGGAAACCAAGAGTCAGATGCTTAACCAGTTGAGTCACCTGGGCACCCCTGTTAAAGATTATTGAATCTCTGTTTGTGAGGGATTTCATTGTGCAGTTACCTTCTTCCAATGTCTTTAGTTTTGAAATCAGGGTAATGCTGGCCTCATAGAATGGACTGTGACATGTTCCCTTTTCTATTTTTTGGTGAAGTTTGTACATGATTATTATTATTTCTTTCTTGAAAATCTGGTACAATACAATATTCATCGGAGTGTGTTTTCTCTGTGGAATTTTAGCCAAAAATTCAACTTATTTAACAGATATAGAGCTTACCTGGTTTTCTAGTTCTTCTTGATTGCTTATCATTTTATATTTTTATCTAAGTTGTTGAATATATCGATATAAAGGTGCTTACAGGACCTGGGTGGCTTAGTCAGTTAAGCATCTACCTTCAGCTCAGGTCATGATCTCTGGGTCCTGGGATCAAGTTCTGAATTGGCTTCCCTGCTCAGTTGGGAGTATGCTCCCTCTCCCTCTCCCTCCCCCTCCCCCTTCCCCTCTCCCTCTCCCTCCGGATGCTCTCTCTTGCTTCTCTCTCTCTCTGTGTCAAATAAATAAATAAAATCTTTAAAAAAATAAAATAAAATAAAGATATTTTATTGGTCATCTGTTACCTTTTTTAAGTGTGTGGACTCTTTAGTGATGCCACTTCTTTCATTCCTGGTAATGGTAATTTGTGTCCTCAGTTTTGTTCCTCATGAATCTGGCTTTAGTCTTATCAATTTATTCTTCCTCATTATAGTAAATTTTGATCCAATTATCTTCTTCTATCTTTCTTATTTATATTTCATTGGTTTTTAAAAATAAATGTTTTACTTTATAATCCTTTTTCATTTGAAGAAATATTAAAAGATTCAGCCTCCCCTGTTTTATTACATAAGGTACATTTATCACAATAAATGAACAAATAGTGTTACATTATTGTAAACTAAAATTCATACATCATTTGGATTTCCCGAGTTTTTAGGTAAAGACTCCTTTTTCTGGCTCAGGACCCTCCTAGGATATCACATAATATCTAGTCATCATGTCTCTTTAGCTCTTGGCTGTGATAGTTTCTTAGACTTGCCTTGCTTTTGAGGATCTTGACAGTTTTGAAGAGTAGTGCTTAGGTATTTTGCGTGTTTTCCTCAATTAAGATTTGTCTGATGATTTTCCTCACAATTAGAATTGGGTTATGAGGTTAAGAAAGGAAGCTCACAGCAGTTAGCTGACACTTCATCACTTGCAAGGGTGCATGCTGTCAACCTCACTTATCACCGAACTTGATTGCCTAGCTGAGCTGGTGTTTGTCAAGTCCCTCAATTGTAAGGTTAATCTCCATCCCACCCCCACACCATACTATCCTGTTTGGGAGGAAGTCACTATGTGCAGCCCATATAAGGAGTGGAAAGTCATCCTTCACCTCCCTGAGGGATTTACATGGTACTTATATAAATTATTTGGAACTTGTTCTGGGTTTAATAGTCTACCCTCCAAATTCATGTCTTTCTCAGAACACCTGAATGTGGCCTTATCATAAATATGGCAATGGCAAATATAATTAGTTAAGATGAGATCATATTAGAGTCTGGCTTTAATCCAATATTACTGATGTCTTTACAAGAAAAGAAGAGACACAGAGACAGGAATACACAGAGGGAAGAAGGACAATTGATAATGAAGGGAGAGGTTGGAAGGATGTATTCACAAGTAAGGAATCCCAAGGATTGCTGGCATCTACCAGAAAGGAGGAAGAGATAAGGACAACTCCTCCCCTTGGTCTCTTGAGAGAGCCCATGCTACTGCCAACAACTTGATTTGGGAACTCTAACCTCCAGAACTGTAAGAGAATAAATCTATGTTTTTTTAAGCAACTTGGTTCATGGTGCTTTGTTACAGCAACGCTTGAAAATTATATAGAGTTCTTAAGCACAGGAAATTTGTCTCTATGACCATATGTATGTATTCATTCAATTATTTATTTTTAAATGAGCCCCCCAAATGGTCACCAAGGTTTTCTAGGGACTGAAGGTGAGGGATGTGATGGTACAACAAACAAACAAACAAAAACAAATATTTTGCCTTTCCCCTGGTGGTGGATAGTTTTTATTTATGGACAAGACTCCAGAAATTTGTAACTATGTTGCAAAAGTCATTCACTATTTATACCCTTGCACTGCTGAAGAAAGCTATTTCAGGTCTCCTGCCTGAACTCAAATGTTCTCAAGTGCATCTGGCGGAAGCCAATGAGAAAAAGATGAAAAGTGGTCAAAGACATTATTGAGACTGTAGCTCAGGGGCCTTCTGAACCTTTACACTAGCCCATATTTGACCTTTAATCATTTGGGGTTTTCTTTGGTTTAATTTCCTTCTTCCCACTTTTATGGCTGCCACCCACACTCTTCCAAAGAAAAAATACGTCTGTGTGTCCTATCTCTCCTAGAAGGGACTTGTCAGACTTTGAATTCTGATTTTATAGAACACCTGACTTGTTATGGTAGGCTTGATATTGTCTTGTGGCTTTTAACATCTTAAGTGGAAGTGGAATTTTATGCAGACAGAACTGTAACAAGTACTTTTCTTAAACGGCTGGAGGAATTGAACATACTGAAAGAAGTCATGAAGTTGCATTTCTGTCAGTGGTTATTTCATGAAAACTCAAGATACTTTCTTAACCTCAGATGTATTGTTCACTATCTGAGAAGAACAGTGGAGCAACTGAGGAACCAATATAGATGTTTATATCATTTACAACATTAAATTATCTATTTCAGAAATACAGTGGAATCTTCTGAATTGTCCTGTTAGACCAACTCTGGGACCTAAGGCATCAAGTTTCCACATAATAGGAAATTGGGGGAAAAAGTTGCGAATCAAATTGGAAACCATATATTTTTCTCAAGTAGAAGAGGAGCAATGAGAATCATAAAACTGTCTATATCTTAAATTATAAGTAAGTCCAAAATATATGCAAATTAAAGAAGATTTTAATCAAGAAGGGCTTTCTAATACATTTTTCTTTTCTCTTTCTAATCTATCTTCACCATGGAATAATATTTATAGTCTTTTTTCTCCATAAGGAATTTCAAATAACTTACACAACTATATTAATTTCCAGAAGAAAGCAACACTGAAATGCTTATGGAAATTCAAAGAAAACTTTCCTAAAGCTAAAAAGTGAAGATGCCTATCATTTATGAATAGAGTACCCTCTAGGCCCTACTGCTGACCAGAGATGAAATATTTCACATGGTGAAGGAACAGAATACTCATAATAAGTATAAGATGTTAGCATTCTTGTGCACATGTGCCCAGAGGTACTGGAAGTGTTTAGTAAATGAAAAAAATAAATAAATGCATATCCATTTTTTTACTCTCTCCACAGACTGATAAAACAAAAACGTAGTTGAGCTCAAAGTAATGAAATGAAATTGAGCCAAAAAAGAATTTAAGCTCCACATAAAGAGGGAAAGATAGTATACAGATTTATTAAAGTATGCAATAGTCTCCCTAGGAGGGTATTAAAGGCTTGACGTGAATCATTTAAAAGGGGCCTGAGGAAACACACACACATACACATCACATTAAAATATGTGCTAGAAGGACCCATTTGTCCTGATTGGCAAACTGGCTAAATGTTTACTTAGCTCCAATATTTTTGAAGAGCCATGATCATAAAAAATAAGTTTCATAATAAGTATATTTAGAAAATAAATTGCAAGATTAAAGAGTTAAAACTATAAAAGATGTGAAGAAAATGTGAATTTGTTTATATATAGGATTGGAAAGGAAAGTACTTTTTATGCCAGTGCACAAAAACTATAATGTCATAGTGAAAAAGTATGGTAAACTTCACTAAGTTTGAATTTTAATTATTCTTAACAGCTAATGTCCCCAACAAGAAGTAATCAGATAATAATAATAATATGATACATATGCATTCAAAATAATTGATAGGAGCCAATATTTACTGGACATTCACCACATGATAAGTGCTCCACTCCCTACTTCATAAATATTAGTTTGTTGAAATTGCCTAACAACTAAATGAAGTACATGACTGTATTGTCCACGTAACACAGAGGTAGAAAACCTATGTTAGCTATATCTATATGTCCACATTCACATAGCCACTAAGTATTTATGCAATGTGACAATATCGAAACCTAGCTCTGGATATCTTAAATCACACTCCTTGGAATTTAATGTACATTTAGATGAACCAGGATCTTGTTAAAATACAAATTATGGTTCAGTACATCTGGGAGGGGGGCTCAGGAGGCTGTATTTCTAGTAAGATCCCAGGTGATGCTGACTCTGCCTGTCCAGCAACCACACTGTTACTAACAAGGCTACGGAGAATGACTTTTGATTACTTGCTCAACTGAATCAGCCATAAACAAAATACAGGTAATTATGGAGTGACGAGATTCTAATATGTGTTTATGTATGATGATGTGTGGTGAGGCTGAGATTGGGAATTCCATTTAGGATAGTAGAAGTGTAAGTTTATAGAAGGCTTTTGGAGACATTATGGCAAAGACTTCTAAAATGTTCAATGCAAAAATGCAAAAATGCAAAAAAAAAACCTTTGAATCCAATTGTGTGTCTATAAGTTCATTATAGAAATAGATTATTACATGTACTTAAATACATTTATATGTAAAAATGTTCATTGCAGCATTCCTGTAATAAAAAATGGAATTCTCTGAAGTATTTAATCGGAGGCATGTTCAATAAAATCGAATAAATCTATCCAATGAAATATTGGGCAGCATTCAAAAAGAAGACATACATCAAAATTACCTTCTTGGAAAAGAACTCCATTTGTTCTTAAGCTTAGAGTAGGTAGGCACTTTGATTAATGTTGGAACGTCTATACAAGCGAAATATGCCTTTTACACAGCAGGTGCTCAAAACACAATGATTGTTTGTAGCCTGAATGAAATGATGGCTTCCAAGGTATTCCACGGAGTGAAAAAATGTATAGTAATATTTTTAGTGCTTTCAGGGGGAAATATTGTAAATTTTGGGTAGAGATAGAATTGTACTTTTATTTTATACTTTATTTTGTGATTTGGCTTTGTAAGGTCTGCTTTACTACTATTTGGAAAATAAAATTAATTAAAAAACAAAGAGGAGCATCAAAAATTTCAAGAAGTTAGAATGTTAGTCCTCAGATTCCAGTGTTTTTCTTTATTGTGGTTTAAAGGATTTGGCATAAATGTTTTTATCTTACCCCTTTGCACAGTAAGTGTACAGTTCTATAGTGTTAAATATTTTCTGCATTGTCATGAAAGAGATCTCCAGATTTTCTTTATCCTGCAAATCTGAAATTCTATACCCATTAAGCAGCAACCATAGTCTTATTTAAAGGAAGAGCTTCAAGCTACTGTGTTGAATCAAAAGATAAATTTCCTTCCAGACTTCTTCCACATATTTTATTCATACATTTAAGTTGGTGCAGCCAAAATTAGCCTCAAGGCTTCTCTTTTGTCATTTTTAAGGTATCTATTTTGTATAATGCTCTTCCTCAAAATATAAGTATAACCAAAGTGAATTAAATGTTATAAATTTGATTTACACCTCTGTCTTGTTCTGTATATCAATTTTATGATATTAAGTATTCCACAAAATTGGGAGACAATTGAACATTAAGAAGGGAGACAGAACCAAAAGAAAATAGTTTATTATGTATTCTAAATCTGTTTGAGTATGCACATTGCAATGGCTATGTTTATTCTTCAACTCTGCCAAAATTTAGCTGTAAATAAAATAGAACCTGCTCAAAATCTGGCAGAGGCTAAATTATGAGTCCAAATCCTAGGGTTTTGTGATACAATTCATACAATTTACAACTACTATGCCTTCTTTTTTCAATTTTAGAATATGTAAACATGCCTCTTTCTTGAGATTGAGCCAGATACCATTTTTGTTCTTTAGGCTTTCAACTATTTACTGGATTTTGAGATGTTTCAAAATCCTGTGGACCAGAAACTCCATCCTCAAGTCCTGATTTATTGTCATTAAACATTTGAGTCCTGCAATGTTATGTTATCTTGGGATGAGTTTACCACCTGAGGATTTAAAGAAAAGTCATTTCCAAGCTAAACCTTAGCACATGATATGACCAGTACTCAGATATACCTAAAACTGCTGTTTCATTCATTTTACTTCAATCTTTCCAATTCTTTGTGTGTGTGTGTGTGTGTGTGCACTGAATTCTGACTGCAATAGGATTGCACTTTTCACAGGATCTTTTGAGAGGAAAAGATAAACTAGATAGAGAATACACCTGCCTTGATGGTCTGGTCTTGAGTGAGGCCTTAGGATGTCAGTACTCATGACCAAACTGGTTGGCTCCACAGAGTTCTGATTGGTTATCCAGGTCCTGTTTTCAGCTAAGGTGCTATGGGTTAAAGTCAGTTATATCACCCTTCACAATGGAAATCTCGGGAAACCTCTGTCTTATTTTATTAAGTTTGTAATCTGCCTCATAGTGTACCATTTATTTGAACAATGACTTATATAATCAGAAAATTATAAACTTCTAAAATATATATGTTGGGTATAAAGGAAAAGGGACTGCGTTTTAACTTCTAAATTTTTAACCATGTGGATAAGTGAAATATTTATTTTGGAAGGATACTGTGGCACAAAAATTATCTGGAATAACATGGCACAAATCTTTACATGAAATATTTGTAACTGAAGCAATAGAAAAAATAAATATTTTCAAAACTGCAAAAAAAAAAAGTTGACTTTGTAAACTAAAAATGAATTGAATTAACCAATGAGGAGAATGTACTTGACAGTGCGCATAAAGGCAATAATTCTCCAGGTATGGTCTAGGGTCTGGAATTATCAGTGTGACAAAGGAAACTTTTAGAAGTGCAAATTATCAGGCTCCTTGCAGACCAACTGAATCCAATGGGAGAAAGGTTTGCCAACATATTTGAAAGATCCTTCCCCACCGCTCTAGGAGATTCTACTACATGATATATAGGTTGTGAATTACTGCTATAAACTTTAGTGTAAGATACGGTAAACCATTCAACAAACCATCATTAGTGCAGGCAGTCTTAAGCTAAAAAAGAGAGCAAAAAATCAACTATACCAACTATAAATTTGACATTTCCTCTTCCAGCCCAAGTAAAATTTTAAGTGATATCAGATTTAATCTCTGTTCTCAAATTTATGTACCTCAGTTTGAAGCTCCAATGGAGTTTACTATATATTTGTACATACTCTTAAACTGAGATTCAATAATCATTGCTCGTCAAAGTTAATTGTGACACCAGTAATTTCTATTTCAATGCCCATTAGTTGTGAGGCTGCAGGTGTGACTGGTTTCTGACAGCACTCCAAGTGCAGCGCCCCCTCCACTCTCCAGCTGAGCCCAAGATGCTGACAAAACCAGTGCAGGAAGGGGTCACTGTGCAAAGCTAATTTCAGGTGGCTTCCTGAGGCTGTGATTCTTTCCACAAAGTGGCTAATTATGAATACTATGGCATGATTGATACTTTTTTCTTCCTACTGTTACATTGTTCTCTGTCTTGTGACCATGTAACCCCCACCACCACTCCCTGGTACTGCTGATTGACATTTGACATGGGCAATCTGGAAAGCTCAGAAGAAACACAACATTTGAACTAAAATACCCATGAAGCTGCTGTAAAGGCTAATTTGAAGGTGGGCAATTAGAGGCAAATGTGAGAAGGGGAAAACAACTGTTGTTCTAGTACAACTTTAATAGGACTTATGTAGTGGAACTAAAATAGGATTTGAGAATTTTACATGAAAAAAAAATATTTGCTGACATCAGATACTGGCAGTCAGATTACCACTTAAGACTTAGGTAGTGATAGTGTTTACTTATTAAATGGATGCATTCCATTTTGTGGTGTATGGATGGGATTTTTTTTGCATGCACGTATTTGCACTCACAAAATTCACAGTGATTTTTTTTTCGTGGTACACATTTTCAGATTTTCTTTGGGTATCTCACTAGCACTCTCAGTGGAAATAATCTGTTTTCTAGGTGCCATTATTCTCATAGTTGAATTTGGAGTACATATGTGAATTTGTGAGGTGGCCAGATGGGATTACACTTACGCAGTTTTTTAAAAGAAGTAGACCTAACCATGCAAAGCCACTAAGGCACTAACTAAATCGACATTCTTTTCATATTACAACATAGAAATTTCATTGAAATATAGGATCAAGAATTTGATGAAGTTGAATTCAAAGACATACTACAGCTTGCTACTCAAAGTGTAGTCTGAAGACTAGAAGCATCGGCATCATCTGCACGCTTGTCAGAAACACAGTCTTGGAGCCACCATAGACTGAAGTGGGATCTCTTTCTAAAAAGATTCCAAACAATCAGTACGTTCATCAGAATTTTAGGTGCAGAGTACTGAGGAAAAGAGAAATAATATTTGATTTATTTAGTATAATGTTTTTTATCACTAACTATGAACACGTACTTTGATTTACTGAGGTTTTTTAGCAGCCACTTGGGAATTAAAGTACACAGAAATTATCCATCAGTCATCACAGACATAAGCATATCTCATAAATGTATAACCAATCCATTCTTTTTTTGGACCTATTGTGGTAGGACCCCTTCAATTGTTATTTGATATTGAATAAATTAATTTTTCTCTTATTTAATTTCCTCATCTGTAAAATGGGGACAACAATAATACTTCTATTATAAGGCTATAGTGAGGATTACATGAATTATATATGTAAAATTTTAAAGAGTTTAGAACACATAGTAAACACTCAACACTCTTAGTATTTTTTTTTTTTTTTTTGGAGACAGAGAGTGTATGTGAGAAAGAAAAGAGGGGAGAGAGGAGCTGAGAGAGAGACGCCCAAGTATGTTCCATGTTCAGTGCAAGCCCTGTGAGGCTTGATCTCACGACCTTGAGACGATGACCCCGAGATCGTGAGCCCAGCAGAAATCAAATGGCCAATGCTTAATCGACTGAACCATCCAGGTGCCCTACTCTTAGTATTGGTTTTTGATGTTAGACACAGATGTCAGGCCACCGGTTGCATGAAGTTTTTGATCATAGGCTCCAGAGAAATGCACTTGCCATCTCTGAGGTCTGCTATAGCTCAGTCAAGTTCAGCCAGGGCAGCTGAAGGCATAGCAGCAGTCCCCAGGATCAGTATTGTTTAACAGCCCCCTTCATCAAAGAAGTAGAACAAACCCCCAGAAAGATGGCTGATGGCATTAAAAATAAAACATGAAAGAAACAGAACTTTCTCAAGGACTTTTTTTTTTTTTTTTTTTTTTGTCTGATGGGGATTTACAGAAAGCATGGTATACTTGAAAGAGAAAACTGGCCAGAGGGGATGAACTTTATTTGATATTCTGGCCACTCCAGGTATTGACACATCTCTTGATTTTTAAAGTAGTGTGTTTTTACTTAGTATCTGTTTTTCTAGAAGATTTACTTAGGATTGAACTTCTAGAAATGTGATTATTTTAGAATAGGTGTATCCCTTGTTTAAATGTAATAACAAAAAAAAATGTACAGGCTAGGTCTTCTTTGAAAAAGCAATTTCAGATAATGTTTCACAGAGAATTATAATGAATCAGTGTAACATTGCTTTCTTCTTAACACGGAGAAAAAGAAAGAGAAGAAAATACAACTAAAAATGACTTTTGAAATGAGGGCTCTTTTCATATTTGCCATGTGGAAAGTGAAAATAGTTTATGACAGCATTTATGGAATATCCAAGATTGTCTACAAATGCAAAGTGAATAATAGTGATAATGATCACATTAGAAACAAATGCTATTATATATTGCGCTTTTGTGAAGTGCAAATGACTACATGCATTGCTTCTGATTCTAATAGCAAACTACAAGATAGGTATTATTATGATTATCAGGTAGTATTATTTCTCTTTTAAACATAATGAAAATAGTATTCAAAGAAGTTATGTAACTTGCCCCAGGTCTTTGACAAGTCAGTGCCAAGAGAAAATCAGATGTGACGTTTCCCTTAGTCTACATCAACATTTTTTCTTAAGCCAGGCCAGAGAAATTTCTCTAAGAATAACACTTCTTCTACCCCCAAACCACATTGCTGCACTAATTTTTACATCGCTATCCAGAGCCTCTGCTGTACTTGTATTAAAGGAAGTAATCATTCAACCCAGGTGTGTCTGAAGTCCCTTGTCTTAAAATTCATTCTTGTACAATTGGCCATGTTGACAGTGACCACTGTAGACATTCTCATTTGCTAGATAGCCATTCCTATAGAAGAAACAAAATTTCTATTTCTATCAGCGTCACCAAAGTCACCAAAACCATAGGCAAGAATATGTGTAACATTTATTGTTCCTTCACATCAGAGATGGTATGATGCTCTTCCATGTTTCTTCTGAAAAATTTGGCTTCCTGGTGTATAAATAGTTGGTGTTTGAGGTGGATTTGCTAATAATTTAAAGAAAAGACACAGTCAAATTTCTTGCACTAGACGTATGCAGGACTGCTTAGAAGGGGGATCTCCCTTTTCCAAAATAAAGAGAAGCCGGTGGAGGGAGAGTTTATATTTGTTTTGAATCTTATTACAATTTTTTCCCTCCCAGGGGGAAAAAAGAGGGGGAACATTAAGCCCATTATGTGTGAATAAACTGAATTTGCAAGACATGAGCAACCAACTTGCGATTTGCACCAGAACGATTAAATATAATTGTTTCTAAATCCTTGTAAGACAAGGTTCAGGGCAGCTATTTTTCTACATCTATAGTTTTTATACAAATCATTTGCTAACTGCTATTTGTATTTATAACTCTGTGACTTTTCTCACTGAATTTCTTCTCTTTAAAGTTTGGTTTTAATCATGTTATTTTTGCAGCCTACTTCATTTTTTTGAAAGTTCAAAACCCACGTTTGGCAAAGAGGTTCCCAATTTACCTGAATGCAAAAGAGCTAAAGGGATGTGTTACCAGAAGGCATAATATTCACAGTATGGAATGAATGCTTATTGAAGGTAGGAGATATGCATAAGAGGAAGTAGAAGAAGATATATACGTAACATTTATAGAAACTACTTATGAAACCTTGAGAAGTATCTTTAGAACTTAATACCCTGCGATTAACATTCCTGAGCCCATTTCCTACAAAGCTTCACTATGAATGCCCAGAGAAGTTGGCTTTGGCATTTTCCGGGATGGGGGGGGGGAGGGTAGGGGAGGGTAGTTCTGCCAGATGGGCACACACACTATTGTGTGTGTGTGTGTGACACACAGCAGCATCGTGTCTCTGCCGTCTCAGTCTGTGCAGCATATGGGATGAGGCTGTGCCTTTGATGAGAAACAAGCCTGTAAGATGAATACGACTCAGCCTTGCAGATGCACTAGAACAAAAGAAATACAAGAAATACAAGCAGAAAACTTGATATATTTGGCCACATATAAATTTAAAATGTCTACACGTTAAAACACATGAAAAGGGTCACTTCAATCCAAAAATAGAGGAAGAAATATAAGCTGACAATATTCAAGAAATAAAAGACAGCCAATAAACCTATGAAATATATTGAACCTCACTTGTAAACAAACAAAAAGGAATGCAATTAGAGTAACAATGAGTCCTCATTGAAAAAGACCAAAGGAAGGGGAAAAAATGCTAACAACTACTAGGAAACAGGCATTTTTATACATTGTGATTGAAAATGGAAGTGTGGTAAATACACTTGAAGGAGAAACTCTTATCTGTCTACCTACCTATCTATCTTAAACTTAAGTGTCTGTGATTTTGATCCAGTAATATCATGTATTGGAATTTGTCAAAAAGACAATTACAAATACATAAAAATATGTATATATAAGATAATGTTGTTATAGTATTTTTTTGGTAAATGGTGACAACCTAAGTGTTAGAGTTCATACATGTTGAATATTTAATGACAAATTTTTATGGCATGATTTATGAAAGTAATCAAAAACATTGTTTTAAAGAATGTGTAAGGATATGGGGGATATAACTATAATTACTATTAAATTTAAAAGTTTCCAACATAACGTGTATCAAATAAGGCAATTATATAATTGTAACATGAAAACTCAGAAACAAAAATTTAGCAAAAAGGTTATGTCTGGGTGATAGGATTATGACTTAGTATTTTTCTTAACCCTTTAATCAAATTCCTAAAGGGAAATGAATCTAATGCAGTAAAGATTATAAAATAATGTGCAAAACATTTCTTAAACTGAACCTTCTTGACCTCTAGCCTTTTTTTGTTTTAATTTTTTTTATTTATTCATGAGAGACACATAGAAAGAGACAAAGACATAGGCAGAGGGAGAAGCAGGCTCCCTGAGGGGCGCCTCATGCAGCACTCGATCCCAGGACCCCAGGATCACAACCTGAGCTAAAGACAGATGCTCAACCACCTATCCAGCCAGGCGTCCCTTGACCTCTTGTCTTAATTACAAGAGACGGTAAGTTAAAAATAGGTTTTGTTTTTAGATCCAGGGGATATATCCAAAAGAATGGATACTATTCTTACTCATTATTTATCTCTCTGAATGATGATGTTTTACCTCATTTATATCACTGCCCACACACACATTCTTCTTCCTACCAATACAGTCATATTGTGCAGTTTAATTTTTCAATATTTGTTTCAAATATTGAAGTTAATAAAAATATTTAAGCCATATTTCTTATTATCTTAACTAGAAATTATCTCTTGACTTCTCACTTAGTTGGAAGAGGCTATAACTGCCCCTATTCCTCATCTACTTCTTTTGCTCCCATCTATCATTCTATTTCTGACATTTATAATATTATTTTGCATCTGTAAGACAGATACTATTCTGTAACCATATTGTGGAGAGATTGATTCTCATATCGGAAAAAAATGGCAAGTATTACTCTTGGTTATAGTTATGTCATTTTGTCACTTCAAAGCCAGGTGTTGTGATTCTTCTTTGACTACACAGTCATGATCACTGGGCAGACAAAAGAGATATTGGATCAAATGAATTTTCTTATATGCCACAGTAGCCTTGAGAATGAGCCTTGTAAACCAACAACAGGGAGCAGAGTAACGATACAGGTTGCTGTGCTCTGAAATCAGTGTTGGCACCTCATTGATCCTACTGTACCTCCCTTAGACACTCTAGGACTCTCCTATCATACCTTCCTTTCCCGCCTTCCTCACTCAAACTCAGATTTGCCTACACAGCCTTCTGAAAGCCCTATTAGCTGCTCAGCTTCCTGCCCACATTCTCATCCAATCACTTACCCTAATAAAATTTGTGCAGGTTGAAGCCTACAATGTCATCTTCTCTCATCCCCTAACATAGATGCCAATATTTCCTCAAAATGATGCAATATTTTAATTTGCTTTAACCTCAGTTATTTTAACCCTCAGTTCTTACATTTTTTAAAAAATACTTTATTTATTTATCCGAGAGAGAGAGAGAGAGAAAGAGAGACAGAGACAGAGACAGAGACACAGGCAGAGGGAGAAGCAGGCTCCATGCAGGGAGCCCGACGCGGGACTCCATCCCGGGTCTCCAGGATCGCGCCCTGGGCGGAAGGCGGTGCTAAGCCGCTGAGCCACCCGGGCTGCCCCTTACTTTTTTGTAGTAATATCATTATATTAATTGATAATGATATCATTCATTATATTATGTATTGCTCATTAATTATTAATTAGAATGTTAATATAATATTATAATGATAAATTTACCATTTCTCTTTTAATCTATGTTTTATTATATAATATAAATAATAGTGAAAGGGAATATAAAGGAAGGGAGAAGAAATGTTGGGAAATATCAGGAAGGCAGACAGAACATAAAGACTCCTAACTCGGGGAAACGAACTAGGGGTGGTGGAAGGGGGGAGGAGGGCGGGTGTTGGAGGGGAATGGGTGACGGGCACTGAGGTGGACACTTGACGGGATGAGCACTGGGTGTTTTTCTGTATGTTGGTAAATTGAACACCAATAAAAATTAATTAAAAAAAATATATATATAATATCATAACCTCTTTTTTTCAAATTTTCAATTATATTGTCAAGTTTGATACATACCATTTTTTCATACCCATGACCTACTTTCCAGAGAATTCTGTCTTCTTGCTTTGACTTTTAACCTAGAATTTTCTTTCACTGATCTCCGGGTCTGAAATCACTATTGACTGGATCTCAGGATCTTTCCTTGACTTATTACTCATTTAAATTTTTTTTTCTCATTGTTTTTTGAAGCACATACTCAACTGATTTCCTAAGAAAAGGTGGGCCAGAAATAAATTTCCAAGCTTGGGAATTTTGTAATGGCTTTGTTCTAACTCAGATATTACTGTTAAGCTGTCAGGGTTTTCAATTCTACATGGAAAAACTTTTCCCTCAGAATATAGAAGGTCTGCGGGATTCCTGGGTAGCTCAGCAGTTTAGCACCTGCCTTCGGCCCAGGGATCCTAGAGTCCTGGGATCAAGTCCCACATCAAGCTCCCTGCATGGAGCCTGCTTCTCCCTGTCTGTGTCTCTGCCTCTCTCCCTCTCTCTCTCTCTATCTCTCTTGAATAAATAAATAAAATCTTTAAAAAAAAGAGCTTAGAAGGTCTATATTCTATTGTCTTTTTTAAAGATTTATTTATTTATTTATTTGAGAGAGAGAGAGAGAGAGGGAGAAAGAGAGAGAACATGCAAGCACACGAGCTGGGTGAGGGGCAGAGGAAGAAGGAGAGGGAGAAGCCTTAAGTGGACTCCCTGCTGAGCATGGAGCCCTACAAGAGGCTCTGTCTCAGGACCATGAGATCATGATCTGAGCCAAAATCAAGAGTCAGATGCTCTACTGACTGAGTCACCCAGGCGTCGCACATTGTCTTCTAATATATAGTTTGCTAATAAGAATTCTGAGACAGGTTTGTTTTCTTTAGATTATTGATACTCTTTTTCTCTTCTATGAATTTTCTTATAATTTTTTCTGTATTACTCACATGTTCAATTTTACAGCAATATATAAAGGTATGAATGTTGTGCATATGTGTGCAATTGGTAAAAAATACTTTTAAGATTCCATGTTTCTCTTTAGCTTTTAGTAATTCTTATCTTTCATGGTGGCTTGTCTTCCATTTTCTTTGTTGTCCATTTCTTAAATGCCATTAGATTGAGATTCAGTCACCTGGGTTTATCTTCTAAGTCTTATTCTACCTCTGTTCTCATTTTTTTAATTTGGTTGGTACAGAAATGTAGCTTCTATTTATTTATTCCATAGCTTCTCTGATATTTCCTATGAACCACATGCCAGTGGCAAGGAAACAGATATCTCAGATAACAGATATTTCAGATAACAGTTTTTTCCTGTTAAAATCGTTAATTCATAGTTCAACTTCCCAGCAGTGCTGGTTTAAATAGTTCTTTTTAAAAACCTGAATCTCTTTAAATTGTGTTCTCCTTTCTCTTCCCCAAAATGGCAACTGTGTATTAATTATGCATCCTTGTGGTTATTAAGAGGATCTTAGATTCCTGAACTTCTGTGTGGTTTCCTGCTGTGAAGGGGCCTGTTCTGGTATAACTACTGGACAGGTGATCCCTATCTTTGGATTGGCTTTGTTTGGTGTGTTGTGGGACATGCCTACACCTACAACTAGCATCCATGGTGTTCGTTCATTTGGTTTCATCTGAAAGTCCTCCCACTCATAGATAGACTTGTTTCTAACCCTAGTCTCTAAATCTTTATTCATATGTTCAGCACTTTCTTTTGATTTTGTGAATTAAGCATTTATACCCCAAATGCCTGATCCCTCCACATGGTTGTGGATGGAAGTAAAGAATTATTGCTGCATCTTAACTAATTACTTCACCCACCATTCTCATTCTCTGTGTAATCTCTTTGACACCTTGGTGGGTAGGGTGCTGATGAGGAGCAAGGTTCTTCAATGGACCTGTGGCTTCCTCCATGTTCTTTCAATAGCCACAGGACATTTGCTTTTTGTGTTCAGGTTCCACAGTACATACCTGGGTATCTTTAAAACTTGTACTTTGCTAAAGTTAGGACCTAACAGATAAAGTGACAATTAGATGAGGAGACGCCATAACAAAACTACTATCTTCCTTCTTCCTCTAACAATCCTCAAGGTCAGAAAGGAGCAGCCCATTCATCTACTTCTTCCTTTTTAGCCTGGTCTCATGATACAGCCTGGTGGCAGGTAGAATCAGCAGAGAAACCCATTCTGTGATAGAAAAACACAAATCAGGAGGTCTTTCAAGAAGACTGTATTTACCATTGGCCTTTTAGTTGGCCCCTGAGGAACGCTTCAATCTTCCCCTCCTGAGTTTGGAACTTATTGAAAAATAAATACAGAGGAATCAGATAAATGGAGAATATGACATATTTATTACTGGTAAAGATGTTTGGTGAATGTGGCTTTAAGAATATGGCCACTTGGACTTGAAATGCTTCACCCCAGAGTTAAACAGACTGACCCACACAATACTGGCAGTGCTGAATGAAGAGGGCCTTCCTGACCAAGGAAAGCTAGTCCTCTGCAGTTGAGGGGGAAGTAAGAACCTGCAAGCAAGGTGGCCCCACAAAAGAACTTGGAGTGCCCCTGAGCCAAGGAAGCAAATGTGTTGTTTTTCTGCCCTTTGATAGAGGACAGTGGAGGAGCAGAATGGAGCTGGATGTGTTCTCCCCAGACCTTTATTCCTTGGGTTCTGAGGTAGGAATTTGTTCCCTTTTCACAGAAATATGAGGAATGGGAAATACAAAATCTCCCCCTGATTCTCCTCAGATCTTATTTCTTGTTAGACTAAATGATTAATTCTATGATCAGCCCTGATCACAGCAGCTTACTGTCACGGAGGAGAGAGGTGACGGATCAGGCTAGCCCTGTTTCCATCTTCATGATGCCACTCCCTTCATGCCAACCTAGCTTCTGTGTAGGTCCTCCTGGATTCACCGGCAGGGAGTTAGTTTCCTCCCCAGAGGGTTTTGAAGTGGTTTAGAACCGTAACATTTCAGGGGTCCCTGAGTGGCTCAGTTGGTTAAGCATTTGCCTTCTGCTCAGGTCATGAACCTGGAGTCCCTAGATCAAGTCCCCACATCTGGTTCCCATTTTGGTGGGGAGTCTGCTTCTCTCTCTGCCTCCCCACTTGTGCTCTCTCTCTCTCTCTCTTTCTTAAGCACACCCGCTCTCTCAAATAAATAAATAAAATCTTAAGAAGAAATTAAAAAAAAAAAAGAACCTTATCATTTCAGACCAGAGAAATCAGCATCACTTGGGGCTTGTTAGAAATGCAGAATTTGTTAGAAATGTGGAATTTCAGACCCAGCTGAGATGTACTTACTCTATAGTTATACAGGATCCCCAGGTACTTCTTTATGTACATTACAGTTGGAGAAGCACTGGTTTAGAACAGGTAATTAATTAAAGTATCTCAAAGGCTTTGCTAAGCCCTAAACTATGTATTTCCCCCTAGTTTCCCTGCACAAATTACCCATGACTGCTTTCTTACCTCACCTAAGATCATGAGATGAAATTTAATGGTAGTGGCGGAAATAATAGATAAGATTAAATAATAGCTAATGGAAGAGCCTGATGGTAGTCCAGAGCATGTTCCCCCATTCAAGACAAGCTCCTCCCATTATCCACTTAAGAAAAGCCTACAATCCCAAGTGGAATCCCTTAACCCAAATAATGAATATAAAACCTGAAAATATATCAAAGTTCATAGCTCTTGTTGAAGTAAAGAAATTAAATTCTAAAAATGAGACTGGCTGACTCTGGCTGCTGAGGTGGCTTTCTGGGATGCTTGGGCAGAGGCCCCACAGGGAAGGTGCTCGCTCTTCAGCAGCTGAGGCCAGGACTGTCATCCACTTACTTAGACTGTCTTCTCACTCAGAAAGTGGTATTTGAGGCATATGTGCCTTTTAGCAATGTGTGGAAATTTGCACTGGTGATGGCCCAGTTCCCAGATCTGGAGATCTTTTTTTTTTTTTTTTCCTGTGTTATTGGGCATCTTATAAAAAAAAAAAAAAGAAAGAAAGAAAGAAAAGAAAAGAAAAGAAAAAGCCTTCTTGTGACTGAGATCTCTGATATCTCTATGCAACACTGCGAAGCCCTGTTCTCTCTCTTCTTTCACCTTTTGAATATTTCCAGCTCTGATTAGCATTTCTTTCTACTCTCTTTCTCTGCAGTAGGAAGCTATGCCTTTTTTTACTTTTGCTTTCTTTGACCCCGGTGCTTTGAAGGAGGTTTTGCTGAGCCTTTTTAGCAGTTGAGCCTATGTTCACCTCTTTTTTTCACTCTACCACATTTGGAGTCATTTCCCTAAATATAAAGGTTTATTTTACCCTTTTTCTGGTGGCACTAGACATTTGCATTCCCTATATAATTCTTGATTTTTGTTTTGTGAGGCCCCTTGGTTTCATAGAGCAAGTGAACATTTTGGTCTGAAAAAAATCAATGAATATTCAAAGAAAAATTGTGTATCTTTACATCCCTTCTCTGAATATTTCCACCAAACCGAGGATGAATATGATTTGTTATTACCACCAAACTGAGGATGAATATGATTTGTTATTACCCAGACTGGCTCAGTGTCAGGTTCCTGGTGCCTCCTTCCTTTTGTGCCTGTTTCTGCAGAGCACAAGCAGGACTTCCCCACCTAAGTTAACTGTGTTTCCCCAAATCTCATTCAGTAATTATGTGGCTACATACACTCATGTTGCTAGTCATTCCCTCTCAAAACTGTTCATACCTTCTCTTATCTTCAAATTGTGATTCATCCAGTTTTATGGATTCTTTATTTAATTTAATCATCAAGAGGATACATCGCAATATGTTTTTGGAATCTTTCTCAGTGAGGTTCCCAATCAGGAAAACCTTGCATTTTCCTATTTATTTATTTATTTATTTATTTATTTATTTATTTATTTTTAGGGGAACCCAGCCATTCATTCTGATAGTGAAACCAAGACAGGTGTCCCTTCTTTAATACCTTCCTGAAAATTAATTACACCAAAGTGCGTCTCCTCTGCTTTCTTATCTATATGGCGTGATCGCCAAGATCTCATTTATCCCTTTTCAAAGGTATATATCCTCTCCTTTAAAATCACAACATTTGTGTGGAAATTCTCTCCTCCTCAAGCTTAATTAGCTTAAATTTATGGTGTTTTCACTTTTTACTACTCCCGATCATCAAGAACAAAGGACATTTTTAAATCAAGCCAATTAGTTTTGGATTTTCTGAGAAATGGCATTCCTAGATGCAGAATGTTCTAGCTCAGGTTTAAGTTGCCTTTGTATATCTTTACAACATGTTTTTTTGTCCTCAGTTGAAGTTGATGGCATATTCCTTATAAATTAATGGCCTCTCTACCATTCTTTGCATAATAAACTCTGCTGAGCTTATGCAGATGGAGTCATAATTAGGATCTCTGAAATCTAACATTTTGATCAGAGTTTTGGAAGCCACGAATTCAGGTTCTGTTCTGTTCTCAAGAGTCCTGACTGAAAAGAAAATATATGTTACTAAAAAAGTGTACCCTTAGATATTTTTCTTTTAAACTTTATTGTAGTTAAAAGCTATGTAAAAACCAACAGAATGTGGAATGTCTTCCCTGCCACAATCTAGCTCACACATTGGTCACTCTGTGAACTTCTTACTGGAAATTTAGCTAACTTTGCAATTATAAATCCCAATCTGAGGTAATGCCTGAAAAGCACATGAAAAGCAGGGAAAATAATCCACACTTCAAATGACTTAAATGCTAGTTTAATGGATTTTTGTTTGTTTTAAATAAGCACCAAGTATGTCTCAAAGTCTCCTTTTATTCAGTATAATTTATTTGCTACATAAAATCTGTATCAGCTTAGGTAGGATTGTGTTCAGTCATAAAGGACTATCTCATGCCTTAGGTTAGATCGGTGTCAGTGGCCGAGAATTCTCTTCCTGCATATTAAGTTCTGTAGAGCCTATATTTAATATGCCAAAGGCCCGTTAAAAACAACATTGAACCTTTAAAAACAGCAAATGCCCTATGAATAAGCCACTATGAAAGGCTTAATTCAAAATGCCACATGACCTTTATACCCTAAGGATTTTATTAGTACTACAGCAAATTTCCATCATATCTGGTCCTCAAATACCATTACTTCTATATTTTCTAGGCTTCCCAATAACTGTAGGATACAGGTTTTTTCTGAAGCCAATAAAAAATACCTTTCTACTTTTTTCAGATTTGAAATTAGGCATAGAACTGAAAACGACACGTGAAATGCTAGGTTAATTATTGATAACATGGAGTAGAGAACAGAACATCAGTTAATTTGGCAAAATGTACTTGCTTATCCTTCACCCTAGAATTCCACAGACTTAGTCACGCAGTCCCTAGTGCTTTGGACATCTGCACACCTCCCCTGCAGGGCAAGAGCCAGACTCAAAGCTTATTCCATGAAGCAGAAGAGGATGCATATGTCTTGCAAAGCAGCTGGATACAAAAGGATACCTAGGAGACACTGAGTCAACCACACTGATTTCTTTTCTTAAATCTATTAGTCAAAAAAAAATTATTAGTCAGATGTATTTTTCCCACACATTTGTCTCCTGGGGAGTAATGCATTAAGTCATTCCTTTCTATGAGAGTAAGAAAAAGTGGAAATAAACACCCCCACCATATTATGCAAATGCCTTTGGAGGCAATGGTTTTTGCATTCAGTTGATTATTCTTTTTATCTACTTTTTAGCCAGTTATTTTGGGAAATAATTGAAAGGAGTAAATAGTGTCCTCTCCAAAGCATGAAAATAGTTTTTCTTATTTTGGCAGTTCTAATCCATTCTCATTGATTGCTGTTTTAGTTGCTGCTCATTGAGTGAAGAGGTGAGTGACAGGGCAACTGGATCACTGAGCAAATTTGTGTTTATCTGAGGGAGACTAGGAGGGAAATTTTCCTAGTAAAGATGTGGCATTTTTTATTCTTTTTGTTTCAGTTATTTAAAATGAACACAAGAACTTCATAAGATCATTGTTATGATTAAATGAAGAAATATATAATATATATAAGAAATATATATAAATTGCATATATATGCTTATATATAAATTCTATATATAAATATATAATATATTATATGTATATATTTATAAATATTGACATATATATAAATTGCATAACACAGTGCTTCATATATCACTCAAGTAATGTTGGTGCTCTGATTATTAATAATTACCAGAAGCATTTAAAGACACAAAGTTACCTTCTGATATCCTGTGTGTGTTAATATTTTCCTATATATAATATACATAAAGACAGATGATTATTGACAATTAACTTAGTTCTCTCTCTCTTTTTTTGCCTGCACAAAGTACTATTGCCATTAATCACTGACCTGCCCTCCAATAAGCAGATAGCTTTCTCTATTTCCCTTTCTAGGCACCTGACAACAGTTAAAATATGTCTCACAAATTTTGGTGTCTATGGACATGGTTACAAAAAGCTTATAATCCTGCCAACATTCACCTGAGCATCTGTGGATTCAGGGGCAAATGGTCCTGAGACAGAGTGTGTATTTGCGTGTGTTTCTTTGAGGAGACAGTGGTAACTAGTTTTGAGAACAAGGCAAAAGAGAAAAGAGTACTATTCAGTCTACTATTCAGTCATGATAAGGACAAGCAAACTGCTTTAAAAGGATAATCAGAGGATGAAATCTTAGTATTTCCTAGTTCCCCTGTGGAAACCTGAGATATAAGACTTCCAAAAGTAATTTACTGGACTGCCAATTAGAGTGACTGTTATATGGCAACCCTAGTTTTGGTACATCCTCCTGGAGACATGAGATGACAGATGAAGTGGCAATTTGAGGGTAGAATATAAAGAGAATTCTGCAAATTTCTTCCAGACACAGGATTACAAGACACGATGATCTTTGTCACTGCCTAAGGCCCAGATTTCCTTGACCAAATATCACTCCAGAAAACTGTGAGGCAGTGACTTCTGTAGTTATTTTGAGCTTGTGGTCAAGTGGTGCTGTACTTAGTAATGAACAGATATCCTCAACACTGCTTCAGGCACTCATGTTTGTACCCAAAAAACATAGAGGTTACTTCAGAAATTTTTGTGGTATCTGCTAGGAGCATATCCTTGAAAATACATGTATTACTAAACTAAAAAAATAGAGTTGTTTTAAATAACAGATTTTTAAATTAATTTCAGAATGCTTTGTCCATCATAGTTTGCTCTCTATCAATGTTTTAATCCTGGGGTCTCAAGCAGAACTGTCTTGTCCTTGGTTTATTAAAAAACAAAACAAAACAAAACTCCAGCCCAAAGAGCCACTTTCTTTTTGGATGTTAGTGTAACCAATACAGTTGATTTAAACTATTCCTAAAAATGCATACTACTTCATATTTCTAAGTAAAATGTAAAAGTTACTTAAATAAGTACTCATCTTTGTCAATTTGAGAAATTTCTAAGATAGAAGAACATGCGAATCACATTTTCCACACAATTAAGGAAGCTGATAAGGCTGCTTGCCTCTCATCATATCTGTCAATGATAGTTTACAATGGAAATAATGGTAAACTAACAAATGTTATACAGATGGTCCCTGACTTACAATAATAGTTTGACTTCAACTTGTTTTCTTGACTTTACGATGATGCAAATGCCATACACATTCAGGAGAAAACGTAGTTAGAATTTTTAATTTGGATCTTCTTCTAGACTCCCGATATGTGGTACAATCCTCTCTCATGACACTAGGCAGGGCAGTGAGCCATAGCTCCCAGTCAGCCATACCATCATGAGAGTCAACACTGTACCACTGACAATCATTCTGTACCCATACAACCATTCTGTTTTTTTTTTTTACTTTCAGTACAGTATTCAACAAATTACATAAGATTTTCAACACTTTATTATAAAATAGATTTTGTGTTAGAGGATTTTGCCCAGTTGTAAGCTAATATAACTGTTCTGATTCAGTTTAAGGTAGGCTGGCCTAAGCTATAATGTTTAGTAGGTTATGTATATTAAACCTATTTTGACTTAGAGTATTTTCAACTTATGATGGGTTTATAAGGATGTAACTTCATCATAAGTCAATTAAGATCTGTACTTATGTTTCAAAAACAAGATAGACAATGCAGAGTGCAAAATTATTGCATAATGTATAGAAATATCTTCATTATGTACAAGTACTCTGTTTTAAGAAGTTTGAAACCAGTTATAATAACTTACAGTTCTCACAGAATTTCATCAGAAAAATTTAAACCTCTGTCAAAAATTCTTGAAAAGCTAGGTGTTAGGATGGAATACTGTGAAATAATTATATTGTGATGAAAATGCTTGTTAATGGACCCCTTTCTGAGTTTGCCTTTTTGTTGAAGGTACACACAATTTTTACCATTATTTGGCAATGTATTATGGAGTGTAAGTCACAACTTGGTGTTAGTCAAAGTTTATAGTACCAAGACTTATCTAATTTTGTTTAAAATTAAATTTCAAATATTCAGATGCCAATGACAATGCATGTTGCCTCAGATGCCAATGACAATGCATGTTGCCCCTCAGCTCTAGTTATTATGCTAAAGAAACAAGTAATCAAAAAAGCAATTGCTTTGTGTAGAGGAAAATACACCAGAAATCTAGCCTGTGACCTCATTTTTAAAAAGATATTGTAAAAGCATCCATAAAACTACTAAAAATTATATAGGAAAGAAAATAATTCATGGTATGCTAAATAATCTTAACATATGACACATTCAGAATAATGTATGTTTTAATCAATGCACTTTCGTATTCTAGTAGAATGTTTTGATAATATGACAAAGGGATACCACTGCTTGATAATTTATTTCATAAGGTTCTGCTTAAATAAACAAAAGCATAATTGAGAGAGTTATCTGCAATAAATGAATTTACATGCATAATTCTTCCATTGGTTAGGTACAGTGGGATGGCAACTCAAAGAATTTATTTTTTGATTCAGTTATGTACTTGATATCAATGGAATATCTATTGTGAACAAATTATAAATTCTCTGCATTTATAAGTCTCATTTTAGGTCAATTTTAAAAATAGGTCTAATTTGAGGTTAGAGTTGATATTTAAGCATGAAACCTGGGAAGTTTGAGATTAGAAGCTAGATTAGACAGAGGTGATTCTGAGTCCACTCCAAAGACAGCAGAGGTTGATTGGAGCTGGGCCATCAGGTTTACTCGGGCTAGAAAGGTCAAGATGTCTCCTCAAACCCCACTGCACAACCAGAGGACCCTGAAGTAATTCTTGCAGTATTGCTCAGGGCATGATATAAGCTCCTGGCTGGTCTCTAATCATTCTGGGTACCAAACCCTTTACAATATTTCACATGTGCCCCATAGGGTATAGACAAGTGTACGTGTGTCAGAATGGCTGTGAAATTAACAGGCATTTGGGACCCTGAGTTAAGTTCTTGTTGAATTGTCAGCACTATAAATATAAACGAGGCTCTATAGTCTATTGTCACAACCAAAAGAAAGTGACAGTGCTGGAGGAGTGTGTGTGTGTGTGTGTGTGTGTGTGCACACGCTTAAATAAATCAAGGACAAGAGAGCCCTGCTGGAGACCCCAGGATTAAAGCATTGATAGAGAGCAAAATATGATGGATGAAGTGTTCTGAAGTTAATCTACCCAACTCTAACATTTCAACTCATCAGAGAGTTGATTGTCACTACCCACAGATCATTCTCAGCAAGCTCTCTGTTCTTCTTATCAGCTTCCTGAAAATCAGGACATTTGGAGCTACCTTTTTATTCCTGTTTAAGATCATAAGCTTTCACTCTCCCTCATGAGGATCCTCTTACAAGATCCTATTACAGGAAGACCAGAAATATCATGATTTATGACAATAAAATCTTCAAAGCAAATGGAAAGATAACTGGTAGGAAAATTATGACATACGTCTCCTTTAATAATGACTTTTGAAGTATTTTACCTCACAGAGTAGGCATCTAAAAAATGTTAGTTGCCATAGGTGTGATTATTAGACACAGTCAAGATAAATTAGTTTGAGCAACTTTCATTTACCTGAAAGATAGCTTTAGAGTATGTAATTCTAGAGTTATAGTAAGAAGAAAAAAATCATAAATCACAGGGACAGTCTTAATATCATGTTCGAAATAATCTAAAAACTATGAACATAAAAACAAATAACATTAGTAATATGGTTTGTACCTGGAAATGGAGTTGTATCATAATTCACTGTCACAGATATAGATTACAAACAAGAGCCATTTTGCTGAGTCACATTTCACTTAGTGAGGTGTTTTGTTTTTGTTTTTTGTTTTTTAATTTTCTGTGGCAAAAGGATTAGCCTTTGTGTATTTTCATTATTCACAAGACATACATATAATCATATTTTGTCTTTTGTTTTACCACATTACTGTCTTCTTTTAAACAAGAGATCAATTTTATATAAATATTTGTATATATCAACACATCAGTTATAATGCAGGTTTAATAAAAATGAGGATCTTGGAAGACACTATACAGAAAGTAACTAATCTCAATTATTAAAGAAACTGTCTACTTACTAAGAACTTGTAAGCAAACTGATGTCTTGATTAGTAATGTGAGATTTAAATAAAAAGTGTGAAATGCAATGAAACAGCAGTATAATTAACTACATAAATTGGATTAAAATATATAGAAAATCTATTCAGTGAAAAACATTTAATTCATAGAGCAGTAGAGATTAAAATTAATTTTGAAGTGAATTATGGATTTATTTATAAGATGAAAACTAATTTTTAAAGACAGAATTCAGTGTTTGCCAAGTTATTGTGAGTACATTGGGGAAAAAAGACAAAAGTTTTAAAAATGCATTCCATAGGGGAGTCCTGGAAAACTGGGCTGCATTATTTTTCCTAACACCAGAGAGCTACAAAGCAGTATGTACAATTAAGATTTTTAAAAATAGTTTAACTTTTAAAATATCATAAAACTGCCAAGAACATCATTTTTAAAAGACTAATTTTTTTCTGGGTGCAATGGAAAATTGGGGCTACAACACATACCAGAAATTCTTTTATTTCAATTTCATGTACTCACAGGGAAAATGCATTAATATTATATTTTTCAAAACCCATTTTTACATGTTTTCTGAATTATCCATACAAGAATACTCAAAGCAGGAGGAACTCTGCCACCATTCAAACAAAGAAATTTATGCTGGGAGCAGTGAAGTGTCAAAGAACTGTCAAGCTCAGGTGTGATCTAGAAACAAGATCTTCAACAGATGTTAGGCTCCTCCAAGTTGAAATTCAGAATTGTTGCTTATTTTCTCTAATACCTAGGCAAGCTGTTGAACTTCGTTTTTTGAGTTGACATGAAATTTAGATACAATCTATGCAAATATGCCATCTCAGACACTTCAAACATGGCAACTAGCGATTTAGTGTAATCCCAAATCCATCACTACTTTATTGTGTGACCTTAAGAAAGCTGCCATTTTCTCAACTCTGAAAGTTGGTTGAGTTACACCTACCTGACATGATGCAGCAAGGATTATGTAAGATGATGCGTATGAGCATGCCTGGCACAAAAACCGTCATGTCCTTTTGCTATTCCTTCATCACTGCATATTTCAGGTTCCTAGGCAAGAATTCCTTATCCCTTAAGGCACTGCCTCCCTTCCTTTTTTTCTTTCAACACCAAGAAATGAGCCTAAAACAAGGAAATCTGAGTGGCTTAGGTCAATCTATTACAAAATAAATCACCTCCTCTGGAAGCAATCTGTGTAAGAACAGGAAATACAATACTAATTAGAACAACTGAGTTCTGGTCCCCCCTGCCTCTTTGCCTTTAATCTCTAGGGGATGTAGCCATTTAAACAAGTTATGTGTTTTCTTGGATGGGGGGGGGGCACCTATTTCCTAAGCTGTTCCAATACATTGATTAAATAGATCATCTTTAAGACTTATCCCACCTCTAAATTCTATATTATCATCAAATAAATCACATCAGTGGATATTTACTTTCCTTTTCTCTGTTATTCTTAACTTTTCACCTGATAGCATTGCCCTCAATTTTGTCAGCTTGAATGATAAAATTCAGATGTTAATGCAACCGCAATTGTGATTTTTAACCTTGAACAGACCATGAGTTTTACTCCATTCCAGAAGCTACTACTAATGTATCCTTTAATTAGACAGGCTGCTAAAATATGGATGGATCAGCAAAATGCATTCCCGATTCTGGAAAAAAAATTAGTGCAGTCTCTGCTAATATTGTTATCACTGAGGCTGAACTGTTGTACACATGTTGCAAAAAAAAAACACCCATTTCTCATCATTTTGCTCTGTAATCTTCAGAATGTGACTCTTTAGGTAGTATTCTTCATGGACACAACAATAAAATAGCTAGGATATCCTGTATATACATATACCTATATAATATCTGAATATATGTTATATGAGGAATATGCATTGAGTGTGTTCATAAAATGGCCTATTATGTGTCAGATATAACATATTTGTCAATTTTCCTCAATATGTATAACTTTAAAAAATTTTTTTTTAATTTTTTATTTATTTATGATAGTCACAGAGAGAGAGAGAGAGGCAGAGACACAGGCGGAGGGAGAAGCAGGCTCCATGCACCGGGAGCCTGATGTGGGATTCGATCCCGGGTCTCCAGGATCGCGCCCTGGGCCAAAGGCAGGCGCCAAACCGCTGCGCCACCCAGGGATCCCCTCAATATGTATAACTTAATGAGGAGAGACACATTGCTTCTTTGACCAATTTCAGCACAAAAACATTGATTTGCATTTCAAGCATACACTGAGAACATAAATACTATTTGATGGCTATTAAAAATAACATTTCTCAAGACACTAAATATTATAATTATTAATATTAAGACAAAGGTAAAATAATTTTATGTAATAAAAATTATAGGATTTACTCCTAGTCCCATTTTAATACAATTTGCTGAATTTGAATTTTCTGTGACTTACTTAACTCAAATCTTTAGTATTTAGAAGATCCAAAATGTAATTAAATACTTGTGTACTTTGCTAAGGCTCCAACGCCAGAAAAAGATAGATAACAAGGTGACTAATGCTATTTATTCTAGGACTAATGTGAGAATTGTCCAGGCAAATAAGTGACCGGGAATAAAAACAAGGTATGGTTTGTTATCACATTTGAATGATTACATTAACATTATCATTCACTCATCTTAATAATTAAAAAATTTTCCATATTTCAGGAACTTTGCTAAGATAACACAAAAATTCTCCTAAGTATGAGGTTCAGTATTGTTTGTAGATAAAATCCATATCCAAATTTTAAAATTTATATTGAAGACAGACTTGTTGAGATTCTATTTAATCAATTTAGTACCTAAAACTTTGTAAAGTAAGTACAAATAAAAGAGATCCCTAGGATGAAAAGATGGATAAAGAAATGATGTACTGTGAGAATTTAAGAAATATATCCAATGAATAAAGAGTAAGGTGATCCCTCTATATCATGGATGCCATGTCCTGAATGTCCTGAGAGCTAACATGTACTATAGTTACAGGAATCCAGGGAGCTTATACCATTCCTTTGAGAGAACTTGTGATACCTTTGTTTCTTTCCACTAGAACAAACTTTTTCGTGTGAGGTATGGGAGACAACTAAGGTTTGGATTACAAAGCAAACATTAAGCTGCTATTTTTCATGTGTATTATCTCACTTAAACTTCATCATAAATCCATGGGAGTGGGTCTTTTTGGTCCCATTTTTTTTCAATATGAGGACATAGAAGCTTATCTTTACTGGATGTGCTGCATCACAAGTAAAATTCAAATTCTATGTTTTCTGATCTAAAGCCTTTGGTATCTTTGCATTTTGCTGGCTTGCCTCATTTGACAAGAGTGGAGTTACCATAGACTCAAATACATCAGCCGCTTGTTGAAATATTTGTGTTGCATTGCCTAACAGGGGTATATAAGCAAAATGCCTACACTGCAATGGAATTAAGTCCTGAGAAGATTTAGAATGAAATAATTTTCTATGAAGAGAAAAAAAAAAGACGTTAATTTTTCATGAGATAGAAAATGAATATCAAATAAATCAATACCAAATTGATATCTGTGCACTCTTTACTGCAATAGTATTAAACCGTGCCACCAGAAGTAAATTACAGAGCAAAGGAATAATATTTTAAATTAATTATATTTTAAATTATTTAATACAGTAATTGGTATTTGTTGAAATTGCTAAAATATCCCATGTTTTTTTAACAGATTCTGTCCTGTGCTGAATATAAATAAAACAGAATAAAGTAACACATATTCAGCTTTTTCACACAAAAACATTCATAAATTATTCTATTAGTTTTGGATAGTGCATACATAGATATGTAAATTTCTAATAGATTAAACAACATATTTTATGCATATCAGGGCTGCTAGTTGTTTTGATAACTAGAGAGAGATTAAATGTGTTGAGCCAATTAAGGATTAGCTTAAAATAAAGTAATTGAATATAAACTCAAAGGAACTATTAGTATAATGGCGTATTCTCCATTTTTTTTTTATCTCTTTCAACTTTTATGGCAGCTTTCTCAGAGGAGAATGCTCACATTATTAACTTCTGAAAATTCAACAAAACAAACTTAACAGTTTAGGAACAATTCTTATATTATTGGGGTATGTTTGAGCACAGCTTTCTGTAGTTGAATTGACATTTTTGACTAAATACAGTAAAATTCAATTGCAAATGACTCTAGTGGTGTACTTAAAAAAATCTATATATACATATATTTTGACGATTTTATTTTATTTATTCATGAGAGACACTGAGAGAGAGGCAGAGACACAGGCATAGGGAGAAGCAGCTCCCTGCGGAGAGCCTAATACAGGACTCTATCCCAGGACCCCGGGAACACATCCCGAGATGAAGGCAGATGCTGAACCACTGAGCCACCCAGGCATCCCTAAAATAAGTTATTTAAAATTTAGTGAATCAATATTTGTGTTGTAACTATATGTGTATAAATATATATATTATAAATAATATGCATATTTGTATATATAAATAAGTATGTATGCAACATGTATAAAATGTTTATAGTATACAATACATTTATTTATTTTTTTTAGTATACAATACATTTAATAAATGATTGTTTAAATAATGAGTGCATCAGTGTAAGATTGTAAAATACCAGAATAACTGATAATGCTAGCTATACTAGAAAAAGGAAAATGTGTATGTTTTATTCTTTTTTGCTATATAAAAATATGGAAAATTTTAAGACCATCTACAAGGCTAACTTATTAAAGTGACTAGAAAATCAACCTAATGATTAAATGGTTCAAATAGAAAAGATAAATTTCTAAGCACAAAAGTTTAACTAAATATAAAAAGGTCTTCTGTGCCAATGCAAGTTTACTTGAGAATTACATATATATTAAATTAAAATCTTTAACTAAGTTTAAATATATAAATATCTTAAATTTTAATTAAATATACAAATAGCTTTTATTAAATTCATACATAAAGTGATAAACAATGGAAGTTTCTCCCTGAATTTTGATTGTCTGAATGTGTAATTTATCAAATTGAGAAGACAATGCTAGTAAGTGAGGGCTTATAATTCTTTAATGGCGAGTATCTATTAAAATATATAAATATAAAAGATAGTTACTTTGGGAATACTTCATCTCTAGAGTGTCTGCTTACTCTGCAATAAGATATCATATACTCATGAATTTGTAATCCAAATTGGTATTTCTGTATACAAATTTGACACTTTCATAAATAATTTAGTTTTTCTAGTCTTATAGATACAGAGTCATTTGCACAATATGGAATACAAATGTATTTCCTGGCACTATCACTTGATGTTTGATTTTCTGATTTGATTTCCAGAAAATGATACATTTTCATAATATTCTTGGCTTATTTATGAGATAATAATTGTGTTGATAAATCACTGTCCTAAGTGCATCACTGTTTTTAAGAAGAGACCTCTAAAACAATACAGATTAAAACAATACAGATTATGTTTTTCTAACTCATAATTCATAAACAAGAAGTCCCTCATATGTTTGAGGTTTTCTCTGGGATTTCAGAAGATTAGGGGTTCTCGATGCACCTAGTCAGAAAATCTCATTTTGCCTCATTTTACTGTAACAACGAATCTGCGTTATTAATCATGCACATCCTTATAACCCAGACTCCGGGTAATAATTGAGGTTGCTAAAAGATATGGTGAATGAACTGATGCAATGAATAATAAACGTTGAAAGAAAGGAAAAGGCTAGATTATTAAGGTTCTCTAAAGCTGGATGTGTAGATCCTGCTACTGATTATCTATTGAGATAGTAATAAAAACTTGTGTGTGCACAGAATTATGGGTGCATGTGAGGAAAGCATAGAACTCAGGGGCTTAAAGCCATTTATATTTTTTCAGCCCCGGAGCATGCAAATCAGCATTTGGGCTGATTTACCTGCCTAGATTTTCTGATGTCTCCTAAACTCATTCACATGTGGACAGTTGATTGTCTAACAGGGTTTTGCAATGACTAACCCATACGTCTTTTATCTTCCTGTCAGCTAATTGGGCATATATTCTCCTGGAAGCGATGAAGTCAGAGGCATATAAGAAAAGCCTCACAATTCAAGCTATTCAAGACTACTTATGGTATGGTCCCCAGCATTCAATCAGCCTTAAACACATGTCATGATGGAAACCAAAGTCAGGATGGAAGAAAACAACAAAATTACATTAACAGTATGGAACCAGGGACTAGTAAACAATTGGAGCTGCTAATGTAATCATCTTGCCATAATCTTCTAAGGTTTTAATTAGGTAAGATATGATAAAAGCCTGTGAATAATAGTAAAGTATATGTATAGGAGAATGCTGTCACCATTATTGTCAAAACAATTGAAAGAATTTGTAAATTTGTACATTTTTTGGTTGTGAAGGGTCAGGATGACTGTTAAAAGATGTTTTTAACATTAAATTTATGGGGATAGCTGTATTTATTCCCAACAGCTGCTCTAGCAAACTACTACAACTCAGGTGACTTAAGAAAGAGCAATTTGCTCTCTCCCTGTTCCTAGAATTCCAGAATTAAGGAGTTAGCAAAGCCACACTCCCTATGAAACCCACAGGAGAAACCCTTCCTTTCCTCATCTAGTTTCTGGTGTTCCTTGACTTGTAGATGCATTGCTTAAATCTCCACTCCTGTTGTCACAGAGGTGTGTCCTCCTGTGTACTCACTGTCTTCACACGGGGTTCCCCTAATGTGTTTTTGCCCAAATTTGTCCCTTCTTTTCAGGATACCAGTCATATTGGATTAAGGGCCCACCCTACTGCGGTAGAGCCTCATCCTAATTAATCATATCTGCAATGACCCTATTTACAAATAAAATTAAGTTCTGTTTTACTGGGGGTTAGGATTTCAACATATCTTGGGGTGAGGAGGACATAGTTTAACCCATAACCATAGTGGCATTAACCAAAACAAAGTGTTGATAGCAAAAATTTAAAATATATATATATTCAGAGAAGGCATGAGGAAAAGATGAATTTGTATCAAAGCATTCCAAATCTAAGCTTTCAGAATAATATTCAGTTTAGAAACACAGAAAATATTTAGAAGTGTCAGATTAGCCCTGCTAGAGAGAGAAACTTGACATTTGCCAAGGCAAAGGTTTTCTACATGGAGTGGACAACAAGTCTAAAGACTAATACAAAAGGGTAGGTACACAAATCTAGGAGAAATCAGAGAAGTGTGGGAAAGGTAGGAAAAGATTAAAAAAAAGTATATATTATAATTAAATTGGGAAGAAGGGGTTTTACTTAGGTAAGAGACCAAGTATAGTATCTGAATAGAATAAATCTTAGAGATTGTTCAAGATAAGCATGGCAACAGTTAAACCTAGTATAATTTTAAATACTTATTTTTAAAAATGTATATTTGTTTGAATTGCAATTATCATTATTGCCAAATTAAGGAATATTCCATTTATGAATTTTAAGGAATTCATTATTCCTTAAAGGAATTACAACACTTAAATAATTTCAACAAGGAGAGTTTCAACTAAAATCTTTGTAAATAACATTTATTTGCTTTTCAAGTAAAGATATTGAAGGACCAAGAGTAAAGGAAGCCAAGTTAATTTATTCTGATTATAGCATTCTAGCTCATAGAACATATGGCAAATTTTGAAAATTAAAGTAAATATTCCCTTGAAACGCCTAGTTTTAGCAAAGTATGCATTGGAACTGGAATTGAAAATAACAGATAAAAATGAAATACATTTCATTATGCTTTTAAGGAAAAGCAAAAGTTTGGAAGGAGGTAGCCCTTTTCTGGATTGTTCCAACATATTCTTCCTTGCTGTTCTATCACCAGGAAGCAGATTACTCAAGGGAAATAAGAGTGCCAGATTTGAAGCTGGAATATAAATAATAAGTCTAAATCCTGGAAATACTTAAAAAAACAAGCAACTAATTAAAGAGAAGGCCAGGCGAGAAAAAGAATGTCAGTTGCTCAGATGCCCACCTCTGGAAGTGAATCGTTTTTACACCCTGTCTTTGCCAAAGTACTCCTTGAAGATATTAAAGAACTGTGTGTGGGTTTTTATTCCTAGCAATTCTCTTTGGAACATTGGCAGTGAAAATACGGCATTAAGGGATTAAAAAGAGTAATGATGCCAGTATTATTTTTTTAAGCCTAAAAAGGAATTCAGTGGTATTTAGTGGAAAACCATGAGATTAACAGGCTGCAGACTAACGAGTTACCTAATTTGGTGCAAATTAATCTCCTGCTTTACAGCATGGAAATACTGAAGTCCTGCTTACACTATTGTTATAAAGCATAGTGGAAATGATGTATATGAGGTCAAAGTTCAACAACTGTTCTAGTTTACCTTTTAACTGAAAAATATCGAATCTCTGCTTGCCATTTTTATCTCAAATACAGTAAAGTTACAGAATCTAATCTATAACCTATTTTGTGTATGCTTAATTATGAAAGTAGGTAGAAATCCTTTATTTAATTCAAGATGAGCATGACAACAGTAGGTCATAATCCTTTATTTAATTAATTTGGGTTATATTATGCTTTATTTTACTTATTATCTCCCACGATTTTATTTGGAAGTCCCTATGCTCCTATGACTTCACGTGCCCTTTTATAACCAGGTTTTCCTTGGTAGATGCAGTTTTGTTTTCCTATCTCGTATTCATATCAGACTTTTGATATTCTTAAGTATGGTTCTGAAAGCCAAAAAAAAAAATCCATAAAGTCATTATATCTATATCCTCTAAGTGATTATAGGCATTATTGTCATATAAATTGGGAATTTAATAAATTGTTGTTGTTTATAATATCATGGATGTGAAAAGTGAGGCAAGAGGCCCAAAGATCCCTAGACCCCAATAAATGAAACCCTGGGTAAAAAGGAAGCTGTATTTGCACTTGAACCAATTTCCTTGTAGCTAGAGGGTTTTCTGGGGATTCTGCTGTTGGACAAGAGCCCAGGTCACTCTTGGCAGCTGCCCCATGACTGGGGCAGCAGCTGGTTCATGTGCTTATATATTGATTACCCTCCAGATGGAGTGAAAAGATGAAGTAATTATGAATTATTACAGAAAATTGGGTTTTAAATTTTGACAACATGATGAAAACAAACTCTAAATCATGATATTTCTTAATTAAGATGATTAAGGTTTATTTTTTATTTAATATCAATAATAAATATATTTTAAATAATACCTAAAATCCTGTTGCCATACTGTTTAATTTTTTTAAATTCAGCATTATGAATTAAATTGAGGCCCCTGCCAATCTTTGTGAAGATATGCGAGATGCCCATGCAGATTTTCCCATCCCTGAAAGTCCTGTGTTGTTATGTGCATTTGACTGGACACAAAAGTTTACTGCTTAAAAGTTATTATCACAAGGAAGACATTTCCTTGGCTTCTCTCACTCCATAACTACTTACTAAGAGTCTTGATCACAACACTTCTGCTCAATATTTTCTCAAGAAAACCCATATTATTAACGGAAGCAAGGAACTCACAAATGCACACTAGCTTTATAAATTTTAAATGGCTTGTCATTGTTTTCAAGGTTTCATTTGCATATGTGTTGATTCTTGAGGAAAGGTTAATATGTATCCAATCCTAGAGTACTTTGGGGAGCAAAAGTCAATAAAACACTGCAAAGAATCCCCTATCTATTTTTGGAAATAAAGCATATACACATGATACAACAGGACAACAATTACTGTACTAAACATGAACAGAAGCTGTGCAGTGTGTTGAAAACTCTTTCCCAATTTGCTAAAAGTACCTCAGTGACAAGTATAAAGTGGATGATTCAGTAAGCATTTGTCAGCAAAAGAAAGATTAATGTGGCAAAGTCGGGGGGGGGGGAATCATAGGATGCTTCTCTAATTTTATTCGAATGAGTCACACATTCAAAGAAAATAATTTATTTGAATGATTCAACTATTACCTAACTTTTATGAGATGTCAGAAAATCTGTGTTCCAAAACATTTTAAAAATAAATAATTCCTGTTTTGTGAATTTTCTTTTATTATTTTTTAAGTCATCCATTATGTACCTACAGTATGAAAAACTGGTGAGCGTAAGATAAATAAGACACAATCTCTCTCTTTGAGAAGCCCACTGTCTGACTGGCAGAAAAACCATATAAAATTATAGGCATGGTGCTAATGTTAAAAGCACAAATATTTGAAATTATACGTATGTATGCATAGAATGTACTTGTAAAACTCTATGTCTGAATTATACTGGCATTTATAATATATAACACAAGAATTATGGTACTGTTGTCTCAGATTTTCTAACATAACTAATTGCTCAGAGTTGTGATTATATCACATGACCAGCAGTATTTCCTCAATAATTACTTTAAAAATATCATTGAATGGAAGCATCAGTCTTACAAATGTATATCAGCTTGTTCTGTTCAATTGCTTATAATTATAGCATTCTTATCTTGCTGACCAGATTCCAAAGGCATATAATATGGCACAAGGCAAATAAAATTAGTGTTCTATTCTTCTATTTTCATTTTCACATAAAAATACATGATGAGATTTCACAGGCAGAACAGAGATTACTCAGTCTAACTATGGTGGATCTTCCTGGTGAGAAACAATCTGTACTACAAGGATAATTTATCACCATATTTTAAAAACTCTGTACTCACATAACATCCTAAAGATCCTTTATAAAACTGGAACTTAAAAAAAAAAAAAACTGGAACTTAACCAGATTCTAGAGACAATAGATTCATATGTGTTAAATAATCTGTTGGTGTCAATGAAAATTATACTGCTCTTGTGCAGACCAGATAGATTATGCTAAAATACTCTACTAATATTTGCCTCCTCAGAATTAAAGGTACGCTAATCTAATGATTTCTTTCTGAAAGTGAGATAGTATTTTAGAAAGTTTGTGATCTAATTTCAGCATCTTTAACCCCAATTTTAAACCTACATGTCTATTATCATCAGGAATAGCTCTACATTGAAAGACATTTTGCAAACAAAAAAGAGGAAAAAAGAAGAAAAGTAAGCCCTTTGCGCTTAATTTTTCCAGGTTCTTACTCGTTTGTATGAACAATTATACATACTTTATTGTTTTTAAGCAAGCTCTACATTCAGCGTGGGGCTTGAACTCACAACCCTGAGATCAACAGTCCTGTGCTCTACCAACTGAGCCAGCCAAGTGCCACAGACTTCACTCTTAATATAAATAAATTCCATGTATTCCATTCTAAAAACAAAATCATACAATAGTATTTACTATGAAACCTCTACTTTTCATCTTAATGTTTTGTATTTTTTTTTTTAATTTTTATTTATGATAGTCACAGAGAGAGAGAGAGAGAGAGGCAGAGGCACAGGCAGAGGGAGAAGCAGGCGCCATGCACCGGGAGCCCGACGTGGGATTCGATCCCGGGTCTCCAGGATCGAGCCCTGGGCCAAAGGCAGGCGCCAAACCGCTGCGCCACCCAGGGATCCCCTCATCTTAATGTTTTAATACAAAAACAATTCAAAAAAGTATTGAGGTAATTAAAATATCCCCTGTAAAATTCCAAGTAGAAAACACAGAAGACAGAGTTCCTGAATAATAACTTCTGATGCTGCAATTTTGTTAAACAAAACACTACTTAGGATTCTAGTCAGCATTTAATTTTCATGTAAAGAACTGTGTCTGGCATAGATTTAGTAGCATTTTGTAGATTTATTTAGCAGATGTCATTTTGGCTCCATAGGTAATATTTGTTCTAAACTTTGAAATTATTCAAACATTTGCTTTTCAAGACACCAGGCACTGCTCTCATCTCCCACACCTCACAACCTTCTGAACATACACCATGGATGATAGAGTGTCTCTAACGGAACACTTACAGGGTTTTGGTAAATTTAGAAAGAAGCCATCTACATGTTGTTGTTCCTGTATTATTATCAATTTTTAAAACATTTTGGATTTCTAATTGAGGTGGAAAACAAGACTTGCTTTGCTTACCTATGTGATTCTATTCACATATGTTTTAAACTGTTACCTCCAACCACTGACATAATGACTAAAGGAAATCACAGGCAATTCAAAGAGTTGTGTTGGGGAGGCCTGGGTGGCTCAGCGGTTGAGTGTCTGCCGTTAGCTCAGGGCCTGCTCCCTGCTCCTGGGATCAAATCCCGCATCTGGCTCCTGGGCTCCTTAGGGGGAGTCTGTTTCTCCCTCTGGGTAATAAATAAATAGATGATAGATATAGATAGATAGATAGATAGATAGATAGATAGATAGATAGATAGAGAAAATCTTAAAAAAAAACACAAAAGAGCTGTGTTAAAAATAAAGACAAATTTAGTCAACTTTGGTTCAAAACTTGATATTTCTAAATCATTCCCACATGTAGTATAAGTAGGCAATGCTAAGTAAGTTTATATTTTATTAACAAGTTGTTATTGTCCTTTCAATAATGGTTGCAGAGTTATCTCTTTCCCTCTCTCTGTCCTGTAAGGTAGCCCTTCTGGGTAGCCAAAGGAATCATTCTAAAGATTGATTGATTGAGTGATGATTGATTTTAGAGAGGGGGATGGGGCAAAGGGAGAGGGACAGAGAGAATCTAGAGCAGACGCCCTGCTAAGCATGGATTTCCCCACACAGGGCTCCATCTTACAGCCCTGAGATCACAACCTGAGCCAAATCAAGAGTTGGAGCCAACTGAGCCCCTCAGGCGCTCCACCACAGGGATCTTTCTAAAATGAGCTGCAATTCACATCACTGTCAGTAAAATCCACAAATACATCCTCAATACTCTAAAGATGTGGCTCCTACTCCTAATCATGGCTTACAAATTTCTCATCGAGCCACATTTTCCCTCTCTGCCTTTTCTATCTTGCTTCTAAAATATGAAACCACAGGGGAAAACAATAAATTATTGCCATTGTTTTCTCTTGTCTCTGGACTCTTCCACTTTATTCTTTAAGGCCATCATTCCTCTTGTCCCCCTACCTCATTACTTTCTGCCTAGGAGTTTCCCCACTGACCTCTACCTCATACTCACTTCCTATCTCTCCATCTAGAAGGTAAGCACCATGAAGGCCATGAACATCGATGTAAATAATTATAAGTCTTGAAGTGTATATGGATTTCCAATGTAAATAATAATAATAACTATAAGTCTTGGAGTGTATATAGATCTCTTCCAAGTGCTCCTAATTTGATAGACACTCCCATACATATTACAAAAAAAAAGTGGAGGAAGGGAGCAATTTTAGGTCAGGGCATTCCACAATAAGGAATGAAATCATTCAAAACATTCAATCTCAAAACATTTTAGAGATTAACTAGAGTAGATCAGATTCTTTATTTTGTGTAATAAGGAATGAAACTACAAAAGAAAGTGTCATTGAATTGTCTGGGGAGTTACAGCTTCTTTTCAGTAGCTGGTTGCTGGTCAGACCATAATGCTAATTGATTGTTTTAAGTCTAGTTCATTGTTATTCTGACATGGTGAAAAATTAGCCATGCCTTTACAGTGAAGCATGCCATATGAGATTTTTAAAAAGAAAAATGTTTTTAATGAGTAATTGAGGGAATAGAAAAGTCAGGACAGGAAAATATACAAAGATAATTATAGTGCCAAAGCACAAAAAAGCTGTGAAAACAAGCACCATTATTTGAGGTGAGTACAACATCCGGTTATCCGATTTCTAGAAGGCAAAATACAATGAGAATTGCCATTCACAATAAAGATTTCAGCGTCTGTTTAATCTCACATTTGAATTTCTCAACAACAGGATTTTTTTTCTAAAGGGTTTCTCATATACATGGCACTTCATGGTACACAGGAGAATATAGACTGCAGCACCCTTAAAATCAAGACTTTGGCAAGTTTCAGAGTTCCTTGCCTTATAAAATCTCTCAAAATAGACTAATGGCATAAGGCCAAACAGAGTTTGGTAAGCACACACCTGCAAAAGTCCTCACTAAGCTGCTCTGCTCTCTGTTGCTCTAGCTCAAAACAAAAATAAAATTAAGAATTGATAGCAGATGGAAAGGCTGTCTATCTTCTTAAAATCCTCTATGAATATTAAAGCTCACAATAAAGATTTGGTTCAGAACCAGAGGACTAGAGTTCAAAATATCATATGGATTTATAAAAATACACAAAGGAAATAGCAATTTCTAGGAACTAGCCACTGGATACTGTTAGAATGTTTTCAATCTAAACTTTCAGTGTTTTTTTTTTCATAAATTGGAACACATTATCCCAAAAATGTTTAATATTCTTCTACCTGTGTAATTATCCCTCTTCTTGGTTTTGTATATTTTCTTCTAACTTTTTAGTGTCTGAAATTGTTTCAGTTTTTTTTTTAATTTAAATAATTATCTTTGATTTTTTTTAAAACTTTTTTTTTTTTAATTTTATTTATTTATGATAGGCACACAGTGAGAGAGAGAGAGCAGAGAGACACAGGCAGAGGGAGAAGCAGGCTCCATGCACCGGGAGCCCGACGTGGGATTCGATCCCGGGTCTCCAGGATCGCGCCCCGGACCAAAGGCAGGCGCCAAACCGCTGCGCCACCCAGGGATCCCCTTATCTTCGATTTTTAAATCATTTCCCGTTTTACAGGTTTTTTTTTTTTTTTTTTATGTGTTCTGGATTGTCTTTTTTTTTTTTTTTTAATGATTTTATTTATCCATTTAATAGAGAATACAAGCAGCGAGAGAGGAAGAAGCAGATTCCTCACAGAGCAGGAAGCCCAATGTGAGGCTTGATTCCAGGACCCCAAAGTCTGACCTGAGCCAAAGGCAAATGCTCAACTGACTGAGCCACCCAGGCACCTCTGTTTTATAGTTTGTATTAATATCTGCTATTGTATGTTCATTTTTTCCTTACTTTTGCTTCAGCTTCATTAAATTTGATATGATTTTTTAAAATTTTTATTTATTTATGATAGTCACACAGAGAGAGAGAGAGAGAGGCAGAGACATAGGCAGAGGGAGAAGCAGGCTCCATGCACTGGGAGCCCGACATGGGATTCGATCCTGGGTCTCCAGGATCGCGCCCTGGGCCAAAGGCAGGTGCCAAACAGCTGCACCACCCAGGGATCCCGATTTTTGCTAAATCTCAAATGAAACTTAAGTTTATGTGTTGTATTTATTTTATTCTAGACACAGTTGGCTCTTCATATTTTAGAATATTATCTCAAATTTAAAAATCACAAAATAAGTGGTATTTTTGATGACCACTTAATTTAGAAATTACCACTACATCTTTACTTCTGTCTGTTATTTGATTATATTTTTAAAAATAAAATTAGTGGGATGTCTTGGTGCTCAAATGGTTAAGCATCTGATTCTTTTTTGAAGATTTTATTTTATTTATTTGTGAAAGACAGAGAGAGAGAGAGAGAGAGAGAGAGAGAGAATGGCAGAGACCTACACAGAGGGAGAAGCAGATGTGGGACTCGATCCCAGATCACAGGATCATGTCTTGAGCCAGAGGCAGATGCACAACCACTGAGCCACCCAGGTGTCCCAGCATACCAGCTCAGGTCTTGACTTCAGAGTTGTGAGTTCAAGCCCCATATGGAGCTTACTTAAGAATAATAACAATAAGGACTCCTGGGTGGCTCAGTGGTTGAGCATCTGCCTTCAGCTCAGGGCCTGATCCTGGGATGCAGGATCAAGTCCCACATCAGATTCCTAGCAGGAAGCCTACTTTTCCCTCTGCTTGTGTCTCTGCTTCTGTGTGTGTGTGTGTGTGTGTGTGTGTTTCTCAAGAATACATAAATAAAGTCTTTAATAATAATAATGGTAATAAAATAAAATGAGTGACTTCAGGCTGATATCATTAGATAATTATACAATATTTTTTAGTTTCTCTTTCAAGAAAAAAAAAATCACCTTGCCTTCATTCTGTGTACTTTTAAGGCAGTTATTTATAGGCAGTTCTTTAGTTTTAATTAATTTTATTTCTAGGCTTAAAACTTACTTTCTTATGATTTAAATATGACTTCTCTATTCCATATATCTTGGGGACATTTGATGGGTTTAGGTACAGAAATTTTCTTTATTCTAAGAAGAGCAGAAAAGAGACACATGCAAAGCTACAATGAGTACTATCCCCAAAACACACATGTTAAAATATTAAAATGCTTAAACAGGTTGTATTATTGCTGCCAATTTACTTAGTTGAGAATTTAAAATTTTAACACAAAAGCAAGGAATCTTTGAATGGATATGAAAATATTGGGATGTATTATATATTTAACTCCATAGAAATATTACTTAGTGTGCACAAGTCATTTGATTTTACTCTTCTCAGTAAACTTGTTTTTATTTCCTGTTTTTCCTTTGTGGGATTAATTATTTCTTTAATTTTGCAAGTCTAAAAATTTGCTGCTATGTAGGTATGGGTCCAGTTTGTGATCATGTTTCCTGAAATTAGGATCTCTCTCAGTCTACATTTTTTCTTTAGGAAACATTCTTTCTATAATAGCTGATAATTCCATTTTCAATTGTTCTTTGACTTCCTCTTAAGAAACATCAATATTGGGATGCCTGGGTGGCTCGGTTGTTGAACATCACTTTTGGCTCAGGGCATAATACTGTGCTCCTGGGATCAAGTTCCACATCAGGCTCCCCATGGGGAGTCTGCATCTCCCTCTGCCTCTCTCTTTCTGTGTCTTTCATGAATAAATAAATAAAATCTTTAAAGAAAAGAAGCACCAATATTTCTATATTGAATATTCATCTCTCTAACACAAACTCAATGTGTGCTTTCTCCTAGCTGTTAATTGTTGTTGTTGTTTTTAAGTTGCGTTCTAAGAGAGTTGGGCCTTCACATGTATTTTATAAGATTTAAACATTTTCTTGGTGGAGGGATACAACACAGTGACACTTGGGTAGATGAAGAACTGAATTTCTTGTTGTCCATATCTCTAGGTGAGAGAAGGCTACCAGGCCAGGCCACACAAGGGTTCATCCAGTGGGCTAAGGTAACAACAGCAAGCTAGAATGGAAGGAAGCAATTTATAGATATGGTAAGTTGGGGAGGGGTAGCTCGGTTTTGGATGCTCCCGTTGGACTGGCTATTTTGAATAATTTTGCAGAGCTTAAGGTATAAAAGCTGTTCTTATCTTTCATGGTTGCCTGTCTTCCATTACTAAAGCTAAAGAGAAACATGGAATCTTAAAAGTATTTTTTACCAATTGCACACATATGCATAATATTCATACCTTTATATATTGCTGTAAAATTGAACATGTGAGTAATACAGAAAATTATGAGAGAATTCATAGAAGAGAAAAGGAGTATCAATAATCTAAAGAAAACAAACCTTTCTCAGAATTCTTATTAGCAAACTGTATATTAGAAGACAATGTGCGACGCCTGGGTGACTCAGTCAGTAGAGCATCTGACTCTTGATTTTGGCTCAGATCATGATCTCATGGTCCTGAGACAGAGCCTCTTGTAGGGCTCCATGCTCAGCAGGGAGTCCACTTAAGGCTTCTCCCTCTCCTTCTTCCTCTGCCCCTCACCCAGCTCATGTGCTTGCATGTTCTCTCTCTCTCTAAATAAATAAATAAATCTTTAAAAAAGACAATAGAATATAGACCTTCCAATTTTTTTTTAAGATTTTATTTATTTATTCATGAGAGAGAGAGAGAGAGAGGCAGAGACACAGGCAGAGGGAGAAGCAGGCTCCATGCAGGGAGCCTGATGTGGGACTTGATCCCAGGACTCTAGGATCCCAGAGGAGCCTGCTTCATCCTCTGCCTATGTTTCTGCCTTTCTCTCTCTGGATTTTATTTATTTATTTATAAGAGATAGATAGACAGAGAGAGAAAGAGGCAGAGACACAGGCAGAGGGAGAAGCAGGCTCCATGCAGGGAGCCCGACATGGGTCTCAATCCCGGGTCTCCAGGATCACGCCCTGAGCTGAAGGTGGCACTAAACCGCTGAGCCACCAGAGCTGCCTCTAAAAATTTTTAAAATTTTTAAAAATTACAATATGATTACCTAATGAAACAAAATATAAATTCTGTTATCTTCATTTTCCAATGTGGATTTAAAACTTTATTTTTATTATATTTTCATTGAAGTCTTGCTCTCTTGATGACCTTTTTCTGTCATATTGAATGTTATTTTCATTATAAGCATTTGCTTATTTTTCTTTGGGATCATTTCTTGAATCCTACTGTGCCAGACCCTGTTTTCTATTAGAGCATGCGGTGTGTGTTCGTCTATTAATTTCTTCACTAATTCTAGATGCTTTTACAGGTAGAGAAAAAAACTTTCATATAATATTTGGGAAGATATACAAAAGTAGTAAAATTTAAGAGTCAGTTCAGGAGATTTTTATTAATGTATCTAGAATGGCAAGAGTTCAAAATTTTTATTTGTTAAATTCTCTTTTCAGTGGATTTTGTGATTGAGAATCTCTTGTCTGAAATTACATTTGTGTTATAATATACATTGTTATTTATCTGTGCTATTTCCTATTTCCCTTTGCCATAGATCAAAACTGATCAAAACTGTAAATAATGAAATGTTATAATAAGTGAAAAGGTTCACATAATTACATAAGTTGCACATTTTAAAGCTCTAAGAGCTAAGTCATAGAGAGCATCCTCCTGCACTAGGTTAGTCTCAACATTTCTGAGAAAAGAATATTTTCTTTCATTGCATACAGTTATTGAAATCTTGTGCTCATGAGCATGTATCTGACAGGTATCTTATAAATTATAATCGCACAAAAGTTAGTTATTGTTATTTTTCTTATTTTCTCTGACACATGGGAAGTAAATATTAGATTCAGTATGATTTACTTTTAATTTGGGCAGATGATGTCCTTATTATTTATATTAAACTCAAATAAATAAAAAACTAAAAGTATTCTCATCTTTCTATTGTCATTACAGACGTTCTGGTTATTTTTACTGCCAAAATGTTTTCTAGAAACTCAATCAAAATAAATAAATAAATAAATAAATAAATAAATAAATAAATAAATAAATAAATAAAATAGAAACTCAATCAGATAATGTGGGTATGTTTCAGGTTCAAAAATTTACTAGAAACTCAATCAGATAATTTGGGTATGTTTCAGGTTCTAAAATTTACTAGTTTATGTGATAAACCATTTATCTTCTGAGAGCTTTGCTTTTGTTCCTCAGAGACTTAAATAATTTCAGAGTTAGTGGAGACCTTATAATAATGTAAACCCTCCTCCTCATTTTTCAAGTGAAGTAACCACAAAACAGAGGGTAAATTGAACTAATCAAATGTGACAGCATTAATTTGAGCCAAAGCAACCCATCCTTTGATCCTTGCGTATTTCATGGTGTAGTGTCCCCTGTTCCAGGGCTCTCACCTGTCCTTTACTGAGGTGGAATATAGAAAAGAATTATTTGGAAGCCATAACATGCTTTATAATGTGAAAATTTATTTGTATTAATATTGATGAAATTTGATATTCCAAAAGAGAATTTTACTTCATAGTAGCATTTCTTCAATATTGTAATTATTCTGATCTACCCCAATCAAGTGAATATTTGATATTTTAATATTACCAAGATGAAAGCAAATTTTGGAGAGAAATTTTACATCATTAGGTTATAAAAAATCTTATAAGAAACAACTTCAGAGCTGTAGTGTTATCTGAATACACTTCACTTATTGCATAGATAGTAATCCATGTTGATAAATGATGGTCCTAGAAACTCACCTATAATTTCTCAGGAAAGACTATTACAGCCATCCACATATACAAATAGATAGTGAAAAAAAATCCTAAAACTTCTAAGTATAATGATAAACACTGAATATACCTAAAATTTCCACAGCCATATTTAAATATGAATAAGAGTAAAATGGATTGTAAATTACTGATGGATAGAGTTCATGTTGAAGATGAACTCTCATATTTTCAATGCATATTTAAAACTTTTATGGAAATCTACAGGCTGAATATCCAGCTATAAATATCATATCTGACTTGTGTAAGGTGGCAACTGCTGATTTTTTAAAAATTGTCTTTTAACAAGCAGACCGTTTTTTCTGTTGGAAAAGCATTTTCTTCTAGCATGTATTCTGTATGCTTCATTTCCTCTTTTATACATTTTCAACAAAAGTGACCCAGATGTGGAAATTTTAGCATCATTTATATATAATACATATATACATATATAAGCATAAATTAATTGCTGACATGGGAAATAATTTATAATTTATATTCACACTTTCTCTATTTTAGTGTATTCTATACACATCATTCTTTTATCTTACCAAGAAGATGATTAACAATTCAGGACTGTTTAATCATAATATATAAATCATATTTGTGTGTGTATGTGTGTGTGTGATTTCTCAATGTGTTGAAAATACATATTTTCCAAAATAATGGATTATTTAAAGCATTTTCTAAGCACAGCAAGCTAAGAAAGTAAAACTTTCCGGCAGGTTTATAATTTAAAACACACAAACCAAAAAGGCTTTAACAGTTTACAGAGAGTTTGAAAAACGTATATTCAATCAAAAGCCTAATTCTACTACTACTTACCACAGCAACATATGTTCAATGGCTAATTCTTATGCCAACTGACTTTTTCCAAATGTTACTGGGGCTTTTGAAAATGTTCAGGGCTCTTTTATGTTTAGAATTTTGGGAGAATTTAGACATGAAAAGACTATTCATTCCATGGCTGCCCATACGTTTTAAAAAGAGAAGAAAAAAAAAAAAGGAAAGGAGAAATTCGAAGCATAGCATCCTAATGTGTGATAAACAGATCTTTGGTTTCAATTGTTTTTACTCCCTCTCCACTCCTCACTCCAATCCATCCCAGATCTTGGCTCAGTTGACAGAAAATTTTGTGTTGTTTTGGCATAGAAAAGAGTAATCTTTCACAAATACATGCCTATATAAGAAAGTAGATCTTGTCATTCATTTTCTATTCATTTATTGCATAGTTCTCTGTGCCAAGCACTGTCCTGGGGCTAGAATGACATCAAAAGAACAACACCAATAAAAATATCAGGTCTTTATTCTCCTGAAATTTACTATCCGGTAGGGAAGATGAACATTAATTAAATATTCACAAAAATGCATGTAAAATTAGAACTGAGGAAAGGTTTTGAAGGGTAAGTGAATATTCCAATGCTAGTGTAAAGTATTTGAACAAAGAGTCAAAAAAGAAGGGTTTCTTAAAAAAGTAATAACTGATCTTGGTTTTGAGACCAAAGTGGGTGTTAAGTAGGTAAGGAGCAAAGCAGAATTTAACCAGGTGGGAGGATAAGCAAGAGCCTATGCATGAGTATGTGCCACCTTTTCTCCCACCTGTCCCCTCCTATTATGTCTACTCCAAATATTACTGAAAATTTTCTCTCATGTTTGCCGAAGATATTCTGACTGATACTTCTTTTAAAATATGAGGAGAGAGTTCAGATGTTTCTTAGACATTGACATTTCTAAATGTTATTACCGATACTCAGCTTTTCCACTTAGGATGTGACATTTTAAATATATTATTGACATAAATTTGTGTTTCTTGAATTATTTTATTTAATATTCTCTAAACTGAAAATCAAGAGGTACAAGTTAAGAAATTCTATTGGTTACATCTAATTTAATAGAACACGCTCAGTTAAAATAGATTACTTCATAGACATAGATGTCAATATCCTGACGGATAATGTATCTCTAATTCACAAGTTTAATTGAGGCTTGGGATTAAAAAAATGTGATGCCAAAAAAAAAAAAAAGTGATGCCAAACATAAATTATGTCTAGATGAAGAGCTGTAATTCCTTGTTTTTTTCTAACAATTTCTTATCAAGATATATGTATATTCTTATATAGTAACAAATCATTTGATACGTGAAAATAACTTCAGTACTGAGTTTCTTAGACATAGCTTCTCAAAGTCATTATCGATAATGTTAAGATGTATTTTATTATGAACAATATGAATATTAGTTAAGAGAGCAAATTATTTAAATTTTAGAGTTGCTGTTTCTTCATCTATAATTATAACAAAGAATAGTTATAATATAGCCATATTTATATTACAAATTATATTTAATATTTTACTTAGTTTTATACTTTAAACATATAATAAATATATATTTTATATGCAATATAGTTACAAAATGCTGCAAAGAGATTAAATTATATCAATGATTTTTAAATCTTATTGTAGAATATTTTCTGCCAAAAATAAGTTCTCATATTTGTAAACTGATATAGCAAATATAGATTATGGAATGTTTCTAAACTCAAAGATTTAGTAATATACCTGAAAGTCTTCTGGATTATTTTTATCTCTATCATCACATTTTCAAAACCCAAATTTCTAATAGGAAATAAAAGTAAATAAAAGTAGGTTATTTTTAGGGAGAAAAAGTTGCTTCAAATTATTCCCTGTTGATCTCAAGTACTTAACACAGTTTGTCTAACATTCTCCCAAGGAATAACTACTACCCTGAGCTCTTTACACAGTAACATCATGATCTTTTTTAGCAAAAAGCAATAGACTGTGATTATTGAGGTATTATTTCCCATGAGTCCTCAATAAGATGCACTAGAGAAAGCTAATCAGTAGTTTCGTCTGTTTCTTATTATCAACATGATAGTATGATGCATGGAAATGTACAGGTTTCTTATGGGGAGAAAAGTGACATTTCTTTTTGGAAAAAAGAATCCGCCTAAATTATTGTAAAAGGTTCTCAGTTTAATTTATAATTTTTAAGCTATAAAATTACTTTTGAAGAAAATAGGTTATATTGACAAGTAGTATTTCAACTCATGTAAAACCCAAGTCACAGACTTCAAGACTGGGTTGTGGAGATAAACCTGAGATAACTCAAAAAAAAAAAAAAATCAAGTGATGATTTATTTGGAATGATCATCCTAAAATGTTAGAAAAATATAGTAAAAACCATATGTTTCTACTGAATTAGGGTCATCCTAAAATGTTAGAAAAATATAGTAAAAGCCGTTTGTTTCTACTGAGTTAGGGTACTGTGTGCTGTGGACTGAGGAAGGATAGAATAAGAGAAGTATATTTTGGGATTTATAAATTAATGTGAGAGCGAAAATGAGACAATGGTCAGTATCTCTCATAGAAGTTAAATCATATAACCCTTTGAGAGGTACAATAAAAGATAAATGAATTAGTAGTATTACAAAATAAATGATCCTAATTTTAACAATAAAATATCCTGTGGTCATTTACACATTACATTTTACGGAAAAAAATTTTAGAATGTTTTCACTGTAAAGTAGTAGCCCCAAAATTGAAACTCTATAAGCTCTGGAGATGACAGGTCTGGATTTAAACCTTGGTTTCTGAATGTATGAATTATGTGACTTTAGAAAATCACTGAGCTTCTCTGCATCTCAGTTTTCAGAAAATAATATAAAATTTAGGGTGTGATTATCGCTATTAGCTATATGTATAATAGAGCACTGGTACAATTTTGATCTTAAATGTGATCTACACTGTCATTTTCATATTCTTTGAAAATGCACCAGAATTACACCTCTAGTTTACTGAGGAGACAACAAAGCTTCAAACACTTTGTCACCTCCTCCAAAGTTATCTACCAGTTTCCCTCTCTCCTGACTTCTAAACAGTTGACCATAGAACTCTTCTAAAAGGCCTGTGAGGCATTATAGAATTTATGATGGTATTTCCAGGTTTGGGATGGAGGGGGTAGGTGTAGCATACTAAGATTGAAAGAAATATTCCAGTGAAATTGAGTATGTGTGATGACTCTATTTTCTTTTTCTGTAAATTTATTTTTTATTGGTGTTCAATTTGTCAACATATAAAATAACACCCAGTGCTCATCCCGTCAAGTGCCCACCTCAATGTCTGTCACCCAGTCACCCCCACCCCCCACCCACCTCCCCTTCCACCACCCCTAGTTCGTTTCCCAGAGTTAGGAGTCTTTCATGACTCTATTTTCTATGTGAATTCAGGAAGGAACCAAAGTCATCCATCATTAGGATTGGCCAGTGATAAAAATGACACACTTTAGAAAAATAAGAAACATTAGACCACCACCTGTCAAAGTGCGGCTCACAGATCCCTGAGTGTCTTTTAAATATTCTGTATGACAAAATGTTAGGTACACACATAAAGGACTTCTGCTACATATTAAAATATAATGGATGACTTGAAGGAAAACATTTGCACTAAAGTTTTTGTTGTCAGCTGAACTAGCTTAGCTGTTCTTTAAATGTAGTGACATTTTTATTTTTATTTTTTATTTTTTCATAGTTTAATTTTTTTTACTAATAATAAATTTATTTTTTATTGGTGTTCAATTTGCCAACATACAGAATAACACCCAGTGCTCATCCCATCAAGTGCCCCCCTCAGCGCCCGTCACCCATTCACCCCCACCCCCCGCCCTCCCCCCCTTCTACCACCCCTAGTTCATTTCCCAGAGTTAGGAGTCTTTATGTTCTGTCTCCCTTTCTGATATTTCCTACCCATTTCTTTTCCCTTCCCTTCTATTCCCTTTCACTATTATTTATATTCCCCAAATGAATGAGAACATATAATGTTTGTCCTTTTTTAATTGAAAGAATAACTTGTATAAACTGTGGTTATTATGAGTTAAATAATTGGCAGATACTTTCTCCAAAATGAGTGAAGTCTTTCACAAAAGAAAAAAAAAACATATTATAGTATTTGCTGGCAATAATAAAATTTTAACTTTCAAAAAGAAACCAAAAAAAAAAAAAAAAAAAAAAGAAACCAGAACGCTAGAAATCATATCCTCTACTGTAAGTTAACCAGCTTTCCAATCCTTGCATGCTTTCTGAGAGTTTGGTAGCCCTATCAGCTATGGATTTTTGACTCTGTATATTGAAAAGATGTTACAAAACTATATATGAGTATATAATCCTTTCAATGTGCAAGACAGAGCAATGGATTTGAAGGTAACAGCATACAAGAAAAGTTGATTGACATGGTTTCAGATTTTTCAATGCCACTAGCCCTAAAGAAACTGTAACTTGTTGAGTATCCTCAGTCATCTGAAATCCCATTGTAAATATCCCTCCCTTATCCAAATATATGTCTGTGTGAGACTGAACTCTTCATCTCCTTCAGACAAAACTTCAAATTACAACAAATTGAATGCAGAAGTAATTATGAAAATAATCATCTAATTAGCCAGACATTAAGAAGATCTCCAAAAATGGAAAACACAGTCATCTCACTACACTATTTTGTCTTGGAAAATACAGTTGTTTTTCACAGAGAATGTCATTTATCTTAACATGTGTTTATTATTGTCATTTTAGATGAATTAACTTTTCTTTCAAATATGGTTTCTAATATGTAAATAGATAAGTAGGCATAACACATATAAACAAAAGTGCTTTGGTATCCCCAATGATTTGTAAGAGATTGTAAGGAGGAAAGTTTGAGAACTATCCTTCTAGGTCAGTGTTGGCAATTTTTTTTTCCTGCAAAGGGGCAGATAGTATATATTGTAGGCTTTTCAGGCCATAAAAATCTCTGTTGCAGTTATTCAGTTCTGCAGTTGTGCAGAAGCAGTCATAGATAATACATAATCTGATGAATATGGCTGAGTTCTAATAAAAACTTCTTTACAGAAACAGGTGATAGGTTGAAATTGGCCCACAGACTATAGTTTGCCAGGATTTACTCTAAATGACTAGACTTCATTTAGACTAGAAGATGTAGGGATAAAGATATTCAGAAAACACAAAAACTTACTGTGCTCCACAGAGCATTAAGGGAGGTTTACTGATAGAACTGGGTTGAAGAAATCTTTGACAAATGATAAAAGACAGAGTTACTTACTGCTTAGTCAATTATTCAACAGACATTTATAAAGAATTTCCTGAATTCCTCAGTCTAGTTCTGAGGTTGACCCTCCTTTCTCCTGGAGGCAAAGCATGTAGAAGTATCAATTCAAAAATGTAAATCACATAATTACTCCACCATTTGCTGGGCCATGGACAAAAGCAACATCAAAACACAAGACAATAGAATAACACACATTAAAAAAGAATATTTCTCAAAAGGTCTTCATGAATCCTTATGATGAAAATTGCAAATGTATTAAAAAATACAAAAATGTTTCAGTAAATGGTGATTCCTACTTTGGCTGTACCTTTTTAGAACTGTCGTATTTTGTATGATGAACATATATTATCAATATCATAATAAAAAATATGGACAATCTAGAAGTCAGTGTCACCTTTAACAGTAAAGCAGGAGATATATTCTCTCATATATAAAAGGATGATTTCTTAAAAAAATGATATCTTTCACTATTATTAATAAAAATAGTTTTATAAATTCGGTACATATAATACAGAAAATACTAAAAGTAAGCCTAACAAATAAAAAGAGCAAGATAACAAAAATTTTAGCAGAACAAAAATGTGCGACAAGAATTATTTTTAAAAATACTTTGAATCTTTCACCCAGAAACCTCACTTCTAGGAAATAATCAAACAAATATTTTTAAAAAGTGTTTATTGCTCTATTATTTTCTGGTATTTATAGCAGTAAGGAAATTGACAGAAACCAAATGTTCAACAATAGTGTAATATTTAAATTGTGATCTCTACTCATTATCACATTATTTCCAATTACATTACTTCTTTAAAAAAAACATTCCAGCCAAGTTTTTGTGGCAGATTTCTACTTCTTGTCAAGATCACCGATGAATCCTGCTTCCCCATTGTTAAATCCTGTCATCTAATCCAGTTCTCATCTTTCCTATGACTTTTTAGCACCATCAGTTCTGCCACAATAGTTCTTTCCTCCTTCTTGATTATAGTTACTTCTGGGAGGCAAACAAAGCACCGCCTCTCTTGCTTTAACCACTGACTCTACCTGTTGTTTCCTCTGCCAGCTCCTCCTCTGCTGGGTTACATCTCTACTTTAGAAAACCACACAGCTTAATTTTTGGTCCCCTTCTCCTCTTTATTTACATTTTTTCTCCTGGTGATCTCATCTGGTTTCATGACCTTAAATATCATCTATATGCCAGTGGCTGCCAAATTCTTTCTCTAGATTCTGACCTCTCTCCTGAACTTCTGACTCATATATTTAAACTGTCTTTTTGACACATTACTTTGATGGTAAATAGACATCTAATTTAGTTATCCTGAACTGTTCTCCAGACCTTTCTCCCAACAATGGGAGGGACTCATGTGTAACCACTGTAGATAGCCTTATAGCCTGAGTCTGGAGAGACACAGTGGCTCATGTTGAGCCTGGTAATCTGTGTTTACAAGTTACTCATTTTTTTAGAAAAGCATCAACACTCTTTTAATTTTTAAAAAAGTAAAGTATATGGAAAAATTAGAAAATAATATTTCTTATAAACCACTGAATTTGAAGAGAATTAATACTTTTTCTATATATCCTTCAGATCTCTTTAAAAACAGGAAGATAATCTTTTTTAAGAAATATTTTACCTGTTTATATTTGAGAGAGAGAGAGAGAACAAACGAGTGGGGAAAGGGGCAGAGGGAGAGAGAGAAGCCTCCCTGCTGAGGGGAGACCCAGGGCTAGATCCCGGGACCCTGAGATCATGACCTGAGGGCAAACACTTAACCAACTGAGCCACCCAGGTGTGCCAGGAAGATAATCTTACAACTACAACTGATCTTTCTCTTTTCACTCCATCCTTTCTACTCTTTTTCTCTTCTTTGTGCCCCTCTGCCTCCCCACTCCTCTCTTTTTCCTTCTCTGCCTTTCTTTCTATTAATCTAGTGTTGATAAAAATAATTTCTATGTGTTAAAATAGAAACAAAACAGTGGTAGAGTTTAAATAAAATAATTGATACGATCATATTTATATTACAAAAAAAAATCACTTTAGCTATGAAAGTCAAATTGGGAAAGTGGTAAATTGCATGTGTGTATTTTATTTAGGAAGCTACCGCTTTATCACATAGCTGTTAGATAATTTGTCACAGATATGGAAGGAAGTAAACAGATGTAAGAAATATTTAGAGTATAAAAATAATCTAATTTGGTGATTGATTAAATATTGATGATTGGTGAGGTAGAAATGCTGGGAAAGACACTAGGATTTTCCTTTTGCATAGAAGCATCACGTGGAATATACAGAGTATGGGCATTAAGATTGGGTGGACCAGGTTGCTTATACAATATCCTCCCAAATTGCTTGCTGTGGCCCTAGAAGGTGACTAAGAGATGACTCTTTTGGAAGGCAGGTAGCTTTGCATATCACCTACCCTTTCCTTTCCTACCAGGTTACAATCATGATCTGAAGTGAAGCCCTATAATATAAGAGTAAAACATGCTAAGCTCTTCATTGCCTCACTGGGTATAGGAGGAAAAACAATCTTTTTCATAGAATTATTTTCACATGTTTTTCCCCCAAAAGTAAACAAACTTTAATTTTGTTGGAGGAGAGGGTAAATATTTTAAATTACAAAAAAAAGGGGGGGTGCATTTGTATATAAAATGCAATTTCAAATTTGTCCATGCCTGTGAGTGCATCTATAAATAAAATATGCCTCAATAATATAAATGATTATCACTTGGTTAAGGGATTTCAGTTCATTGTTGTTGTCATTAATTTTTCTTTATTAAAAAAAAATCCCTAAATTAGTGTTTCCATTATAATTAGAATAAAAATAGGTTGTGTTAAATTCCTAGCTACATTTGTATTATTTCTGTGACCATGGGCTATTTCACTAGTCTCCAAGCCCTAGTGAGTTAGGGACAAACAGAGCGAGGCAGGGCTAGGTAGGAGGCCATGGAAGTAGGCTCACAAAAATCCCCAAAATGCTGAGGTGTAAGGAAACCAGAGATAAGGGGACAAGCCAGATAGCCCTGCCCTAAAGTGTGGGTGGGGAGGGTGTCTGGTTGTAACAGTCATTTATGACCAACAAAGAAAAAACAGACCCCAAAGAAGAAGTAAGCCATTAAAGATGTTATCACCAGTCCTAACTCAAATCAAGACAACACAAGAATCTCAAGGCCACAAGCTTCCCATTTAATTTTCACTAAAATACTGACACTACAAGCCCTCAGTGGCAACCGTGTCAGGACCCCTCTGCTCCTGAGAGCTTTTTCTGTATCTTTACTTAATAAACGTCTATCCTTTTACTCACTCCGCTATATTCGCGGGATTCATTCTTCGACTCCGTGAGAAAACAACCAAGCTCTCCAGGATCACTAGGATATTTATCTGTAATTAAGGACAATAATATTTGTATCACATAATTGTTTTGAGGGATTATTTAGATCCTGCATGTAAAGCACGTATCTATACTGGCTTATGAATACACTCCCTGATAATCACTGCTATCTCTGCTGTTTGCTATTGTTATTACTGTTATTATATTAGTTATTATATTAATGCCATTAGTATTCACATTTTTAAGTTAAGATTTTATTTATTTATTTGAGAGAGAGTGAAAGAGAGCAGGAGCTGGGCAGGGCCGGTGGGAGCAGAGGGAGAAGCAGCCTCCCCACTGAGCAGGGACTCCATCCCAGGACCCTGAGATCATGTCCAAGGCTAACACTTAAACAGCTGAGGCACCCAGGTGCTTATTATTCAAATTTTTAATATGACTTTGTCTTCTTATTCTATTTTTTTTTATTTTTATTTATTTATTTATGATAGTCACACAGAGAGAGGAGAGAGAGAGAGAGAGAGAGAGAGAGAGAGAGAGAGAGACAGAGACACAGGCAGAGGGAGAAGCAGGCTCCATGCACCGGGAGCCCGAGGTGGGATTCGATCCCGGGTTTCCAGGATCGCTCCCTGGGCCAAAGGCAGGCGCTAAACTGCTGCGCCACCCAGGGATCCCTGTCTTCTTATTCTAAAACTTAACTAGGAAGTCTGAAGTGTTTGAACCAAGAATTAGATAAAATCACAAGATAAATATGTGCTTCTATATGAGATATGAGAGGAAGGTGATTTGAAGCAATTTGGTAGGTAAAACATTGAAAGATCATTTAAATATTAAGCCTCACAGGTATATTTGATGTATATTGCAAAATATCAAGAGACATTTTATGGTAAACACAAATTTTCAAAGCTATCTCATTTGTAGTAGTCTGAAACTGCACAATCCACACATTAACCCCCCCTTTTATAATGTGTGTAATATAGTTTCTGCAGCTATCTTCCTAAAGTAAAGTTATGATCAAGTTACTTCCTTACTTTGATAACATTTTCTATCACTTTCAATTTTCCATAGAATAAAACCAAATTCTTCAGTGTGGAGCTTGATTTCCTCCAGCTCAACTAGCTTTTAGTGCCATTTCTTTCACTATACTTAACTCTACATGCTTTTTGCTTCCATTATAAAAGCCCTGTATGCCTTGGCTAACATGATTGCCTCCTAAAATATCACCACCACGTCCTCCTAATCTTTGCTTGTCAAAAATCTTACTTGTTCTTCAAGATACAGATCAAATGTTACTTCTTTTTCCAAACAGTCCCAGATTTCCCCACTGTGGTAATAAATACCCAAATTCCAATGGTCTTTTTTATTTGGTTATTGTGATATGTATTGTGTATCTATTTTACCTTAACAAAGGTACATTCTTTCTTTAACCTCATTCTAAGCTACTTAAAGGTGCCCCTTCCATCCAGTGCAAACATGCATGCTGTTTTGCATATTTAGTCCCACAATTAGAGTTTGTTAAATTATTTTCATAAGTGATTTACCCACTTACTCTATCAAAGTAAGTTCTTTCATCTTCATAATGAGGGAGTTGGAGATTATCTCTAATGCTCCTTCCAAATTTAGTGTAACATCATGGAAACAGTGAGCTGTCCTCTCTCCAAACAAGAACTGGGTAATAAGATTGCCTCTGAGAGCTAAATCACAACACAATAGATGTAATTAGCCATCTGTTGGGAGTAACTCAAACTGTCTCTAAATGTATTACTGAAAAGTTTTGGAATTCCTAAGTCCCCCATCAAAGTGGCCTGTAATCATCTCAGGATGCAGTACTGGAATGGAGCAGTAATTTAAGTAGAAACTTAATCGACTACATAAAATCTGTGTGGAGAAAGGCAGTCCGTACTTTCTGCAACTAGGTAAACCCAAAGAGTCAAATCTGGACAGAGTGGATAGAACTTTTGAGAACAAGCTCATGAATTAAACCCATTTGATTCTAAGGGCTATTATTATCAGCATGGGCAAATTTTTCCATTCTTCTTCTTTTTTTTTAATTTTTTTTATTTTATTCTCACCAATGCAGTTGGATTTTCATACAGATTTTCATAAAAGATACAATAATGATGGCAATACTACCACAACCATTTCAGTTAGCGAAGGAATATTTATATTCCAGAAGCTGAATATGCAACGAGAATAAAAGTAAACCTCTGCTTGAAAATTCAGAAAAACATTTGAAATCTCTCTCCTGCATCACCTCAAGCACATAAACACTGGCATTTACCATATGGCAGAACAATCTTGAATGGCCAGATAGTTGCTTTAAAATAATTATCTTTGGTTTCTTCTGCTTTATCCAGGTAGTTACTTTTAGCCAGGTCTTCATAATTTCCTTCAATCAAAATGCTGAAATTATACCTGTAATTCTGAGAGCGTCTCCAAAAGTGGGAATTGTAATTGACTGTATAATTTGTCTATGAAGAGAAAAAAGATAATTTTCTTGAAGATAGACATCAAAATCTGCCCTCTTACTATTCACCTTGGGGTTTCTAAGGGCTATATACACAAGTTCAAAGCAAGTTCAAAACATACTCGTTTTGGAAAAGCTAGAGACATACATTTTTTCTTGGACAAACAAGGAAACTAATGACACTCAAATTGGCTGTAAATCCAATTGTTGTATATAGCTTCTGTTTGGGAAAATATTCTAAAATCTGTAGCATTGTTCATGTTATAATGAAATTTATGCTATGTTTCTTGTGTTAAATAAAGAGTATTCTGGCTTATAGGTTTGCTATGAATGTATAAATAATAGCACCAGAGAGTTATGAAATCAATATCCTGGATTTACTATCAATAATTTTATATAAAAAATATTGTTTGAAGACTAGTGTCTGGGACATGGTATAGAATCAATATTTCTTGATGAAGGGATAAATGTGAGATTTTTTTACTATAACATGCTCATACCATGAGATAATAAAATTACCCCTAAGAAATTATTTTGCAATAGATGAGGAAACTGAATTTTAGGAAGAAAAAGTTCCAAGTATCCAGCCCTAGGAAAACCAACTATGAAGTGGGAGAGTGGAGTCTCAAGACCAGATTAGCTGGATTCAGAGCCTACCTTCTTTTCCCAATGCCTGTGTATTTAGAATTACTCCTTTTCCCCTTCCAAATCTTTATTTCAATATTGTTTTAAATAAAACTGCTACTAGAGAATAGTAATTAACAAATATCTTTATACCTATTCAGGCTGCACCATAAACTGCAGTAAATTCACTTTTCTAACAATGCAAGATTGATAGAAAGTATGCAAAATTAAGCCACATCTGACCTAAGTCTCTTCTGACATAATTTTTGATCACTGATTTATGACATATGTAGTTATATATCTTAGTCTTAACTCTGTCATTATCATCACCATCTTGTCTTACATGTATTAATTGTATACATTTATAATCTATAAGGTTATAAATTTGGCTTTGTTTTTGTTTTTGTTTTGCATGGAACCCAACATGGGCCTTGAACTCACAACCCTGGGATTGAGAGCTGGACACTTAACAGAATGAACCACCCAGGTGCCCCATTAGGTTATAAGGTTTTTACAGCCTATGAAAAAATTTCACAGGCATTTGGCATAATTCCTACAATAACCATGGTTCAGAAATATAATTGCCATTTTATGGATAAATTTGAAGCAGAAGAGCTAGGTTCTTGTCTCATGGTGTTGAAGAATCATTCTCACAAAGGAGTAAAGTGATATAAGTTTATTAGGTACAGAAAAAGCTCTCAAGAGTGAGAAGGGTCCCAACAGGATTGACAATGTGGGCCTCTACTGACAGTCTTTTATTTAGAACTGACAAGGGTGGGACACCTGGGTGGGTCAGCAGTTGAGCATCTGCCTTTGGCTCAGGGTGTGATCCCGTTTTGGAATCTAGTCCTACATCGGGCTCCCTATGAGGAGCCTGCTTCTCCCTCTGCCTCTCTCTCTTTCTCTCTCTCTGTGTGTCTCTCATGAATAAATAAATAAAATCTTTAAAAAAAAAAAAAAAAAAGAACTGACCAGGGAGCTTGTGGCCTTATCATTTTCTTGATGTCCTGGTTTGAGTAATGACTGGTGATAACATCTTTAATGGCTTCCTTATGAGTCTGATTGTTCTTTGTTGGTCACAGCCATTGTCATTAAAGCACATGCATGCACACACACACACCATCCTCCCCACCCACACCTAGGGCATGATGGTCTGGTTTGTTCCCTTATCTCTGGTTTCCGTACATCTCAGTATTTTTAGGATTTCCATGAGCCTAATCCCATAGCTCCCTATCTATCTCTCCCTACCTAGCCTGCCTGTCCCTTACTCAAATTTTGAGATTCAGAGAATTTAAGACATTCGACTAAGATTTAAATTAGGTTCTATAGGGTTTTAGAAATTTGGCTCCCCACATACCTACTGCCTCCATTTGTGATTCAAGAAATACATAATGGTACCATTTTATAACCTTTCTCAAAAGACCAGCAATTAAAATCTCAACATTTGCCTTTTTTTAAGAAAAGATTTTATTTATTTATTCATGAGAGACACAGAGATAGAAAGAGAGAGAAAGAGAGAGAGAGAGAGAGAGAGAAAGAAAGAAGGAGAGAGAGGCAGAGACACAGGAAGAGGGAGAAGCAGGCTCCATGTAGGGAGCCCGATGTGGGACTCGATTCTGGGTCTCCAAGATCAGGCCCTGGGTTTGAAGTTGGCACTAAATTGCTGAGCCCACCCAGGCTGCCCTAACATTTGCCTTTTTATGGGAAGGTGGATTTGGATGCTAAGTGGACTGCTTAAAAGATTAGCCATTTCATAAAAGCATGAAAAATCTCCTAGGCCTGCCATGAATGACCTTTCTTAATTCTCTTTATACATTGCCTATGCTTTTCCAAGCTCTAGCTATATTTTGAATCATCACATATCCTATTTCTTCCTCTGAATTTTAAAATTTCGTTGCCTTTGCATTTTGGATGTCACAAAGTCAAAACCAAGTTCTAATTGGTTTTATTTTGAGTCTTGACCCACTCAGATGGGAGTGCAATAAAGCAAACCTATCTGAAGAGTATCATTATTTATTATTGCTAAACCACATAAAAAATGATACTGAGGAAATCTGATTTAAAAACAGTTATTGAGTACCTATTAAGACAAATGATTTGTGCTAGATGTTTTCAACAAACAAAACTAATGATTTCAATTGAAGGGTGGTAGAATGCCATCCTAAAATATGACACTTTGGCATAAGGATTATGTTGATCTGAAGGTAATTGAGAAGAAGAAGATATGAGAAAATCTCTCTGCTTTCCCCTATTTGTCTAAAAGTGGCACATAAATCTATAAGGGTGTCCATCCTCTTCACTCTACCAAAAGAACAAGTGTTAATACCTGGAGACAACTTTAAACCATTATCAGTGAAGAAGGCACCCATTAAAATCTGCATAGTAAATTAACCCTAGAGTTCTTTGCCATGGTTTTCCTGGGAATCATACCATAACTGGCCTCTCCCATCCCTTTCTTTCTATTTTATTTAGCTAAAGATGGTATTTAAGCCAGAGTTCCCAACCACTTCTGAGTATTACTCATTTTCCTCAGGATATGTATGTAAAGTATATATGTTAATAAACTTGTTTGTTTTTTCTCTTGTTCATCTTTTATTATAGGGATCTCAATAAAGAACTAAGAATATGAAGTTTAAATCTTCTTCTACACAATCTTCATAAAGTATATATTTCACTTGGAGATTTAATAGAGGTGTGTATCTCTTACTAGAACAGCATACTAATGAGAGAATGGGATGGCAGTTGCTATATTCCTTCAGAGAAGATTACCAACCATTTATGCTTTAGTCATGCATTAGTCACGAATGAGTATGGCTGTATAAAAAGGATTTGAATAGACATTTCTCCAGAAAAGACATACAAATGGGCAGGAAACGGAGAGATCGGAACTCTTGTTGGTAGAAATGCAAAATGCTGCAGTCAGTGTGGAAAACAATATGGGGGTTCCTCAAAAAATTAAAAATGGAAGTACCATATAGCCTAGCAATTCTAGAACTTCTGGGTTTTTATCCAAAAGATTTGAAAGCAGGATCCTGAAGAGATATTAGCACTCCCCTGTTTTTTGAAGCATTATTCACAATAGCCAAGGTAAAAACAACCTAAATATCCATCAATATATAAAGAAAATGTGGTATATATATATATACAATGAGATATTATTCAGTCATAAAAAAGAAATATCTGCTTTATTTACAACAACACAGATGAACATGAAGGGCATTATGTTAAATGAAATAAGTCAGACAGAGAAAAGACAAGTGCTACAAGGTATTGCTTATATGTGAAATTGAAACAAACAAATGAGTCAGACTCAGAATGAGAGAATAGAATGATGGTTTCCAGTGGTTGAGGGGGTGGGGGGAATGAAAAGGTATTGGTCAAAGGCCACAAAGTTTTAGTTAAGCAAAATGAAAAAGTTCTTTGAGACCTGCTTACAACACTGTGACTACAGTTGACTACATAATATTATACACTTAAAAATTGTTACGGGGATAAATATCATGTTAAGTGCTCTTACCACAATAAAAATGAAAATAGAAAAGTGCTTAGGAGAAGGGAAGGGAGCATGATAGTTAATGGATATAGAATTTCAGTTTTGCAGGATAAAAGTCTCCATAGATGGATAGTGTTGATGATTGTACAATATGAATGTACTTAATGCCCCTGAACTGTACACTCAGAAATGGTTAAGATAGTGCATTTTATAGCATGTATATTTTACCACTATAAAAAAGAAATTAGGAAAAAAATTTAAAAAGTGTAAATTTGGCTTTCTACATCATAATATTTGGCCTTTTAAAAATAAAATTGCTTTATTTCTTAAAGAAAAACAAACAAGAACACACACAAACAAACAGAATTAGCTTCATTGGTTCAGATCCATGAAGTTAGCTTTAATGGGTAAAGTAGCAACAAAATCAAAGGTCCAATGAACTGAAGGAACCAGAGAATTCTAGTAATGACCTTTAAACTTGAAACTTGCATCTATAAAGCCTAAAACTAGCTACATTGAAACAATGCCAAAGATTTGGGGCAGAGTGAAAATTGATGAATAATACAGATTTTCCCGAAATGACCTAATGTTCATTGGCATGGACTGATGCTCTTAAAATGCATGCTGTGTCATTAATTAAAACTTGGATATTTTATTCTTTTTTAAAAAACTTGGATACTTTATTCTTGAATAAATCCATAACAAGGAGGAAAGTTTCAGAACCCACTCTAATTTCTGTCTCATCATATATCAGTGTAATTTTATCAATCTAAATCATAAACATTTTATTGCCCATTTGAATGGAAGTAGGAAGTATTTCATAATTTTAAAGAAGTAACTTTCTCATTAAGAGTATCTAATTAAGAATATTAAATATATTATAACACTAGTAAATTAATTTAACCTAGTTGTGATAAATAAACCATGTATTTACCACACTCACAAACTATCCTATAAAATTACATTTTGCCAATACCTTAAAATTACAGATATCAGGTACTAGTTTTCCTTAGCTTAATGAACAAGAATAATGCTCCATTTTCAGCTTATGGGAAGGTGGCAAAAGAGATAGATCTGGAGTTATCTGTGATTGTCTCTCTTCTTCCCAGAGGGTTTTCCCCATAAAACATATCTGACCATGATAAAGGGGCCCAGAGAGGGTGAAAAGGTAAAAGTGCAGAGAAGCAAGAAGTTCAAGTTCTACTGGACATATGTTAGCATAGTATAACAGAAGGCAAATTTCTTTCTCCAGAAAAAGCAGGTATTACACATTCTAGAGGTGGAGTCCGGTTATTTTGTTAATACTTAAGTCTCTTATGTTTATAGGTATTATCTCCTGATCAGTATTGCATTTTTTATGTCTATGAAAATTTTATTCAAAATATTTATTGAGCTTGGATTCAACAAATTTATTCACAAGAGACAAGATAGGAAAACAACCTAAGCTTTTTCCCTAAGCTTTTGAGTGCCTTCCCCTACATTAAACCAAAGCTAGTGCAGCATTTCCTATTCACTTACTAGGGCCATCTTTTGGTCTATGTTTTAGACCAACAACCAAACAAAGTCGCTGAGCTCCAACATAAAAGGCAGAATCTTTGCTTACTGACCTCATATCAATAAATTCAACCTGATTTAACTTTATGTTCCTACTACTGTTATTCTACTCACTTAATATCCATTGCCATCCAACTTCCCTAGAATTCTGTCTCTATAAATTATAAAACACAAGTAGTTCTTTTGCAGTGTAGTGCATATCCTCATGGTCCATACTTTATACTTCACAATTACAGACCTGCTGGGATGTGAATCTAGTTATCTAGTAGCAAGACTGATGTGAAGCTGTGTCCTGAGGAATAAGTAGTATGGCCTTTCTTGCCTGACAACTGCCTCAGGAAGGGTATTACAATCCTCAGGCAATGCTGAGTAATCATCTCAGATGAGGGTGCGGAATGCTCTTCTGCAGGCAAAGAAGACTCATCAGAATTTAAGGGCTCAGGTTCCCCCATCACTGTATTCCCCATCATCTTCATTCCAATTTTTAGCATCCCATTTCTTCTCAATCTGTACTCTCACTTTAACAGAGGCATCCTGTGAGACTGGAAGTTCAGTATACATTATATAACTCATCCACTTGCAGGTTAGAATTTGGTTTTGATTTTTCCCAAACTCATGCCTGAGATCATAGGATATAGGGTCTTCCTCTTCAGGGTACACACACAGCTTTCAGATCACTTATGTGAGACTTGAGCTGGGAATTTGAATCCTTGTGTTCATCCCTTTCTTTCCCCATTTTCTCTAGTGACAGGAGGAAAAGTTAGACAATTTCATTATATTTATTAGTTTGCCAAAAATGTTTGAAAGTATCACCCAGCTGCTTGCTTCTCAGAAGGAAGTATTTTAGTCAGTATTTCATCTCTCCAGTAGCCATCCTGTTTACATATGAAAATATAGTCATACGCACTCTTTTTGCATAACAACTTCTTTTCAAATGTCATTTTCAAAGACTGTTGAGACACGTGAGGCCTTAAATGAAATTTAACAAGGTCAGTAGGGTAGATCTCTCTCCCTGGGAAGCTTCCTTGCAAAGCTCTTTTATCTGAACCAGTTGCCTTTCCTCATACATTGTGTATTGTAGTGTTTCTTTGCACAAGAGTAGAGCAAATTCATTGTAGCCGTGCCACCAAATAGGTATCAGGACGTAAAAAATTTAATTTTTCTAGAGTTATGTATACATTGTCCTACAGGGATATCTGGCAGATGTTATGTTAATTCAGCAGGAGGATTGTGATATGCAATAGAGAGAGGGTTCAACAGTCTGTAAGTAAGAAGTTAGAGACAAGCTTAACATGAACGGAAGCCAGACCTTCTTGCATTTGCTGGAAGTCATTATGACTTTGCCTCATCAATACAAAAGACAGAGAGAGAGAGAGAGAGAGAGAGAGAGAGAGAGAGAGAGCAATGCCAGTTCAGTAATAGATTCACTTTAAGAGTTGCCCATATAAAAAAATCCACAAAATGAACATAGGATATCAGTGGATGTTTAAAAAAAAATATTATGAGACATTTTGTATGCTGAAGTATTAGTTACCACTGTCATCCTTTAGTATTAACAATTCTTAATTCTTTCCACTATATTGCCAGAATATACAAAGTGAGCTGCAAATACTAGTTTGCAGTTGTTAAACCAAGGCATTATTGACAAACTAGTTGTCAAACCAAGGCATTATAAAAATCCTCATGTGTAAACTAATATTCTGTTTTAAGTGGTGCATTCAAAAACAAAATGAATGTGCAAAAGCTTTTTATTTGATGTAGTTCCAATAGTTTAATTTTTGCTTTTGTTTCCCTGCCTTAGAGACATACTTAGAAAACTATGTTGCTATGGCTGATGTCAAATAAATTACTGCTTATGTTCTCTTCTAGGATTTTTATGATTTCAGGTCTCCTTTTTAGGTCTTTAATTCATTTTCAGTTTATTTTCCTGTAGGGTATTAGAAAGTGGTCCAGTTTCATTCTTTTGCATGTAGCTATTTGGTTTCACAGCACCATTTGTTGATGAAAATGCCTTTTCCCCATTGTATATTTTTGCTTCCTTTTCATAGATTAATTAAACATATGATCACAAATTAATTTCTGGGCTCTTTATTCTATTCTATGATAGAATTCAAATGATCTATTTGTCTATTTTTGTGCCACTACCATACTGTTTTGATTACTACAGCTTTGTAGTCTATCCTGAAATCTCTAATTCTGAATTCTCCAACTTTGTTCTTCTTTCTCAAGATTGCTTTGGCTATTCAGGGTCTTTTGTGGTTCCATACAAATTTTAGGATTATTTGTTCTAGTTCTGTGAAAAATGTTATTGGGAGATGCCTGGGTGGCTCAGGGGTTGAGCACCTGCCTTTGGCCCAGGACGTGATCCTGGAGTCCAGGGATCAAATGCCACATTGGGCTCCCTGCACGGAGCCTGCTTCTCCCTCTGCCTATGTCTCTGCCTCTCTCTCTCTATGTCTTTCATGAATTAATAAATAAAATCTTAAAAAAAAGAAAAATGTTGTTGGTATTTTGATAGGGATTGCATTACATCTGTAAGTGGCTTTGGGTGGAATAGAAACCATCAATAAAACAAAGAGGCAACCTACTGAATGGGAGAAGATATTTGCAAGTGATATATTCAATAAGAGATTACTATTCAAAATATATAAAGAACTTACACAATTCAACATCAAAAAAACAATCTGACCAAAAATAGGTAGTGGACTTGAATAGACATTTTTCCAAAGAAGACATGCAGATGGCCAACAGATACATGAAAAGAAGCTCAACATCACTCTTCATTATGAAAGTGCAAATCCAAACCACAATGAGATATCACCTCACACCTGTCAGAATGGCTAAGATAAAATAAAACAATAACAACCAAAAAAAAAAAAAAAAGCCCAAAGAAAACAAGAAATAAGTGTTGGTGAGGATGTGGAGAAAAAGGAACTCCCACATGCTGTTGGGAATATAAATTGGTATAGCCACTGTGGAGTATCATATTAAAGTTCATCAGAAAATTAAAAGTAGAAATGCCATATGACCCAATAATTTTAATATTCGGGTATTTACCCAAAGTAAGGAAAAACACTAATTCTAAAAGATATTTGAGTCCTTATGTTTATTGCAGCATTATTTACAATAAGCCAACAAATGGAAGCAACCTAAGTGTCCAACAGTTGAATGGATAAAGAAGATGTGGTTTATATACAACAATGGAATATTACAGAACCATAAAATGATGAGATATTGCCATTTGTGACAACATGGATAGATCTAGAGGGTAACACGGTACATGAAATAAATCAAGCTGAGAAAAACAAATACTATATGACTTCACTCATATATGGAATCTAAAAACAAAACAAATAAGCAGACAAACATAGAGCAGAATAAGATGTATAAATACAGAGAATATACTGAAGGTTACCAGAGGAAAGGGGGGTGGGCAAAATGGGGAAAGGTGTGTGGGAGATGCAGGATTATAGTTAAGGAATGAATATGTCACAGGAATAAAAAGCACAGGATAGAGAATATAATCAATATTATAAGAGCACTGTATGGCGACAGACGGTAGCTATACTTGTGGTACGCATAGCATAATGTGTAGAGATGTTGAGTCACTACAATGTATACTTGAAGCTCATGGAACATTGTGTGTCAACTAGACTCAAAATTTTTGTAAAAAATATCAAAACAAAATAAAATGATATTCCAGGGAGAGTGGAAATCTTTGTTTCCAGAAGAAATCAAAGTAAAGTAATGATCAAAGACATTAAAGAATGTTTTGAGAATGGACAAGATTTTCTAAAATACTGTACATGGAAGTGCATGTTGGTACTATCTTTCTGGAAAACCAACTGGTATTTTATTGTAAAAAAATGGACAAATATACTTGAAACTAATATATCATTGTGTGTTAACTGTACTGGAATTAAAATTAAGCATTTAATAAAAAATAAATTATGAAAAATAAAAAGTAAAAAAAAGTAAAAAACGGACAAAATATTCATCCTTTTTCTATAGATCATTTAAATTCTCAAAATTTACTGTAAGAGAATAACTGGGATTATATTCAAGTTTTAGAGAATGATGATGTACTTCCCAAAATTATTTATAATAACAAAGAAGAAGAACTAACATTAAAAAAAAAGAACTAATGTTGAAAAGGAGAGAAATGTTTGAATAAATGACATAAGGATTATATAAGTGACTAGGGAAACATATTTCAAATAATATTCAATGGTATGGGTATGTAATAATAGGGAAAATATTTTACAGTGACATTTTGAAAATTAATATTTCTTTTTTTTTAATTTTTATTTATTTATGATAGTCACAGAGAGATAGAGAGAGGCAGAAACACAGGCAGAGGGAGAAGCAGGCTCCATGCACCGGGAGCCCGACGTGGGATTCGATCCTGGGTCTCCAGGATCGCGCCCTAGGCCAAAGGCAGGCGCCAAACCGCTGCGCCACCCAGGGATCCCCGAAAATTAATATTTCTAATACATGAATACATTAATGAGCTTTCATGTCTATTTCTGTAGAGTAGGATCATGAATAAGTTCAGTTTTCTTCATGTTTTCCAAATTTCTATAATGACATGTATTACTGTTAGAAATAGTTAAACACGTAGTGATTTCTAGAACAATTTTACATGTTCACATGACAAGGAGCTAGATATTGTACTCATAAGAATAATTCCAAGAAGCAAGTAACTGGAAATAATAATCAAAGTCCACCAACTTCAGGACAAGTATTTTTTTTTTTTTTCAGGACAAGTATTTAAGAAAGCTGTGTTCTAATCAATATTCTTTAGGGTTGGTCCTGTCAAAGGAAACACAAGATTCTTCTGGTTCTTCTGGTTATTACCTCATTGCAATTTTGTATTTTTCACCATCCAATAACCTCAAATCTTGAGCAAATTACACTGTTGAATATTTAATCACCTATATGTTCATGCACTGCTCTTTAAGTGAGGCAAATAATCAAATTCAGGACACTGACACTATTAAATTTGGGCAGATCTTGGACTTCCTACAACATCTCAATGCAAACTTTTGATTTATTCTGTTTCTATTAAAAATATTTGATTTATTCTGGTGTCTTTCAAAAGGAAAACAGTTTAGGCAACACAGGTTGAGAAAAGGGCCCAATGTGCCACCAGAATGATTATAATTTGGTCATGTTTTTATATGGATAGAATAAAGTGAATATTAAAATCAATTTGAGGTAGGATCATTAAACCTAAAATTGGAACTCAAAGTGAGGTAAAAGCTGACACATTCTGAGATATTAGAAATATGATTACATGGGAAACAAGGTTTATTAGTTTGGATTCATTCCTGGAATGACATTTTTCAATGTCTTGTGCAGTAATATAAATTGTTCTATTCTAATCACCTTCAGGGTGCTGACCAAGAGGCAAAGAGAGTGTGATGTAATGATATACACACATGTATGTATGTATGTATACACACACATATCTTAGGTATTATTGTATTATTTTATTTTATTTTATTTTATTTTATTTTATTTTATTTTATTTTATTTTATTTTATATTTTTTATTGTATCATTTTGGATAACACTGTATTATTCCAGATAATATTGTATTGTTCTGGATAATGCAGCTAATAATTGTTGTATTACTATATCTAGATAATGTGTACTATACTAAATAACATATGTAGAAATTTAAGTTTTTTATCAGAAAGACATATTGACAGGATGCCTGGGTGTCACAGTCAGTTAAGCATCCAACTCTTGGTTTCTACTCAGGTCATGATCTCGAAGTCCTGAGATTAAACCCTGCATAGGGGTCTGCACTCAGTGCAGAGTCTGCTTAAGACTCTTTCTCTCTGCCCACCAGCCCCCAAACCCACTTTCTCTCTCTCAAAGAAATAAATCTTTAAAATAAAAAGACATATTGACTGTAATTTCTAGTAACCAGGCATTCTTTATATTTGATAGTGTAAAATAACATGGGGTTCTTGTTTTTAATTAGGTTAAAGTAGACAGTACAAGGTAAAATTTCATCAATGTTGTGTTGATTATAATTAAAATACTATATATATAGCATATGTATAAATATATATTTATGTATATTACTATATATATGTTATATATATTATATGTATATGTTTTAATGGATTAAATATACATTCCTGCATGTGTGTGTGTATGTAACACAACACTAAATTACAGCCAGTGACTCAATTACAGTCACTGTTATGGTGGAATGAGTGTGTCCTTCCACCACCCAAACTGCTATGTTGAAAACCAATCCCTAAAGTGAAGGCTTTTGGAGGTGGTCCTTGAGGAGGTGATTAGGTCATGAAGGTAGAGCCCTCACAAAGAGTTGGTGTCCTTATAAGAGCCTAAAGAGACAAAATTCTTCACCTCTACTCTCTGAAGGCACAATAAGAAGGGGACTGGGAACCAGGAAGTGGGCCCTCACCAGACAAAGAATCTGCCAGTGCCTTGATATTGGACTTCTCAGCCCCAACTGTGAGAAAAGAATATCTGTTGTTTACAAGAACTGCCCCCTAGTCTATGGTATTTGGTACAGCAGCCCAAACAGACTAAGACGTTGCTCCTTAGAATAGTCATGCTCAAAGATGGAGACACCATACAAGGAAAACTAAACTCTACATAGTTTCTCCAGCACTAAGTTCCTTAGGAGTGGATGCCTCAAAATGCAGGGCTGGGGTCGTGCAGAAAAAGCAGTTTCTCTAAAACCTGCTTCTTTCCATATATATGACTTCCTGCAGTGCCATGGCTGCTCCAGCATACAGGTCTTAGAGGACAGGGTGTTTGACAAAGCTCAGAGGCCAACACGTTCTCTTGGCACTCTCCATTGGGTGGTTTTGTAGTAACGCCAAAGTTTTGAGACACTTTCCTGTGCATGGCTTTCTCTGGTGCCCAGAGGGAAAATTTCCAGCAAGTTCTGCCAGTATAGATCTAAGTCCTGGGGGATGAGTGGGGAGACTTTCCCTTGATTGCTATAGCCCAGTCCTAGAGTAGTGTCTGCATCTTATATCTTATATTTGCATCCCCATATTCTTTAGAGTTCTCTTTATTTTTCTCTACTTCTCATTAGCCAATTTCTCTTTACTTCAACTTCTTGTTATAGTTAATCATTCTTTATATTAAACCTCCCTTGTTCAAAAAAAACTGTGGTTTCTAGGATCCCTGGGTTGCTCAGCAGTTTAGCACCTGCCTTCCACCCAGGGTGTGATCCTGGGGTCCCAGGGTCAAGTCCCACGTCGAGCTCCCTGCATGGAGCCTGCTTCTCCCTCTGCCTGTGTCTCTGCCTCTCTCTCTCTCTGTATCTCTCATGAATAAATAAATAAAATATTTTTTAAAAAAACCTGTGGTTTCTCTCTCTCCCTTGGATACTAATGGGTACACAAATGAATAATTACATTGACTATAATACCCAGACTAAAAATCCTGTTCTGGTTAATATCTAATTATTAATTTCATTTCATATCTCTTACACTAGGTAGATCATGAAACACTGAACATGATACAATCAATTCTGCATCTCATATTTTTATAAGATTATTGACAACCTAAATAAGTTGCTAGGATAGTATCAGGATGATGAAACACCTCAAACTATGATAAACGTTCATGTGAACTCAGACTCTTACTCTGGACAATTTAGGAGGAAGTGTCTGTTTTTAAATTTGAAGGTTTGTTATGAGACTGGAAAATTAGATTTGTTGTATAATCAATTGAAAAAATGAGTATAATTTATAAGATGATAAATGTTGCTATAATAATAAGAACTTCTAACAATTGGCTGGATTAAAATGGAGTAATAATTTCTCTGTCACTAGGACTGTTTAAATTAAACTCAAGTGCCTGCTTTTCTTAGACATTAGTGAAGGATAATTTGTATCATGAAGTAGATGCCATCTGTAATCATTTTCAATGCTGAAAGTCATGCATTTATGTATCTCTGACTATAATGTGATTGATTACTTTGTAATTCAAAATACTTTGTGAAGGATTTTATCTCTATCTTTCAAGGAGTTTGTGTACTATTTTGCAATCTTGGTTAACATTCATTTATTTATTGTGATCATAAATTTATGTAGGTCAGTGATTAAAAAAAAGGGTGTTTGCTCAAATGTATTTTTATTAACTGAAGTTACTTCACCTGAAAGATGCAGGGATTCAACAGCAGCAAAATTAAAACCAGAACAAAATATATATATATATATATATATATATATATATATATATATATATATATGTTGGATTTAAACAGTAGGATTTTGTTCCATAAATGCAAAGCTTCTCTCCCCAAATATTATGATTTCAGTATAATCTCATATATGCAATTATTTTTCTTTGATTATATTATTCCGCTAACCTCATTGGAAAAATAAGCACTGATGTGGCTCATGAGACATGTAAGAAATTTCTTAAAGTGTTAGCTAGCAATTCAAGCACAAAAGTGTTTGACTAAACTTTAGAAGTAATTTAAGGATACTGAATAAAATGAACTAGGCTGACATGTGTCCCAAATACTGGAGTGACACAAGAGCTTCAATGAACACAAGAACACAAGAACACAGGATCAGATTCAGTCAAGAATCTGATCCTACTTCTCATCCTTGCCACTTGTATCATTTTGAATCTTTGTATTATTCAAAATGATGCATATTGATGCATTTCTAACTTTTAGGGAAATGCACTATCTTATAATTCATTAACACTATAATGTATTACCTTCAAATATTCCTTCAAGCTCTTTATTATTTTATTATCAAATTCAGAAGTTTAGCACTTTTTCAGTTTTATGTGTCTATTTGATTAAGGTGACCTATACTCAACTAAGCAGGTAGAAACATCTGAATTTACTTGTCAAGTTATTCTCTATCAATAGCTAATTTCAAAAGTCAGGACCCATAAAATATTGCTAAACTGCATTACATGAATCTATGCATATTTTTGCTTATCTCTGAGAATAATCAAAAAACCTTTATTTAATGTCTGGTATAGATAGATTGAGTTATATTTAGCATTGATTATACAAAAGTCAAAATAATTTTTGTTGTCTTTTCCCAAATGGAAGATATCATCTAGTTTGAAAAAAAATGACTTGGAAGTCTGAATTACAGGAAAATAGTAGAGGAGTTCTGTTTAATTCAACATGGATCAAAAAGGAAACATAAATATGGCTAGTGTCAGTAGACCAGCATGTCCTTAAAGCAGACTTTATGTAGGTTACCAGGAAAAAGAATAGGTGAGAGGAAACATTAAATATTGTGCCTGCACAAAATATGGCTACATTTCACCTGAAATGGCTGGAGGCTGATGTAGACATGAAAAAGTGAGATAAGATGAATTTGGGAATATAGGTGATGTTAGGTAGTGAAGCACCTCCCACCCTGACAAGACCTGACTCTGCATTAGTTTCCCATGTCTTTACATAAGGATCAACTAGTGTTTTATTTATGTCAAAAAATCATCCTCAAAAAAAAAAAAATCATCCTCAGGTCATTTCTTTACCTTTCATATGTGTCAATATCATAATTTCAAAGTGAATACTTTGAAAAGCATTCAATAAAGAGACAATTTAAAGTTGAAGACAAAGTCTAAGGGCAGTGATGGAGATAATATCATACACCAAAGCCAGTGCAATATAAGGGTAAGCATGACAAGGACTACAGTCAGGCCAAGGGATAAATCTGGGGAATGTATAACTCAAACTCTCCCTCCACCGTTCCACTTAGCTCCTAACAATGCTACTCATCTGCCAAACCAAAAAGGAAACTGAAGAACCAAGTAGTCTATAGATGGTAATAGTTTGCCGCTAGTGCATAGAGTGGGGTGGAACATGGTGGAGAGTGATCTGGAGGGGCAAAAGAAGATATCTAGTGCACTATCCTATGTGACATTAAAATCAACAGGAACTTTTAAATTGGCCTTCTAAATTTCTGTATTACCTCTGCATAAATATATTTGGAGAGTTAATATAAATTTTAGTCTACACATAAATGGGATTCATTGAAGGTTTTCTGGAAACAAAATGACATGTTTAGATTTGTATTTTAAATTCATCATTTGTAATCTATCTAATGTGGAGTATAGATGAGACAAATCCACTGATCCTCAGTAGTCCAAGCAAATGAAATTAAGCATATGAATTACATGAGTAACATGGAAGACAGCAAGGAAGGAACAGAAGATTAAGAGGTAAGTCAAAAAGTGCTTGCTAAACAGTTTGTGTTTGCCTCAGAGTGAAAGTAGATCTGTGGGAGGAGTAATGGTGATAGTAAACTATGAAATTAAAATTGATTTCAAAAATCCATTTTGAAGTTATTGGTCATGACATTGACCTAAATACCTAGGGGAAAAAATACATTTAGTTCTTGGGGAGATAAAAGTAAATTCAGTTGGGATGATGAAATAGAGATGACTAGGAAATGTACAGATGGTGATTAATGATAAGAAGTCAGAAATATGTGTACAAAACTCAAAATAGTGATTTGAATTAGAAATATAAATTGAAGTTGAAACGATAAAAATAGATAAGATTGCCCAGGGAGAGCCACTGTAGAGAGACAGGGGTCATTACTGAGGCATCCATAATTTCAAATTTACTAGGCACACACTCCAAAAGAAATAAAAGACAAGGATTTAAAAGAAAGAAACATAAATTTTCCATTATTCTCAGATGACACAACTATATAGGCAGGAAATCCTAAAATTGCTGGAAAGAAGAGAAGACCTACTAGATCTAATAAGTCGGTTTAATAATGTTTCAGAAGTCAAAATTAATTATATAACTGTATGGTAGCAATAAAAATTTGGAAAATGAAATTTAAAGAATACCATTTAAAACAGTATCCAAAGACATAAGATACTTGGGATTGTATTTTATGAAACTTGTTCAAGATCTTAACATTAAAAGCTATAAAATATGAGTGGAGTAAATTTTTAAAGTCCTAAATAAACAAGAAATATACCACATTCATGGATTAAAAGACTCAAAATTATTAACATGGTAAATGTTCCCAAAATGAAGTACAGATTCAATGAAATCTTAAAATCACAGCACACTTTTTAAGCTAATAATGTCAAAGGGATTCTAAAACTTCTATGGAAATGAAAAAGTTATAGAATAACCAAAACAATCTTATCAAAGAAAAACAAAATAGGAAGATTCTTTCTTTCTGACTTCAGGATTGACTATCAAGCTATAGTGAACAAGACAGTGTAGTTTAGCAGACAGACAAACATTAGTCAATGTAACAGAGCAGATGCTCCAAATAGGCCCCCACATACCTATATGATTATCAAATAATTTTTCAGGGTGTTAAGACAATCCAGTGGAGAAAGAAAACTTTGAACAAATCGTGTTAGAATTGCTGAATATTCATATAAAAAATAAAACAAACCTTGATATTTAAGCCACATAAAACATGAAAATTAATTCAAAATGGATCATCTTGAATTCAAGACCTGACACTCAACACATAGGTAGACATTGAAGTTAAAAGCTCAAACTGTAACAGTTCCAGAAGAAAACATAGAATATCTTTGTGACTTATATATGCAAATATTTCATTTTTCCATCATAAAAGTTTTAAATTTCTGTTCATCAAACTCCTGTAAGAAAATAAATTGGCTAGTTGGAGACTGGAAAAAAATATTTTAACACATCTGACAAAGAATTTACATCTTCAACATATAAAGAACTCCTAGAACTGTTTAATAAAATTACTAACAATGTGAAATAATTTGCAAAAGTCTGAAGTGGCAAAATAAAATTATCTGTATTTTGATATACATGTGGGTTACAAAATTGTACAGATTTGCCAAAGCTGATCTAACACTGCATTAAATATCTGACTGTACATTACACTACGGCAAGTATGATTCAAAAATGAAATTAACTGGACACTTCACAGTTCTTAAAATATTTATTTATTTATTTATTTATTTATTTATTTATTTATTTATTAGAGACACGGAGAGAGAGCCAGAGACATAGGCAGAAAGGAGAAGCAGGTAAAGCAATGCATTTTTTCGTATAGAAGATTATGACATGGCAACTCAGGTTATGCATATATGTGTAGTATCAGTGTTTGATATAATCATTCAAATGCAATTAGATCACAAAACAGCCACATAAGTAAGAGCTGGCTCCATATCACAACTCTACTCAGGTCCCGGAAAAGCCAGTGATGGCAGTGAAAAGAGAAGTGTGGCAGAAACTTCACTGGTTATTCACACAGCAAGGATCCACATTAACAGAAAAATGCCTAGTGTTTTTTCCAAAATCACTCAAGTTTGCTCCTACATAGGCTGACTCACTGTAACATCCCTTCCTCCTGAGTTACTTTTTATGAAATGTATTGAACACGAGTGGCCCTGACTTTTATTTAGTTTGAAATAGATCATATATCTTCATATCATAGAAATAGTATAAGAATTATAAATTCATTACTCAGGTTAAGAAGTTTAAATCCACATTCCCTGTGGATTTCTCCCAATTCACCTTGTCCCTCCTTCTCACTCCCACTGTACAAAATGCAATTATCATTGGGAATTTGGTGTACATGAGTTCCATAAATATTTTCAAATTTTGTTACAGATTTATAAGAAAACAACACAGTCTTGTTTAGTGTTTTTAACTCATGAAATGAATTTTATTATATTGCTTCTATGCTTTTGCAATTGCTCTTTTTCACCCTCTACTGTATTGATGAGATCTCTCCATGTTGATATGGGCTACTTCAGTTCACTCATTTCCTCATCTGTGTGGGTTTTTTTTTGTTGTTGTTTTTTGTTTTTTATTAATATTATTATTATTATTATTATTATTATTATTATTATTTTTGGCGTAACAGTTGATAGAGATAGGCTGGTGAACTTCCATTTTGATCATGTTGCCTTTTTCTCTTTTCTCCTTTAGTGAAATTGAAAGTACCCTGATGAGCATTTCAGGCATTTTCTGGGTGAGAGAACTGACTTTGGCAGGCGATTGTATGCCACAGTTGTTTTCCTCTTTCAGAGCTGAGCTGAAGTGTTAATTACTTATTCCAATTGGCAGTCTTGCAAAAATTTCTTTGAAAGCAAGGACTAAAATTGTGGAGATAGTAGCTGTGAAAGAGGAGCACAGCAACCCACATTTATACCAAACAAGGTGACAAAAATGGATGAAAGTAGTGTCCCTAAAACTGACCCAAAGTTTCCAACAGAACAAAAGGAAATATATACAGATCCCAAAATGATTGAAGTGAATAAGCTCCTATAGTTCTGCCATCATGTCTAAATAAAGAGACGAGACTTTTCTCAGCTCCCAAATGTGAGATATTTTTGGAGATAATGCCAATGTATTTGAAGTGAGTCAAGAATTCTCTGCCTCCATCTGCATGCCTGGATAGGATATGTTTTCTGTACATAAATGGGGTGATGACCATAATAATAACACTATTGAGTGCTTATTCTGTGCCCAGCAGCATTCTAAAGACTTTACATATAACTGATTAATTCCTAACAATAATCTTGTGAAGGAGAAACCATTATTTTCCAATTTATCAGTGAAGAACTTGGCCACAAAAAAGATTCACTACCCAGTCCAAATATATACATCCTTAAAAAAATTGAAAATTGAAATTTATGTTAGAATTTCCTTATTTTATTCAGTGACTCTTAACAGATCTCCTTCCCCTTACCATTTCTGTTAATTTCTAGAGAACTCTACACTGTAACAATAATTTCATTCATATCTCTCTCCAGACTATTCAAATATATGTCCCTTACGTGTTTTGGTTCAGAGTTCCCGGATACACAAAAGTGAAAAAAGCTTAGGTTTTATTAGACTCGAATTTGTCTTAAATCTAGATCTATAACTTACTAGTTACAGACCTGACCATCAGTTTTGTTATTTTTTGAATGGAACAATGATAGTATTTCATACATCGTTGTCGCAATTAAATGCATTCATGTATACAGAGTTGTACTGAGTAGAGTTCCTGGAAATGAAGACAAGTCCCGCCACTAAGAACAATTAGTGTGAAGAGTCTAGTGTTGTAAACCTGGGGAACTATCATCTATTAGAATTAGCTAAAATCCCAAAGGCAATCCTAGAGGTACAAGTTCAACAGAAACAGCTCTACAATCACCTCTGTGACCACCTGGATGATTGAACATAAGTGTAAAAATGAAGGGGGGCAAATGAGGGCCTTTGGGTTGGGCACAGTTCATAAAAAGTAACTAGAGTCTGGGAATCTCCTGCCACCAATGGTTTTTCTGGGACACCTTCTCTGGATGAATGTAAGAAGAATTTCTAAGGATTCTGATGACCCCAGTCTCTTTTATTATTTATTTTTTTTATTTTAAAAAATATTTTATTTATTTATTCCTGAGAGACATGAGAAAGAGAGAGAGAGGTAGAGATAGGCTGAGAGAGAAGCAGGCTTCCCACATGGAGCCCTTGTGGGACTCAATCCCAGGACTCCAGGATCACGCTCTGGGCAAAGGCAGGTGCTCAACTGCTGAGCCACCACGGCATCCCTGGCCACCCCAGTCTTAAACTTCCTTTCCTTAGTTGACCTCCTGGATAGACCCTATTCACCATTAAGGATGGGCTATCTGAATGGATATTAATGGACAGTGGCTAACACAAAGAAGTATTTTAACTGAATTTACTGATTTCAGTAATTGGTATTTGTAAGCTCTCAAATAATATTCAAATAAAAAATATATAACCTAAAAAAAAGAAAGAATAAAACGGTCCCTTCATCTTTCCTTCCATAAGGGAGAAGAAACATCAAGAGAATGTCTCATGAGATCTGTGACTGCTTGTCTAGTTTAACATTTATTTTCTGGTTGAATGTCTGCTTACTCATTGAATGTGCTGGTCTTCTCAGGGTCACTGGAAATGGACAAAACCATGGGTGAGAGTTGGCAGGTGGGATAAAGGGGAGAAGACAAGACAAGGGCACCCACCAAAACTTAATTCCAAAGAGGCACAAAGAATTGATTCATCTCTTGTCCACAGGGTTCAGGTATGCAGGCCATAAATAACAGCAAATAGAAGTTTGTGAGGCACAAAACCAGCATAGGGCAAAAGGGTACTTGCTTAGTTTGACATGGCACTTCCAGTGGGGACAGCTGGAAATTTATTTGAACTGTCAGTGGACAAACATTATTATCTGGTCAGACTAGTAAAACTTCAGCTTTTACCAGCAGGGCCTACTTATACCATCATTAGTCCTAACTGAACAAATAGAAAAATGAACTAGAAAGTAATTATGAGTAACCAAGAAGGAATCAAATTTGCTACAGAGAGCCATAAAAGTCGATAACATTTGTTTTCCCCTAATAGATCCACCTTCAGAACCTGAATGGCAAGCACAGGAAGATAAGGGGGCAGATGAAAGAGCAGATTTTTGGCTCCTATTAAACTCCAGGCTGCTCCAGCCATCAATTTAGCTTGCACTGGTGGGAGACTGGATCTGAGAGAGGAAAACTTTGAACAAGATGTGAAATTGAAAATATGAAACAAAAAGGGTGAAGTTGTGAGATCTAAAAATATATTTCAATGACTGTAAGTATCTAAAACGTCTAGAATTAAACTGATATGCCATTAAGGAAGTTCGATTCCCCCAGTAATAAAGGTGGGATTATTGATGGAACGTTACCAGTAGCCATTATTGGAGAAATAACATAACTGAGTCTTCAAACATCTACAAGTTATAATTGCATACTTTATCAATGCAGCAGTTAGTAAGCTCTTGCCCCTCTCTCTCTTCAAATCCAGCTTCTGTTCTCTATGTCCTGCAGCTGCCACTGGACTACAGAAACCACAGTTCTCATTGATCGCTCCTTGTGGTGTTCTACCAAAAGGGGAAAATAGATTGAGAGGTTGGATGAGGAATGAGATTCACCCCTCCTGTTTGCTATACCCATCAACATTCCCTGGCAGTATGCACTCATCTTTTCATTAATTCTAATTTCTAGCTTTCTTGGCATTTCAGCCCCAGCTGGATAATGCTATTCCTTCACAGGTATGAGCCACAGATGCACAGCACACCTTCTTCCAGGCTTCTCAGTTCTGACATACCCACTCTCTTCTCTTTCTTCTCCCAGTCTCTAGGTGGATATTTGCTTCTTAAAGCTACTGTGTTAACTCAGTGTACTCATTTTGTTTATTTGTTTCCTAGTACTAGTTTAATCATTTTCTCATAATAATCTGTCTTTTAAAATAACCGGTGTTTCAAAAGTTTTCTTGACTGGGCTGTGATTGATAGAATGAGGTATAGTAGCTGCAGGCTTAATACGTGGTAGGCGCTCAGTTAATAGCAGTTCCAGTGCCTAGCTAGAGGTGGAACTAGAAGTTGGAATTTTACTGTGCTTTTCTCTCCCCATGAGTACTTATCTGATTATTAATAGGAGCATTATTTTTATAATAGGACCATGAGGACTTTTATCCAAGAAAAAACCCAGATATGATCATGAATATATATACTATTTATCACTATCATATCATAGATACAGTAGTACCCTCTTATCCATGTGGAATACGTTCCAAGACTCCCAGCAGATGCCTAAAAGTATGAACAGTATTGAATCCTATATATAATATGCTTTTCCCTATACACACATACATACCTATGATAACTTTAATTTATAAATTAGGCACAGTAGGAATTTAATAACTATAACTAATAATAAAATAGCACAATTACAACAATATCCTGAAATAAAAGTTTTATGAATGTGGTTTCTCTTTCAGAATATCTTATTATACTCACCTTTCTCCCTGTGATGATGTGAGGTAAGATGCTATGGGATGAGATGAAGTGAGGGGAAGGACGCAGGAGCTGAAACATAGCATGAGGCCACTATTAACCTCTGACACTGTATCAGAAGGAGCAACATGAGCCACAGTTAAAGACAGGTAACTGAAACCTTAGAAAGTGAAACCATGGATAGGGTGGGAGCTTCTGTTTATCATTATATACAGATATGTATGCATATACAAGTATATATTTTACATACACTAAACATATAACAATGTATACAACATAATGGGTAAATATATAAAATATACAATATATCATATATGTGAGATAGAGCAAAGAAAATGAGGCATTACATTTAATGATGGTGAAAGTATTTTCAGGTTTAAGATTTTTTTTTTTTTTTTAAGATTTATTTAGGGAGTGCCTTGGTGGCTCAGTCAGTTAAGCATTGAGGCTTAGGCTCAGTCGTGATCTCTGGGTCTTGGGATTAAGCCCCAGTTAGGGCTCCCTGCTCAGCAGGGAGTCTGCTTCTCCCTCTCGGTCTGCCCCTCCCCCTAGCTTGTCTCTCTCTACCTCTCTCTTAAGTAAATAAACAATTTATATATTTTAGAGAGAGAGAGAGAGAGAGAAAGAATGTGTGCTTAAGTGGAGGGAGGGGCAAAGAAAGAGAATCTCCAGCAATCTTCCGGCTGAGCATGGAGCCTAAAGTGAAGCTCCATCTCACGGTGCCTGAGATCATGACCCATGAGATGACCACCTGAGCCAAACCAAGTGTCAGGCACTCAGCCAACTGAGTCACCCAGGTGCCCCTCAGGCTTAAGATTTTCATAGTCAGTTTGCTTAGACAAATGGTGTTCTAAAGCCATATATATATATATATATATTATATATATATATATATAAAATTTGTTGTTATATTATATATTGTGTATATATATATATATATATATATATATATATATATATATATATAATTTGTTGATCAAGAATTTAAAAATCCGGGGATCCCTGGGTGGCAAGGGTTTGGCGCCTGCCTTTGGCCCAGGGCGCGATCCCGGAGACCCGGGATCGAATCCCACATCGGGCTCCCGGTGCATGGAGCCTGCTTCTCCCTCTGCCTGTGTCTCTGCCTCTCTCTCTCTCTCTCTCTCTCTGTGATTATCATAAATAAATTAAAAAAAAAAGAATTTAAAAATCCCCACATTTTTAAATCATATATCTGGTAACTGCAGCAATCTAAATTCTCTGCATTGAAAGTTGCTACTTAGGTCACTACACAGAGACCTTAAAGTTTAATCAATACATAATTAAGGAATGTGTTTTATAATCTTGTCTCTGAGCTTTGTACTTTTTCCTGTCACAGTTGATGGCCTACTGTTGTGTCTCTGAGGAGCTGAATATAATACAACTATATAAAATCTTTCTGGTTTTGGATGTGAATTTTCAGATGTTATATTTTTATCTTCAACACTTTTAATTAGATTTTAGTTACTACCTTATTTTCTATTTTAATTTATCAGGATTATTCTTTTTATTCTGATGGTTTCACATTCGTTAAAGAATAGCTCAGACATCTCCTGAGAATGACATGCACTAGAGTTGTCCAGCAAGGTTGAAATCTCATTCCGTGGTAAGGGAACAGATGCTGCTTATATCACCCCAAAGAGTTTAAAGTCTATAATCTTTGAGCATTTTGAATTTTTGCACCTGAACCCCCAGGTTACAGTTAGTTTCTAACAATGTACTTTGATCTTCTTATAGCAATCTCTGATCACTCATAAATTTATCTGTTCACCTGGAACAACACATAAAATGAAACAGACTTTTCTTTCACCAGCAATAGCCTCCAAATAACAAGGTTTTTGATTTCTCTCATCCTGAGGCTCTACACAATGGAAATAGATATTTACTTAACTGGTTCCAGAGGACCATTTAGAAAAAAAAGTGTCAATGAATGAAAGTAAAAAGATAAAAGGAAACAGTAAGAGAGTTTTAAGAACCTGTACAACCTAAGACCATTTGCAGTCATATAAGTATATACTCCTTTCTGAAAGATCCACAAATGCATGTATGCATGTATGTGCATAAAATATGAAATATTTAGGTTCATTTTTATGTGCTATGTGCTCTAGCATGACTACTATAGCATCGGCTACTAAAATCTATTTAACAGTTAATCTGTGTTCGAATTTTCTACTATTGTGTGTCACTGCTACATACTGAGCTTCATGAAAGCAAGACCTATTTTCTAAATTCTGCACACCTAGGGTCTGGAACATAGGAGGAAATTAGCAAATCTGTGTTGAATAAATGTATAAGTTGTCTTTTAATCAGTTATTCATTTATTTGTCATACATATATTAAGTATCTAATTTATCACAGGCAAAATAAGCAAAGAAGGTGTGAAAAACAATAACAGTAACAACATAACAACAACACTACAAACACCAACCAAAACACAGTGCCTTCATTGTCCTTATATAATAATAAAGTGGTATGAACTATATCAACTAAGCAATAATTTATATGTTAAAGGAGACTTATAGGACCGTGGAGGTTGGAATAATGTAAAGCTAAGATTGCCTTTTGCCATTAACCAAGTACCATCATCGAGGCAGCTGAGTGCCTAGAAGATTACCCTGTCTATTCCAAGGACTTGCCAATGAGCTGTAAGGAAATTTAATTTTTTCCTTTGCCTTTGTTCTCCACATAATTATTTGTCATTTTAGAAATGTTCTAAAAGTTATTGAAAACTTATTCTAGATATGCTCTTTATTGTGCTTTCCTGTGACTTAAATGGTTAAGAGTAATTGTTACATATTGGCCAGGAAACAATTGTGTGATCTTTTATGTTGACGTGTTAAATTAAAATCATTTTGAAAGTGAAATCACAGTTTCATTTTGAAATTTATGGGAATGAAAGGGTAAAACTTTCTAACAGTGATAAAAATTATTTAAAACAAATCATCTTACACAGTGAACTAACTGTGGAATTCAATAAAAAGTTAATTCTTATGCAACCTCCATTAGGTATCTGTTACAGAAATATAAGAGAATCTGATGGCAGCCCTATATTATTTGTCGTACAATGTTATTGCTTAAAGGAGATAATAAATAATAAAGTAAGTCTGCAATGGGTTTTATTTTATTTAGCCAAGACATGTAGTACATACTATATGCAAGGCATTATAGTCTTAGCATGTTAAAAATATTGACACATTTAACCTTCCAGCAACTCTCTATGATAGAAGCCTTTTCTTTTTTGGTAGAAGCTTTATTATTACTAATTTACAGGTTTTAAAAATGGACAGAGAGGTTAAATGTGCTCTGAGACACATCTAGTAATCCATGGAGCCGGGATTTGAATCCAGACAGACTGGAGACAGATCCTTGCTTTCAAACTACATGAAAATGTTTTTCTAACTGATCATTGACTTTTCTCATATTTATCTTATTTATATGTTATTTTTTTAAAGATTTTATTTATTATTCATGAGAGACACACACAGAGAGAGAAAGGCAGAAAGAGACACAGGCAGAGGGAGAAGCAGGATCCATGCAGAGTGCCTGACCTGGGACTTGATCCCTGGTCTCTAGGATCACTAGGATCATGCCCTGGGCTGAAGGCAGCGCTAAACCGCTGAGCCACCCGGACTGCCCTTATTTATATGTTAACAATTGGAATGCTTATGTCAAAGACTCAGGAAGAGAGATTTGTATTTTAACCAGAGTAAGCATTGGTGCAATATATCCTCTGAAGTTCAAAACAGTGATTACAATTCTTCAGCTTCCCTGGAGAGATGCCTGACTTCATGCAATGATCTTATAAATTGTCACATCTACTCACTCTTACTCACTTTCTCTTTTCCATCCCCTATCATCCAGGAGACTAAGAAACGTGGGTGTGGTTAACTATGCTTTCCACATTCGCCTTTCAGAAGGATTATCAAAAATCTGAAAAAAAAGTGAAAAAGTGAAAGAAAATGAAGAGATCTGTTAATCCAATTCCCTAACTTTTCATGAAAAGTAATCCAGGGACACCTGGGTGCCTCAGTGGTTGAGCCTCTGCCTGTGGCTCAGGGGGTGTGGCTCAGGGCGTGATCCCAGGGCCTGGGATGGAGTCCCACGTCAGGCTCCCTGCATGGAGCCTGCTTTTCCCTCTGCCTGTGTCTCTGTCTCTCTCTCTGTCTCTCTCTGTATCTTTCATGAATAAATAAATAAAATATTTTTTAAAGTAATCCAAATCCATTCAGATAACACCAGCATTATTGAGGACTTAATCTAGAATGGTAATGGTTAACTTATTCTAGAAAGGGCCAGATAGTAAATAGTCTGTGCTTTGCGAGCCACATAACGTCTGTCATATATTCTTCCTTGTTTATTTCCAGCCCTTTAAACTGTACAAAACCATTTTGACTTTCAAGGCCATACAAAATCAAATCAGGCTCCAGGCTTGATTTGCCCACTGGTTATAGTTTACACACTCTGATCTAGATGGCACTTTAAAAAAATTGCTCAATTCTAATTTTATATTTTGATTATGAATCTAATTATTCTTTCCTTCCTTCATTCGCCTCTCTACAAATATTTATTAAGCATACAGTATTTGTGGGGCACGATCTCTAATGCTAAGGTGTGTCACGCAGACAAAGGCTCTATACTTGTTTGCCTTGTTTATAGGACAGAAAATAAACACATTTACAAGTAAATAGAAAAGAATAAATTTAAAAATTAATAAGCACCATGTAATAAATTAAGCAAGGCTTTAGGATAATTTGAACACTGAAAGTAGAGCCTGCTTTATTTTGAAAGATGCATTTCAGAGATATGAATGAACATATCATCAAGTTAAGAAAATTGCCAACACAGAGTTGTTGACATTAGATGAGTAATAGTTTAATACCAGAGGCTGGCACTTAGGTACATCTTAAAGCTTGGTCTGCTTTCTCTGGAGGAGTCAGGTTGCCAGCAGCATCAAAGTAAAACTTTTGAACTTGTAGTGCATGAAAGAACTCACTCAACAAAGAACATAGATCAGAGTTGAAAGTGTCCAAGAAATAGGCAGGAAGCAAACTAATACTTCTGGACCATGGTTAATTGAGAAGGGTTGTGATAAAGTCAGGGAGATAGGAATGACTCTTATTATGGGATTTGGAATTTATTTTCATTGCAATGATTAATTATTGTAGGATGAAAACAAGGAAGGAATGTCATCAGATTCATGCTTTCAGAAAAAAATATCACTCGAGAATGCAAGGGTGGAAGGGTAGAATTTGGAAATGTAGATGCAATTCCCAAAAAAGAAAAAAAAAATCAGGCAAAGTCACCAAAAATGCTCTATGATGCATACTTTATTTTCAGAAGATCTAAGCAGAGATTTATTTTAACAGTTACTATTTATTACACATTCCAGAATTTTAGTCTTCTCTTTCAAAAAATCAAAAATAAAGCCCTCTATCTATTATATTTTCAGTGAAAAAGAGAAAAAAGAGAAGAAAAGGAAGAGCACTTTTTGTGGTGTGAATATGAGAACCATAGCAACAGTAATTGTCTTAATTTTAACAATTCATGTTTTCCAAAATATTAGAAATTGGCAGATTCTGGAAACTCAGGTGCCACATCAAGTTGCATTGATTTTATCCAGGTAATTAATTTGTGTTCTTTTATAAAGAACTATTTAAAGATATTTTTACTTAAAACTGAAAGAGCCTAATAGTAGTTGAAAGAACACTTGATGTGCACCAATGACTCTTCTTCTTTTGAATCTATTGATTTCTAGTATAATCATAAGTATAATTGATGCATTTTGTTCAAAAGGAAAATGAAGTTCTGCTTGCTTGTCTTTCCAAAATTATGCTCATATATTATAAGAAAATGAAGAGGAAAGAACAAGAAAACAGGGAAAAGAAGGTAAAAATATAAATAATATCAATTTCTGACAAAGACAGGTACTTAAATTGCTTTTTTTGTGGAGCATTCTCTTGATGCACTGATAGGAAGCTAAGTTTTACATGTTCTCAAGGAAAATGCATAAATAACCATAATAAAAATGGTTTTTATACTTGTCACTCTTCTTGGATTCTCCCCATTAGTAAACAACCAGTCTAATAACTTCTATTCCCTCTCTGACACCCTTACCTCAGTATTTCAATATTTCTTGACACAGTAGCTGCTAGCAAGATTAATCTGTTCAAAAATCCAACCAGACCTTTAATATGGCTGCTTAAAATTCTTCCATATAGTTACCAAAATATTGCATTATTCAAACTCCATGCTGTCTGCCTCTCCCAAAGACTGCCTCCACCCCAAGTTTTACACAATGCCATCTTCTCATTCTTGAAATCTGTGGAGGACTTCTCAAGTATTCTGGTGAAAGCTCTCTTTACTCTCTGCTAGAGCATCTTTTTTTATTTATTTCCTCCATAGTCTTTTTATTTTTTTAATAATTTTTAAAATTTATTTATGATAGTCACAGAGAGGAGAGAGAGAGAGAGAGAGAGAGAGAGAGAGAGGCAGAGACACAGGCAGAGGGAAAAGCAGGCTCCATGCACCGGGAGCCCGACGTGGGATTCGATCCCGGGTCTCCAGGATCACGCCCTGGGCCAAAGGCAGGCGCCAAACCGCTGCGCCACCCAGGGATCCCAATCCTCCATAGTCTTTATTTTAATCTATGATTATCTTGCCTATGAATATTGCCTTATGTTAGTTCCTTCTCTCTCTCTGATTACGTTAATTTCCTCAAAGGGAGAGAACATATCTATTTACCCATTTTAATTGCTGGCATCAAGTAGATATAGGGTAAATGTTTGTCAAATGGATGGATTACTAAAATTATGAGTCTGAGAACACAATATACTACTGGAAAATAACATGACAAGATATTCTTGATTTTCTGTTTTAGAATATATAAAATTATACGTAATTTTGTTTGTTCAAACTTCTGGGCATAAAGGCCATGTGAAGAATATAGTATCTGATTTCTCTGTTAATTGCCACCTTTCCTATATTTATTGACATTATGCTTAATATGAATAGAAAAATAACAAAAGCCTAGAATTATGCTACAGTAAATAAAAGTGTCATTTGTCTTCATGTCAACAACTGAGAAATTCCTCCTACATTCTGCACCAGTGAAAGCCCTTCTTTGTTGCTTCTCAAGGAAAAAATACAGCATTGCTAGCAAGTTAAGTGTTAAAGAACCCTGAAGAATGACACTGACATAAATTAATTTAGAGGGCTAAGGTCAAAAGTAGAGGTAGGTACTGTAGGCTAGGGGAAGGACTCTATTTGAATTAACTAATAGAGTTTCTGAAATCAGAAGTATTAGACAAAAGAACTGGACAATCTCTGGGGTCATATAGTAGGTATTCTCAGCAAAATCCGTGTTGTATGATAAGAGCTTAACTCTCATAATGAGCCAGATAGGAATGTGATCTACCTTGCCAATAAAGAGAAAAGAAACATAGCGTCAGATACAGGGAAATATTTACTTCATTCTAATAGTACTGATAATAACAGCAATAATGATAATAATAATAATAGCTAATGACAAGAGCACTTTTTTCTTTACAGACTATTCTAAGCACTTTGCATTTTTATTGAATCAATTCTCACCTCAATGCTATGATATAATTATTGTCTTTATTCTCATTTTATAGAAAAAAAATGTAAGCTTCAGAGAGAGGTGAGAAAACTTTCTTGAAGTTCTATACTACTAGATGGTGAGCCTGGCTTCACATCAAGGCAGTTTGAGCTCCTCACTATGCTAGGCTTCTTGGTCACTTGTTCAATCAAAAGAAGAAATTAAAAAGTTCCAGGATGGCAAATAATGTTCCTCTAATGAGACTGAAGAGTTTAGCTACCTATCCCTACTCTTCGAATTATTAAAATTTTTCTATCAATGATGCAGAATTCTTTGTATGAGGTATAGGAGGAAATTTCCAAAAACACACAAGTGGATAACAGTGAAACCAGAGATTAGTATGTAGTCAATGCTTTGGAGAGTCCATTCTTTGTATAAAATCAATAGAAAAGGAGAAGGATTAAAACAAATACAATACAAACATCCCTCAAAACCAACCAACCAAGAATGCAAACAAACATGAAATACTAAATGGAATCAACTGAAAATTCTACAGCTTTAGAAAAAGAGAATAAACATCGAAAATGGGAGATACAAGTAAAATTTAGAAAGCATTTGATTTTGGCTTTAAATTGAATTTAATGCGGAAAAAAATGACTATGAAATAACATAAAACCATAGGATAACAAATTAAAAACAATTGGAAATTTATTTATTCATTCATTTATTCATTTATTCATTCAAAGAGAGAGAGAGATAGAGAAAGGGGGGAGGGGGTAGAGGGAGAGAGGGAATTTTTTTTTAAAGATTGTATTTATTTATTCATGAGAGACACAGAGAGAGGCAGAGCACAGACAGAGGGAAAAGCAGGCTCCTCACAGGGAGCCCAGTGTGGGACTCCATCACCGGACCTGGGATCACGCCCTGAGCCAAAGGCAGATGCTCAACCGCTGAGCCACCCAGGTGTCCCAGGAGAGAGAGAATCTTTAAGCGGGCTCCACACTCAGCACAGAACCCAACATAGGGCTTGATCTCACAACCCTGAGATCATGACCTGAGCCAAAATCAAAAGTCGGACACTTAACTGACTGAGCCACCCAGGCACCCCCAAAATATAGGAAATTTAATGAGGCCCAAATGTAAAAGAAGTTATAGGAAAGACAGAAAAATGTTATAAAGCTGATGGGCATAATATCTAATTATTGCTGTGTATTATAATCATCAAAGAGCAGAATTGTCATGGCAGAAAATCAAGCCAATGGTTTGTAGGACAGATATGAGAATTTTCCTTTAATGAGAGGAACTTAAAGTTTAAAAAAAAAAACAGAAAACAAAATTTCTAAGGAAATACAATATACTTTTGCTTGTTGGTAACTGGAATTTTTTTTTTGTAAGGACTTTATTTATTTTTTCATGAGAGGCACAGAGAGAGAGGGAGAAGCAGGCTCCCTTCAGGGAGCCTGATGTGGGACTCGATCCTGGGACTCCAGGATCATGCCCTGGGTGGAAGGCAGGTGCTAAACTGCTGAGCCAACCAGGGATCCCCAGCAACAGGAATTTAAGAAAGATACTAGAACAACTGAAATAGAAAATCAGTCCATTCTTAAGGATGGAAGTAATATGAGGGGATGGCAAAAACTATGCAAAATTATTTAAAGATACCAATGTTGCATATACCTATATTTTAAATAAAAAAAAAATACTGGTAGCCCAAAAGAAAAGAAAATAATTGAAATGGACTCAGATTCTCTGTATCATTACATGCCTGATGATAAAAGACTTTAGAGAGTAAGCAGCTGCCCTCTATAATTATCTGGCAAAATTGTCCCTCAATATTTAAAAGCTACAGATACATATCTTGACATATTTAAAATTATAACTACACTAGCAGAATATTTCTACTGAACAAGAAAAAGTTACATAGGGAAGAATCAGAAGGTAAAGTATAAAATAATTGTGAGCATTAAAACCAGCTATGTATAGAGGTAAATTTAAATTATCCTAAATTGATACTGTCATACTACCCATTGGCAATATATTAGAAGGAGGGGAGACTGAGATGAATAAGAAATGTCCCTAAAACTCATCATTAGTTATTAATAAAAACTTGTTATCAAAGAACTAAAATTTATATAATGAATGCATTAGATGTAAAATAGTAACAAAATAGGAGAAAATAATAGGAGAGCAAAAGATAAATGGGCCTAAGGGAGCCCAATATTCTAACATAAGACATTACAGAACTCTCACTTATAATTTATGAGTTTTAACTTGGAAAAAAATCCATGTAAAATGTTACAACATTGTTGTAACATATTGTTAAACAAAAAAGAGATACAGAGAAAAGTACAGAGCTCAACACCATGCCTGGCATAAAGTCATACTATAATAAGTATTCCTTTAAGGAATAAATTCCTTTATGGAACATTAAGGCACTATTTCAAACTGCAGTATGTGTTTGAAAATGTTATTTTTCCTATATGTAAGTGGATAATAAAGTTAATACTAAAGTTTGCTTATTAATCTTGTTCATCCTTGGGAAAAAAAAAAACCTGTTATGTTAACTGTTTTGATACTGTGGGAAAATAAATAAAATCTTTAAAGTGTGCCAGGACCTCATAGTTACTATTTAGAATGTGTTTTGCTGCTTACCTTTTTTTTTCTTTTTCTTTTTAATGAACAGCTTGTTTCTGAAGTAGACACACACAATTTGGCACAGTTCTCTACAGTTCAGCACAATATGGTTGAATTGGCAGTCTCTGCTCTGAGGAAGGCATTATTGTCTCGGCACTGAAACTTCATTAGTCAAATCCCCACAGAATGAGATCTTTGCAAGGCAGAAATAAGACTAATGGTGTGATGAGGGCTCTAATACACTAATCTTCATACTTGAAGAATATTTACTGTACAGAAAATGTGGCAAACTAGCCAATAATGCATATGACTTTTCTTTCAAAATTCATTATGAAGAAATAAAGTTCTGTTTTTTCATCATTGATTTTAGTAATGGTAATTTAAAGAATTGTTTTACTATGCACATGTATTTAAATTAATCTAAAAATATTTTTATATGCTTACTGGTGGCATATAACAGTAGTTCACAAACATTATTTTTTTTAAATGTGTCTACAGGATTTGTTTGTTGTATTAAGCACTGTATTTTATAAACTCCTCAGCTAGCCAAAATTCAAAAAGGATTAATCTGGAAGATAAACATTTCTCCATATGCTAAAACTTTTCCTTTCTACTACTTTTTGGGAATATTTCACAAGTAAAGGATATATTTCCTACATTAGCAAGGTATAAGAACATAATAAATGTATTTCCCTGAGAACTCAGTCACTATTATGAATCATATTTGTACTACTTATAAAAATAGGTGTTAAGATATTAACCAAAATATTTAAGCTTGTAGAAAAAAAATATATTGGGCCCAGATCTTCTCTAAATACACACACACACACACACACACACACACACACACACGAAAATGCACATGTGACATTATATATGTTTAATCTCAGGCACAATCAACATGTAAAATTTAAAATGCATATATTTAATAGTTGAAGGAGGTGAAAGTTTCAACTGAATCCTAGATTCTAATCTAGACTTATCATGGAGTCAATAACATATCTTTTAAGAAAAAAATTACATGTAATATACATAAAATTTAAAGTATACAACATCAGGATGCCTTGGTGTCTCAGTTGGTTGAGCATACAACTCTTGATTTTGGCTCAGATCATTGTCTCTGGGTTGTGAGATGGAGCTCCATTTCAGGGCTCCCTACTCCCCAGGGTGTCTAAAAGGATTCTCTCCATCTCCCTTTGGCCCTCTCCCTACTCATGCATGTGCTCTATCTCTCATTCAAATAAATAAATAAAAATATTTAAAAATAAAAATAAACAGCATGAGTCATAATGTTTAAAACAAGAACAAAAAATTGATATTGCAAACTATTGTCAATAAACTACAACAGAGTTACTGTGAGCATATGGAAACATTCATGAAACACATTATTAATTTGTATACATGATTTCATACTTTGAATTAAGTTTTAGAGTGTACAAATTAGATGACATATGAGAAAATTCTTCAAAATTTCTTTTTTTTTAAGATTTTATCTATTTATTCATGAGAGACACACACACAGAGAGAGAAGCAAAGACATAGGCAGAGAGAGAAGCAGGCTCCATGCAGGGAGCTTGATGCAGTGCTCAATCCCCAGACTCCAGGATCATGCCTGGGCCAAAGGCATACCCTGGGCTCAGCGCTCAACTGCTGAGCCACCCAGGCATCCCAACCTTTCTATGATAAATGCATCTGAGTAATTAATTGTGATTCATAAATGGTATACTCTATGTTGTTAATATAGGCAAGGGAAATTGTCATACATCATAATTGTTCATATGATTTTTTAAGTTTTGATTTATATTCTTTGCTATTTTCTTATGGACTTAGGTCCCTCAGATCATTCACAAATATAGAATATACATTACTTGTCAGAAGAGTTGATATTTTTAGCATTTAACACAAAAGTTTTTACATAAGTGTTAAGTATTTCCTCCTCAATTATTTGACTAAAACAGAATTCTTTTATATACTGTTGTATATCCAGAATCTAAATATATGGTGTAATTCATCAGAATAAATATTATTTCAAAGCTTAAATCAGAATAAGAACAATATGTTTGTGGGACTATCAAGTTTTAGCACAGGCATGCATAGTCATCTGCTTAAATATATGGAGCTTGAAAATCTGGTATCTACCAGGATAGACTTTCATAATTATTATTATTAGAATCAACTGGATTTAGAGATATTGCAAAGCTCTTAGGGATAAACTGTTAGGAAACTGATGACTTGAAAACCCATAATTTGTCTGCAACTTCAGGGTGCCTGGTTATCTAATTTGTGTTTACTGTATGAACCACTATAGTCTGATAACTACCTTGAAATGCTAATTCAATGTAAAATTTAGTAAGTTGCTTCTGCACATAATACATAGTTTTCCATTTTAATGACTCAGAGATAGGGACCTCCTCCCATCTCTCCTGAAAACATTATTGTTGATAAAAAGTGAAGATACCATTGGTGTCCTGCCCATATCCCCCATCCTTCCTGGGAACTCATTTGTTGATTGCTCCCTCCGTGTGAGACCATTCTCTGAATGCAGCAACCCCCTCTGTTATCTCTCCAAAAGCCAGAGTTAGGCAGAGGGCGGGGAAGATACAGGACCATCAACTCATGAGCATCAGCAATTCTGGGGCATGTTCTTCACAGTTTTTCAGAGGGTCCCTAAAGGAATTAGAACCAGTCACCCACATTGGTTATTCAATCACAGATAAGCTTTATATCAGGTTGGCTCCTTTCCTTGTCTGAAGTTTACATCCTTTCCTTTCACACTACTTCCTGGGATCATTTCCCCATTAAAAAACTCATTTTCCTAAGTTTTGCATGGTGGGGAGGGAACTAAGGCAGGTATGACCAGGAGGTAAAAATAAAAGCAGTGTAGAAGATAGTGAATTTATATGGAAGGACTCTTTTATGAGTCAGGATTGAATTCTCAAGCAAGAATGCCAGGAATGAAACTTTGAATCCTGGAGATGATAATAGCTTATAGTAAATGGAGTGGTTTTGCTGGCACATCCTTGGCAGAGTATTGAGGAAGTGATCAGAAGACTAAGAAGTATGGACATGATTGAATGGATTTATTATATAAGACCAGAAACCTCCTTTACTGATTATGTTTCCTCAGAAGGCATAGAAGACACTTTCTTTATTAAAGCAATAAAGAATGTACTAATAAGAGGGGCACTAGAATTGCTGAAAAGGTCAGTGGTAGCTGTCCACTAGAGCCCAGGTCTAATAAGAGGTAAAGCTATGAAACTGTGCTTGTTAGCATGAATGCAAATAAGATTCTAGTAAGAAAAAGGTCAGGTGGTAGTATTTAGCCTTATCAGCGATAAGTTGGATGTAATTCTAGTGTGTGCAACAAGCCTGAAATGGCTACCAAAGCCTGGCCTATAGAAATCTATCAGAGTGACTAATATACTATTGGTTTCTTAGGGGCAAGATAGGCAGCCAATGAAGATATTTCTTGCAATATTGATGCCAATTAGGTGGAGAATGATGTTAGTAGCCATGAAAGGAATTCATGATTCCTTTCCCAGTTTCTAGGATAATTCCCAGATATGGGACCAGCAGTTAAATGAAAACTAGACCCTCTTCAGGAAGATTCCTGAATACCAATATAAGTTTTTACAATACCTGCTTTCCCAAGTATTCTTAATAGGACCTATGGTATTTTGCCAAAGTAATTATGCATCAGGAAAGGAGTAAGTCATTGATATTTAAGAAATGTTGGTTAGGGGCTTACCTGGCACTGATACTAGGGATCCCAAATGTCATGATAGTCCACTTTTAGAATGGCATCCTGTGGAGGCAAAATGAAACATGGTATTCTAGCATATACTCATTTCATAGTGAGATGAATGACTCATTTTGTAGTCATTTCTCCATAACTTAACTATATACCCAAGAAGCATACCAACTCACAAAAATAATATTGGTTTTTACTTTATGGAGTGAAAACGCTTATGATAGGAAAGGCCAAATGGAAGTCATTTCTTAAATGATGTTCCCTGGTCAAGTCAATTAGAACCAATACTGATGCCCAAAGTGTAATGGTAAGGAGTTAAGGCAGATTCAAAGACCTAAAAGTTATAGGGTTGCTGATGGTGAGCCCTACAAAGACTAGATGGATAATGGCAGATGATTATAGATTATTGTAAATTTAAACTAGTGGTAGCCTCAATCCTATCTGCTATAAAGAATGCAGTTTATTTTCTAGAAGAGATTAATATAGACTTTAGCACCTAGCACCTGGTTCTATATGGTGATTGCATTCTTTTTATTCCTTATCAAGGCAGCAGGGCCTACTAATTTTCTTGCCTAAAGGCTATGTTAAGACTTCTGTTCTCAACCACAGAATAGTACAAAAAGGCCTTAATTGCCCAGACATTCTATAAAACTTTATGTTGGTTTAATATATTGATAGTATCATGTTATAATTATCCCTGGTAATCAGGAAATGGCAAATTCTCTAGCAGCCTTGGTGAGAAACAAGTGGGCCAGGTTCTGTTTCATCAGTGAGGTCATTAGATTAGCCTAATGAGGTTAGCTAAAAGTTATTTTAACTGAGTAACTATGATATTTTAAGGAATTCCCAGAGACAGAACTACACTGCATACTAAACATGCAGAGGACCAAGGTCATCATCCAGAGGAAGAGCTTCCCCTTCCAGGAATGCTGGTATTAATTACCCAGGGGAGGCTTTCTTGTCTCTATGCAAGTTGACCAATTCCATTTGAACTGGTTCTCCTATTTACTAACAAAAAGGAGAAATAAACAGTTTCTAGGACCCTCCACATTTGCTTCTCATGAGGGTAAAAATGTACATCTGCTAATATATCAGATTGCACAACAGCTCTTACAAGTAGTTGTACCAGTTTCCACTTTTTTTTTTTTTTAATTTTTATTTATTTATGATAGTCACAGAGAGAGAGAGAGGCAGAGACACAGGCGGAGGAAGAAGCAGGCTCCATGCACCCGGAGCCCGATGTGGGATTCGATCCCGGGTCTCCAGGATCGCGCCCTGGGCCAAAGGCAGGCGCCAAACCGCTGCGCCACCCAGGGATCCCCAGTTTCCACTTTTAATGACAAAATTATGAGAATTCTCTTTGGCCTACATCATCACCAATACTCAGTATTATCTGACTTTTAAAAATTTGCCAGTCTGTTGTGCTTGAGAATGAACTCCATTTTGGCCTTAATTTTTCCATTTCTATTCAGCTTGAGTACTTTTTTTTCTATCTTTATTGACCATGCAGATTTCCATCTATCTAAATTGCATCTTTCACCATTTTTCAAAACTGGATTTTTAAAATCATTATTTTTAAACCTCATTATATATATTTTAGCCACTAATCTTTCTCAGCCTTTTGTGCTGCAAATATCTCCTTCTAATCCATGGTTTAGATTTCAATTTGTGTGATATATTTGGATACCCACAAAAATAATATGAATGTAAATTATTGCAGTATTTCCTTATTTTTTTACTTGTCTTATATGAGAAATCATTTCTTATATCAATGCCACATACATAATTGCATATATTTTGCTCTACATTTGGTTCTGTAATGTATGAGAAACTATATTTGTGTTTGGTATATTTTAGAAATCTATTTTGTCCCCTCTATTCATAACCAGGCAACTTCTCATTGTAATGTATTGAGGAATCATTACTTTCTTCACAAATTTACAGACATCTTTGTAATATATCACATTTCTTTCTCCTCTATTTTATTAACACATTTATCTCAATTGGTTCCACAGCCAATGCATTGCTTTAATTCCTCTGATTTGATTATTAGAACTAATATGTCACAGAGCACATCCTCTCACCTTATTCCTGTCTTCAAATTTTTTTTTCTAATCTATAATACTTTGTTCTTTCACTTACACTTGAAAATCCATCAAAATTCATAATGAAAACTATTCAGATTACAATTTATTGCTTAATATTTATAGCTTAATTTGAAGACAATTGACATCCTTACAATGTAGATGCTTCTATCCATAAACATGTTAAATTCACTTTATTTAGTACTACCTTATATCTTAATTATTGCATAGTAATCTTGCAAATACTTTTAAAATGTAAATCCCTTGAATCCCATTCTTCCCCAAGGCATTCCCCGGTCATCTTTTTATGTTATTTTATGAGTTTGGGGAATCCAGGAAGAAAGCTTCAATTCTAACTCTTAGAGCAGTTCCATGATAACAGATCATAAAGTGTAGTTTAAAAAAATTCATACAGAATCCAGACGAAGATAGAGATTATTTATTTTAATTTCTTTTGTTGATGTCTGTATTTTTTTTCTGGTGTACTCTTTTACTATAATTGTAACACTTTCTTGAGCCACTAATTTTGCAGTTCTGCAGTCCTGCATTGTTTGGGCTGAAAGTCTTTTCTCCTGTGCCAGAGTCACACTGAAAAACCACTCCCAAACATTGGTTTTGGGAATCCCTCTCTGACTCACTCCCAACAACCAAACCAACTGGGCCAAGCAATAGTCTGGTTTTAGTTTTTCTCTTCATTTGCATCCTGAGGGGAATCTTTGTAACCTATTGGGTTATATATAAACTATATATCTAAGTTTATTTGATGCACTTTATTTAACATTTTTGGGTACTTGTTGTTCCATGGCTCTCATATTTATTGTATGACATGTTCCCAAAACAGGAAAACTTTTAATATGAGATTTTTAATATTAATATGTTCTAGTCACTAAAAATAACCCAGTAATTTTACTACTTTTGTGAATAATTTAAATAGCATTTCAAATTTATAAACATTTTTAATACCGTGAAGGGGAATGTTTTGGGATTTTCCCCAAAATTATTAATATTTCTATTTTAGTAACTGAGATATAAATAATTCATACTTACGCAGCAGGGATATGGAAAAACCATAAAGCCTGAGTTTTATTGATGCAGATAAACACTCTTATTCACTGGGTATTAAAATCTCAGAGAATTTGAGAAGATAATGATAGAGAAAAATTAACAGTCGTTTTCAAGAATCTTAACAACTTAAACTAAAATAATGGCAAGACAATATCAATAATGCACTGATTTCAAGATACCTGTCTCAAAATGAGTGGAAATTTGAATTACTTATATGATCCATGTGTGTGATACCAAGTGGTCATCAAAATTCTCCGTGGGATTCTGAATTAGATTTTAGTACAATCTGAACATTGTACTCAAATATGTTTTGATCAGATGCAAATTTGAAACTGATCCACCCAGAAGAGATATGCTCCCCCTTCCCCAAAAAGAAAATCTTTGCGTTTGAATTAGATAACCACCTTTGAGGAAAATTTACTCTGGTCACTGTATTTTTTTTTTGTCACTGTATTTTGATTATTAATCAATAAAACTGACATCAGTTTCTTTACTGAATTTGATGGAATTTAATTTTGGTTCTGTAACTTTTCATGACTCCTTGGACAAGACTCTTAATCAATTTTCATCCTCTTTTAAAATAGGATGAGAATTTTTATTCTTTCTATACGTACATTTTGAGATTGCTGTACCACATAATCTAATAAAATGAACTGTTCATGAATTGGATCAGCCTTGTGTTATATGATGTTGTTGAATATTCTTATCATCCCACATTTTTGAATCACTAGTATAATGATAATTTGTGTTGATCATGAAGTTCCCAAAATGCTTTCTGAATCATCAAAGAAAGACTAGATTAGGATTAGAATAGTTTTAGTTCCAAGTGACTCATCTGTCTCATTAATTTCCTAAATTGAGACTCAGAGTCCTTCAGAATCTACAGAGAAACTCACACTCCATAGTACTTTTATGAGTGTTACAGTAAGTTTCCTTTTCAAGTTTTCAGTGGCCAAATATTCAGGTTAAGATAGGCCTGCACTTTCCACCGCCCACTACAGATGTAGCTTTGACCATTTACACAATCTCCACAACTCCTGACTTTATCTGTAAGACTGGGATAATAAGGCCTCACTCAACACATTGTTAATGTACACATTATGTTTAGTCATAGCTTAGTGTAGTAGTAAGTACATTTACTCTCTTCAATATCATTATTTTACTAATTCTTTCGTCATTATTTTTATCATACTCCCATTGTTTTAAGTAACAAGGAACTAACCCTTATATGCTCTTATACGTGGTTCAAAGTTCTTCCAATTTTCTAACCAGCAGAGGGGTAGAACGAATGCTTGGTGCCATAATTCTCCCCATGCCACACACTTTTCTGGTGTGGTCTTAAGATCCTGGTTCTCTCTGATCCAGAATTTCTCCACCTGATATAGAAGTTCATATTTGCTCTGTGTAATTTTGAATTTGTCCTTTTTTTTTCTCTGAGCTCCAGTTCTTTCATCTGAAACATGAAGTTATGGGCCTAAACTAGAAGACTGAACTGTGAAGCATACTTTTGGAAATCATCTAGTACAGTGTCTGAGAAATGTGACAGGATAATAGAAACTTCCTCAAGTCTCTATTGCATGACTTGATCTTTATTATTAGTCATCAGTTCCCATGACACTGTCAAAATTGCACTGGATTTCTCTTGCCATTGCCCTCTCTCTATTAATACTCATGTATTCATCATATAAATATTATTATATATTAACTTTTGTCACTCTCTTGCCTGAGTAAACCTTCATGGTTCTGCAGGACCAATCCCAGAAGTTGACATATGCATGATCTCCTTTCACTACTCCCCTCTCCATTAATATTTTCTTTATCTAAAATCCTGAAATCTCATTAATTCACTTAACACTTATTTAATACTCAGGAACTGATATTATAAAAATGAACTACATAATGCTTGCATATAGAAGCTCTAATTCTGCAGGAAATAACAGTTGTGTGTATACACGAACTGCAGTATTTTTTAGGAAAAATATTGCTGGTAATACCATTATATGTAATAGTGTACTCTACTTATGTAATATTTTTACTTCTTAATTATATCATACTTTTCTCAAGGACAATCATTTTCTATTTTATAATTTACATCAATTACTCACAATGCTGAGCACATTAAGGGGCACAAAATAATATTATTTGAGTAACTAAATAAAAATGATGCTTATTGTCATGGAACCTCTCCATTATTCAGAATATTTAAATCTGACCTCTATTTCAAAAACATGTTTGAGATATTTTATTTATTTATTTTTTAAGATTTTATTTATTTATTCATCAGAGACACAGAAAGAAAGAGAGGCAGAGACACTGACAGAGGGAGAGAAGCAGGCTCCATGCAGGAAGCCTGATATGGGACTCGATCCCAGGTCTCCAGGATCAGGCCCTGGACTGAAGGCAGCGCTAAACCGCTGAGCCACCCGGGCTGCCCTGTTTGAGATATTTTAAAAATTAGAACAGCAAAGACATTGTTATTTATAAGAGCTCACAGCAAAGACAATTGAAGTTGTACTAAGAATGAAAAGATGTTAAAATGGTAAAAGATGGATGGAAATTAAGAAATGTAATAAAGAATAAAATGCTTCTGACTCCTATCCTGGCAGTAAACTAGCATCATGCTAGATTCCTCTAAAATCAACCCCAGAGAAAATTTAGAAGAGGGCATCATATATTTCAAGAATAAGCCAGAAATGAACAACAATAAAAAAATATTTTTAGGAGCACTTAGGTAGATTAATAGTATCTTGAGCTAGAGATATGGATCAGAATGAAGATAGCAGTGTCACTAAGAAATAAGCATTTTTTTTTAAGTCTTTATTTGAGAGAAAGAGAGAGAGAGAGGGAGAGAGAGACAGAGACAGAGACAGAATGAGCAGTGGGGAGGGGCAGAGAGAGAGAAAAAGAGAGAAGCAAATTCCCTGATGATCAGGAAGCTGGATTCAGGGCTGGATCCCAGGACCAGGAGATCATGACCTGAATCAAAGGCAGACAATTAACTGACTGAGCCACCCAGGCTCCTTAAGATAATATGTTTAAATAAGTAATTTAAGTTCACCTTTTTTCTTTCTCTTATGTTGGTGCTTCACACAGAATTTTTGTGCAACAGCTCAAGTTCTCATAAAGGTAAAGAGAGAACCCAATAGAGTGTAAATGCCCACTGAGTTGAGGAATCTAAGAAAACTGATGCTTATGAATTGCTCTTGAGCATTTGTTCCTCAATTTTTCCAACTCAAAGGCTGACAAGTTGAGGAAACAGTATTTTTGCAATGCCATTGCTAAGAGTTAAGTGAGCAAAAACTTCACATTTGACACACTGGGAAACATGAACTTGAGCAGTGCATGAGACCTGTGTGGTTCTTTGGCTCCCTTCCCTAATGTTCTGACCATAGGGGGCTGGCTTTTAGCCCATTTCCAGGAAAGATGACCAGATTGAGGAGTAAATGCTTTTAGGGAAGCATGTTTATAAACAGCCATCCATCTGAGAAATGGAAATCATTGTAAAGAAACATGACAATTTATCATCTTATGCAACCTGAAGCTGAATTCTTAAAACAAAAGGACAAAGACTTTACATATAAGCATTTAACATGTATATAATTAGATTAAGAAGTAATTTATTACTATAAAATAAAACAATGCATTTAAAAATAAGTTATAGTTATTGAATAGAATAATATTTGAAATAAAATTCTCAATAGATAAAATAAACAGAAAAATGATGGCAGCTAAGGAACAGTTGCTGAGCTGAAAATTAAGATTGAGGAAATGCAATAGGAAAAGGAAAAAATACTTTTTTTATTTTAGAATTAAAAAAATTTAAAATACTAAGAGATATGACGGGTAGAAAGAGAAGGACCAAAAACAAAATAATTGACATTGGAGAAGGTAAAAAATACAAATAAAAAGTAAAAAATATAAAAGAAATAATGAAAATATTTCCCCAAATTAAAGAAAGCTGAAAGACCTAAAATCTAAAATTAAAAATGTGAATTCTATGACAAAGAGAAAAGAAGGAAAAAAGCCATGCCTAAGTACATATTAGTGAGACTTTGAACCTAGAATTTTATATCCAAATTGTCAATCAAAGGTATAGATGTAATAAAAATATTCTCAGATATCCATGGTACCAGAGGCTTTACCACATAAAGCTCCACAGTCTAACACTCTTGAGAAAGGTACTCAGTGAGAAGAGAAATAAGCCCAGGAAAGTGTTGTAGTAGATATGATTATTGTTGGGGCACCTGGGTGCCTCAATGAGCTAGTGTCTGTCTTTGGCTCCAGTCATTATCCTGGGTTCCAGCTATCCTCCAGTGAGGCTACCTGCTCAGTGGTGAGTCTGCTTCTCCCTCTACCCCTCCCCCTCATGCCCTCTCAAATAAATAAATAAAATATTTTTTAAAAGATATGATTATTGTCTAATGAAATCTTAGTCAAGAAGAAGGAGAAGGCAGAAGAAGAAAAGAAGGAAAAGAACATGCTAGAACTAAAATTCTAAACATCAGCATGATGAAGGATAGATGACAAAAGCAATAAGGAGATCAAAAAGATACATAAGCATAACAGTATGGGGTTTTGTTATAGAAAGATAGTTATTATTTTTTTACATTGAGAAAGATAAACATGACTATACATCTTAAGATAATTGCTATAAAGAAAGAAAATACGTTATAAAATCTTACTCCTGGAAATTAGAAAAGACAAAAAAATACTGCAAGTGGAAAATAAGAAGAGCAATGAGTGAAATCAATCTTATTTGTTAGCACTAATTAAATATATAGAAATTACTTAAGCTAAACTATCAAATTCAGATGTTTTAAAATTAAATTAAAAAAAAAAAGCCTACAGGATTCAGCCAACTCTATTTTCAGGAGAAAGACTTAACAAAGAAATGCAGACATTTCAAACATACTTGATAGGGAAAAAATGTATCAGACAAATATCTAAGTCAACTGTGGAGGCACTTGGCTGGCTCAGTTAAGCATCTGCCTTTGGCTCATGTCATGATTCCAGGTCCCTGAGATGGAGTCCCAAGTCTGGCTCCCAGTCTGCTTCTCCTCTCCTTCTGTCCCTACCTGCTACCTCCTATCCCCATCCTCCACTCATCCTCTTTCACTCTCTCTCTATCTTTCTCAAATAAATAAAATTTTTAAAAAATTAAATAATACAAGTCAATTATATCTTTTGAGAAGATATAATTTAAGGCAACCAATGTCATAAGAAACAATGGAAAATACATGGATGGGTAAAAGAAGTAATAGAGCAAAAACATTTAACTTCATAAAATATATGCCCCTAACAATACATTTGAATAAATACATAAAGTCTTAGTTGAGAAAGCTGTGGAGATAATAGAAAAGTCTACAAGGGACTTTAACAAATCTCTCTCAAAAACAAATAGGTCAAGTTGGAACAAAGTAGTATTGTTAAAGATAAAATAGCATTAATTATTATAATTAATGCATATATATACTACATATAGTAATTTATTAAACATATACATGTATAAACTATATCTATATATACATGTATATGTATGTACATATACCAAATAATACCATTAATAAATTTACACTACTATATATAGAACTCCACATTCAATAAAGAAAGAACATGCAAGTTTCAACCACACATAAAAATTTAAAAGAATATTTGATAAAGAGGCTTTCAATAAAATCTAAAAGCCAATACAAATAATTTTTCTGATGTAAGATCATGCAGATAATATTCTCTCCAATGCCAAAAATAATAACTTTAAAACCATCAGTATATTCAGGAGCTTTTGGAGGGAATGTTCTCCTTCCTGAGTGATACCTGTGGAGGAATGAACACTTGGAGACTAGAATTAGGCAGGAGAGGAGAGAGGTATGGGCATAAACTCCCAGTCACTCCTGTCCAGGGAAAGTGAGTCTAATGGCCCACAATTAATCCTCTGAAGTGTTTGGCAACTGTAGTTGTTGGAATCAAAGGACATTGGTACCTAAGAATAAACATTCAAAAATATAAACTATTGAATACACCAATATAGAGCACTGAAAGCTTCTACTACATCCCTCCAAGGGGAATTGGTGTGATGGATTTGCAAATTATATTACCTTGAAGTTAATAAAGATCCAGAGGACAGTTCTAGTTGGTGTCCTGAGCAAGAAAACTCTCTTTGAGGCTGGCTGCTATAACAGCAGAAAGGAAATCACACAAAAATGAAGTTGGGGCAGCACCACAATGTCCCTGAAGCTAGTTTAACCAGTGCAACTTCATTCCACTGGGGTCTACATTTTACTACTACCCACACAAAATATTCATGTAGTTATTCTCCCTCATAAATCATACATTTCACTTTTCTCTGTTAAATTATTGGCAAGAACTCCATTCTTAACTGGTACTGGGTATCTGGAGATCCTAGAATATTCTTTATAAATTAAAACATATGCAGTTAGGAAAATTAGTTAATATAAACTATCATAAATGCTGAAAAATAGAGATCTTTCAAGTAAGCCAAAGAAACTTATTTATTTACTTACATAGTCTACCAGAGTGTCCAATTTGTTCAGTGAATTGTGGCTAATGGAAGATGTAGTAAAGTCTCAAATTACTAGATCCAAGCTTCGTTTCTTTCTGCTTCCACTATCTGCTGAATGGAAGGAATGGCAAAGAACATTGCAGTGGAGATGGGTAAAGCAAGATGTAGAAAAATAATAAAAGGGGCAGCCCCGGTGGCGCAGCGGTTTGGCGCCGTCTGCAGCCTGGGGTGTGATCCTGGAGACCCGGGATCCCACATCCGGCTCCCTGCATGAAGCCTGCTTTCTCCCTCTGTCTGCGTCTCTGCCCCTCTCTCTCTGTGTCTATGAATAAATAAACAAAATCTTTTAAAAAAAAAGAAAAATAATAAAAGAGGATGGATGATTTTAAAATACAGAAAAGTGGGTACTTAGGAGTAGTCTGTACTTCCATTTTTATCAATTGCCATCAAAAGCAAAATAAGGGATTTGTTGAGCAAGAGATGATTTTTACTATACTGAAGCGAACTGGTCTCAAAATGAATTAATTGATTGATGACTTTGCTTGTTTCTTAGGCATGACAAAACATTCTGTACTAGGAATCTAGGTACGTAATTTTAACATCTTTTAAATATGATCACATATTCTTTGGTAACTTTTATATTGCAACATAAGAAATATGGATATGATGATCAAATAAAATAGAAGGCTAGATTTGTTTCAGAAAAATAGCATATGGGGCACCTGAGTGGCTCAGTCAGTTAGGTTTCTGCCTTTGGCTCAGGTCGTGATCTCAGGACCCTGGGATTAAGCCCCACAATTGGGCTCCTTGCTCAGTGGGGAGCCTGCTTCCCTTTCTGCCCCTGCCTGCCTGCCACTCTCTCTGCTTGTGTTCTCTCTCTCTCTCTTTCTCTCTCTCTCTCTCTGTCAAATAAATAAATAAAATCTTTTACAAAATAACATAATAATAAAATAAAATCAAGGAAGCATATTTTGAAATACGTGATCATCTGCTAAAGCTGCCCAAAGCACCTTAAAACAAAAAGAATACAAAACAAATAGGACAAAAACATCACTAATTTTTTTTTTTTTTACTAAAGGCAAAGAAGAGGGAATGACCTTATTTTAAAGCTCTTGTACTTGAATTTATTTGATGAGAATGTTTTTATGCAATGAAGCAGAGTTGTTAGGAGTCAATTCCTTTAAATTGAAGCAATAAGGTCCCTCAAGCAAACATTTGCCTTATTTCAACCTTTCATAATGACTGTAAATCAAGCAAACTATACAATGACAGAGATTAATTTAGAGTCAAAGCAAATAAAGATAAGAGCTATAGCAAACTCTTCTGGAAGCTTTGTCCAGCCAAACCTCCAGAGCTGAATGGTTTTAGCTGAAAATGGCTCTGCAATTTTCTTGGATATTTACTATTCATTAGAAAAATGAGCATTTTCAGAAAATTTGACCAAAGAGTAAGCTAAAAATTATTCTGGTAATGACCACTCCATTGGCAAAGCGTGAATTATGAGCAGGTCCAAATTGCTTGCAAATGAATAAAAGGTAAAGCTCATTGTTGTCTTTAGTTTGTTTTTCTTGCTCTTTACACTTTGACCAATTTTAATTCCTATTTTCTTAGTTGGCTAGGTGTTAAAATACTCTAAGGGAAGATAAATGAGAATGTAAACATTTTAAATTTTTTATTAGTTTAATGGCATACTTATACTGCAGTTACTGCTAAAACTTCAGAAACTCTGGCTACTGAGGATGCTGGCATGATTAAATTAAATAATGCATGTAACACATACAGAGATGCATTTATAATAAGTGTTAAGGAGAAAGAAGGAAGAAGTGATTTAGCACCTACTATATGTCATGATTAAGTACCATGTCCATACAGTTTTTTTAAATATGTTTTTCAGATTCAGGCAGTTCACTACAAGCACTATTCTGCTAAGATTACAGAGAATTTTTTTGTATAAATATCTGTTTTTTAATAGACGTTTAATTTCATCAAATGCTATATCTGCATCTACTGAATAGGGTGAATGATTTTTCTTTATTTTTTTAATATAGTATGTTAAGGTGATGTTTTTCAAATGTTAACATAACAGATTAATGAAAATTCTTTATGAAGCAGGTTGCTGTTTTATGTGAAGGTTCAGTTCAGTGAATTCAGGTTGGCTGAATTGGTTGTGTTGGTTTATATTTCTGTACCTATGTTCATGAGAAGCATTAATCTTTGTTTTTTCTTTCCTATAATGTCCTTGCTAGATTTCAGTTGCAAATCGATGCTGGCCTTGCAAAATATATTGCAAAATGTTTCTCCTTTTACCACTCTCTCTGAAACTTCTAAAAGATTTTCCGTAAGGTAGGTGTTATTGCTTCCTTTAACATTTGATAGAACTCATTGATAAGTTTGGGCCTGAGCTTGAAATTTTCTTTATAGAGAATGTTAAGTATGCTTTATTTCCATAACATTTTTGAAACTTTTCAACTTTCTATTCCTTCTTGATTCAAATTTAGTAATTATATACCTAAAGCATCTAAACTTTCTAATTTATTGGCATGAGTTTTAAGATCATTTTTTTTAATGTCCATGAGTTCTGTAGTGCTTTTTACGTTATCAGTCTCAGGGTTATCAATGGTATTAAACTTCTAAGAGAACCTACTTTTGGGCTAGTTCATTCTTGTTATTTGTTTCTGTTTCATACATTTCTTCTGTTTTTATTCATATTCTATATTTTATCTAATACCCCTTCCTTTTTTAAGTTTCTTTTTTTTTTCATTTATTTTAAAGATTTTATTTACTTATTCGAGAGAGAGAGAGACTGAGAGAGAGACAGACAGAGAGAGAAACAGGGAGAACACAAGTGAGGTAAGGGGCAGAGAGAGAGAAACACTCCTCCCTGAGCAGGGAGCTGAATGTGGGACTCAATTCCAGCACTCCGGGATCATGACCTGAGCTGAAGGCAGACGGTTCACCAACTGAGCCACCTAGGGGCCTCCATTTTTAAGTTTCTATAATGAACATTTAGATGATTAATTTTCTTTGCTTTTATTATTCCTATTAATTGTGTTGAAAGGTATGCTTTCTTTCTAAGCACAGGTTAGCTACATATTGCCAATTTCCATATGCAGTATTTTCATTATTAATCATTTCAATATTTCTAATTTTGCTTATGATTTCTTCTATTCAGAGGTTATTTAGAAGTGCATTTCTTAATTTCCAAACATTCAGAGGCTTTCTAATTACCTTTTTTTTTTAATTTAACTTTACTTAATTTCACATCAGAGAAAAACAATTTTGATTTTGATTTTTTCCAAAATTTTGCATGGTTTTGATTTTTTGCAAAATTTAACACTTACTTTAAGGTTCAGCAGTTGGCCAATTGTTATAAATGTCCCATGATTATTTGGGGGAAAAAGATATATTCAGAAATTATAAGTAAACATTCTCTAATTTATCCTGCATTAGTGAATTTTCACATTGGGATTCTTTGTCTTTTTCATGAGGATTATTATCCTTTAGTATACTTGTTTTTTTGGTTCAGATCTAGGGTAACAAACTATAGATGAGTTGTGTTTCCTTAAAATATCTTTATCTCACTTTTTCAATCATTATGTCCCTGTGTATAGGATTTTAAGCTGGCAGCTAGTGCTTTCTGCACTTTGAAAGTACAATTCTTTTGTCTTTTGACATTCAGTATTTCTTTTTTTTTTTTTCCTGTTTTATGTGCTGCCCTTTGAAAATTATATACCATCCCCACACCACCAGTACTAGTTCTGGCTACTTTTAAGATGTCCCTTTGTATTTGGTTTTGGCAGTTTGACTATGATGTACCTCTGTGTGCATTTCCTCATATTTTTATTGCTTAAAATTTGCTAAGCTTCTTAAATCTCTAGTTTTCTGTCTTTCATCAACTTTGTGGAAAACCCTAACCCTTATTTTGTCAACTGTATTTTTATATATCTCAATTTTCTTGCTTTTCCTGTTCTGAGACTCCTATGACACAAATGACAGATGTTCCCACATTAGTCCATATGCCCCTAATTTTTTTTCTGTATTCTTAATCTTTTTGATATTTGGGCAATATTCTATTTTCTTCTGATCTATATTCTGTTCTATTTCATTGATATACAGCAAGATCTAATCTACTATGAAACAGAATTGTGCAATTTTGTTTTCCAATGATAAAATCCCTTTTTCTGTCCTTCTGTAAATTTTCTGGTTACCTACTAAAAATCCTCAAATTTGCCTTTTCTTTCTTGAATATGTTAAGTTTAGTTATTTCATAGTCTGCTTCTAGAAACTCTTTTTACAGATGCACTGTCCTGTTTTTGATCATGAAAACGTGTCTCCAGTGTGCCTGGTCTTTTTCCATTGATTCTTATACATCATATACGAAAAATGCATACATAATTTAAACTTTGATTATTTATATCTTCCTACAGAGAAGATTTATATTCACTTCATGCAGAAGGTTAGGATGTAGTATTTCAGCAACATCATTGGCAATTTACAATATTATTCAGAACCATAAAAATACTAAGCTGTTTTTCAAATCTTCTGAGAGTCAGATATTTACACTTCATACAAAACACTGTAGGACAGCCCAGGTGGCTCAGTGGTTTAGCGTCGCCTTCAGCCCAGAGCCTGATCCTGGAGACCTGGGATCGAGTCCCAGGCCGGTCTCCCTGCATGGAGCCTGCTTCTCTCTCCCTCTGTCTCTGCCTCTCTCTCTCTCTGTGTCTTTCATAAATAAATAAATAAAATCTTTAAAAAAATAAATAAACACTAAGTGTTTAGCAGCTAACTTTGACCTCCTAGATGTTAGTAGCTTCTAAAACTCTCATCCACCTAGAACAAAAGTTGGCAAACTAGATTTTCCACCTAAAGCAGAAGTAAAATATGCTGATTTTTTTGGTAAAGTTTGATTGGAATATAGTCATGCTCATTCATTTATCTGTTGTCTATGATTACTTTTCTACTACAATAGCAGCAGAGTTTTAAAGTACAACAGAGATCTTAAGGGCCACAAAGCCTAACTATTTACTATTTAATCCTTTACAGAAAAAGTTTGCTGATCCTAAAATTGGCAATTGACCCTAACGGAAAAGCAGAGAACCTAGTGCTTTGTGGTCTCTCTTGGCATCCTTTAGAGTGTTTTACTAGCACTCTAAAATTTTGAAACAGGTTCCCACCATCCACACCACAAGCTATTTATCCAGTCTTTCTCAGTGTAAGAGTCACTAAAAACTTAGTTCCACATTGTCTGAAGTAGAAATCTCTTTAGGTTCCAAGAGGAGAAACAGGGACAGCTTTAGTAGGCAGCCATTTAATGTGGCTTGGAATATGTAAAGCATGATGCTAGCATCTGTTGGGTAATATGAAAGATAGTAAACCCCTTCTCTTGATAAAATCTATTTGTAAATTGTGGAGTGATACTGCATTACACATTCTTTAATCCTTTCAGAATAAGTAGGATGTGGTGGTCATACTAATTTGACCAAGTGAGGCAACATCTGTGTTTTGTGAAATCCATGGAGTCCTTATACATGTCTGTCTATAAATTAAAATATTCACAAATGTTCATCAATAAAGGTGAACATCAATAGACTTGTGAATATGACTTTTATTTATGTAGACTCTCAGAAACCAGCCTCTGCCACTTCCTAGCACCATGCTCAAATTTTCTAAGCCTAACCATGTTTGTCCTTTTAAAAATACATGCACTTTTAAAAGTGTATTTATTTTTAATAAATTTATTTTTATTATTTTATTTTATTTTTAATAAATACACTTTTAAAAGTGTATTTAATAATACTTTGCAGAATTATTTGAGAATTAAATGAGATGGCATACACAACATGTCTATCAGAGTGCCAACCCTTAATCACTTTTATTTGGTTTCAAGCAAGATGCAGGACAATGAACTACCACTCTCTTTTATGTTAGAATGCCTGGGAGTTAATGCTGATGCCTACAACTGACCCAGAGCAATTAATTCCCAAAAGATTCCTCTGTTCACCTAGCCTTAAGAACCACTGAACAAGTAAAGGAATTTGAAGTTAGACAGATCTGGGTTTAGATTTTGTCCCTAATTTTATCAATAGGTAACATCGCACGTGTGTGTGTGTGTGTGTGTGTGCGTTGTGACACACAGTAGTTTTCAATACATTGAAGATTTACTAATTTTTCTTATTAGTCTCTTCTCTCCCTACTTAAATTTAGGTTTCTATTACTGCATATTTCTATTTTAATCATTTCCCTGAGGTCTAGATTTCTTTAGAGCTTTGCAAAGCTGCTTACTTCTCATCATTCTCCTTTCCATTGAATTGCTCTAAAGGTTTTTCTTAACCATCAAAACTAAAGTAGCCATTGGTACACAATGATTTTCAATTTAATCTATCTTCATATTTTTCACATCACTCTACCCTCCATTAAATTATCTTTGTGTATGTGTATATGTGTGTGTGTGCTTCTTTCTTTCTCTCTCTCTGCAATATAAGCCTTATCATCACAGTTTTTAATTCTACTTTACTTACAACAGATATGGCTTAGAAGGCATGCAGACTCATTGTGTTGAGTTCTGACTTAAAATTACAACTAATGATCATTAAGTTTGCTAACTTTATACACAACATTTAACTCACCTGAATTAGATGTGTATGCTCTATCTGTTAACTTGTCTAAAATTTCCTTTAGAATATATTATACTCCTTGAGTGTAGAGCCTATTTATTATGCATGTTGAATCAACTCAGCCATCTTGCAATGAATAAATAAAACAAATTTGTTGTATCATAGGCAAAATCGCTGACACTAGTCCAAAACAATCCATTAAGACATATGAACTACGTTAAAATTGTTAGAGCTAGGTTTGTGCTGGGATTTTGTTAAAATATAGAGAAGCAACAGACTGTAATAGAAATTATCTCATAATTCTGAGATGAGAAATTTCCAGTTGGACCACTGCAGCAAACGCTTTTTGTGCCCAACCCATAGTCCTGGTAACTTTCTATTTCTGTTTGCAGCCTATCACCAGAATCTGCATCCATGTACCTGAAATCTCTGTTTTCCTTTTTCATCAATGGAAAGCAAGACTGTCTACATGTGATTGGTCCAGGAATTAAAATCAACAGGAGTATCCATCAACTAATGACTCAATACTTGCTCTAAAATTACTCCAGCTCCCTTGTCTGCTGCATGTGATATTCCCTCCATGTGGCATTTACAGCATCTCCTGATTTTCCCCATTGTATGAAGTTGAGTTGCCCACAGTATTAGCTGGCTAATGGTGAACTCTTTATACTGTCTTTGCTTCCTTGTATTACTTCTGCAACCCCTACCAGTATTCCTGTGCTTCTCAATTCCATGACTTGGACTAAAGCCCCAGGTTAGGGTCTTCTACTTACCAGCTCTAAAGTTTAGAATCAATAAATTTTCTCACATTTGCCTCAGTTTGCTTATCTATAAAATGCAGATACAAAATCATCTATCTCACTGGTTTGCTGTGAGATTTGAATGAGTTGGTACATAAAAAGCAGTTATGAGAGAGCCTGGCATGTATTAAATACTCAATAATGGCATTTAATCTTTTTATTATCTAAATTCATTTTGATTGGTGCCAAGTGCTCTGCATGTTTTATCTATGTCTATAATAGCCTTAAACTGGCATGTGAAGGAATGAAGTTACTTACCAAAGTCTTAGAGTAGACTTGAAAACAGAGACAGAGTCCATGTCACTCCTCATAAAAACTTCTTAAATAAAGTTTAAATAAAGTTCCTTAACATTTTTTATTTCACATTTATTATTAGGAAATGGCTTGGCCTATTTGACTAGTCCTGTATAGGTATCTGATGATTACACAGGTAAAGCAAGCATATGTGTGATATACATTTGAAAAATAGTTTTCAAATTTTTGATTTACTTGGGGGAAATTTGATAGCTAGATTCCTAGGTCTTTACCTCAAAATATAGATTCAGGTGGTAGGGGATCATATCTGTATTTTTAACAAACACTGATTCTAAACTAAGTCATAAAATAACACATTAAGAAATATACTGATAATTGTTTAAGAATAGTTTCTGACTATAGTACTAGGATTACAGTAAAGGCTATACGGAGACATATATGCCTTTTCGAAAATATTTTGTAAAATTGCAACACTTTTTCTTAGTCCATCCCACCAGCCACAGAACAACTCCAATTTCTAAAATAGAGAGGACTAAACTGTGTTTGCATTAGAAAGTTAAGAAGATCTCATTAGAATGAGACATTAAGATAGCTTTTAAAGGTTTTTGTCTTGTTTTTTAACATACTGGGAACATTTGGATCCTTTGCAAAAGAGAGCTTGCTTACTCTCAGTCGAATAGATCCTATAAGGTTTCAACCTCCAGAAAAAATAAAGGAAAAGCACATTGTTTGCAGTTACCACATAGAATCAATGGGAGGTTGAATTGTTGCACTTTAAGAATAAAGAGAACAGTATTGACTAAGACAGAAAGTGAGGTTTAGGCTCTTTGTATTCTGTTCTGTGTACTATTCTAAAACTTAAAATGTAGCACTAAAATTCTTAGATTTGTGAGAAAGCATGCACCTGTTGCCTCCCTTGCAAAGTTTTCTTGAAAATATTTGTTAGAAGAAATTTGGCTCCCCAATTCTTTGATCACCATCACCCTTCCTAACTGGCAAGTATCTCTGAGTTTTCCAAAAGAGCCAAACATTTGTTTCTTTTCATTGATAAATAAAGAGATGCTGCAGGAACTTCTGTTTCCCTTCTATTTCAATTGAGAATTTGTTCCTCTCAAATGAAAACAACAAATGGCTACATGATTTAAATTGTAACTGTGTACCAAGACATCATTTCCAAATCCTCAAGACTAGAAAAAATTGTCTAATGAAAGAAAACATGAAAAGCAACTAATGTAGTGAAACTGTATTGTGCTCTTCCACCAAATCAACAAATGAATTTTAAGCCTATTCCTGATCTTTCTCTTCCACTTTCTCTTGTAGTTGGCAGCTAGAGTGTTTAAGTCAAACAATAACTGGATTATGAATGTCTGCCAATTGCCTTCTTTCTTTGCTAGCAACACAATTTTTAGATTCCTAGCTGAGTCAACTAATTCCTACACTGAATGGAAAAATTAACCCATGCAGAAGAAACAAAAAAACCCTGGTTGGTAATGGTGAAAGATTTATTAATTGCTTTATATGTTTATATAATGGAGTGAGACTTGCCACTAAAAATTTTGAACTTTAAAACTATGTATACAAAGATATATTGTGCTTACTACTATTAATTAACCAACAATGATTTATTGTTCAGTTTTCATAGTTTCACATGCATCCACCCATAATCTGTCCTCTTGATGAACAATAATTTGCAGAACAGGGTACAGTAACCTGATCTTTTTCCTCTTTTTGCTTGTGTACACAATATATTCACCAAAACAAATCAGTTAATAAATAATACTTTGAACCAGTATAAGCTCAAGTTTTTCTCTAATGCTTGCATAAGAGGCAATGAACTGTGAGATAACTTTATAATTAAGTTCATTTTGCTTTGTCAAAAAATAAACTTGAGGCTGCACAAGAAAGAATTATCTCAAATGGAATAATTTTTTTTACAGAAAAAGTGTCAGAAGCAACTTTTATTATTATTTCTATGGCAACATGGATTTTTATGTATTATAATTTGATCATATTAACCAAACTCTATAGAAAAGAGAGAAAAAAATCTTACAGACAAAAGAACACTAACCTAATTTTTAAAACAATAGTTCCTCAAATGTGGCCCCAGCAGACTTCATGAAGGTTACTCAGAACTGGATAATAAGAAGAAGAAAAAAAAAAGGAAAAAAGAGGATGAAAAGATCTTTTGCCATGGGATTTGAGACAAAAGAACTAAATTAAACTGACAAAGTCGTGGCCATTTTACTAGCCTGATGATGGCTACTGAATCTGATGGTTTCTTTCTGCTGCAGTTCTATGTTGCTCTACATTCTTAATGGGTTGAAGAGAGAGATGGATTGAGATAAATGCTACGGAGAAGGCAGGAACAAATATTTACTGCACTCACTATAAGGGCAAATGCAAAGATGACTAGTCTCAGCTATCAAAGAATTCTTTAGAGTAAGAGTTTCCTTTTACAAGCTAAGGCAATGGCACCAGGGCAACACACATGCATTTAGATTTGTCAGTGTTCTACAGCAGGTCTGGGAACTGCAGGTTTCTTTGGAAGTCACTGTAACCACAGAGCCTGGGAGCAAAGCCCAGCTCTTTCTGAATATTAATCTTGACAACAATTGACAAGTGTCAACACTGAAATAATTTTTTTTCATCATCCCTAGAAAAGAGAATACCAAGTTTTCTCATGTTTCCCAGCTATATATAATTTGAAGAAATCTGGCAGGAGATCCTCATGCTATATGTTTTATTTGTAATGATTATAAACCTTAAACAGTTTTTGCAGAATTAGCTGCAGTTCCACAATTTTTCCCAGCAATAATAATGATAAAGTAATGCAATGCATACCTATTGAGGATTGGCTATATGTCAGGCCCTTGGCTTCATACTGGAGACATATGAATAAAAACTGACTTTAATTTTCACTTTAGAGCAAGTTAGGTTGGTTGAGTTTGGTATTCTAGGGGGAAATAAAAACCCTTTGGCATTTTAAGACATAATCTTTTATTATTTCCTCTTCTTCCTCATCTTCCTTTTCTACTCCTCCAGTTCATGCCTCTACTCCTCCTCCATCATATATTAATCAGAATTCCCTTAGTAACACAATTTAAATGAAACACACTCAGGCATGATCTGGAGCAGTTCTTCCAGTATTTTGAATCACATTCTAGAGGGGAAGATAAAGAAAACTATGGAATAGTGACTTGATTCTGTACAAAAGCACTGAGTCTTACAGACAAAACACTAAAAAGGTAATTTAAAAAAATTACCACTGAGTTGGTTGGAACAGGGAGAAAAATCCTTTCTCTGATCTAAACATAGATAAACATAGATAAAGGGTATTTGTAAAGAATTTAAGGATACAATAATAATGAACTCAAAGAAAATCACTAGGAACTTAATAAAGAGAAAATCTATAAACTTAAGTTGGGGTATATGGAGGGCTGGATATTGAGTATATGAAATAAAAACTGATGCTTTAATGCCTGCTTTAGAATGGGAGCTAAACAAACCATGGAAATAAAACAGGATCTATACACTAATGTCTAGGTAGGTGTTGGTCTCCATGATTATGGTTAGGCCAAACAGCTATTTCCACTGTCCTAAACTTGCCCCTGGAAAGATTGTATTCATTTATGAAAGGAATTCAGGGAAACAAAATAAGGTATCTGCTTGACAAAGAATTGAATTGCCTACTTTAGAAGCAGAATTGCACTCTTTTGTACAGTTGGAGAGACCAAAGTAGTTCAATCTTCAATAAGAGACAATCTGCATAGCTGGTTTGTCTAAGGAGTAAAGAAAGTTATTCAAGATGAGTTCACAAAAATATTTTTAATATTTTAATTCCAAAGGGAAGCCCAGGACCATGATTGGTACAATATATTTTTAAAGATTTTATTTATTTATTCTTGAGAGACAGAAAGAGAGAGGGAGAGGCAGAGACACAGGCAGAGGGAGAAGCAGCCTCCATGCAGAGACTCGATCCTGGGACTCCAGGATCATGCCCTGGGCCGAAGGCAGGCGCTAAACTGCTGAGCCACCCGGGCTGCCCTAATTGATACAATATTGATGTGGTTGGCAGCAGGTCCAACAAATGGGCAAATTCATACTTCATTAAATTAGTTTAATAATATATTAAAATGCTTTTAAAAATCGAAAAATATTTTTTTAAATACTACAGTTTACGTGAGGTGGGGACATAATGCTCATAAAATAAGAACAGATGTACTTGAAAAAATGGAAACTTTTAATAAAAATATAGTCATTGGAAAAATAATGAAAATGTCCCCCAAATTGAGTGTGCAACAGCCAATATCAGAATTGACAAACTAGATGGTAGAATCGAAGAAATGTTTTGTTCTTTTTTGTTGTTAAAAGATTTTATTTATTTAGTCATGAGAGAAAGAGAGTGAGACAGTGACATAAGCAGATGGAGAAACAGGCTTCCTGCAGGGAGTGTGATGTGGGACGATCTGGGACTAGAAATCCCGGGATTACACCCTGAGCCAAAGGCAAAAACTCAACCACTGAGCCACCCAGGCATCTGGAAGAAATGTTTCCAGATGTATCAACAGAGTTAGAGGAATAGAAAGTATAAACTAGATATGAAATTTAAAAGAGAAGGAGCTTACTAATAATACATGCATCACTGGAATTTTCAAAGCTGTGAATAGAGAACGGATAAAGTTTAATATTCTAAAGTTCAAAACGTGGAAATTGGGCAAGGGAGAATCAGCAGGATGTTAAAGTTCCTTCTTAGAAGATCTAAAATGAATACATATGTTAATAGCAAAATGATAATCATTAGCAGAGTAAATATTAAACCTAACAGGTGGGGAAATAATAGAAATGTAAAAACTAGATAAATCTATGAAAAATAAAAAAGGAATATAAAACAAAGAAAATAGGGATCCCTGGGTGGCGCAGCGGTTTGGCGCCTGCCTTTGGCCCAGGGCGCGATCCTGGAGACCCGGGATCGAATCCCACATCAGGCTCCCGGTGCATGGAGCCTGCTTCTCCCTCCGCCTGTGTCTCTGCCTCTCTCTCCTCTCTCTGTGTGTGACTATCATAAATAAATAAAAAATTAAAAAAAAAAAAAAAAACAAAGAAAATACATACTAAATAGAAACAAAAATAGAATGAGTCTAAATTTATTAGTAATCAAAATTAATATGAAGAAACTAAACTCCACAATTTCAAACCACAGATTCTTTGATTGAGTCTTTTAAATGCAGGTACATGCTTTTCATAATTAGTCACTATTTTAGTATATAATAATATAGAAAGGTGAGAAATAAAAGCTGTTTCTGAAAACTATTGCTCAGAATTCTGTTTGACTAGTGACTTTCGTGATGAAGAGAGGAATTGTCTAACTTTATCTTGGGTCTCCTATAAAACCTTCAAAAGACCACTTTCTGGCACTACATTTATTCCATATTTTGGGGTCAATGATTTTCAGGTTGTTATTCACACAGCCTCTTTCTGGTCTCTGGCAGGGAAACCCGAAACACTGTAAATCATGGCTCACCAACTATCAGGGCTTCTTTTTGTTAAGAAATGTCAGATCTTCAGTCTCCTTCCAGAACTGCTTCTTTTTCCTATGTAAGTTGCATCTATTTTTATAAAAAGGAAAATCTTGACTTCAGATAACAATGGCTATTATGGGAAAGTTTTTACACGTCGAGAGCTAAAAATTAATATATTTTAGAGGAACTTCAGGGGGGGAAAGGAGACATCATTTGAAATATTAAATAGCTTCTTTAATTAGTATATAGAGAAATAAAATTCTAAATCCAAGATCCGGTCCCTGAAAGGCTCTATCCTTCTGAAATTTGCCCTCCCTGCATCTTTCTCTCTTTCCAATCAGACATGTCTGCACAACACATTTACAGTCTTTTTATTTCTTCTGCTCTTTCCCTTGACCTTCTAAATTAGTTACAATTTGTTTAGGTATTCTCAGGAAAGGAACAATCACACTGTAAAATTGCTAGACCATGAGGTAGAAGGCAGAACTACAGAAGCTGAATTTAAGTTCCAGATCCAGAGTCAAGTTAAGAATTGTTAAGTAAGGATTTTCTTAAACCTTAGGAAGACAGGCAGAAATATTCTGTGGAATTTAGGACTTTGTCAGATAATTATACACATCAACTTATTCACTTAATTATTAACCCTTTGATAGAGAAAAGTAATTAAAATCAGCAAGATAGGGAGTAGAAGATTTAGTTAAGCTTTGCAAGAACTTCAAATTACCATAATAGAGTATGAAAAATAGATAACAGACCACTAAGAGCATATCAGAGATCTTATAAATGTGGAAAAGTCATGCACAAACAGTATCTATCATAATTCTGGAAAAAATAACCATAGCTTAAAGGTTGATTTGAGCATCTCTAAATAGCCTTAGAACATTGTTTCCTCTCCTATATGTATGAGAACTGATAATACTATATTTATTTTCTATGACAAAATCCTTTAGTGAAAAGGTGGTATTTAAATATATTGGCCAGGAGGCAGCAGTTAAAGGAAATACGGAGAAGCACGGAGACCAGCACAGACAGATCTGAAATCAGACTGTCTGGTGAAAAAATAGAATTATAGAATGATATAAAGACAATGATGCCATTTATGTAAATTTTAAAACATAGACCAAGAATAACATATTGTACATGGTTGCACATGTTGCGTGGAAAAGTGGAAAAATATAGACAGAAAAGATGTATCACGAACTCATGAGAGTGGTTGCCTTGGGGATAGAATAAAGGCATAGATTTGTGCTGGTTGTCAAAAGGGACTTTGATGTTATAAATAACGTTCTATTTATTTTGTTTTAAAACTTAAGGGAAATGAAACCAACATATGAATGCTGTTTCATTGGTCAAGATGGTTCAGTTATCCTTAACTGTCCCTCTACCCAAAACATATAGCGCTAACAGATAAAGAGAAAAACAAAATGGTTTAATGAGTATTTCAGATAAGATAAACATCTCTGCAGGACCCAAAAGAAAAACAAAAATGGTGAGCAGGCTGAAGAGCAGACCTGCTGGGCTTTTGATTCAAAGCAGTATAATAAAGGAGTTTAAAATGTTTCCCTTAAGATGAGAGAATGATTCAGGTTTAATGTGGAAATTCAGAGAGGACAGATACCATTCTTCAATTTACGAAAAGATGGTGGAAAAATTCTGAGACTGTGTTTATCTGGGAGCTAGGCATATGGGCTTAGAGAAGAACAATACAGAGAATCTGCACACCATGAATTGAGCCAAGATATTCAATTACGCAGTTGATGCAAAAAAGAGTTAAAGATCAGCAGGTATGCACCTGCAGTCAAGCAAAGCTGTGTTTAGTACTCCATGTGATGCAGGGGCCTGCAAACCATCAGAACAATGGTGTGTCTCAGAAAGGTGATTGACGGCACTTGTTTTAAGATTTGTGCAGTATTCAGGGAGTGAGAGGACAGTTCAAAGACATGGGAGTCTATTTCCGAGTGGGTGTTGTCAGAAAGCAGAAAGAATCAAGTGACTGGGTGTCATAATGTTTTTTATATAGTAGGTTAGAGGAATGAAGCTGAGTCGAGTTGTCTTTGGAGAACAAGATGCAATAGCCACTCAAGTGAGCTGGTGGAAAGGGATGCTTGGTCATTGATGTGGTTGTGCTGCGTGTTTGTTTTCACAGTTCTTGATTACAGAATGGTCTTGTTTTTGTCTTGTTCCCTCATGATCACAGATAGTCCACATCTGATGTTGATAGTCTGTGAAAGTGTTTATTTTCAGCAAGGGAACAAGACAACCTAGCTGATGGGAACTAGACCAGATACCAGATGTCAGCTGTCAAGACTGAATGTTTTCTTCCTCATCACCATGGAGTAACACTGACATGCTAAGATCTGTTTCTCTATGGGCCTTACAGAGGATTTATTGGAAACAATTGCCAAGTCAAATATTAGAGGCAACACACAAGGGACGTAGGGACAGGAAATATATAAATGTATGTCTTACTCAAAATGTATGGGCAAACCCAAATTCCGAAAACTATGAGAAAATGCTTTAATAAGGAAGACAAATTAATAAAATGTACTCCAGATTATTTTATTGGAAGATTCTGAATACCTACTTTCCAGTACTTTGGTTTAGGCTAGTTGGTGGTAGGAAGACGTCATTATTTTCTTAGCAAATTGCAAAATAATAATGGCTGTCAATTCTGGGTATGGAAGTAGAAGTGATTTATTTTCTTATTTTTTATATACTTCTGCTTCTCTGTATTGCTAAAATTTCTGAAAAAAAAAAAAAAAAAACAAGTTCCAGAAAGTATTACTAGAATAATTGAGTATCCACCATGGATTTAATATCCATAAATCAGAGTACAGTTCTTGTTCTAAATTATAAAGATACAGAAGTTCTGACCTCACTGTCATGAAACCTGACAGTGAAGTTGAGATGACATGGTTAGCACAATATACAATTAAAGGGGGAAAAAAAAACATAGCAGAGGATTTACATAAGTAATAGAAGCTGTATAAATTCATCAAATGTATTCAGAAGCAAAGAAAGAGTGTTATCCCTTCAGTAGTGAAAAGGATTTTTTTTCTTCAGATTTTAGTCAAAAGTAAAAGAAATCACTGATCATCTAATTTGGAAGAAAAATAAGAGAGTCTGAATTCTTATTTCTAGATTATCATTAGAGATAGTATCTAGTTGTATCACATGTGATTTACCTGCCATACAACATGTATGCTAAGGCTGAGTTTGCCTAAATTTTTCAATTGTTATATAAATACAAAATAAATGGAAAGAAATGATATATTTCATTATTCAACATAATGGAATTTTTGTATTTAAGTTTGGTTTTGTTTTTAGACTTTACAGTCTTCTACTGTATCTTAATGTAACTCTCTATACATATTAGACATTTTTTTTCAATTTATTCATTTTATTTTGCAAACTGTAGTGTAGGCACAACCCAAATACACCCTTCAGGGCAGGGGCCCCACTTCTGTGGTTGCTGGGAGCTTATAATACAGTGCCTTCCCAGAATTCCCTTGGCTTAAGGAAGATGTTTTCTTCAAGGAAATGACCCACTCTCAGGGGGACAGTCAGCTCTACAGAGTGAGTGATGTTCCATAAAAACATCTCTGAAGGTCCATCTCAGCTCCAGACTTGCTTATAGGTTGTGGCCACCATATACCAATATAACTTCTTCCTATACCCATCGTTACTTCCCTTGACTCCTTCATAAACTTTGTTCCAGAGATCATCACTGAAAAACTTATATGCTAAACTTCTCCAGGAAATCTAAAGAAAAGAAAAAGTCTACAATCTATAAATGGAAATGTAAATCTACAAATTCAGATGCAAATTTGGATTTTTTTCCTCAGTGATATTACATTAATATTTGATAGTTAATAAAATATTTAGTTTCTTGCATAGCTAATTTATAAATATTAAATCTAAGAATAAATGAGATTCTTTTTAATTTTTACATCACTTGATTAAATTTTTTGACCGCTTTTCCTTTATAAGTTCAAGTAAAGCTAGAGATTTCCTCACTTATATATTGAAATACTTGTTCACAGGAAACATAAAATGTTACTGTGGGGAAGATATTGAAAAGGAGTAAATTGCACAACCACATTCTTTGCTCATAGAAACCTTAAATGATATTAAAAAATCATGCTGTAAATATCAGTCACATTAAGGCTTTATAGTAAAATAATAATAATAATAATAATAATAATAATAATAATAAGTAAAAAGAGCCTGAGTCTAAGTTTGCCATCTTGTGATCACAGAAAATATCATATTATCAAGGAAAAACTTGTTAAACATATTTGTTGACTTTTAAGATATATGAAACAAAAATGCAAGCTCAATATTTCTTGGTTCTCACTTAGCATGTTAACCTATGAATTTTTTAACAGCCTTACTAAGATCTAATTCACATACCATACAATGTACTTACTTAAAGTTTATGTTCAATATTTTTCAGTATATTCAAAGACATGTACAACCATCACCACAGTCACTAGAACATTTTTTCACCTCAAAAAGAAGTCCTGTATATTTTAGCTATCATTTCCCTAGTATCTCTCCCCTCCCAACAGCCCCAATCAAATCTAATCTAAATAGTAATCTACTTTTTCTGCATCTATAGATTTCCCTGATCTGGACATTGCATATGAATGAAATTATATAGCATATAATATATGGTCTTTTGTGATGGGCTTCTTTCATTTAGCATGTTGCCAAGCTTCTTCCATGTTGTAACATGGATTAAGACATCATTCTTCTTTATTGAAGAATAATGTTCATATATATATGTATATATATATATATAATTTTGTGTATATATAACAATGTGATATATTTCTTTTGTGCAATTGCTTTTTAAAACAGTAAAGAGAAGGAGAAAAAATATGACTTCACTGGTGTCTAATTCCATAGTTAATTTTACCAGTGCTCTTTGTCTGATCTTCATGATGAGAGGATAAATTGAACAGTTATTCACTCAAAGGGACTTCTCTGACGTTAAAGGAGAATTTATAAAAGTATAGATATCATAGGAAAGGCGGAATTGGTCATTGCAGGGACACAAAGTAGGGAATGATCCTTTTAATGAAGGGTTTGAAGTCCAGAAATGTGGGTGACATTAAATGGCTTTTATTAGGAAGAGAGGTATTCCAGGAGTGTCTGAGAAAAATGCAAGATAGGGCATGTCATATTTGTGTAAAATGGAGTTATGGCTGCTTCTTGATTAAAAGAAGGGTCAGTATTAGTAATATGCTACACATCCTCCAAATCAGAATATATTACTATACAATATGATTGTTTCATCCACATCATTTGTAACATGAAATATTTTCATTTCTGTTTACTTTCAGTCCCACAAATGGTAGATGGGTGCATTTGGAATATGTATAGATACTGGAATATGATTATATTTGAATGAATTTTTCAGTCTTCTAAACTTTACAAGCTTCTTCAATAAAAGAATTAGAAGCACATTAAATACTCATCTTCCTATTTAAAGGTTTTGTTTCATTGTCAGCTGGAAGGTATAGAGAACATTATATAAAATGAGTTTTAGTGAGTCTTATGCTTTCCTTATTGCCAGTTTTTTCAAAACTAAAGAATAAACCATATTTGTTAAATTTTAACAAATTTGAAGATTTCAGAATAGTTAAAAGACATAAGAAGGAAACATAGAAGGGCACTTGGGTGGCTCAATTGATTAAGCTGTGAACGCATGATTTTGGCTCAGGTCATGATCTTAGGTCATGTGATGAGCCCCATGCCTTCAAGCTCAGTGGGGAGTCTGCCTCTCCCCCAACTCACACACGTGTTCCTGTACACGTGCACAAGCTTTCCCTCTCTCAAATAAATCTTAAAAAAAAAAGGACACATGGACATGTATTTGTTTTATACACAATATTTCATCAGGTTCACCCAAGCTTCTTCAGTGACAAGCTGTTCCAGGGCTCAATATAATTTCCAAGCATTATTTAATGAAATTCTAATTGCCTACAAAAATGTTATACTGGAGATAATTGATAGTAAGTCAACTGAGTCCCTCTCCCCCCAATTTAGTGTGGTTCTGGAATATTTTTTTAAATGTTGTTGGTAAATTATACACTTTAAAAAAAGTTATTTAAAGAGACAAATTAACTCAAACCCATAGATTCACTCTGAAAATATCTGCAAAAAATAAATATAATGCAAAATTCTGATAAGTGATCCAGAGTGGCATCTTATGTATGAAGGTCTCTCCTTTAATTCCTCTCCAAAAAATCATCCCTTTTTCTTCTGTGAAAAGTAAGAGGGGGCACATACATTTTGTTTTTAGTTCGTGTTTCTTTTTCAATTTTATATATCACAATATGACAACAAAAACCTGGGAAAATATAAAAGTGCAATTATAAATTAAAGCACAATCCGACAGGTAAATTTAATTTCAGATTCAGAATTCGAAGATTATCATTTGGTTTACTAACTCTTTGATAACCCACAGCATATTGAGAGGATACATATGAGAACAGATACCAGTATATGGTATGATTATCACAAATTGTAAGTAGAAACTGAGATAACAGATAAAAAGGAAGGAAGGAAGGAAGGAAGGAAGGAAGGAAGGAAGGAAGGAAGGAAGGAAGGAAGGAAGGAAAATAGGAAGGAGGAAAGGAAGGAAGGAAAAATTTCACTACGCTTTAATTATTCCTGAGTGCGCATATTGGTTCCCAAATACACATCTCGATTTCTAGTAACTTTTCCTTTTATTTTATTTTTTAAAGATTCATTTATTTATTTATTCATGAGAGAGAGAGACAGAGAGAGAGAGGCAAAGACACAGGCAGAGGGAGAAGCAAGCTCCATGCAGGGAGCCTGACGGGGGACTCGATTCAGGGTCTCTAGATCACGCCCTGGGCCAAAGGCAGGCGCTGAACCACTGAGCCACCCAGGGATCCATGAAACTTTTCCTTTTAAACTATTTTGTGGTATTTTCTCAAGTGACAGGTGATCAATTAATAATGAAAAAAAATAAACTAACAAAACTGAACTACTTTGGATATCTCATGGCATATAAATATGTTTATGAAAACTAAAATCATTGCCCAAACCATCTACCATGTTAGCAAGAAACAGTGCAGAAAGAGGAAAAACAGTGTGTGTTTGTGTGAAGGTGCGCGGGCTTTGACCAAGATAGCATTAAAGTTCTGTTCATTCAACTGAGTGTTAGGTTTCATCCTGAATGCAGTCCTCTGACCTACCATTTTTTAGAACTTTCACTCTAGAAGATGTAAGATTGTCAAGTTTCCTCCACCCTTTAAGATGTAAATCTTCTCCCCACCTCTTGCCAGGAATTTGGGAATGCTATTCTCAAGGACCTGGAATCCATCCCTTTGAAATGCGAACATCAAGGAAGGTAGTGCCTTAAAATCATCAAGAAGGGTAGGATCCTGACTTCTTTAAGAGCCATTAGCAAATGAATATAGCCTAATCACATTGAGCAATTTAGCCCCAAAGTCCTTCAGTGCTTTTCCACTGTCACACTCAGTGATTAAAACCTCTCCTGGTTTTTGTTTCACTAGTTGAAGTTTTGCTTTCTCCCTATGCCAACAGTCTTAACCCCTATTGCAATAGTCCTGCTAAAACGTTCCTTGCCATTTTTAACTCCTTCTGGGTGCGAATTTTCTTTGCCAGATATATTCCTCCAGTTCACTTGGAAACAGGAGGAATGGTAATTAGGATTTTCTCCTCCATTTTTCCAAATAATAAAATTAAAGAGCCATATGTTTCTTGGCCACTAGGTGGCACATGTTTTAATTTCACTTTGTTCACTTGCCCTAAAGCATTAGGTGAAATCATGACTGATGCTTTAAAATGCTTTTATCCAATTAGGAATACTATCCCTGTAATATATTATACACAGAATATGAAATTAGTATAAAGATTATATAGATAATTATGTTATTAATAATTATTGATCGCAGTGCTGCTTTTTAGCATTGGAATTATTTTTGCATCTTCCATTTTAAGCAGCATCTGTTCAAAGTCCTCTAAATGCTTTTTTTGCATCTTCTCTGCATCCATTATAACAAACATATAAGAAAAAAATACAGTTTCCTTTTCGTTAAAAGATGAATTAAGTTTACTGCGTATGTGTCTTCCCTACGTTCCCAGTTTCCAATAACAATCTTCTTGGGTTTGTGTCTACTTAAAGAGATAGAAGTTGTACATCAGTAGTCTAACATGATTGCAACACATCTCTGGTAGACAAAAAGAAGTACATCTCTGAATGGAGCTTTAGCTTATGATCATTACATTCATAGAGGCTTTCACTGGGCTTCCACCTTGCACCTTTATCTGGAATATCAATGCAGCCAGTTTATATGATATAAAAATTCGTAGCTCAGGATAGGAAATATTTGTAAAAAGGAAATAAAAAAGCAGAAACTGTAAAATATTATTGGTTATAAATAATATGTCCCCCCAACTATCTCATAATATGTTTTATTATTCCTCAAGCCAGATTATTTTTCATTATTTCTATCCTCACATTATACTAGAAACATTCATGACTTATCAAATGCAATGGACTTAAGCGAACAGTTCAGTATGACGTTGTGCATTTTCCATTCTTCTGTACGTATTACAGAAACTGCTATGAATATCAGAATGCCTGAAGTTATTTTACATTTTCTTTGAGTTAAGCCTGGCAACCAAGTGTGACTTACAGTGATAAGCTGCTTCTGCTCGAGCCCATCAATCCTGGGCAGTAAAACTATCGAAGAGTTTAAACATTTGAATCAGAGAGATGAAAAGCAAGCCATAACTACTAGGCATGTTAAGTATTTTGGAGGACTTTGGCTGTTGTTTTACTCTCTAGCTAGACTGATGTGAAGGCATATTCTCTCTTATGAAATAGACAACTCCGTAACAACTGGAATATAAAGAATAGTGTCAATTCTGGTTTAATGGATAAAGGTTATGAAATTCAAAAAGATAATGAGATAATGAGAAGGAAAATCCACACATAAATCTTTCTCCAAATGTCCTATATTCATGATTCCCCTAAACCCTACTCTTTCCCTTTACCAAAACTATAAACCCGTACTGATCCCTATATTCCCATCCTCCATCTAAATTCTCTTGTATTAATAGTTAAGTGCAGACCAGAAAAATGCAAACATTTCAAGCACAGTCATCTTACCAATATCAATCCACTCAATTCTTAGATCAGCATTTTCACAATGAAAGTATGCAGCACGAGGAATATTGATGACAGAATGTTGGAGACAAGTGATCTCAACTTGCCTGAATGGGATAGACATTCTCCTTCCATTTTCCTTTCACTGGTTATAAAGACACTATTCATTACATCACCAAAAAATCAAAGCTGTTAGAAAATCACACTATACCTGTGCTACTACATGAATTAGTACTGGTCTACAAATCCATGATATAAGCATGTCATTTGAGAGAAAACTTTCATTGCAATTTTACATAAGGGGCATTTGTATGCAAAGTATAACCAGTAATTTTTCACAACCTCTTTGGCAGAAAGGAAACCATATTTAGAGCCAATAGAAGACAGCATGCAGTATTTCACATATCAACCTTAATGCTTTGTCCTTCTTAATAAATTAAGACTAAAACTAAAACAAATACTTATATACAGTTGACAGGATATTAATCATAACCTGCATCAAATATATGTGATTGAGTAAAATTAAGCTTTGGCCAAGAAGTTAACCAAAGTATCAATTTCCAATGACAGCATAGCTCATAGTTTGGCTAAGTCATATAGCAAATACACTTAGAAAAAAAAAATACACTTAGCACTGCAACTTTCATTATAATGTGATGAATGTATATATATATATATATAACATAGACATTCTTCCAGCATATGTTCAATTTGAATATAATAATGATATGAAGAGAGGACATGTGTTCAACTTAATTGCTCACAAATAGTATTATTGAACTTAACTATGAAGGTTTACATTGTTAATATATATAACCTGAAGTTTAAGTGGTGTAAAATATAATCTGATGACAGAGCTACAGTTACAGGAAAACATACTAGAATAGTTATCCATATTAAGAAACATAGGCCAGAATATAAATCAACAGAATGCTTCCTTCACTGAAGAAATATTTCAATGAAAAAAAAGTCAGCTGAAATAAATAGCATGTTTAGTGGCATAGTAAAATCACAAATGATAAAGAGGTTAGTATATTATAAATTATATAAAATGTATTATCATTAAAGATTGTTGTTTTACATGATACTATAAAAGTTGATTATAAACAACTGATAATACATACTAAAGTAGAAAGGTTATCATGGAGAAATCCTGTCAAGAATGTTTGAACTATGGAATAAACACATAGTGTATCTGCATGATAAAAAATTATTTGTTCCCAATTTTAAAAGATGCAAATTAAATAGCAGGACTACTTATTTTTCTGATACTATTAATTTTTAATTGCTTATTATTTATTTTACATTTATTTTTGTATTTCCATCCAAGGAAAAGAAGGCATTATGGTTTTTCAGTGGAAAATAAGGAAAGATAGAGTTTTTATAGCAAGCTATGACATGTTCCATAATTTAACAATGTTTTAATAATGAAGTAGGTAGTGATCTAGATACATGACATCTGCTAAAAATATTATAAAATGCCATATAAAAACATTTTTACACTTTACTTTGTATCAAACAAACATTTTTACAAAGGAAATTCGTGCATCCATAATCCATTTAAGTGATAATATATTTTTATCTTAGATTTATAGGACAATGTTAAAACCGGCCCATGACTAGGGTTGCAAATAAATTTTAAAACAATAGACCAGCTTATCTTGTATATATATATATATATATCTTGGTCTATATATATATTTATATATATAATTTTTATATAATTTTATATATAATTTTTATTTAAGTTTCTGAATTTTTAGCTAATTTCTTTTTCAATCTCCATCATATTTCCTTTGGAAGATTGTACCTGGACAGTTTCTATAGTTCTATGCATGAAAAAATCATAGAGGACATTAAATTCTAGCCGAGATAATGTCCCCTGGACTAGATTAAGTCTCTTTCCTGAAACAGAAAAAAAAAATAATTAACAATGGTTTTTAAGACGATAGACATGAGAAGTTAAATTGCAGTGATCCCTGTGAAATGAGAAACAAATGAGATGAGTTCTAAGATTGTCTTAGTTAACTACATTGAGAGAATTTCCTAACTGCTGTCTGGTATTTGGAGATTAGGTTCAACCCTACAAGTTCCTAAGGTGAAAGAAATGGAGTTGAATCTCTACAGAAGCCAAGGCACTTATTTTGCAGGACAGAAGAGCAGAAATAAGAGGGATGTGTGGGGAGAGTTCCCCTCATGTGTTCAGCTGGGTAGTGCATAGCATGTCAGTGAAGAAACTACTAGAGTCTTGGGGAAAGAACCATCTTTTCTGTCAGGTAATAGTCTCTGGAGTTGACACAGAGCTTGTGGTAATGTCAGTTCCCACTTGTGGAAGAAATGGGATGCTAATACATTGCTGGTGGGCATATAAAGTAGTATTGCCATTTTCGTAAAGAGTTTTGTACTTTCTTTTTTGTTTTCTCTTTTCTTTCTTTTCTTTTCTTTTCTCTTTTCTTTTCTTTTCTTTTCTACCATAATCTGGAAACAACCCAGGTAAATGGATAAAAAAATGTTGGTATGCCTGTTAAATCCAATACTACCAAGCAATAAAAATGAATGAACAGTTGTGATGAGCACTGGGTGTTGTATTTAAGTGTTGAGTCACTAAATTCTATACCCGAAACTAACATTACACTATGTGTTATCTAACTGAAATTTAAATACAAACTTAAAAGAAGGGTTCCTGGGTGATTCAGTGGGTTAAGCATCTGCCTTCGCTTAGGCCACTATTCCAGGGTCCTGTCATGAAGTTCCGTATCCAGCTCCCTGCTCAATGGAGAGTCTGTTTCTCCCTCTCCCTCTGCCTGCAGCTCCCTCGCTTGTCCTTCTCCGTGTCAAATAAATAAATAAATAAATAAATAAATAAATAAATAAATAAAATCTTAAAAGGAATAAACTTAAAAAAATGAACAAGTAGTATATGCAACAACATAAATGAATCCCAAAATAATTACCTTATGTGAAAGTATCCAGACAAAAAACATACACATAACATATAGTTCCATTTACATACAATTTTAAAAACTGCAAGCTAATATATTGTGGCAGAAAGTAGATCAGTTGTTTCTTGGAGTCCAATAGAGAGAGTGTGGCAGGGATTGATCACAATGAAGCCTGAGAAAAATTTATGGGGTGTTGGATATGTTGATTATCCTGATTATGATGATATTTCATGGCTGTATACATATGTCAAAATATATCAAATTGTAAACTTCAAATATGTGTGACATTTTTGGTATTTATTTTATTCTTTAATAAAGTTATTTTTAAAAAGCATAGAAACAATTTGCACAATTTTCCCTTACTACTCGGTCATCATTAATCCAGTATCTACCAGGTAACTTTGAAAAGAAACAAGCTCACTTGTCATATTAAAGTCATTAAAAATTGGTACAGTGTTGTGAGTTCAAATAATATATATAGGGGATCCCTGGGTGGTGCAGCAGTTTGGCGCCTGCCTTTGGCCCAGGGCGCGATCCTGGAGACCCGGGATCGAATCCCACATCGGGCTCCCGGTGCATGGAGCCCGCTTCTCCCTCTGCCTGTGTCTCTGCCTCTCTCTCTCTCTGTGACTATCATAAATAAATAAAAAAAAATCAAATAATATATATAGGTAGTTGATATAAAGAGCTGCTATTCTACTCAAAACTTGTTTTGTTATAATTTCAGAATTACAAAATTTATAGTTTAACTACGGGTTTGCACCCTTTTCAAAAAAAATATTTATACATCTGAGAGAGAGAGACAGAGGGAGAGGGAGAAGCAGACTCCTCATTGAGCAGGAAGCCCAATGTGGGGCTCTATCCCGGGACCTAGAGATCATGACTTGAGTGGAAGGTAGATGCTCAACCATATGAGCCACCTAGATGCCCCTGGTTCACACTCTTTCAATGAGTAATGTATACAGTCTTCTCTCTTACCCTTCTCTCCTTCCTTCTATGTATCCTTCCTTCTATGTATCCTTTATTTGGTTGCCTGACAGGTTAAAAATAAAAATCTAGCCATTTTAATAGCCTTTACACTATTTTGGGGGATATTCACCAGCCAATTTTCAATGGTCTGTAATATCTACAGAGAGGAGAAGACTGCGTTAAAATTGTTACTTTGATGTTGCTACCTGTCAGAAAGGATCACTGCATTTTCCATTTTCCCACAGCCTTTGTTTATGTCTCCATTGCACCTGTGCTCATAGTACACCTTCTTCTGGAATTCCGCGAAGGCAGAACCAGTACAAACCAGATTTTGTATTGAAATGCATATATCTTTGTGTTGTGATACATAATAGTATCTTTTATGGTTAATTTATTATCCTTTTCTAGACTAGAGCGGAGTAACTAGTTGGCAGAAATTCTGACCACTCCAGCAGAATATCACCCTGGCACCTAGCAGATGTTTATGAAAAACTCAAATAATTAAGCAATCAGGTGCAAAAACAGTAACTAAATAAGACTGTAAAACAAGGTAATATTTTTTCTTTTAAAATAAGCTTTAAGTAAATCTAACATATCCGAACAAAAATCTTTACAAAAAGCTAGTGTTCAAAGGTTCTCATTTATTTTGGACAGATGCCCTGTGCCAATTCACACATGGCACATCTCTCCTCAAATGAGATTTTACATAAATATATACATATATCTAAGTAGAGATATAGTTATAAATTTAGTGCTATTGTTTACGTTATATTAGGCCAGATAGCAAGAGTTGACATAAAGAATGTACATCTTAACAATTATAAGCTGTTAGATCTAATTAATTTCATGTAGTTAGTTAAATTATTAAATCATTGTGGCTTGGTGAAGAATTAATATAAAATAAAATCAGTTGGAGTCATCACGTAGAAATATCAAGGTTTTTATTGTAAGCATAAAAGAAGACTTCTCATCTAAGTAGTATGTGTAGAATACATTTTAAAATGCATTTAAAAATCAATATTACATTTTATGTTTAATGCAGATCAGTGACAGCATATCTCAAGTGGAACCAAAGGACATTTTCCTCAAAGGTAACACAAAAATTTTCTATTTCTTAATGCACATTACAGTTCACTGAACTTCTCTATTATCTAATTTTGAAATGCCCTCAGTTCATGACAAGCAGCTTCATAGACAGTGAGATTCTTAAGACTGAATAGGATGGAAACCAAATTTCTGGTCACCACCCAAATTTTCCTTTAGCAAGTAGTTTCTTTTATCTTGGGGCCCTGCTATTCAGCAAAATTACCATTCGAATTAGTCAAAAAGCATTTCATATGTGAAATAAAATTTCTCTTTTGTTTTATAAAATAACATTGTTCTCATCTCTATCCCCATTCCATTGTATTTGTGTTTTTTCCCATTTTACATATTCAAATTTGTTGTTTTTATTTTATGTCTTTTTTTCCCATCCAGGGAATAAAAATCATGATAAATGCAAATGACCAGGTATTTTCCATAGGTCATTTCTCCTTTGACCAAAACACCATGATAGTAAGTGTTCTCAAAAGATATCAGAAATCTGCTTCATTTGGTATCTTGGGAGCTGTTAACCCACCGTGTTATAATATTAGACCTATCCCATTCTTTTAAGGCCATTAGTTAGATGTGAGCAATTCTAGATATGTAAATAGTATAATTATGGTTTTTTGCATTACCTTCCATACCCTGTGAAATGCAAGGAAGTCATAAGCCTTTTTTTGCTTAACAAAATCATCCCATGTTTTGGATGTATTTGTCAAAATTTCATGTTTTCAGGTACCCATATATCACAGTAAAGAAATTATTATTTTATAAAGGTTTTATTTATTTATTTATTCATGAGAGACACAGAGCACGAAAGTCAGAGGGAGAAGCAGGCTTCTTACAGGGATCCTGATGTGGGACTCAATTCCTAAACTGGGATCACACCCTAAGCCAAAGGCAGACGCTCAACCCCTGGGCCACCCAGGTGTCCTGCAGTAAAGAAATTCTTAATGTATATGAGTCCTTTGGACAGTCCAGTAAAGATAATGAACCACTGTTCAGATTAATTTTTAAATACATAAAATAAAAGCTGTAGATGTGCAAAGGAAACAAACTGTGTAAAGTTTACATATCAAAATAAAACCACAAAAATAGAATTTATGTGTTTCCTTACAAATAAGATAAGATATCGTAACATATTTAATAACAATGATAATTTTGAAGTAGTAATAAGAAATAATTATTTGGGATATCACAAAAACTGCAATATTATGTTAAAAATCTTAGAGTTCTATTGCTGACAAATATGGTAATTTTATTTATTTCCCATATTTATGATTGAAAGAAATAATCTATTTCTGTTTGAGGTTAATAAAAACAAAACTTTACAGTTAAATTCACAAACTCCTTGACTTCCATTTACAGATGACTGTAGGCTATGGTCTCTTGTACCAGTATTTTAATTTTCCTAATAGAAAATTTAGAATGAAGACTTTTTAAACTATGAGTGTACATTTTTAGTCCTCTTATACATTCAGATCTTATCAATCTTTTGAAAATACCATATGATTTTTGGGATGCCTGGGTGGCTCAGCATTTGACCATCTGCCTTTGGCTGGGGTCATGATCCTATGATCCCGGGATCCAGTCCCACATTGGGCTCTCTGCATGGAGCCTGCTTCTCCCTCTGCCTCTGTCTCCTCCCTCTCTCTGTCTCTCTCTGTCTCTCTCTCTCTCTCTCATAAATAAATAAAATCTTAAAAAAAAAGAAAATAGCATATGATTTTGAGTCCTATAAGTCAGAGGTGAAACAAATATTTGTCACTCCTTAGCTGCATAAGACTAAGCAAGCCATTTGCTTTTCAAGCATGCTTCCTTGTGCACTACTTGCAAAAGTTTTGTGAGAATTATAAATAATTATGATAAAAAACCCCCACTATTCCATGTGGCAACATTGTTCTAAATAAATAGTAACTTCAAAAAAAAAAAGTCTCAATACATGGCTTTCCATACAGCATGTTAGCTCTCACCAATGCAGATTACAAATTCACTTCTGAATTTATAGAAAGGTACAGGACTTGTGGTAGTAAAAGAGGTTGGGGTGTTTCTATCAGTCCCCAAAAGAGGTGGATCAGGAGTACTGAATCACAGTAGTCAGAGCTTGGAGCCACTGGGCACTGCTGACTGGACTCATTTGGCTGGGTTTGTTATGTATCCCTCTGTGTTCAGGGGATGTTTGCAGAAGCCCCTTAGCATATACTGAGATTTCCATAAATGATAACATAAATTAATATTAATTAATATTATTAATAATAGTTAGGAAAGGGGAAGTCCGGGTGGCTCAGCGGTTTGGCGCCTGCCTTCAGCCCAAGGTATGATCCTGGAGACCCAGGATCGAATCCCATGTGGGGCTCCCTGCGTGGAGCCTGCTTATCCCGCTGCCTGTGTCTCTGCCTCTCTCTCTCTCTCTGTGTGTCTCTCATGAATAAATAAATAAAACCTTTAAAAAATAGTTAAGAAAAGAGTAGCCAATACTTATATAACACTTCTATATTGAGCACTATGTTTTGCCCTTTACAAAACCTGTAATCCCCCCAAGAAAAATAAGATAGGTGCCCTTTAACATCCCTCTTTTCAATGACATAATGAAACACAGTGAATCTAAGTAACTTGCCTGAAGTCATTTTCTGTCAGTGCATGAAAGGTATCGAAGACTTTCAAGTCACAGCTACTTGGTGAAAAGTCAGAAGGAGATTTAGGGAGAATTACAGAATATTTTATGAACAACTCTAATTTATAAAATTTTATAAACTACCTCATGACACTTCTCGAAATGTTGCCCTTTAATTGTTGTTAAAATCAGAAAACAGTATAAAACATGGATTCTTGCTTTATAGTGTTCCCATTTTAGTTGAGTAGGTAAGATACATATATAAGTAAATATAGCAAAGAGTATAAATCAAGATTTTGTAACAGATAAGAAAGGTAAATTAACATTTAAAGTTACAGAGTAGCTTTTTGTCTTCCTTTTAAAATTTAGACATGGTTTTATTCAAGTATTGATATTCAAAGCACATTAAAAAATCAAGCAAAGCAAGAGGTATTGTGAACATATGGAGCATTTGTCAACAGTGACGTGATTGATGATAAGAATAATTCATGAACTCTTCTGAAATTTTAACTCTTGCTCTTCATCTATTTTGTAAGGTATTACTATTAACATAAATAAAATCTAAAGACAGCAACCATAATTAAACACTCAGTAGATTAAAAAATGGAGAAGCTGATATCATTTGCATTTCTCTCCAGGAACACCTGCATTTATTTCTAGGATCTTTTAGTAAGGAGAAACACAGCTGCTAATGTTATGACTAATGAAAAACATAAAGTTAATGCCATGAAGAACTGGCTACATCATCTATATTTCTACTGTTCTAAACAGAAAAGAGATGACTTGCTTTGGGTCCATATACATTACATATTATTTTGAGTAGTAATTCATTCTGAGGTAATATGATATTGGCAGATGTAGGAGTCAGCCAGACTACCATAATAAGATACCTTAGACTGAGTAGCTTAAACAACAGACACGTATTTCTCACAGTTCTGGCAGCTGGAAGTCCAAATACAAGGTATCCATAGCTTCAGTTCCTGGCAAGACTCTCTTCCTGGCTGGCAGAGTAAGTTTCCTTAAACAAAATAAGCTCAGAAAGTGATGCTTGTTCATCAAAAGGCCTACAATTCTCGAGGGTGATAGTTTTAAAATCTGCAGAAGTTTACACTAAATATGTTCTAGAATCCATATAGTTTTAACAAAATATATTTGTCATTTTAAAAGAAAATTTGAGGGGTTCCTGGGTGGCTCAGTGGTTAAGCATGTGCCTTTGGCTCGGTCATGATCCTGGGACCCCAGGATCGAGTCCCACATCAGGCTCCCTGCATGGAGCCTGTTTCTCCCTCGGCCTATCTCTGCCTCTCTATCTCTCATGAATAAATAAATAAAATCGTTAAAAAATAATAAATAAAAGGAACTTTGAGAAGAAGTTATAGATCTTCCTCGACTTATGATAGAGTATGTAATGATAAACTCATTGTAAGATGAAACCCTCAGTAAGTTGAAAATGCACTTGTAGAGCATCGCAGTTTAGCCTAGCCTACCTACACATACTCACAACACTTATATTAACTTACAGTTGGGCAAAGTCCTCAGACACAAAGTCTATGTTATAATAAAGTATTGAATATCTCATGTAATTTCTTGAATACTATACTGAAAGTGCAAAACCAAGCACTGTATAGGTACAGAATGATTGTTCAGTGTATCAGTTGTTTGACCCTCATGGTGGCATGGCTGACTGGGAGGGAGCTGTGGCTCACTGCCACGGTCCCAAATCAGGAGAGAATGAATGTCTACTGTTTGTCTCAAGCCCGGGAAAAGAGCAAAATTCAAAATTTAAAGTACAATTTCTACTGAATACATATTTCTTTTGGAACATCAGAAAGTTGAAAATTTTTAAGTTGAACCATCATAAGTCAGACTTGTTTGTAGTATTTAGAAAATAAACTTACTGGGGGTGCTGCCTGGGTGGCTCACTTGGTTAAACTGCTGCTTTGGGCTCAGGTCATGCTCCTAGGATCCTGGGATCAATTTTGCATTCCAGCTGCTCATCGGGGGAGTCTGCTTCTCCCTCTTCCCTTTCCCTTGCTCATGCTTTCTCTGTCTCTCTCTCAAATAAATAATATCTTTTTAAAAAATGAAACTTGGGATGCCTGGGTGGCTCAGTGATTGAGCGTCAGCCTTTGGCTTAGGGCGTGATCCTGGAGTCCTGGGATAGAGTCTCGCATTGGGCTCCTTGCATGGAGCCTGCTTCTCCCTCTGCCTGTGTCTCTGCTTCTCTTTCTGTGTCTCATGAATGATTAAATACAATCTTTAAAAAAAATGAAACTTATTAGTTACAGAAAAAACACATGAAATACTAATGCCTTTTATGGAGTTTTGGTAAAAAAGATGAAATTTCATCTTTTAAACTAGCCGTAATGGAAGTTAGAAAATCTATATAAAATATTCTGAATGACTAAGTTCTAATAGTGAGTGATTGAGATACTCAAAGCGGTAATAAATTATAATGGTTATTTTGTGACATTGTATTTGCTTACTAAAAGTAAGATTAAATACTCAGATAATTTAAACAATGGATTAAAGTAAATAAATCCGATTAAATATTGTGATGATGGATTAGTTCAATTGGAGATTTACTTAAATTTCAACTGCAGTGTATGAGATGGTCACACATGATTATTCGATATCAAAATAATGTAAATAACCTCTGTGAGCCTGATGAGGCAGAGGGAAAAAAAATAAGCCTTATCTGTTTTAGTTAAACTTTACAATTCTGGGAAGCACTTATGTTATTTATGAGATTTATCTCTCTCATTTTGTATGTTATACACATTTTTATTAATTTGTTATTAATATAATATTAATAATTATTTAATTCGTTTTAGCTCCTTAGGATAAATAGACTTCTATTAAACTGAGCTTTTTTGAAAATATCAGTGTTTTTATTAGCAAAAATACACTACACACTCCTAAAAACATAGGTCAATTGGATTAATTGTCTTAATTTTGAGTTTCCTTCAACAAATGAAACTAAAATAGCCAAGTCCTTGAATTAAAGGTATTCTAAACTAGAACTTTGTATGCATCTGTGGATTTCCACTTCAAGGCCTTCTTGACAGACTTTGCATTACAGACCAACCTAATAATAATCCTGGATGAATGTGCCTTTGAAATTAATCATAGAAGTACTGAATCCCAATGACTAAAATGGTACAGCATACTGCTCTTGTGGCTCCAAAATTAAACAGGAGCTTTATTTCTGAATTTTACATGGTATGAGAAAGATCTTTTCTCTCAAAATCATTTTATGATGTAAACTTTCATTGAATTAGTCCTTTTTGATAAGCTTCCTTTACATTCACTCTGGTTATCTACACATATATGTATTTTGTTTATCTAGAAGGATAATTTCAGAACCAATAACATTGTGGTTTAGTACCAGTTTTCTTAATAAAAACTTAATGTATCACATTACATTCCCAGCACACTCTAATTAAATTCCTTTTCATTTCGATCTGTCTCAGAGGGTTAGAGAAGCTCAAGAATATTTAACAAAATTCAACAAAGCAACTACCTGAAGTTGATACATTAACCTTGGCACTGAAAGTTACTTTATTCAATCCACGTATGCCAGAAACACCATTATACAATGACCTAAAAACGACAGTATTTCACTCTAACTGGAGAGGCTATAAATGAATAACGATCATTTCTAACTCATTATATGTATTATGTATTTTGCCTTGGGAAATTTTAAAGAAAAAACAAATATCAGCAACAGTAAAAGTATGTCTTACCTGAATGTAAAAGCTAAAATATAACTGGATCTTTCCTTGATAATAAGGAGAATGGATATACTTTCTACTTGTTAGTGTAATCATTTATAGTCATACATGCCTCACAAACTAAAAAATATATATTGATCAATTGTTTTCTCCCCATTTGAATTCTTATATGGAAACATGTAATTTCATAAAGAAAATAATTCTTCCTATTTAACATTACCTTGGGATTATGCTTTGTTCAAATAAAGAACTCATTCCTATGGGTGAAGTGGTTAATAGAGAGATTAACCATTTATTCTGGAGTGGTCCTTTCCTTCTATAACCATCACTGCTATTCAGGCCCACCATCCCACCATGGCTTATCCTAATCTTTTATGGCCACATATATTTCTGATTTTTTATTTTTTCAGATATTAGGAAGGTAACATAACATATGTACTATATGCTTTATATTATCCCTAGTTTTAAAACCCTGTGATCAAACTGATCCTTTTTTTGTCATGATACAAAAATATCTATACTAGATTGAGTAAACAATGATCATAAGTAACTTTATGTCAGTTCTGTCAAAAGATTTAATGTAGGTTCAAATTTTTCTGCCAAAGAAAGACCTTGTTTGTCCCCCCATCAGCTTTACTGAGGTATAATTCACATATGACAATGTGTAAGTTTAGAGGCACAATGTGATGATTTGATGCATGTATATATTGAGAAATGATTACCAAAATAAGGTTAGTTAACACGTCCTTTACTTCACATAATTACCATTTTTGTTGTTTTGGTGAGAACGTTTAAAATCAATATTCTCAACAAATTTGTAATATAATACCGTATTGTTAACTATAGTCACCATACTATACATTATATCTCCAGAGCTTATTTTTCTATAATTGGAAGTCTGTACTCTCTGATTGATGTCTTCTCATTTCCTATACTCTCAAGCCCTTGGCGACCATCATTCCACTCTTTGTTTCTATGAGTTCAGCTTTTTTTTTAAATTTTAATTTCAGTGTAGTTAACATACAGTGTTGCGTAAGTTCAGGTGTACGATGTAGCTGGAATTCAACAATTCCATATATTAGTCAGTGCTTATCAAGATAAGTGCACTCTTAAAAAAAAAAGATTTTATTTATTCATGAGAGACACAGAGAGAGCCTGATGCAGGACTCAATCCCAGGACCCTGGGATCATGACCTGAGCCAAAGGCAGATGCTCAACCAATGAGCCACCCAGGTATCTCAAGTGTACTCTTAATCATCATGTTTCACCCATTCCCTCCACCCACCTCCTCCTGATAATCATCTATTTGTTCTCTACAGTTAAGAGTCTATTTTTTGGTTTGTTTCTCTCCCCCCCCCCTCCTTTCCCTTTGTTCATTTATTTTGTTTCTTAATTTCCACATATGAGGGAAATCATATGGCATGTTTTTCTCTGAATGGCTTATTTCAAGGTCTTAGCATTATACTCTCTTGAACCATTCATGTTGTTGTAAATTTCTTGAATAATGAATATGAATAATATTTCTTTATATATATCCCATCATCTTTATCTATTCATCTATCAATGGACATTTGGACTACATCCATAGTTTGGCTATTGTAAATAATGCTTAAATAATACAGGGGTGCATATATCCCTTCAAATTAATGGTTTCTTATTCCTTGGATAAATACTCAGTAGTGAAATTCCTGGATTGTAGGGTAGTTCTATTATTTAATTTTTTTTGAGGAACCTCCGTATTGTCTTGCATAGTGGCTGCATCATTTTGTATTCCCAACAGTGTAAGAGGATTCCTTTTTCTCCACATCCTTGCCAACACTTTTCATTTCTTAATTTTTTAATTTTAGCCATTCTGAACAGTGTGAGGCAATATTTCATTGTGGTTTGGCTTTGCATTTCCCTGATGATGACTGATGTTGAGCATCATTTCATGTGTTTGTTGTCCATGCGCACATCTTCTTTGGAGAAATGTCTGTTCATGTCTTTCATCCATTTTTTACTTATATATATGTTTTAAAAATTATATTTGTTTTTTGGGTGTTGAGTCGTAACAGCTATTTATATATTTTGGATACTAACCCTGTAATAGGTATGTCATTTGAAAATATTTCAATTTTTTCCTATTCAGTAGGTTGTCTTTTAGTTTTATTGGCTGTTTTAATTACAGTGCCAGAGCTTTTTATTTTGAGATAGTCCCTAATTTTGATGTAGTCCCTACAGTTTATTTTTTCTTTTTTTCCCCTTGTGTCAGGAGAAATATCTAGAAAGATGTCACTATGACCAATTGAAGAGTTTTTGATTTTATAATCTTTAGTTAGAAGCTACACACATGTAGTCACTTTTTTTTATACATTTATTTTTTATTGGTGTTCAATTTGCCAACATACAGAATAACACCCAGTGCTCATCCCGTCAAGTGCCCCACTCAGTGCCCGTCACCCAGTCACCCCCACCCCCCCCACCTCCCCTTTCACCACCCCTAGTTCGTTTCCCAAAGTTAGGAGTCTTCCATGTTCTGTCTCCCTTTCTGATATTTCCCACTCACTTTTTCTCCTTTCCCCTTTATTCCCTTTCACTATTTTTTATATTCCCCAAATGAATGAGACCATATAATGTTTTTCCTTCTCCGGTTGACTTATTTCACTCAGCATAATACCCTCCAGTTCCATCCACGTCGAAGCAAATGGTGGGTATTTGTCATTTCTAATGGCTGAGTAATATTCCATTGTATACATAAACCACATCTTCTTTATCCATTCGTCTTTCGATGGACACCGAGGCTCCTTCCACAGTTTGGCTATTGTGGACAAGCTTTTGCACAGCAAAAGATACCGTCAACAAAACTCAAAGACAACCTACAGAATGGGAGAAGATATTTGCAAATGAGGTATCAGATAAAGGACTAGTTTCCAAGATCTATAAAAAACTTATTAAACTCAACAGCAAAGAAACAAACAATCCAAACATGTAGTCACTTTTTGAAGACCACTTATTCTTTCCATTTGGGTGACAATCCACCTGCCCTTCATTCCCCTGCCATAGTGTTAGGTGATGGCCAAATATAGGATTAAACAGATGGCTCACCTTCCTACAAAGCTAGATGAGTCAAATATTGGAAGTCTCCAGGTTCAAATGTGTTAGTTTGAATCCACTTTTATGTATGGATTGTTACTCATGTGGTCACTTCATTTGGATTGCCTGTTGAAACCTCTGAAAATTTCTAGGTCTGTTGTTTGTTCTACTTTTGACAGTGGCTGAGACAGCTTCCCTAAAAAAAAAAAAAAACATATTAATGGAATATGAATAGAAGGAAACTGTCTTTCTCTCCTTTTCTTAACCACCACCAGTTGTCAGGAGCAACTTTCCTTTAAACTCCTAAATTATTGGCATAGCTGCTTACTATCACCATCCCTCTCCTTGCTCTGGCTTGCCCCTTAATTGCTTTAACAAATTTTCATCTATTTTATTTTTGTCAAGTTTTATTTCCTCTTGAATAAGAATTATAAAAGAAGAGCAATGGAGGGAAAGGGATAAATAGATTAAATTTTAACATTCATGGATCTGGATGTTAGTCTATCAGCCATAGTAAAGGATTCAAACTCTATAATAGTAAAATGTACTTTCAAAAAAAGTATTTCAGGGAAGATAAAATGGTGAGTGTTTGGATGCACTGAGAGCTGGTCAATATGGTAATAACAATCTGGACACTGTCAAAATAGTTAAGGGGAGATATATGGAAACCATGATCTAAATGCCAGCGACAAGAATACAAAGCAAAGACTGGATGCTAGACAGATTCCAAAGTGAAAATCTCTGGTCATGTTCCCAATCAGATTTCGGATATGGAATTATAAATACAAATTCAGGAAGCCTCTGCACAAAAGCAAAGGTTAAAGCAAGGGAAGAGCAATATCATCCAATAGAAAGTAGAGTTCTGGAAGAACTTACTGAGTGCTGATAAAATATGTGGCTAATAGGACATATTTGCAGGAAGAATATAGATTGTTCAAGACAAGTCAAATAGAAAAACATATGATTATGTGATTGAGAAAAAGTGATATTTTTCCTTTCATATAAACTCATTCACATTACTTATCCATTACCTTTTTTATTGTGGTTTATTTGGTTATTTCCCTTTAGCTACTTGGGACATGTATGAACATCTTATGTCATGTTTGAAGTGCAGACTGTGCTGTTTTACATGCTATATCTGTATCTATCTATCTATCTATCTATCTATCTATCCATAGTAGATAATAGTAGTAGACAAATATAAGTAGAAAAGGTTGATTTATAGACATCTATAGTTAAAATAGCTAATTCTGAAAACCTACAGGATTTATTCCATACAAGTTAATCAAGGAGAAATTCAGTATTGCACAATGATGGCTTGACCAAATGTCACAAGAGAAATGCTAAGTCAACAGATATGATACATCTTGTGTAAGAAATAGTCTTGATGACACTGCACATATAATTAAGTGTTAATGAGACATAATTAAATAAATAATAAACATCACTAGTGAGAATTTGATGGACATAGGAGAGCAGATGTTTGAAAAAGATGAGTCCTACTGGAGGTAGGGAAGGTGTGGAATAATAGAAGCAAATTGTTCTCTATTATTACCTAACACATAGATTTATATTGTCACTGTGACAATGCTAGGCTGCATCTGAGTATGCACTCCCAGAACATATGTGAGTACTCATGAGGATAAAATGAAAGTTCCTCTGATCTCTGTCATATTGCCTCTGCCTTGTTACAAAAGAAGGAGACTAACCACATAAAACACATTTGTAAACATATTTTTCTAGAATTGGTTTTAATTATATTGTTTCAAAACCTGTAGTAGCATTAAAGCTGTTTAATGAATATTCAGTTATATTCCAGTTATATTCCAGTAATGTATATATATTACTTTGTGGAGTTAAAAATGTCTCCATTTAGGAATTGGTCCTGGCAAGTTAAAAAATATTGATTTGTATGTCAAGCAATTGGATGAAACCATTTACAATTTTATCTAATAGTTCCAGTGCTATAATAGTCTTACAATTAGTTTCCATATTCCCTTTAATCCAATGGTCATCAACATGTGATCTGAGGATCCCTGAGGTCCTTGAAATCTCTTTTCTAACTATACATCTGTGTGGAAGAGAATTCTCTTTTACAGACTTCACCCAAAACATTTGGCAAAACAGATTTGATGCAGAAGGAAACAGGAGAGCCTAGTTGTCTTCCAGCAAGCTATGCAGGGACACCTAGGTGGCTCAGTGGTTGAGCATCTCCCTTTGGCTCAGGATGTGATCCCAGATCTGGGGATGGAGTCCTGCATCAGGCTCCCTGCGAGGAGCCTGCTTCTCCCTCTGCCTATGTCTCTCTCTCTCTCTCTCTCATGAATAAATAAAAAATTTTTTAAAAAGGTATTTATTGAAGAAATTCCAAAAATGCAAAACAATGTCATTCATCTACTAATTTTCTTTTGTTTTCATAAATGTAGTTGTGTTTCATTTAAAAAAATAGGTTATGTATGTTAGCATGCTATTATTTTCATTATTTTTAGAAGAGTAAATATTTTAAGTATTTCTCCATTCTAATTTCTAATTTCTAAATCTAGGGAGATATAAATCATATAAACAAAATAATTCTTGGGCCTTCAATAAGTTTTAAGACTGTGAATGGAATAAATGAGGCCTAAGATGGAATAGGTTGAGCACTGTTAGTAGAGTCTATCCTGGACACCATCATCAGACTGGTGGGATTTCATCATTCTGATATATCTTATGTGCCTTCCAACAGTTTGGACAGTGATTTTCCTTTATTCTTTTCTTTTCTTTCTTTATCTGTCATTATTTTATTTTTCCAGCTTTCTTGATGTATAACTGTTTTTTTTTTTCAACATGATTGTTGGCCCTGAGGATCTAGTGGTAGATCTAAAATGCCCCAGTTAGAATCTCTGAAAAGATCAAATCTGTACATGTTTCAATCTATAGAGTTACCACATCTATTTCATTTATGACCTCCAAGTAGACTGTAACTATTTAAGATTTTAGTTTTCCTCAATCCAGTCCCTCTGTAATATTGTTTCTGTTCTCTCTATCCAAATAGCTAACATTTGCTCATTCATCACTTTCACCATCTATATTCCACTCTAAATAGCCTCACTGAAAGTACCAGTTCAAACTGTCTCAAAGGGTATGATTTGGTTGTGTGCAATTATTTCTTTGGGTTCCTAATGAGCTGCAGTTGAATACTGCATTCCTAATTTATTCTGCATTTTATGTTGGCAGTTGAGAATGTTACTACATAGACAATGTGATATACCAACTAACCTGGGAATGTATATGTATCTTGAGAGGACAAAAGAAAAATTTGAAGCTGAATCATAATGGACATATAGTATTTACCAGATGATGGGAAATGGTGGAGGTAGGAAAAAGAATTTCATGTAGAAATGAATGTATATCTGTCCTGGAGTGAGAAATAGTATTGAAATTACAAATGTGGCTGTCACTGTAATAAAAAAGAACAGGATTCAGGTCATAAAAGATTTTATATGATACATTATTTTTGACATTAATGTGGGAGCAATCTAGACAACTCTAAATGTTTAAATGAAAGGTTAATATTTCAGCATTTTCCCTTTTAAAAATCTTTGTGTGTGAAAAATCTATGGAAGTGTAATGAGTCGGTTCTATTTTCCAAATATTCATCTATACGCAAATGAAACAATTTCACAAATACATTGATCATCAAAAGTAGCTGGGTATTAACGATAATAAGATATTTGAAGTAATTTTTGAAGATACTGCTTCAAAATCTATGTATTTTGTTTATAACAACCCAAAATCATGGCAGAATTTTCAATTTTTTAAAATTCATGTCAAATTACTAGTACCTACACCATTTTTCGGCCTATAGTTTGTTAAAGGACTAGAAGGTTTTTTTTTTCCCTTTCCAAATCACCTATAGTATCAATCTAAAGCGATTACAATTTCTAAAGTTTTTTTATACATCAGTTAAAGCAGTCTGTTCTTCTAATTGCCCTTATGTCTTTACATTTTCTTTACATTCTTCGCTGGAAATATGGAGTTAATATTGTAAAAGATACACTAATACACAACAATGTGAAGTAAATTTTCTGATCATCGTAAGACTTTCTTTAACGAGGAGCTAAGTTGAACCTCTGTAAAATACTGAAAGCATCAAGGTACATTCATGGCAATGCATCAGTTGGATTCATTTGAAATTAGAAATGGTGTGTGTTCATTGGAGCATTTAATATGATGCACAACAGAGACTAATTTATCAGAATAAAGTCAAACTAAATCTCAGTTAGAGAAAAAGACCACAATTAATTGTTTCAGGAGAGTCTTTGGGGTCAGGTTTGAACAGACTACATAAATTCTTTACAGTCCTATATTTTCCACCCCAAACTTAAAGAAGAAAACCCTATGCTCATTGACTCAAATCTCAGTTAATTATTTCAGTTTTGATATACTTCCCCACACAAAGTACATTTTAATTTCTCAAGTTTCTATTTGATTTCAAGGTCATCATTTTAATAAGACACTAAGACATTCTATTAATAATCATTTTCCACAATCAGCTTCTATTCCTTATGCATTGTTACTCTACTTATGTAGCAATAACTAGTTAAGCCTCCTAAAAGCTAAATAGTTTTAAAGTAAACCTGAAATACTAATTTTAAATATTATGTGATCCTGGGGCACCTGGGTGGCTCAGTGGTTGAGCGTCTGCCTTTAACTTAGGAGATCAAGTCATGCATTGGGCTCCTTGCAGGGAAACTGCTTTTCCCTTTGCCTATATCGTTGCCTCTCTCACTGTCTCTCACAGGTAAATAAATAAATATATAAAAAATAAATATTATGTGATCCTTTATGAATGCCTACCATGTCTCATAGAACTTTAACATATGAGATATAGGTTTGTCCCAAGTACAAATGTGCCTATTTAGAACATTTTCTGATAATTAGGAATAAATGTTCTGAGTATTTTTTTTTAGTGTGCTATATCTCTTATGATATTTTTAATTGAATGAAACCCCATAGGAATGCCTATAAGATGTGGGCATTATTCAGAAAGAAGGAGTGCTGTTAAGAGACTTGAAATTTTAATCAAATGGCTTTGGGGATAGAGATAAGAGAAGAGGAAGAAAAAAACAGAGATTCAGTTCAAAGAATTTTAGTAATTATGGCAGCAATAGATAATACTTTAAGCTAAAGATTAAAAAAAAGAAGAAACTTTTCTATTTTAGTTTCTCCTGCTTAAGAAGTCATGAATTTTGAAATTCTAGCAACATGTACTAGATTTACCTATGTACTAAATATTTTGAGGTTTATAAAGTATAAATATATAAAAATAATTGGACATTGCTCCACATCAAAGAGCCAACATGGTTGAAAGTAAACATACATTGGCATTAAATATAATCAAAGATATCTTTAAAAAGTTTAAGGATATAGAACTTGCTCACTTGAGTCTTTTTAAAACAATGTAAATCAGAGAAAATATTTTGAATAGCAGAAGAGTTACAATTTCTTCTTATATATGGCCTGAAGAGCTGTTGCTCATATATACAATCTGTATCCTCCGATCTCATTACTTAATTTAAACTGGAACTAAGTCCTTATCAAAGTGTACCTCAGTTGGAGACAAAGTTCTCCCTCATTTAACATGGGGAAAAGTTCACTCTTTATTCTGCACAGTAAATGCTGGCCGGCCACATTAATAAAGATTTACTAAATAATTAGGTTTATAACACAAATTAACAAAATATTATTTATATTATTTATTTTATTTTCAAAATATGTAAAATATACTATTTAACTTTATATGTTAACAAAATGTAATATTAAATTTTTACTTACGTATGGATATTAGGTACATGTAAAGTAATATCTGTCATCAACATAGTAAAAAAACAGTATTATAATTTCATAGCACTTTTGCATTTTGTTAAACTTTAATAAATAATTAGCCAAATTTTACTAAGATTCATAACTTTAAACTGTAGGTTCTAACAATATAATTTTTGTTTAATTTTAAGCATAAATTTAAAAGAAGAAATTGTGTAATTGTCACTATTATTTAACGTAGTACTTTACTGGAAGTCCCAGCCCCAGCAGACAACAAAAAGAAATACAAGGCATCCGTTTCAGCAAGGAAGAAGTAAAAACTTGTACTATTTGCAGATGATATGATACTCCACATAGACAATCCAAAAGACTCCACCAAAACCTGCCAGAACTGATACACAAATTTAATAAAGTTGCAGGACACAAAATCAATGTACAGAAATCTATTGCATTTCTATACACCAATAATGAAGCAGTAGAAAGAGAAATTAAGAAATAAAGAAATCTTACTTAATGAACATTTTTTACTTTACTTTTGTCCTTGAAAATATCAAATATTGAGGAATATGGAATTCATGATGATTTTGGTAAATTTCAACGTGGATTTTAAACTTTTCGGGTTGCTTAACTACAGTCAGTTGGGAGGCACCTGGACATATATTTACTCCTGTAATTTTTTCTTGTAGTCTTTAATAGAAAACAATGAACAATTTATCACTTTCATAAAATTTGATAATCATTTAAAGAACAAACGTGCTAATTAACTTATCTAAAGATAATATTTTTACTCTTGTATTTCTATTTTGAAATAAAATATCTAGTGTATACGAATAAAGTATGGATATATCTGGGGAAGGGAAAAAGATTGTTTCCTGTTGATGACTGTTAATTAACGCTGATAGTTGACTTATGAAGTACTTAAATTTTTATTTAACAATATTTAGGATTTTCTCTTCTCCCAGGAATCTAAATTAATTTACAAAATTATTAGAAGATCTTACTGGAGGAAAATTAAAGACATATCTAAAAGTACATATCTCACTATAATTATATATTTATGTATGTAAAATATAATTACAAAAATATATTTGTTTATAAATCACAGTTGTCTAAATAAAATGGCAACTCATTATCTTAAATAGCATAATTAGAATATCTTTGAGAAAGTTCAAAAGATATTTCTTTGCAGAATAACCTGCACATTATATAGGGATAGGACATGCATAGTAGGAGGGAGATAATTTGTTATAAAGTTTAAAAAAAAACTGCATTTGAAATAAAGAAATTTAAATGACTACTGAAATAGAATCAATACAATTTGTAACTAATTAAATGTAAGTAAAAATGAGAAAGAAGAAAATCAATGACTGGAGTTTGAATCCAGAATAACTATTGAATACATGAATACCTGCTGATAGCACATACTTAAGGATAGGAATTATGAGGATAAGTTGGTTTTTGGTATGTTTGGTTATTTACTTTCTTTTTTGTAAGGTTTAATTTATTTATTTATGAGAGACACACAGAGAGAAAGACAGAGACATAGGCAGAGGGAAAAGCAGGCTCCATGCAGGGAGTCTGATGTGGGACTCGATCCTGGAACTCCAGGATCACACACCCTGAGCCAAAGGAATCGTGCTCAGTCTCTGAGCCACCCAGGCATCACTGTTTGCTTTCTTGACATGGATATAGTTTGGAAATATGAATCTGGATTTCAAGAAATAAGTGATCACTGTAGACTCAAATTTAAGAATAAGATACAGAGAAGTTATTTTAGTGAATACATGAATGGATGGATAGTAACATATAAAGGTGAAAAGAGAAGAAGAATATGCAATCACTCTGGTTGTAGAGAAATATCAGAACAAAAGGTATTGAGAGAAGATATCAGATTTTTGTAATTTTGTGGGGTTTTTAAAAAAGATTTTATTATTCATAAGAGACACAGGAAGAGATGCAGAGACATAAGCAGAGGGAGAAGCAGGCTCTCTGTGGGAGCCCGATACTGGACTCTATTCCTGGGAATTCCGAGATCACTCCTTGAGCTGAAGGCAGATGCTCAACCACTGAGCCACCCAGGAGTCCTGATATCTGTAATTGTGAATCGCTGTTTATGAGTAAGGTAGAAAAATGGAATAAAATTAATGAATATTACTTGAAGAATCCCTAGGGGGACGTACCCAGTAGCAAATCTCAGACAAAGACTGTCAAATATTGTTATACAGTAAAAGAGGCTCATCCTGATGGTGAAAACCAATCAATCGTGTATAAAACAGCAAGACTGGATGCACAAGGTGATACCCACAGATTTGCTGGACAGCATTTCCAACAGGAGTGAGGAAATTGACCTGATGGAAGTATATAAGGAAAGATATATTTACAGAGTTCAGCTAGTCAATGAGACAGATTATAGCAGAGATTACATTGATTAGAAGACATTCCACCTGCCAACATAATATTGGCTACAGATTCGTCAATCAGATTTTTCAAAGAGCTAGGAAGAAGGGAAATGATAAAACAATTTCAATAAAATTTTATGCCTTCAGAAATTATCCTTGACAGACATTTTCAAACCTTCCAAGGACTCTGGAGAGTCCTTGCTTTGTTACAATACCACCCTTGTCACCTGTAAGTTGTATGATCTTGAGCAAATCAGTTTTTCTATATTTACTTCAAAATTTCATGTATAAAAATTTCTTAAAATAAAAATATTTGAATTATTACAGGTAAAGCACCTAGTGAAATGCTTAGAAATACTAATTACTATATGCATGTGTTATTATTATTGTAGTTTTTATTAAATGCATTCCTAACATGCCAGATTTGCAGTAAGCCTAAAAGGGACACTGGTCAGATTGGAACAAGTCAAAAGGCTCAGGGTGCAGAATAATATTTCTTCAGGAAAAGAAAATTAATAAAATATCTAAGGTATGGAGAGGAGATTGATTCAGCTGGGGAAATTATGTATTGCTAAGTTTATAGAAAACTAAACAGTGAGAGCGATAATAACATAGCTCACTCCATGATGGAGGTGTCTTACACTGGAGTATTATTCTTCTGGATGTGATAGTAGAAGTGAAATCACACCCTCGTACAGATTTCATACTGTCATCTATGTAAGTCCTCCAGTCCAAGCTAAAGAATATAGTTTGGATTTTTTTTTTTTCCTATAATACTGCTGTTTGCACTCAAACAACTCCAGTGCTTTGTGGACACATTAATCTCTTCAGACTTGTGCCCTATGAGGTCAGCTGACAAAAGGGGAAAAATGGACCAGACATAAAGAAAGGATGAGGAAAAGGGTTCTAATTTATTTCCCAGTGTTTAACAACTATATGATCCCATGGGAACTCTTGGTAATAAATGGCTCTGTTTTATCCCCAAATTCTCATTTCTTGGAACCCATAATTTTTGAAATTACCTAATAACATAAAAAGTCTTAGCTTATTGTTAATTCCTTGAGAACATGTATAATAAAAAGGCATGTATGTTTACCTCTACGTATCTAGTACACATTCTGTATATAATAAATGTTCAACAACTGTTTTTAAATGAATGTTGGGGTGATTTCCAACCTAATTTAACCTCATATTAAATTCTTGATGGGCAACATTTCTGTCATGATTCCATCTCCACAGATCACATAACATTCCATATGGTTTGGTTAGTCAGAATGTGGGGTTTCAGTGGTAGAAAACCAATTCTAACTAGCTCAGGAGGAAACATATTGCTGCTCACATTCTGTGAAATGAAAAGGAAAGCTCTTGCTTAATACATGAATGGGCCCTGGAGTTCAAAAGATGTCATCAGTTGTCCATATTTTTCTGTTCACTTGATTCACTTTGATTTATGTATTTTTTAAGTTAATTCTTAGGCAAGCCTTTTTCCACATGTTGGTCTTAATATCCACTGGCAGCCCAACGATCACCTGGTTCTCCGTCATATCCATTTTTAAAGAGAAATTCCCTCCTTCCTACAATCAATAAAGATCTCATGAAAAGGATTCTTATTATCTAGCTTTTTATAACCTTTAACATAATCACTACATCAGGGGTGGAGTGGGATATTGACTATCCTGGGTCATTTACCTAGAAAAAGGACCGTAGGACAATGACAATGTTGATGCCATCAGTTAGGAAAGGACACTTCTTGAAAGGAAAAGCATATTAAGCAGTCAAGAAGTGACCAAGGTACATTACATAGTCTAATTTTAATTGTTGATCTACTGTTCTCCATTATTAATAGAATTCAATCACCTGTACTTTCATTATGTTTTTATTTCTCCCATGCGTGCATTGATGTTTTAGATATCTTCATAACAAAACAGCCATAGTTTAGAGACTTAAAATAAAACATTTAATTTGCTGATGATTTTGTGGAAGGGCCTAGTTCGTGATTCATGTCCAGGTGGCAGAAAATGGAGTGTCTGGAAGTGGTGGATCCATTTCTTACACATGTCAAGTTTCTTGTTCTCCCCGTCTGATTTCATCTCATTTCTAAGATTTTGGCTCTTTCCTTTTTTCCTTCCTTCCTTTCTTCCCTCCTTTTCTCCTAATGGAATGTCTGTGTAAGGGTAAATGCACTTCCTATAGGATTTCTGGAAAATGTGAACTACTAGTCCATTTAAAGACTGTACTCTCTACTGGTCCCACATCATTACTTCTGCAATATTTTATTATTTCAGATGAAGCAAATGACATATATTACTCTGCCTCTTGAGAGGAGAGATATAAGTCACATTTCAAAAGAATAGTGAAAGAAAGATAACCATTGTGATGTTTTATGAACATAAAACACTGCTATTGCAGTGGGTAAATAAGATACGTCTTTACTGATCCAAGATTAAACATATCCATTTTTGTGATAGAGAAAATGATATGAATTCTTTTTGTTGAGAAAATCAGAATTTGAAGATTCATACATTGTGATTACTGTTCCATCAACAAGAGCTATAACAGCTAATTATTTTTTAACTATTAAAATTATTGATGTGTATGTTCCCACAAATTTCTTTTATAAAACAAATAATTAGTGCTCTATGTCAAAAGTTGATTATGATTAACAACATGATACCTACAAGTTTCTTGATTGCTTTTTCTTTTTCTTTTCTTTTCTTTTCTTTTCTTTTATCTTATTATTTATTTTTTCATGACAAATAGAGAGAGAGGCAGAGACATAGGCAGAGGGAGAAGCAGGCTCCATGCAGGGAGCCTGATGTGGGACTCAATCCTAGGTCTCCAGGATTCCGCCCTGGGCTGAAGGCGGCGCTAAACCACTGAGCCACCCGGGCTGTCCTCTAGATTGCTTTTAAAGCAGCTGTTTGCAAAGATCTTACACTGTGTGATTGGAGTTCCACTTTCTCTAAAGACAAGTCTCTAAAAATGTATACATGCATAGCATAAGCTCACAATTTATTTTAACAAGCATAATATAATAGGAAAAATGTTCTCTGAACAATATTACAAAAATATGGATTTCACATTACATCCATTAATGGCATTGTCATATGACAGTACTTAATATATCTCTTATAGGAGGATTAAAATGATTATATCTGATATGCCATCAAATTCCACTGTAATTTCTTTTTTTTTAAAGATTTTATTTATTTATTCATGAGAGACACACACACACACACAGAGAGAGAGAGGCAGAGACACAGGTAGAGGGAGAAGCAGGCTCCATGCAGGGAGCCCAACGTGGGACTTGATCCCAGGACTCCAGGATCACACCCTGGGCCAAAGGCAGGCTAAGCCTAAACCACTGAGCCACCCAGGGATTCCCTCCACTGTAATTTCTAAAATAAGATTATTAGTTATTTTGCCTCTCTTCTTTCCAGAACTTTTAAAACATCAAGTAAAGATGTTGCATAAGGAAATAATTAAAAACCCATGTTTAAAGTGCATAAATATTAAGGACTACAGCTACCATTTATTTACAGATAAATATTTTTTCTAATCATACACATAAATAGTAAAACAATACTTTTGTTCTCAGTTATACTTACCAGTTTTTCTGAAAGTGATCAATGCTGTCTTGTAGGAATAGAGCAATCTGAATATTCCTCCTATCAAACACTGGAAACAATGCAAAATGGCTGGTCCTAAGAAAGCTGAAAGAAGCTTGAGTGGTCACGGCAGCAATTCTTTCAAGCTTCCATTCATATAGCAAGTGGATCACAAAAGTGTCTAGAAATAAGTTTTCTAAATCTGTTATAATTCAGATAATGAGGAGAGAGCAAAGATTGGCATTGAAAATATTAATAAAATGTAAGATGCAAAATTGTACTATTGGCAGTCATTTTCACTTAAAATTTATCATCTTTTAAAAACTGAGATTCTCTACTTCTGATATTTTCCATTTCAAAAGTATGAGAAGGGCCTGTAGATTATTTTAAGATTCTAGGTAACTGCATATTTCAATTATTTTCTTGCTTGATTTTCTACATACATGATAAGAAAATGTTGGGAGCTGAAGGAGTATATTCTATGTTTGATATGAAGTCTTACAAAACAAGCATAAACACTAACTTGAATACTCATCTCGATTAATTTCTCTCTGAAAAATTGAACTTTTGAGTTACCTCAAAAATGCTATAAGTTAAATAGTATATCCTTACAAAATATATTATTTTCCCTAAGACTTAATGCATGACTACTTCAAAATATATGAAAATATATAAACTTCATCAGCAAATTATTAAATAAAAATATTTTAAGTATATTTGTTAATTATCAAATTGGAAAAACATTAAGATATTGTTATTCAGTACTTTATAGGGTTAAATTAAATTTGAAGTATGTGCAATGTGCCTGGAGAGTAATGATATATTTGCCAGAAAATATACCAATGTGATTTGGAAAACTGATGGATCAAATATATCACATTTTTTAAGCACTTGACTCAGAAATATTTCTGGTTTGGGGCTAAAAGGTATAAATAAAATTGGACATTACTTTAGGTGATAATTTCAATATTTATAAAAGACAAATATATTACCATGTATCCATGAACATGAATATACTAATGAATAAGCAAAATAAAAAGTTAATCATGAGGGAATGGTTAATATAAAGGAGAATATATATTGTATTAGACAGTGATCTCAGAAGTCTAGATCAATTTATCTATCTATCAATCTGTGTATCTCTGTGTGTCTGAGCATGTGTGTGGGTGTATGTGTTTAATTACTTGGTCATTTGAAGATGTCATTATCTACCAGAAGGTTGACACAATTCATTGGTGACAGATAAAGGAATTAAATATACTTGAAAGAAATATACAGATAAAGATGCTTACCCATTCACAAAGTAGTGCTGCATACTACATGGCCTGCTTGTTTTAATTACAGATAAAGAAATGAGAAGCATAAGAATATTCAGGCATTACAACATAAATATAAAAAGTTCTTCTGGACTTCAGAAGAAAAACTGAAAATTACTTGTAAAAGCATTAGTTAAGTAAAAATACAAATTAAAATGGATAAAGTTCTATATAAGAACAACAGAAAGAAGCAACAATTAGAAATCTGGAAAAATCAGTTTTACAAACTTCTTACAAATCCAATAACCTCAAATTATTTTTATTCACCCATGTATATGCACTCAAAGAAAGCATTATTTATCATCAAAAATATATTTCAGCAACTATGCCTTTATCCATTGGAAATAAGCCAGTGTCTCTGCAAGAGCATGCCATATCAGATGTTAAAACAAGGACTATCTGAGATCATGAACGGAGTGTGTAATATGTGACCTCACTAACCCCTTCCACACATACACAAATGCTACTGACCCATTAAAGAACAGCTCTGCTAGTGTTGGACCAAAGAATACAAGGAATCTTTCCAAATCAGGCAGTGAAGGTCCATGTATCCTCCTATGAGACTTCAGCCTCAGGCATTTTATTTTCATGCTCATTAATTCTCACTTGTCACAAATGGAAAAGATATTTTTGAAAGGTTACGATATTCAGGGATTGGTACTGTGATTCATATCCACTTATAGTTTATTCCATTGAGTGTTTTAAAATGAGAATAGGGCAGGGAAGGGAATCCTTAACCCAGCATATGAAATATTGGACATACCTTATGGATATTTACCTAACAACTTAAATATCTTTGCTTAGAAAACATAGGGGGTACCTAGAATAATTATGAGGACTAATTGTGCTAATTCATGCAGAAGTACCTTATAAACTAAGGCAAAATAGTTATGAATCATGAAGTATTTTAAATCCCCTATTAAATAGACACTAATCCAAAACATAGAGAACCTTTTAAGTATTCGTCAAAAGATGAGGAAAGTGGTCATTCTTATATATGCATCACTCATTTTTTCCCTCCTAGCTGCTTCATTTTATCTTATTAACTGCTAGTTACCTCCTCTTTGTCCTTCTTGGTTTGTGTAATAAGTCATTCATATCCTTCATAAACTAATTTTCCTCAGTCAAGTGAAGGAAAATTGTTCACTATGGTTAAAGAAAGATGCTGTTAAGAAACACATATATTACAGAAATGTCTTCAGTATTCATACCCTTAAAACCCATAGTGAGGACAGTGAAATGTTCTTACTTGTACAAAAATGATTGCACACTTTATACAGAGTGGCACTTCCCCTACCTTCCCGAGTCAGTAGTTTTTGCAAATATGCCATTAATCAGAACAGAGAACAGTTAGAAGTAGAACAGAAGCTGAATGGATCTTTATATCACATTAGATAAAGGCACCACAGAAACAAGAGATGGTAGGAAAATACATGACTTGTCATGATTTACTTCCTCAAATTTACCTTGGCATCTACTGTATCCTTCCAGGTGCAGCCTTGTACTTTAAAACCCAGTCCAGCGGGGCAGCCCCGGTGGCACAGCGGTTTGGTGCTGCCTGCAGCCTGGGGCGTGATCCTGGAGACCGTGGATCGAGTCCCACGTCAGGCTCTCTGCATGGAACCTGCTTCTCCCTCTGCCTGTGTCTGCCTCTCATTCTCTCTCTGTGTCTCTATGAATAAATAAATAAAATCTAAAAAACAAACAAACAAACAAAAAAACCAGTCCAGGGCAGCCCTGGTGGCTCGGCGGTTTAGCGCCGCCTTCCGCCCGGGGCGAGATCCTGGAGACCAGGGATCGAGTCCCACGTCTGGCTCCCTGCATGGAGCCTGCTTCTCCCTCTGCCTGTGTCTCTGCCTCTCTTTCTCTCCATGTCTCTCATGAGTAAATAAAATCTTTTTAAACAAATAAATAAATAAAACCCAGTCCATGTCGAACTTACAGTCCCATATTTATGAGCATTTAAATAACCCCCTATTTGTGAATTATGTACCCAGAGATACTTTTTTAAAAAAATCTCCATACCACAGGCAAGATTTAGTGTGTTGTATCATGAAAAAAAAAAATTAAAATAATGACTTTGATCTTTCCAAGCAAAATACAAATATAAAATACCTTAAAAATTCATATTATAAAATATTTACAAAATGAATGAGAATATTTAAATGAAATATCTATAACTAGTGAAGAATAATAGTGCACCACTTTTATACAAATCTCTTGCTTATGTGTTTTCCTAAATTCACTAAATTGTCATCACTTTGGGTAGGAGACCATAGATATGCATATGTTTTTTTTCTCTTGGATATTTTGATTGCCATTATTTTCTTAAAAGTCACACAAGATGCAACGATATGAATGACATATTATTTAAATAACATGTTATAATGCTTAAGAGCTTTTAATGGTGGTCATCTGCTCTGCCCAAGACTTTATAAACCAACTTAGAAGCAGACAGTTTTCTGAAGGAAATAAACAACACTTCTTTGGCTCAATATATCCATAAAATACTCACATAAATTAGTCATAATTACTTCCTTACTGTTTTTTATATTAAGTGCAAAACCAGGAAAATATATCTATATTTTTGGGATTGTAAATCAAGATAAAAAAATTCCGTAATACTAACATAGGGGTTATGTGCATGAGTATCCAAGGTAAAAGGTATAAATTCAAATCTCACTGCTATTTGTAATTGAATGATTTTGTGCAACACAGTATTTTATGACATAGATTTCTGATCTATAAAATGGAGAATATCATTTCTACCTCAAAAAATTCCTGTGAGATCATAAGCAATATAAATAAAACATTTAGCTTAGTGCATGACCCATAGTAATCAATCAACTAATTTTATCATTGTTAATTCTGGTGATAAAATGTTTATTTTTAATTCAATACTTAAAAGTAAGAGGTAGTAGATGTAATATAATTTAAAAAATCTCATCGACCAATTTTGAGACCCTGGCTAGCGGCCAGTTTCCCTTTCTTAGGTGAATCAATTCACAGTCCCATTGCCTCTCTTAACAGGTCTTCACACTCATACAGCCCTCCTAATCTCCGCCAGAGTAAATATCAGATAATCTGAGACAACCTCTGTGCCCCAGAAATTATAACTAGCTGATCCTAAGTATTCTTTCCCACGGGAAAAAACAATAAGGCTCTTGGCCACAATTCTTTCTCCCTTTGCCTCATGAATAACACAAGTGCTGGAATGACTTTATAAGTCCTGTTGCCATTTAAAAAATAAATATTTCATTCCAATATTTTCTCATCTAGAGTCTACTAATTCAGTTTTCTGGCAACAATGCTGCTCAATTGTTGGCAGTGATGACCTTAAATATTGATCCTTTCAATCTTTTAAAAAATATCTATAGTAAAATTGATTACCCAGAGGATAGTCTTTGGGTGGTACTTTTGTACCACATTTCTCAAGGAAATACAATGGGAACTGTATATAAAAATAAGCCCCCCCCCCCCCCCCACACACACACACAAAGCCCACAATTTAAGTTTGGTAACGGGGTGATCTCCCTAATATGATTTAGGTATTTCTCCATTTGGATATATATTTTGGGTAGTGTTGCCCCTCCTGATGCATTTGTAATCATTTCCTGCCCTGGTTGGTGCCCAGCAAGTTGATCTGCAGGGGTTCTAAAATAACAGTTGCAGTTTGGCACTTGTTTTCAGCAAAGGGCGTGATCTTGGGGTCCCGGGATCGAGCCCTGCATCGGGCTCCTCGCATGGGCCTGCTTCTCCCTTCCCTGTGTCTTTCTGTGTGTGTGTGTCTCTCTCTCTCTGTCTCTCATGAATAAATAAATAAAATCTTTTAATTTTTTTTTAAATAAATAAAATAACAATGGCCTTTCCTGTGTTCTGGCATCTGCTTGGGTATAACAATAGGGGCATTTGGAGAAGCATAAAGCCTTCTCTTAGGAATAAGAGGTCTTATTCCTCCAACTCTAATTGTGGAATTGTCTCAAATGGCAGTTTCTCTTGACCTGAGGTCACAACTCCTTCAAACCTACCTTCCCTCCCCTCCCTTTCTCTCTTTGGGTTGTAATAATTGCTTCCTGTCTTTGTCCCCTCAGGAACTATGGGTGGTAAGAACCCTACTACTTCTAGCTCCTGAAATATTAAACTGTTTCTTATGGTTTTCCTCTACTCCCAGGATTTTATCAGTGGTTCCTTGTTAAAGTTTCTACAAAATTCCCAAAATGAGTGTGAATTGGTCTTCTATTGGGACCCTGGTTGATGTATTTATGTTTTTTTTTTTATATTTATACTACTGTATTTTATTAACTAGCAATCCAAAAGGCCCTTTAAAAAAAAAAAAAAAAGGCCCTTCCATGAGAGGCAACACAAACTAGATTCTTTTCAGAGGACATGATTTTGAAACTTTCATCTTTTCAATGAAAAGCCCACTTAAAAATATGGCATATGAGTTTAACTAATTTGGAAATAATGCTTCTATTTTTTTATGCAGACAGTTTAAACTCAAAACCATGGACCAAGCCAGATAATCAGAGAACAAAATACTGGAAACACATCATTTTAGTTTCTTTATTGGGCTTGTTTCCTGTAATGGACTCCTGAGTATACCTTTACCTAACATTAAGGGCTTTTACAAACATGGAACAATATGACTTTTTTTTTTTTTTTTACATTGTACGTATTGTTTTAATGAAGTCAAGGCTACATTAGTCTGCATCTTGTAGAATTCTCTTATGTCCCTTGGAAGAAAAATTTCTCAGTTGTTGGTATTGGAAAAAAGCCCTGCATTTCTTGAAAATTAGGATTTATTTATTTATTTATTTATTTATTTATTTATTTATTTATTTTTAAAGATTTTATTTATTTATTCATGAGAGACACAGAAAGAGAGGCAGAAACATAGGTAGAGGGAGAAGTAGGCTCCTTGCAGAGATCCCAATGCAGGACTGGATCCCGGGACTCTGGGATCACGCCCTGAGTCAAAGGCAAACACTCAACCGCAGAGCCACCCAGGTGTCCCAAGGTTTGTTTTAATCTTTAGAAACTTAATCATTTAAGTGATATTTTTTCTACTTATTTGGTGGCTAAGGTGTTTAGGACACGTTTTATAACTAATATATATTTATGATTTTGAAATTTTCTAAAAACTTTATGGTTTGCATTCCTGAAAATTACTCTTTTTCCTGATCTATTACTTTCCAGTTTTATATTTGACCCATTTTCCACCAAAAATTTACTTTTTTGTTTGTATTATATATATTCTTATAAGCCATCCATAGTTATTGCGACTAAAGACAGAATAAAATTGTATATCTATGGTAATATAAATATTTTATCTTAGGAGTTGTTCTCAAAGCTGAGAACAATTGGTGTAAAGTAACCCCATATGCTAATGTCAAATAAGATACAAGATGTTCTATGAAGGACTTACAAGGTGTGGGGGTAAACACTAATTCAAAAACAATTATTAAAATTGGGATGCCTGAGTGGCTCAGCAGTTGAGCATCTGCCTTTGGCTCAGGCATGATCCCAGAGTTTAGGGATCAACTGTGGGGAGTCTGCTTCTCTCTTTGCCTACGTCTCAGCCTTCTCTCTGTATCTCATGAATAAATAAATAAAATCTTTTTAAAAATTATTAAAATAAAATTTACACGTCACAAAGTTTGCCAATAAAGTATACAATTAGTTGGTTTTTAGTGTATTTACAGAGTTGTGCAATGGTTAATACAATCTAATTTTAGACCATTTTTGTCACCCCAAAAGAAATACCATGCCTATTGGCAACCAGTCCTCATCTACCCACTTCCAGTCCTATGCAAATTTTAATCTATTTTTTGTCTTTATAGATTCATCTATTTTTGACATTTCACATAAATTCAAGAACCCTACAATCTATGGTATTCTGTGTCTGACTTTTTCACTTATGACATGTACCTGCACTTCATTCCTTTTTATTGCCAAATAATATCCCATTGCATGGATATACTATAGTTTGCTTATCCATTCATCATTGAGTGACATCCAGGTTGTTCCTGCCTTTTAACTACTATGAATTTTTCCATGAACGTTCACTCATATGTTTCTGTATGGATGGACATACGCTTTCTACCTATCGGGTACATAACTGGCATAGAATTTCTGGGCTATGTAATAACTTCATGTTTAACATATTGAGGAATAGTCAAACTACTAAAAAGAAGTTTAGAAAACCATTTCTTATCATTCAATTTGAATGTATAAATGAGTTTCATAAATAGAATCTCTTGCACTGGGCAAAGAAGTCAGTATTGGGAATTTGTTTGGTTTGATTTACCCTTCTGGATACAGTAGGTAAGGAAGTGCCTCCACTCAATTTTTCCAAGTGGAAAGGTATTTTGGAGAAACTTCTGGAAAACTTGGTCTATATTTTATTAAACCTAATATACTCAGTATTATGTATCTCTCCCTCTTTTGAAAAATGCTGGAGATAGGCAAATCAAAAATGGAGATCCAGAAGAAGTAAACTATTGAAAAGTAATTACAAACAGCCAACCAGGAACGTGCACCAGGAACGTGCCATCTGTGGGAGAGGTCTGCACATGAAGGTCTTTCTGCTAGTTATCTTTCCTCTTATCTCTCCTCTATATTTCATCTCAGTCATGAGTTTGCAAAGGCTGTCTAAGAAAAAGGGAAAGAGGCAAAGATGGAGAGCTATTAAGCTGAATTCTTAAATCCTTCAAACTTTGTGTTATCTCTTACACCCAGGATGGTAGATATGCCAGGAATATATGTCCTCTTTGCTTTTCCTGGCTATTGCCCAACTACAGGCTTCAATTTATATCACCTTGTCCAATCAATCTTCCCTAAAACACCTCACATTTTTCTTTGAGACCAGGACTCATATTGCTCTTAGTTGATCTAAAAACATGCTGTTCTTCTCTCCCATTAATACTGTAACTTACTGTAGCATATCTTGAGTTCCTGCTTATCTCCATGAGGTAAACTAGATGAAGCATAGTGATATAGGAGCACATGGACATCCACTTCACAACTAGTTCTCCAAAACTCAACACGGTGACCAACACTTAACTGATGCTTAATAACCATTCATTCTATCCATTAATAATTAGTGCATTGACCTCAGAATCAAAAGACAGGCTCAAATTCAATTTTCTCCTGCAATTACTTCATCACTTTTTTTTTGAAAGGTACAGTTTCAGTCTTCATGTTTTCATCTGCAAAATGACTATTGGGCAAGATGGACATTGTGTTTTTCCTGTCAATTCCGATTGGAAGGCTTAGTTGTAGTTTAACTGTTTTTCAGGAAGTGCTCCTCTACATGTAACTGAGTTAGAAGTGCCAGAGTATCAATTACTGAAGTCTTAATCAGTTATCACTGATGTACATCACCTTAATTTATTTTATCTGGAATGATTGAAAGGTATTTCCTAACACTAAAATTTGTTCCACTTATATATTTAAGTGTTCCCAAACAATTTTTTTAATATTAATGTAGTTAAAATCTTTTCTGAGAGTTTCAAATACTATTTTTTATTTTATTATTTGAAGTGAAAATATAAAATTTTAGAATATCTTTATTTCTTCTGATTTTTATATCTCTCAAATATGTTTTATTTTTCCTTTGGATCTATTAAAAGTATCAATAAAATCAAGGATTTAAGAAATGTCCATTTATTATTAATCTGCTTTCCATTTATTGTTTTATAACATAACACTGGTTTATGAACTCATGGATTTTTAATTTAGACATTAATATCTTTTTTGCTACGCTGAATAGCTGAATATGATGAATGCTGACTTTATTACACAGTGCAAGAAAACATAGACTTGTTATCTATATTTAATTTATATCAGATATTTTTCATTTTTGCACAGTGTGGTTATTATAATTTTGGATACGTACCTTTAAGAACACCTACAATGTGTTTTAAAAAGAACACCTACAATATGTTTAAAATTTGATCTGAGTATTGGAAAAAATTTGACTTCTAAAAACTGAGATTTATAAATACATGATAGCTATTTATGATAAAACTGAATTTCACTTATCAAAGAAGAGGTTAAATTAGATATATTATACATAAAAAGTAAAATGAAACATTCCAAAAATCAGATATTAGTAAACTAATTACTTTCAAGTATTTTAATACTCAAAATATACATCTGTGTCTTTTATCTGAAAAATGAAATTGGGAGGTTTAATCTATGCTTTACAAAAAATGATTTGAGAAAAGAAAGAAGAAATGATCCAAATATGCCTATGATGAATGAAGAGGTGTCCAGTCTCTGCTTAAGCCAGACACTGTGCACTGTGGAATTTTTGTCACAAAACTGCAAAAAACATGTGTCTGTTTCCCTTAGTTTGTATGTACATGAGTACACACACACACACACACACACACACACACACCACTTTATTTTTTCCTCCTTTAAATAAGCCTGATTATATACAGAAGTCTCTTCTACCTGACTTGATCTATTAAGGTATTACTACTTTAATGTCTCTTTAGCATTCCCTATTGCTCTACTCTTTGGTCAATACTTTTAAAAATATATTTTATGCCACTGCAAGTTTAAAGTGACTAGCTTTTCAATGGATCCCTCATGTTCTCCAAAGGTGAAAACCAATTAATGAATCTAGTTCATTAGTTAATTAGCATGACATTGAAGTTTCCAGAACCCCTTTTTCTTCTGTTGGATGAAATTGAATTCAAGTTCTGTAGGGAAAACTCAGCTCTCTCACAGTTAAAAGTAGGTAAAACGTGATGAGTTATAAATTAGGTATCGTTAGAGCCAAACTTTATAGGTGTTCTTTCAAAATCTGCAAATGCAACATTTGGGTAGTAACCTGAAACACTAATCAAAGAAGTAACATTCCTTTAACTCTGATGATATTATTTACCTCTAATAATAATATTTTTTATACATTTTGCAGTTGTAAACAAACTACGCTGTTAGAAAGCAGAATAATTGGTAGAAAACTACATCTCTGATACTCAAATTTCTTTTGTCTGACATTGAAAGCATTTGCTGACTTTACTATGCAAGAATTTGTAGCACTAGGGAAATTAATAATGTGATTTTCCCTGCACTGATTGAGTGATAATACATTTGTGTTTAGTGAGTATAGCAGTGTTTTCTCAGAATATTGGTTGCTAGGGCTGTTATGACATACTGTGCTTGGGCTCTGAAATAAATTTTCTAAGAAGATAAATTGAAGCCAACTTTCCTTGTTGGTTTTGATTTATTAATAGATTGATTGATTTAATATTTATTTGGTATTGGTTTTCAGTGAAGACCCCCAGCCACATCCCCAGTAAGAAGTAACCAGGCACAGAAAGGCAAATTAACTCTTTCTGGAATTGCATTTTCACACCAAGTGACTTTTGCTGCCAAAAGTAGATGTGCCTTGTGAGCCAACTGCAGTTAATCATAATCTAAATTGTGTTGGTAGAGTCAAATGTTGTAAAATTCAGATGTATTAAGAAGAAGATATCCAGATGACTTAAACAAGAATAGTGGCAGGTTCTAGAGGCAGATTTTCTACACATTATATCACATATAAAGTTACAATATACAACCCCCCCAAAGACACATTTAAATGAACATTCTTGAAATTTATCTACATTTAAATAAGAAATTTAAAAAAAATACAGGCACCTGAGTGGTTCAGTGGTTGAGCAATTGCCTTTGACTCAGGTCCTGATCCCAGGGTCCTGGGGTTGAATCCTGCATCAGGCTCCCCACAGGGAGTGTGCTTCTTTCTCTGCCTATATCGCTGCCTATATCTCTGCCTCTCTCTGTGTCTCTTGTGAATAAATAAATAAGATATATTTTTTAAAAAGAAATTTTAAAAAATAACAATTACTTAGGATACCTCTTGATGAATTATATATATTGAAATATTTTAAATATTTTAAAATTATAAATTTTAATATTTATTTTTTATATATTTATAAATTATAATATTTTCAATATTAGATATTTTTAAATATCTAGTGCATTATGAGGGCTATGCAATGTGCTGAGCATTTAAATAGATTATTTGGTTTATATAAGTTACAAACTGTTTTCTAGTTACTACCAACGGTGACAATTTTCTTGCATCTCAGTGAAATACAATACTAGTCTGCATCATATTTACTGTCAAATTGCATCATATTTACTGTCCATATTTCTTAAGAGAATGTATATGTAAAATAATTTAAGAATAAATGAAATACAAGGCTAAAAGCATACTTGACAAAACACATTATTTCTATTACTATAAGGTTCATATTAAAAATGTCTTCAAGTTTTTAATTTGAGGGAATAATTCCTACTTTTGTGTTTGTCAGAAATAATGAAAACAGAAAAAGACATAGGTGTGTATAAATGTACTAATTTGTAAATTCTTTTTTTGTGCTTAATTCCTCAAAAGCAGTGATGTACTGTCATAAGAGAAATTTTTTGAAATTTCTTATATTTTAAATATTACCATACAAAAGAAGTCAACCTAGTCTTCTACTACATCTAGTGATAAGTTTCACCAATATTCTTTTTTTCAAAGATTTATTTATTCATGAGAGACACAGACTGAGAGAGAGAAGCAGAGACATAGGCAGGGGGAGAGGTAGGCTCCTCTCAGGGAGACTGATGCAGGATCACGACCTGAGCTGAAGGCAGGCACCCAACCATTGAGCCACCCTGGTGTCCCACTCTAAAAATATTCTTATCTTAATGAGAAACATTATAAGATTTAGAAGATAAATGAAATAGTAGCTAGAAGAGAATACTTTGGAGGCGGGTCAAGATGGTGGAAGAGTAGGGTCCCCAGGTCACCTGTCCCCACCAAATTACCTAGATAACCTTCAAATCATCTTGAAAATCTACGAATTCGGCCTGAGATGTAAAGAGAGACCAGCTGGAACGCTACAGTGAGAAGAGTCCAGGCTTCTATCAAGGTAGGAAGACCGGGAAAAAGAAATAAAGAAACAAAAGGCCTCCAAGGGGGAGGGGCCCTGCAAGGAGCCGGGCTGAGGCCGGGGCGAGTGTCCCCAGGACAGGAGAGCCCCGTCCCGGAGGAGCAGGAGCTGCACCGACCTTCCCCGTGGAAAGGGGCTCGCAGGGAGTTAGAGCAGGACCCAGGAGGGCGGGGATGCCCTCGGGCTCCCTGGGACACTAACAGGCACCTGCGCCCCGGGAGAGCCCCACACCCCGGGCCGAGCTCCCTAAAGGGCTGCAGTGCGCACGGCTGGGCCCGGAGCAGGTCGGAGGGGCTCGGGCGGCAGCTCCACGGAGGGGGCTGCGGGGCGGGAGCGCGAATTCAACAGCGCAGGCCCCGGGGCACAGGGTGCCGGGACACAGCCCAGGATCCGGCCTCCCCCGGGACAGGCAGAGGCCGGGAGGGCCCAGAACAGCGAGGACGCTCCTGCCCCGAGCTGAGCAGATCAGCGGCCCCGCCCGGGAGCCCCCAGGCCCTGCAGACAGAGAGCCCCGGAGTTACTGCGGGAGCTGACTCCAGGGCTGCAGAGCTGGCCCCGCCACTGCGGTTGTTCCTCCTGGGGCCTCAACGGGGTAAACAACCCCCACTGAGCCCTGCACCAGGCAAGGGCAGAGCAGCAACCCCAAGTGCTAACACCTGAAAATCAGCACAAAAGGCCCCTCCCCCAGAAGACCAGCTAGACGGACAGGGGAAAAACAATTATTGACCAAGCAGCACTGGAAAGTTCCAGTGGAATTCAAGGGAATTACAGTATTCAGAGAGGTTACTCCCCCTTGTTTGTTTTTTGTTTTTGTTTTTGTTTTGTTTTGTTTTGTTTTTTGTTTTGTTTTTTTGTTGTTGTTGTTTTTGGTTTTAGATTTCTGTTTACTTCCCCCCCTTGTTTTCTTTTTCTTTTTCTTCTCTTTTATCTCTTTTTTCTTCCTTTTTTCTTTTTTTCCTTTTCTTTTCTTCTTTCTCTTCTCTCTTTTTCCCCACTTTCCCAGTACAACTTGTTTCTGGCCACTCTGCACAGAGCAAAATGACTAGAAGGAAAACCTCACCTCAAAAGAAAGAATCAGACACAGTGCTCTCTCCCAGAGTTACAAAATTTGGATTACAATTCAATGTCAGAAAGCCAATTCAGAAGCACTATTATACAGCTACTGGTGGCTCTAGAAAAAAGCATAAAGGACTCAAGGGACTTCATGACTGCAGGATTTAGATCTTATCGGGCAGAAATTAAAAATCAATTGAATGAGATGCAATCGAAACTAGAGGTCCTAACAATGAGGCTTAACAAGGTGGAAGAACGAGTGAGTGACAAAGAAGACAAGTTGATATGGCAAAGAGGGAAACTGAGGACAAAGGAGACAAACAATTAAAAGACCATGAGGATAGATTAAGGGAAATAAATGACAGCCTGAGGAAGAAAAACCTATGTTTAATTGGGGTTCCCGAGGGCGCCAAAAGGGACAGAGGTCCAGAATTTGTATTTGAACAAATCCTAGCTGAAAACTTTCCTAATCTGGGAAGGGAAACAGGCATTCGATCCAGGAAATAGAGAGAAACCCCCTAATCAATAAAAACTGTTCAACACCTCGACATTTAAGAGTGAAGCTTGCAAATTCCAAAGATAAAGAGAAGATCCTTAAAGCAGCAAGAGACAAGAAATCCCTGACTTTTATGGGGAGGAGTTATTAGGTTAACAGCAGATCTCTCCACAGAGACCTGGCAGGCCAGAAAGGGCTGCCAGGATATATTCAGGGTCCTAAATGAGAAAAACATGCAACCAAGAATACTTTATCCAGCAAGGTTCTCATTCAGAATGGAAGGAGAGATAAAGAGCTTCCAAGACAGGCAGGAACTGAAAGAATATGTAACCTCCAAACCAGCTCTGCAAGAAATTTTAAGGGGGACTCTTAAAATTCCCCTTTAAGAAGAAGTCCAATGGAACAATCCACAAAAACAAGGACTGAATAGATATCATGATGACACTAAACTCATATCTTTCAATAGTAACTCTGAATGTGAATGGGCTTAATGACCCCATTAAAAGGCACAGGGGTCAGACTGGATAAAAAAGCAGGACCCATCTATTTGCTGTCTACAAGAGACTCATTTTAGACAGAAGGACACGTACAGCCTGAGAATAAAAGGTTGGAAACTATTTACCATTCAAATGGTCCTCAAAAGAAAGCAGTGGTAGCCATCCTCATATCAGATAAACTAAAATTTACCTCAAGACTGTAGTGAGAGATGAAGAGGGACACTATATCATACTTAAATGATCTCCAACAAGAGGACTTCACAATCCTCAATATATATGCCCCGAATGTGGGAGTTGCCAAATATATCAATCAATTAATAACCAAAATGAAGACATACTTAGATAATAATACACTTATACTTGGTGACTTCAATCTAGCGCTTTCTACCCTCGATAGGTTTTCTAAGCACAACATCTCCAAAGAAACGAGAGCTTTAAATGATACACTGGACCAGATAGATTTCTCAGATATCTACAGAACTTTATATCCAAACTCAACTGAACACACTTTCTTCTCTAGTGCACATGTAACTTTCTCCAGAATAGGCCACATACTGGGTCACAAATCAGGTCTGAACCGATACCAAAAGATTGGGATTGTCTCCTGCGTATTCTCAGACCATAATGCCTTGAAATTAGAACTAAAACACAGGAACTTTGGAAGGAATTCACACACATGGAGGTTAAGGACCATCTTGCTAAAAGATGAAAGGGTCAACCAGAAAATTAAGGAAGAATTAAAAAGATTCATGGAGGGATCCCTGGATGGTGCAGCAGTTTGGCGCCTGCCTTTGGCCCAGGGCGCGATCCTGGGAACCCGGGATCGAGTCCCACGTCGGGCTCCCGGTGCTTGGAGCCTGCTTCTCCCTCTGCCTGTGTCTCTGCCTCTCTCTCTCTGTGTGTGTGACTATCATAAATAAATAAAAAAATTTAAAAAAAAGATTCATGGAAACTAATGAGAATGAAGATACAACCATTCAAAATCTTTGGGATACAGCAAAAGCAGTCCTAAGGGGGAAATACATCGCAATACAAGCATCCATTCAAAAACTGGAAAGAACTCAAATACAAAAGCTAATCTTACAAATAAAGGAGCTAGAGAAAAAACAGCAAATAGAACCTACACCCAGCAGAAGAAGAGAGTTAATAAAGATTCGAGCAGAACTCAACGAACTTGAGACCAGAAGAAATGTGGAACAGATCAACAGAACCAGGAGTTGGTTCTTTGAAAGAATTAATAAGATAGAAAAACCATTAGCCAGCCTTATTAAAAAGAAGAGAGAGAAGACTCAAATTAATAAAATCATGAATGAGAAAGGAGAGATCACTACCAACACCAAGGAAATACAAACAATTTTAAAAACATATTAAGAACAGCTATACACCAATAAATTAGGAAATCTAGAAGAAATGGACGCTTTCCTGGAAAGTCACAAACTACCAAAACTGCAACAAGAAGAAATAGAAAACCTGAACAGGCCAGTAACCAGGGAGGAAATTGAAGCAGTCATCAAAAACCTCCCAAGACACAAAAGTTCAGGGCCAGGTAGCTTCCCAGGGGAATTTTTTCAAACGTTTAAAGAAGAAACCAAACCTATTCTACTAAAGCTGTTTGGAAAGATAGAAAGAGATGGAGTACTTCCAAATTCGTTCTATGAGACCAGCATCACCTTAATTCCAAAACCAAAGACCCCACCAAAAAGGAGAATTATAGATCAATATCCCTGATGAACATGGATGCAAAAATTCTCAACAAGATACTATCAATAGGATACAACAATACATTAAGAAAATTATTCACCATGACCAAGCAGGATTTATTCCTGGGACACAAGGCTGGTTCAACACTTGTAAAACAATCAATGTGATTCATCATATCAGCAAGAGAAAAACCAGGAACCATATGATGCTCTCAATAGATGCAGAGAAAGCATCTGACAAAATACAGCATCCATTCCTGATCAAAACTCTTCAGAGTGTAGGGATAGAGGGAACATTCCTCAACATCTTAAAAGCCATCTACGAAAAGCCCACAGCAAATATAATTCTCAATGGGAAAAACTGGGCGCCTTTCCCCTAAGATCAGGAACAAGGTAGGGATGTCCACTCTCATCACTGCTATTCAACATAGTACTAGAAGTCCTAGCTTCAGCCATCAGACAACAAAATGAAATAAAAGGCATTCAAATTGGCAAAGAAGAAGTCAAGCTCTCCCTCTTCACTGCTGACATGATACTCTACATAGAAAACCTAAAAGCCTCCACCCCAAGATTGCTAGAATTCATACAGCAATTTGGCAGTGTGGCAGGATACAAAATCAGTGCCCAGAAGTCAGTGGCATTTCTATACACTAACAATGAGACTGAAGAAAGAGAAATTAAGAACTCAATCCCATTTACAATTGCACCCAAAAGCATAAGATACCTAGGAATAAACCGAACCAAAGAGGTAAAGGATCAATACCCTAAAAACTATAGAACACTTCTGAAAGAAATTGAGGAAGACACAAAGAGATGGAAAAATAGTCCATGCTCATGGATCGGCAGAATTAATATTGTGAAAATGTCAATGCTATCCAGGGCAATTTACACGTTTAATGCAATCCCTATCAAAATACTATGGACTTTCTTCAGAGAGTTAGAACAAATTATTTTAAGATTTGTGTGGAATCAGAAAAGACCTTGAATAGCAAGGGGAATTTTAAAAATGAAAACAGATTTCAGGTTGTACTACAAAGCTGTGGTCATCAAGACAGTGTGGTACTGGTACAAAAACAGGCACATAGATCAATGGAACAGAATAGAGAATCCAGAAGTGGACCCTCAACTTTATGGTCAACTAATATTCCACAAAGGAGGAAAGACTATCCACTGGAAGAAATACAGTCTCTTCAATAAATGGTGCTGGGAAAACTGGACATCCACGTGCAGAAGAATGAAACTAGACCACTCTCTTTCACCATACACAAAGATAAACTCAAAATGGATGAATGATCTAAATGTGAGACAAGATTCCATCAAAATCCTAGAGGCAACACCCTTTTGGAACTCAGCCACTGTAACTTCTTGCAAGATACATCCACGAAGGCAAAAGAAACAAAAGCAAAAATGAACTATTGGGACTTCCTCAAGATAAGAAGCTTTTGCACAGCAAAGGATACAGTCAACAAAACTAAAAGACAACCTACAGAATTGGAGAAGATATTTGCAAATGATGAATCAGATAAAGGGCTAGTTTCCAAGATCTATAAAGACCTTATTAAACTCAACACCAAAGAACAAAGAATCCAATCATGAAATGGGCAAAAGACATGAACAGAAATCTCACAGAGGAAGACATAGACATGGCCAACATGCACATGAGAAAATGCTCTGCATCACTTGCCATCAGGGAAATACAAATCAAAACCACAATGAGATACCACCTCACACCAGTGAGAATGGGGAAATTAACAAAGCAGGAAACCACAAATGTTGGAGAGGATGTGGAGAAAAGGGAATCCTCTTGCGCTGTTGGTGGGAATGTGAACTGGTGCAGCCACTCTGGAAAACTGTGTGGAGGTTCCTCAAAGAGTTAAAAATAGATCTGCCCTACGACCCAGCAATTGCACTGCTGGGGATTTACCCCAAAGATATAGATGCAATGAAACGCCGGGACACCTGCACCCTGATGTTTCTAGCAGCAATGTCCATAATAGCCAAACTGTGGAAGGAGCCTCGGTGTCCATCGAAAGAAGAGTGGATAAAGAAGATGTGGTTTATGTATACAATGGAATATTACTCAGCCATTAGAAATGACAAATACCCACCATTTGCTTCGACGTGGATGGAACTGGAGGGTATTATGCTGAGTGAAGTAAGTCAATCGGAGAAGGACAAACATTATATGTTCTCATTCATTTGGGGAATATAAATAATAGTGTAAGGGAATAGAGGGGAAGGGAGAAGAAATGGGTGGGAAATATCAGAAAGGGAGACAGAACATGGAAGACTCCTAACTCTGGGAAATGAACTAGGGGTTGTGGAAGGGGAGGAAGGAGGGGGGGTGAGGGTGACTGGGTGGCAGGCACTGAGGGGGGTACTTGACAGGATGAGCACTGGGTGTTATTCTGTATGTTGGCAAGTTGAACACCAATAATAAATAAATTTGTTATTACAAAAAATAAATATATAAATAAAAGAAAATACTTAAAAAATCTATTGCAGTATTTTTCAAAATTAGCTGTTGATATTTCTAAATCTAAAGTTAAATCTAGGCAGTTGCTTATTAGTGGAGGCAGTTTCTATCCAATGTGGTGGCAAAACAGACAAGTATAACCTGATTTGAGTATGAACATAAAATCTGTATAAAATGAAGTCTATTCTCTTTCTAAACAAAATTCTTCTGGTTTCCTGGGATGTTATAATGACTAATGAATACTATAATTTTCCTATACATAAATATAAATGGAAAGTAAAGTCTGATAATGCTAAATCTCAGTAACTACTCTAAGTCATTTATTTATAGGGATAAAATAATATATTTCACTTACATTTGACATTTTACAGGATTATAGCCATAGCTATCCTTCATAGAAATGCATTCTTTTTAAGACTTCGCTATTTTATCTATTTATTTTTTGTAAGACTTTGCTATTTTAGGCTAAACCGAAAGATATTTGTAATAAGACAAATTCATGTAGCCCTAGAATAGTCGATTACAAAGACTTCAATGTAGTCATATTTTAAATTTCAGTATAATATGAAAGAATAAAACATACATTTAATTTAATAAGCAAGTAAATTAAAAACATATTTGTATTTTTTTTCTATAAAAAACAATTTGAAACCCTTTCTCCCACTTTTCAGTCATGTAATGGATATAGTTAGTTAAACTGAATAATTGGTACAAAATTAATTGCCTATCTCTCTCAAGGTTTCTTACTCTTAAGAAACTCTTATGTTTCTTTCAATAAACCTTTAAAGGGTGTCCTGGCCTGATTTTAGAATCCATATATGTAACAAATCAAATACTTGTTTATCTCTATACTTCCGCATTTTCCTTTACCTTAATAGGTAAATATTGCCAGAGGATGTTGTAAATTTTCAAATTACCCTAGTCCTAGCACATTACCCATTTTACAGCATCCCTTAATATTCTATCTGTGTTTATTGTCATCATCATGATATAAGAGGAAAACTATAGTAAGGGAATTTGCCATCCCTAATTTAAAAAACAGGTATGTGGGGGTAAATTCAATACAACTGATCCTTAGCTGCGCTTATTTTAACTTTTGTAAGTTTTATGCATGATAGCTACAGTAAAATATGTTTTATTATCAAGGTGGCAGAGATTATGTGGATCTATATTGAATAAAACTCTTTTACTGACAGAGCAGTCACTATACTTACACAGTTTGCCTTTATTTCTTCCTGCTGCTCCCATAAAGGGAAAAAGAAACGCAAAACTCTGAGGTACACTTAATATTAGACAAAACACTTTAAAAAGGAAACTGACTACAGAGAGTTTCTTTGTCAGACTAATATGTCACTTTTCATGGGAAGAACATTTCACACACATCTCATAAAAATTGTTTTATAATAAAGTAAGTTCCGGTTTTCATGAGATCAGTCTTTTAACTTTTTTTCTTACAATCTATTTTGAGAGTCAAGCATTTGAAAACATTCAAATTTAATATATCATCTCCTAGAAATGATGTTTTAAATGTCCTGCAACAAGATCTCATAGAAAAGGGGTTACTCCTTCAAATATTAGATGCCTTCCTGTATATTGCCCACAACGTAAAGAGGAAGAGTAACTCTTCAATCTTGAGATCATCAGGGGTCAAGCAGGAAAATTCTCACTTGTTTTCTTGTCATATTAAGGTATAATTCATCTATAACAAATGCAAATAAACAGCTTATTAAGCGACCACCGACAAGATCAAATCATAGATGGGCATTAAGGAGGGCACATGATGAGATGAGCACTGGGTGTTATAGAATATGTTGGCGAATTGAATTTAAATAACATTTTTAAAAAGTCCTTTTATCACTCTCCAGTCAGTCCTTTTCTTTGACCACATGGGAAACCTATGGTTCTGATTTCTACCAGCATCGCTTAATGTTGCTTGTCCAAGAGATTTGTATAAAGGGACTGTGAGAAGATCTGCTCTTTTTGTATGTCTTCTTGCATTTTTATTGCAATGCGACATTCAGCTTTATGGATATACCACAATTTGTTTATCTAAGACTGCTCATTTCAAGTCACTGAGATGAATATCTCTAACAAGCATTTCTAAGACTAGGATAGTTGGTTGACAGTAGATGTTGTGGTTGCCCCTTTGTTTTCCAGGAACTAAGGAGGGCTACAGGAAACAAATGCATAGCACAGATCTGGAGGAATGTTTGACCGCTTAAGGGAAAGTTAGCTTTATTTTATTTTATTTTTTAAATATTTTATTTATTTATTCATGAGATACACAGAGAGAGAGAGAGAGAGAGAGAGAGGCAGAGACACAGGCAGAGGGAGAAGCAGGCTCCCCGCAGGGAGCCCAACGTGGGACTCGATCTGGGAACTCAAGGATCACACCCTGGGCTGAAGGGGGCGCTAAACCGCTAAGCCACAGGGGCTGCTCGGGAAAGTTAGCTTTACATCTAATACTTGACTCTTAGATTTAAAAAATTACTAATGATTTTATGTAAAATCTTTATATGTTATATTGCTCATCATAGTAGTACTTACATATTTGATCAAGAAAAATGTGTTTGGCTATTCTACTCTGATACTTTAAAATGTGCATACAAGGACTTTCCACTCTCATCTCTTTTGTTTGCAATGACCTATAAAGCAAAAATATGTCCAGTTATACAATTGAGAACTAATTTTTTTAAGTGGGGGAGGGGTAGAGGAGGAGAGAGAGAGAGAATCTCAAGCAGGCTCCACACCCAACATGGAGCTCAAGGTGGGGTTCAATTCATGACTCTGGGATTAGGACCTGAGCCGAAATCAAGAGTCAGATGTTTAATTGACTGAGCCACCCAGGCACCCCCAATTAACTAATTTAACCTATGCACATTATTAAGCAATTGCAGAAAAGCATTTTGGATTCTGCAATACATTATGCATAAAACAGTGTGTTAAGATTCTAACTTTAGTAAGTACATTAATGGCATTGATAACATACTACTGGTTTTTCCTAGAAAGATCGCCTAATATTTTGCTTGGGCTATAATGTGTCTTAAAAATACATGGTTGTCTTTTAAATTGTGTAGGCTTTAGAAACAGCATACTAACAATATACCTCTCTCATATGTGTTTTTATTGATATGATCAAGGAAGGCATTATGATACAAACAAATATCTATATACTTTAAAAAATCTATGAACTATATAAGTATAAATTAAATAAATAATTTAAGTGAAAATGGTGATACAAAACAGCCTAGAAGTGTACTGGAGTCTAATACATTTGCAATCATTGTGTGTGTGTTTTAAATCATCATTTTAGGCATTCATATTGAATGTAATTTTCTAGTCTCTAATAAAAAGGGCTCTGTTTATTCAATTACATACTAAGACATGAGAGATTTAGTGTGGAAAAGAAATCATTTCTAATTCATGTAAAGTACAAAGTTGCTGGAACACCAACTTGCTTCTATTTGTAATACAGATATATTCCTCAACATCACAGTTCTGGAAGGTATCTTATGAGTATTAATATATCATTTACACTGTAGGTGCTATGTCTTATGGCAATATTAAAAGAACTTTAGTATACCCTTAAAATTACTTTATGATTATATAGAGAATACACATCTTTCTATCCATCTATCTAGATGACTATATTGTGCTTTTCATCACTCATTAATTCTTTCAGCAAATATTTATTGATCACACATCATATGCTAGACTCTATTCTAGGCTCTGGAAATATAACAGTGAGAATCAGTAGGTAAAACATAAATAAATATGTGTGTTAAGTAATGATATGAATTATGGAAAACAACTGAGTAAAATCAGAGACACATGGAGAACTTGGGGTGAGGGGATGTTTTTGTTTTCTAGAGGGCTGTAAAGCAGGCCTCCTGAAAGTGATATTTATGCAATGAACTTGAAAAGCAGGGTTGAGCCAGCACATATCAAGGAAACAGTTATCCAGGTAGATGGTGCAACAAGTTCAAAGCCCCTGTGGTAGAAACAAGTTTGTCATACTTATGAACTGCAAGAAGTGGAATGAACAAGGAGAAGATTGAGATTATAAGTAATGAGTGAGGGGAACAGTGAAGGGCAATGAGAAATTATCAGACATCCCAGTGTCTGATATTATCAACCCTCCCAGGGGTTGTGGAGGTTAGTGTACATGAATTCTGGAATTTAAAGGAGAAGTCTGTACAGCAGATCAAAAGTTGACATTCATTATCATAGGTAGATTTGGAATTTAAAGTACTGAAAATGGATGAGATCATCAGAAAAGAAAAGATAGAAAGAGAGGAGATGTCCAATGATTGAATCATGGTTCAGAGATAAACTAAAATCATGGAAAAGACTAAAGCTGATGGTGTGAAAGACCCCCAGTAGAGACTGGAGACTTAGCTAAAGAACTAGCATTCCCTGCACAAGCATGGCCTGACAGGAAGCAAGCCAGAAGAGTAAGTTCCTTAAATATGTCTCCCCCACCCTCCAATCTCCTTCTATTTCATTCCAGGAGTTGATTTCAGTAGGAAAGAGAAAGCAGGAAGTTCAGGTAAAGCAGCCCACAGAAGTAAATCTGGGACAGATCAAAGGGGAACAAGAGAATATCAAATCTGTAGGGGAAAACAGAGTATTATTTCTCACAGCATGAAGAGTAAATTAGATTGAACCAATTGGTGACGATTGGAGTATGGTGGAGGGAGAAAGGACAAAGAAATTGAAGAAATGAATAAGAAAGTAATAATAATAATAATAATAATAATAATAATAATATAATATGCATTTTGGTGAAAGAAAGGGAAAACGGGAGACAGTTCAAACAGTAAGAACAATAGATTTTTAGATTCTGGAATAGTTGAAGAATTGCTGGAATCAGAATACTATACAAAGTGATCAGGAAAGAAAGAAAGTGGTGATAAGAAGGATGATGACCATGCTGGTTGTAGTTAAAGCTGAGGTTTATTGTATGACCATGGAAATATGTGGCTAAGGAATGCTGGAGGGCAAAATAATTAGAGGAATTATTATAAAAATAATTATATTATTATATAATTATATTGAAATACACTTATACAATGATATATATATATTATAATGGCATCTGATAACATATATTAACATATAATTATAATATAATTATATTGCCATTCTAAGATAATGAAATTTCCAAGCTAGGAGAAATCAAAGTACTGAAATTTTTAGCCATGTGAAAATTGGAATTACCAGGGAATAAGAGTGTTGTATTAGAATGAGTCACTTGTATCTTTGTGAAATAATAATAAAAAAAGGTTTTACAACAAGATGATATGAACATATTAGGAGAAACAAAGTTTAGAGATTATGCAGCATATGGAGTGTGAATTCAAGAGGCTGTAGCTGAAAGTTTTTGTAGAGTGTATGAGGAGTGGACTATGAGGTGAAATATGGGATTTAGAGACTGACGTGGGGTTAATGCAACTGGGCTTGGGGTGCCTTATGGTGAGTGACATAAGACAAAGATTTAAATCTGGACAGGCTTAGTGCAAAAGATGTGAGCCATTTTGTTGAGGTGAGGCTGTGAGTCTGAGGAGAGAGAGAAAGAGATACTCATCTCACAAACCTGAAATGATCTTGGCTCTTTCTCATGTTAGTGTGGAAGCCAAGAATAGTGGTATATAATCAGGAAGTAGCTAATTTTTGTGCTATGGTAGCCAATTATGGTAGCTCATATATGTTTGTATGTGTCCCTATAATTATGTTTATAACTATTTCATATAAGCAAAAAATAGTGTCAGACTGAATATGGTTTTTTTTTCCATATGCTAGTATTATATGGGGCTATATTTTGAGCATTTTGCTTAGGAATATATGTTAAATCAGAATATTTTTCACTACTTAGTGACTATTTTACACAAGGTATTCTTTGAATAATAATTAAACATCAGGACTTACTCATTGTGACTTTTGAGGAAACTATCTGGCAACTATTTCTGATATAATTGTCTGTGAAAAGAAGGGTGAGTCAGGAATAGACAGATTTCTTGTGGGTAGAAGCTAATAGGGAAGAATCTCTGTAACAGTGGGAGCCTTGGGCAGGCAAGGCAAGCTATCTGTCTCATTGATATTCTGAGTCCTGAACAGACACTTTTAATTTTCTTAGAATAAGCCTAAGGAAAATCTAAGAGCAGTGAAGTCATGTCATGGACCAGGATAGCCCACCAACATCTTATCTGTCACCAACCATATCCATTTTCAAGAATGGAGGCCTAGACATTGTGAATATATCCTCTGGGAACAGGAAGAGGATTTTGGGAATATAGACCATATAATATGCTGTGGAAGCTAGGGAAGGTAGGATTGTAGTGGGAGGGGTAATTGATCCCAGGTCCATTTATGGTCACAAAGACAATAAGTATTTTTCTAATTCTGATGTATTATTTTTTCAATTGTGTAGGTTAAAAAAAAAAAAAAAACTTGGATAAACCAGTCTGGAAGCCATTCTGCACCTGGCTACTTGCTGCTAGTTCTGTTTTGTTAAGAATTGTTTTTGAGGGAGGGGCACGAGGAAAAGGGAGAGTTTGGAGCACCAACTGGACTTTTATCTAACTATCCATGTAGAATTGGAACAGATAACTGTTGCACTTACATATTTACTCTGTGATTGTCCTTTTTATTTTGCTTTAATTGAACCCCAAGCAAAAATGTATTGTGGCCTATATGCTAGGAAAATAAGTTTAGCTACCTCAGAATGTTGTCTCTTCTACTCTTTGCTGAAACATGTTGGGGTAATAAGCACATTGACAAAAGAAGGAAACATGATTAGATTTGATTGTATGTCTTTTATTATACAATTATTTTTTATATTACCTGAGTTTATTTTTTATCATTCTACTTATCACTCTTTGAGTTTATATTCTTTAATTATATTTTACTTGCTTGTAGTTTGTTTCCTCTAAAATAAAAAAAAAATTTGGGAAGGACCCTGTTTTCTTGTTTTAGCTCTGTATGCTTAGATTTTGGGATGAAAGCAGGCAGACAATGAATGAATGAAGGATAAAAGAGTGCTATTTATTTCAAATTTTTGATCCTGAAATGCCCCCAGGCAGCATATTAACTAGCCAGGACTTCTTTCAGAAAACACTATTCACAAAGGTTTAGATTCTTCATGTCCTAGAACTAATTCTACAAACTCAATTCTACTAAACATAAGCCTTTGAAGTGCCTCTACAAGAATCCCAATCTACACATACCTATAAAATGCAAAGGTAAAAATGAGAGTTGAAACTGTGGTTACATTATAAAAGAAATAAAATTAAACAATTTTTACATATACACTTTGTCTACAGTTTAGATCTTTTTATGTTTATAGCAGCGATGTCCACAATAGCCAAAATATGAAAAGAGCCCAGATGTCCATTAACAGATGAATGGATAAAGATGTAGTATATATGTATACAATAAAATACTATTCAGCCATTAAAAACAATGAATCTTGCCATTTTTAATGACATGACAGGAACTAGAGAGTATTATGATAAGTGAAAAAGTCAGAGAAAGACAACTAAATACATTATGATTTCACTCATGTGGAATTTAAAAAACAAAACAGATGAAAATGGGAGAAGGAAAAGAAAAATAAAATAAGAAGATAACAGAGAGGGAAGCAAGCCATAAGAGACTCTTGACTCTTAAGAAACTGAAGATCTCTAGAGAAGAGATGGGTGGTAGGACAGGGTAAATGGCTGATGGGCACTGAAGAGGGCACTTGAGGTAATGACCACTGCGTATTGTATGCAACTGATGAACCACTCTGAAACTAACGATATAGTATATGTTAATTAAATTGAATTTATGTTAAAAATTTAAATAAAAAGGAAAAAAATGTTTAGATTACTTCATCGATAATTCTAAAAAGAAAATGATCATTATTGAATACTCCAAACATTTCTGTTGCTACAAGAAATAAAATAGTAAGATCTATTTCTATGCAATTCACATCCTAAATACTTTGTTAGCCAAATTCCTATGGTAAGTATTTACTTCATTTTCTCCTCCAAACTGTGTATGTGTATATATGTGCGATTATCTCCATTAGGTTTTGGATCATATCAAAGGATTACCCAAGATGACTCTGCCTTTATGAAGATGAGTTTTATGATTCTAAATACAGTAATTCAGTGTTTGGGTTTTTTTAAGCACAAGATCAGAATATAATCCAGTAAAATTACTGGTCTGTGACACACACTTTTACCAAAAATTACAAAAAGTATAGTCATAAATAATATAATGCCTATTAACATTGGTCTGAAATGTTGTAACAGACAAACAGACTCACATGAGGATGAAATGAAGTTTCCTTAAATTCATAATATAATGTAGGTCCATTTTATTTCAAAACAGTTATTTTCTTTAATAATTAAATAAGAAAGATTTGTGTTTTATTTGAGAAACTATATTTTGAAAAATTAGATATAGCAAATTATTTGCTTTGTTAAAAATGGTCTATGATATAGAACATTAAAGGTAAGATTTGTTTTTTTTTTAGGGAGAAGCAGGCTCCATGCAAGGAGCTTGACATGGGACTCAAACCCGGGTCTCTAAGATCACACCCTGGGCCAAAGGTGGCACTAAACCGCTGAGCCACCCGGGCTGCCCCTAAAATTTGATTTGATATATGCACCCTTGTTTTGGAAACTCTTTTGTAAAGTGCTATAATATCTCTTGGTTTGACATTTGTTCTGAACTTCAAAAAATAACAAAGGTTAGAAACGTGTTTTAATATCACTGAAAAAAGTCATTGCTTAATCACTGAACTTAGAAAATCCATGAAAAATAAATAAACTTATAAAAATCCGCATTTTCTGAGGCATAAACTGAGACAAAAATCTAATATATAAAAATTTTAAAAAATTTAATAAAATATGATTTAATATTTAAAACTCAAAAACTTTTAGGGGCAGCCCAGTGTTTGGGTGTCTGCCTTTGGCTCAGGGTGTGATCCCGCAGTTGCAGGATCAAGTCCCGCATCAGGCTCCCTGCATGGAGCCCGCTTCTTCCTCTGTCTCTGTCTCTCTCTTTCTGTGCGTCTCTCATGAATAAATAAATAAAATCTTTAAAAAAAAGAATGAGTTCAGAAGTTTAAAAAAAGTCATAAACACAAATTGTAGATTTTCATGGGATCTACATGAAATCATACATATTTAATTGCAATAATAAATTATTTTACACTAATCTATTCAAAGTATTATACATATTAGTCTTATATTTATGTGTGTTTATAGATAAAAGAATTGCTTCACATAATTCCTGGGGCTAGTAAGTATGAAATCCATCAGGCAAGCTGGAAAATCAGACAAGGTTATTATGTTGAAGACTTGAGAAAAACATTCTTCCTCCCTGAGAAACCTCTGATTTTACTCTTCTTTTTTTTAAGATTTTTATTTATTTATTCTTGAGAGAGAGAGAAAGAGAGTCAGAGACACAGGCAGAGGGAGAAGCAGGCTCCATCCTGGGAGCCTGACATGGTACTCAATCCCAAGTCTCCAGGATCATGCCCCTGGCCAAAGGCAGGCACTAAACCACTGAGCACCTGGGGTTGCCCTGATTTTACTCTTAAGGTTCTCAACCAAATGAATAGGGCTCAACCACATTCTCCAGGGTGATCTACTTTACCTAAAGTGAACTGATCTTTCATTTCTAATTTTTGATCATCTCTACCTCTGTCTAGACTAGTGTTCAATCAAATATCCAGACACCATAACTCAGCCAAGTTGATATATAAAATTAACCATGACATATGTTATCTATAAATTATTATTTTAAATATATTTCCCCTGACCATCCTGAAGACTTTTATTCAGTTTGTGTGCTGTACCTCCCAGTTACTCAAAAATATTTTAAACATAGAGTAAGGAAATGGAATATAGGACTAGCCATATGTAAGCCTGATAGTTGTATAAAATGTTATACTATTTAGAAGTCATTTTTTTCAAAGGTTGAATACTTCATTGCATTTCATGCCCATGTATTTGTAGGGAAAGGTGAAAAAAATGCCTTCTAAGAATGAAGATATCAGTCTATTATAAAATATTTGAGACTCATTATTAAAATATTTTAGTTTCTTTTTATTTTTTATTTCTATAATTTTATTATACTCATATTAAGCCATGTTTAGCCAATTCTACTTATTTGCTTTCTCCTACCACAATGTATACAATTCTGAGTTAGTTTATAAAATTAATCAATAGAAATTAACTGCTGCCCAAGTAGAAATAAAATCCAAAGCTCAAAGCCATCTCCACAAAAAGTTTTAGAGAAGCTCTTTCTGGGATGCCTGGATGGCTCAGCAGTTGAGTGTCTGCCTTAGGCTGAGGTCATGATCCCAGGGTCCTGGGATCAAGTGCCGCATGAGGCTCCCTGCATGGAGTCTGCTTCTCCCTCTGCCTATGTCTCTGCCTCTCTTTTTCTGTGTCTCTCATGAATAAATAAATAAAATCTTTAAAAAAAAGTAAAGCTCTTTCTTATTCAAACAGTACCTTTATTTTTTTATAATAAATTTATTTTTTATTGGTGTTCAATTTGCCAACATACAGAATAACACCCAGTGCTCATCCCCTCAAGTGCCCACCTCAGTGCCCGTCACCCATTCACCCCCACCCCCCGCCCTCCTCCCCTTCCACCACCCCTAATTCGTTTCCCAGAGTTAGGAGTCTCTATGTTCTGTCTCCCTTTCTGATATTTCCTACACATTTTTCTTCTCCCTTCCCTTATATTCCCTTTCACTATTATTTATATTCCCCGAATGAATGAGAACATATAATGTTTGTCCTTCTCCGATTGACTTACTTCACTCAGCATAATACCCTCCAGTTCCATCCACGTTGAAGCAAATGGTGGGTATTTGTCGTTTCTAATGGCTGAGTAATATTCCATTGTATACATAAACCACATCTTCTTTATCCATTCATCTTTCGATGGACACCGAGGCTCCTTCCACAGTTTGGCTATTGCGGACATTGCTGCTGGAAACATCGGGGTGCAGGTGTCCCGGCGTCAAACAGTACCTTTATACAGTTATTCATGAAGAACACACACATACAAATATACACCATAAATTGGAATTTGTTACACATGCTACTATGGAATTTGTTATACGCACACATACACAAAGACACAGAAACACATGCATGAAATCAAACTTATTAGAATGGTTGACGATTGTTCTTGTTTACTTATATTGAGGTGCTGTAACAAAATAGCATAAACTCAGTAGCTTACCCAACTGACATTTTTCCTCACAGTTTTGGAATCTTGAAGGTCCAAGATCAAGGTGCCAGCAAATTTGGCGTCTGGTGAGAGACTGCTTCCTGGTGTGCAGATGGCCACCTTCTTGCTATGTACTTGCCTGATGGATAGAGAGACTGAGAGAGAGAGAGAAACAAGAGAACAAAACTCTCTGGTCTCTTCTAACATGGGCGCTAATTCCATCAGGAGGACCTTACCCTTAAGAACTCATCTAAACCTAACAACCTCCCAAAGGCCTCCCCTCCAAATACAATCACATTGGGGGTTAGGACTTCAATGTTTGAATTTAGAGAAGACAGTAGCATTCAGTTTATGACAGTGTTCATTCCCTCTATGTCATTTCTCTACCAGACAAAAACAAGTATACATTCTGTGACATTCTTCTCTTATGTTTTCAGAGAGAATTTTCTACATCTCACTAATGTTAATATTTAGCAAAATTAACAATTATATAGTTTTGCACTGTACTTACAATTGAATAGAGATGAGTTACTTTGCAGTCATCTTAAATATATATGTCAAGTTATGGACATCAATAGATATGATTATCAATATATTTTACAAAATCAAAATACTCAAGCATATTTCTTTGTCTTTATTATTTATTAATATTGCTATATATATTACATTATAAACCTGCCCTTGAGATCCTTGACTATGGTAGTTTTATGTAGATTCCTGATGGAAGATAAAAACTGATGCTGTCTTAGTCATTTCAATTCTGTCATTCATTACATGTGCACAATTTAAATAAACAAAAATATCTTATTGAATGATTATGGAGACAAAAACTTTAAAGCATGTCTAGAAATACTTTACCCCTTTAGTAAAATCAGGTAATTCTAGAAGTGTGTAGATTTCCTATGATACTAAATGTATATATAAACATAATTAAAAATTACCTACTCTAATCCTTTATTGTGGTCCAATTGCTTTGAGTATTCTTAATAGTAGTAACTGAAGAAAGCAATGTGCTCCATTTATAGTAGTCATGGGCAGACTTGTTTCTCCTGTATCCAGCTTAATTTTGGTGATGGTTGTTACATAATGATTCATTTCAGATCACCAATTTTTAATTGGCCTCAATTTTCAGTGTTTCTTTTATGCAGAAACAAAAAGCAGGCTGAATATCTTTTTTCTAATTATGTCTTCTAAACAATAAAAAAAGATGCCAACTTTGTGGTCTTGCCCTATATACATGGTCTTCTTTGAGAGTTTTCCCATTCTTGTTCATTTTAAACATCTACTGTTTCATACAGATCCATTTATTCCAGTGGCTTCTTTTCCAATAGTTTTTTTTTTAACATTTCATATTGTTCAAAACAGAGATGTAAATATTATTAGTTTATATTTTTTATCATGCATAGGAAAATGAAGATAAGATGAATCAAAAATACTTTTTTATCATTTGGTCTTAATGGTTAATACAAATGGAATACTAAATTTATTTACTTAGAAGACTGTATGCAAAACTAACACATATTAAACATGGCTTTCCATATTTCCACAGTGAGATAAAAACATTCTTTACGAAATTCCCTATACAGTGCTTTATAGATTTCTAAAAGATTTTTAATTACTAATTTAATTTCACTGCCTGCTCTCTCCCCCTTTCTGGATTACTGGGTTACATAATTTGGAATATTCAGGGCTTCTGCCAAGATTTAAAGCCAATCTTTCCTATACTTCTCACTGAATCATAAATACAGGGTTTTTATTATTTCTTCACATTTCTGAATACTGGACTAAATAGCGCTTGCTGGTAAGTGTCCATTTGTAGTGGACATCAAGTACCATTTTTGCTTTTTTTGAAGTTCAGACACCAAATATCATTTTTATTTAATATTGGCTAAAATATTTTAACTTAAGGAAATTTAAGTAACAGAAGTATTTGTTAAAAATAACTGACATCTTTTCCTTACAACTATTTTGTGCTAAAGCTACATTTGAATGCACTTTAAGTCTTCTCTGCCTCAACTAATTCAGAGACTATGAGAATTGTGAAAATGTAGTGTATGTTTCAAAGTTCATGCTGCATTTTGAGGGGTAAAGGGAGATTAATGAAGTCAAACTCTTTGTTTTAGGGGGAAAATGAAGCCTACTGAGAAATGCTTCTAAATGGTGCATAACTGTTTTATGAATCAGGCAGAATGAGTTGGTGTAGGGTTATAAAACAATTAATGTTATTCATTGGGCCTAGAGTAGTAAAGTAAGAGTTCAGTGCTAATAGCATTTCATCATTGGAAGTAGCAGAGAACAAGAACCTATTTATCATTGAGCTCTAACTGCAAGTACAATTTATGGCTGGAAGTTTTTGTTTCTGTTATGCTGATAGAACAAATAAAATGTGTAAAGAATTAATTTTCTGGAAGTCGGGTCAACAATGAAGACATTTAAAAAGGATAGGACACAACCAAAAACAGGAAAGAAATTGCTTTAGTGCTTAGTCACATTGATGAACCGTGTTATCAAGTTAAATTAATCAATTCAGCAATAATTTAAACATCTCTTCTAATTTCCAATGAATAAAATATAAAGTTAAGTCACTGGAGATGAAAGAAAAGACTTTTAAATGTATATTCATTAGTTTACAGTGTGCAACATATAATGCTTGACTTCCTTTACAGTATGCAGTTTGCTTGAGTAAATTACCAAAAGCATCAAAAGAAGCTGAAGCACACCCAACATTAAGTGGATACAGCAGACACTACTAATTACGAGAACATTTTAATATTTAGGAGACTGCATTATTCACTGGGCAGAGAATATACGCAAACAGTCACATTACACATCTTTATGGCAGGATTGAAAACATTTTAATATTAAAATCAGAAATGAGAAAAACATTTTAGAAGAAACAAAACTGAGAGAAAAATTATAATACATATTACCTCATTGCATAATGGTGCAAAGTTTATAGCCTGAACCATGAAGTAATTGTGTATTCCACTGCCTGCTTAGATGTGATAGGCTGAAAAGCTTGAGCTTATAGTGGTAAAAAAGATTTTTGGAGCAAGATAAAAATGTGTTAAATGCTGCCAAATCTGGATTTCAAGTCTCTATAACTAGATTTTATGTTATACAGTAGTATAATTTGACAAAGTGATAATAGACTTCAGTGAGAGGAGAACCAAATTATACTGGCTCTGAATAGAAAATCTCATTTGAAGACTCAACTACTCTCGTGTTTAGCTAGAGTATTACACTTTAATGAGAAACAGGCACTCAGATGCCAATCAGCAAGTCTAGACACTATTTCAATATTGTGTGACCAGATGAGAACTCTAAATTTGATTCTCATGTTCTGAGAATTAATATTCAACATTCATGGTGTAATAGACCTCTGTACATTTCCCTTGTCCTGCTTTTAAAGAAAGGTATTTCTGCCTCTATTCTTTTACACTCTCACCCACAGTTGCTTTGATACTGATATATTTCTAATCATGGAATTCACTTGCTTAAACTTTATCAGTGGATTCTAATTATTCTCAGGATGCAGTTAAAAAACATTATCCAAAAAAGTGTTCCATCATCAACCCCCAATTAACTTTCCAGATTTATCTTCTATCCATATACAGTGATTGCATTGAAAATGTTTAAACACTGGTACGTCACAGGCGTGGAACAGCCAGAAGACATTCCAGCCAATGACCTCATCCTGTGCTAGGCATTCTCTCTCCTGTTTTTTAGGTCCTGAGTGGTTGGAGAGGTTCTAGGGAGAACCAGGAGAATGTGAGAGGCTCAGGGTAAAGACATTTATTGCTCTTCCCAAAGCTATCCTCCCTCTGGGTTCTATTATACTAATACTTCCTCTGACAGTTTTATTGAACTCCTCCCAATCACTGGGATCTTCATACCTGTTATTTCCTCTTTCTGAAAATCTCTCCCACCCTGTAACATTTTCATCTCACTACGTATTATACATCTTCCAGGCCTCAAAATAAGTGTTACTTGATCTTCACCACAGTCTGCATTATTTTTTTATAATTATTTTCCTATTATACTATCCTGTACTTTGCTTGTACACACACAAAAATCTTCATTTTTAAAAAATAATTACTCATCCTCATTTTCTGACTTGAAAGCAATGTTGTTGTTGTTGTTGTTTATAATGGAGCTATAACCACCTGGATCCATAATTAAAAATGCCAATTTGTAGAGTCCACTCTACCACTCATATCATATTATTTTCTTCTATGGCTCAAGAATTGATAATTTAACAAGATTCTTGATAATCCTTAATGTAAAATACATTTAGGAACTACTTGGTTGAACAAACACTTTTACGTTCACTATTTTTAAGCATCCAGGACAGAGTAGAGCACACAATTGGTATTTGAAATGTTACTGAATGTATGTTACAAATGCACCTCAAAACTAGTTCACTTTTAAGAGTTTATATTCAAGTGTCAGCTTGTGAACTTAGATAATATGAAACAAACTGGAAATTGAATTAATGATTGTATCTAACAAAATATACTAGGATCTAACAAAATATACCATATTGCAATAATCATTGATGCTGAATCCTTCCATAGGAGAGTCTTTCCTGCTTCCTACCCTACCCTAAGCAGATGCCATAAAATAAGCTGTAAATTATTGGTCAATTTTAACTTATCACTTCCTATATGTTTCTCTTTATTTCCTCCTTCTGCCTCCTTTCTCTGTTCACCCTACTTCTCCTTCATCTTTTTTTCCTTGTTTATTTATATGCTACTTTTTCTTCCCTTATTAACTCTTCAACCTGTATGTTAGATTTTTGTGGCTCCCACTGGTACCCAATTAGATTGTTTAAATCTCTTCTATACTTTCAAGCCCAAGAAAATAGTTAGGCATTTAAAGTGCATGAAAAACAAAACACTGAAAATTTAAAGTGCTATACCAGTGATGACTGCAGTTTTGATATATGAATCAGAGGACTACATTTTTAGTACTTAGTGATGACCTATTTATACTTCCAAATCTATTTATTTATTTTAAATATTTTATTTATTTATTTATTTGAGAGATAGTGCATATGTAGAGGGGATGGGAGAGGAAGAGGGAAAGAATCCCAAGCAGACTCCATACTGACCCTGAGATCATGACCTGAGCCAAAACCAAGTCAGATGCTGAACTAACTGAGCCCCTCAGATGCCTCTATACCCATAAATTTATACAAATCAAATCAGAGAGCATTGTTCCTGAATCAATTAAATTTGAAATAAAAAGATCTATATTTGCATCTTATACAATGTTTTGAGGTTCATTTAATTTATTAATAAAGGCTGTATAAAACATTATTTATTTTGACATATATAGTAATCATGGCCTTATATAAGCAAATGTCAAATACTTTATTGGGTATAATTGTCATTCAACAAAACCCATCCAGAATACCCATGTATTGGTGAATAAAAGGTACAGAGTTTTTCTGCTTCTGGGAATGTTGATGTAAAAAACAACAGAATGTTAGGTAAGGAAAAACCTTAAAGACCTTCTAGTCTAATTGAGAATTGTACAAATATATATGAAGAACTTAAGGATTTGGCCAATTCTGTGACTTGCTCAACTAAGAAGCAGCAGAAATGAGATGAAAATGCACAATTCCTGACTCCCAGGGGAATTCTCATTACATCACATGATGAAGGATTTGTACAAATACTACTTAATTATTAAAGGTGTCTTAAAGCCCATGTCACTCATGGAAAATTTGTAGAACTAGGTCTTTCCAAGCAAAAACCTTGGAATTATTTTCCTATTATTAGAGTTCATCAAATGATTGCGTCTTATTAGGCAATAAATTAGCTTAAATATAGTTTCACTTTATAAATTTTTGTTTCAGTGTAGTTGACATACAATGTTACATTAGTTTCAGGTGTACAACATCATGATTTAATACCTCTGTATGTTATGCCATGCTCCCTGCCAAGTATGGCTACCACCTGTCACCATACAGTGCTCTTGCAGTACCATTGACTATATTCCCTATTCTTTAACTTTTATTCCCATGATTTATTCATTCCATAACTGGAAGCTTGTATCTCTCACCCTTCTCCTTTCATTTTATCCATTTCTCTTCTCTTAACAGCCATCAGTTTGTATTTATAGGTCTGATTCTTTTTGGTTTTGTTTTTAAGTTTACACATATCAGTGAAATTATATGTTGTCTTCCTCTGTCTCACTTATCTCATTTAGCATAATACCTTCTAGGTCAATCGATGTTGTAGATGGCACCATCTCATCCCTTTTATGTGTCATAAATATATGTTTATTATATTTTCCTTATCCATTTGTGTATTTATGGACACTTATGTGGCTTCCATAACTCAGCTACTGTAAACAATACTGTAAACAATTGTGGTACATATATCTTTTCAAATTAGTGTTTTTGTTTTCTTTGGGTAAATATTCAGGGTGAAATTGTTGGATCATATGGTATTTCTATTTTTAATTTTTGAGAAAATTTCATACTATTTTCCATAGCGACTATACCAATTTATGGTTCCACCAACCATACATGAGGGTTACTTCTCCTCCACATCCTCGCCAACACTTGCTATTTCTTATCTTTTTGATTTTAGCCATTCTGACAGGTGTGTAGTGATATCTCATTGTGATTTTGATTACATTTCTCTGATGATGAATGATGTTGAGCATCTTTTAATGTATCTGTTGGCCATCTGTAGGTCTTCTTTTGCAAACTGTCTATTAAAGTCCTCTGCCTGTTTTTTCATATTATCTTTTTTGGGGCAAGTAGTAAGTTGCATAAGTTCCTTATATATTTTAGATGTTACCCCCTTATTAGATATATCATTTGAAAATATCTTCTCCCATCAGTATGTTGCCTTTTTGTTTTGTTGATGGTCTCCCTTTCTGTGGAAAATCTTTTTATTTACTTTTAAATTTTTAAAAAAATATTTATTTATTTATTCATGAGAGACACAGACTGAGAGAAAGAGAGGCAGAGACACAAGCAGAGGGAGAAGCAGGCTCCTCGCAGGGAGCCTGATGTGGGACTCAATTCCGAATCCCGGGGTCACGACCTGAGCTGAAGGCAGGAGCCCAAACGTTGAGCTACCCAGGCATCCCAAAATCATTTTATTTTGACATAGTCCCAATAGTTCCTTTTTGCTTTCATTTCAGTTTCAAAAACTACAAACTTAACCTCATAAGCTATCTCATTTTCACTTAGATGAAAATTGGCAGTAAAATATGTTATAAATCTTCTATGTTATAGAGATATACTCCTTCTTCTAAAGGATGTGTTCCTTTTGACAAAAGTTGAGATACAAAGACCATTAGTACTTCCTGTTGTTTATTTGAATACAGGTATATTTCAAATGAATTTGTAAAACATGCTCTTAACAACTGTTATGCAACTGGGATACTCTTTTATTTTCATTATTATAAAATTTATCCTTGGTCTGAAATGATACCTTAGGGTAATGATTTCCATATCTGCTTTATTAAGGACACTTACAAATAGAAATTTTGCTGTTGCTTTTAGAGGAATATTCCAAGATAGAGTTAATTCACTGAGACTTCAGTCAGAGAACTTGACATTAGATGATAGTCAAAATGACAAAAATACTGCAAAATATTGATACAGCAAGTATCTATATTTTTCTTCTACAATATTTTTTCCCGGCTAAATTCTTCAGTTCGATTAGGCCTTATCTTTGAGACATGTTTTGATTACGACGTGTTGACTAATACATCCATCCCTACAATTATTATGATGTTGATGATGAAAAGAAAACTATGATGATATAGTATAAATATTAATCACCATCACAGGACTACAGGTTAATCTCTCTATTTTATTATCCCTCATTTTACATACTAACTCTATGTACAATGTTATTAAAAGAAGGACATGGGAAAAAAAAAAGAAGGACATGGATGTTCACTTTAAATGGGTGTAAGTTGTTAAAAATTTTTTTTAAATCACAATATACACTTTTTTTACTGCCTCAATGTGCTGGTAACAGAAATAATCAAAAAGAATTTCTAATCATATTAATTAAAATAATTCTAAATGCCTATTCCTATATGACTTCAAGTGCTATAACAGATTCTGTACTTGTGTTTATTTTCTTTCAGGATGTTAATGCTAATTCTTCACTCAGTAGATATTCCATTAAGTCACCTGACTTGAGTTTGATTCTGACAAGACTGTTGTGAAATTCAGCTTGAAAACAAATCAGACATTACCTTTGAGGTTAATGAAATCTTTAATTAATTCCTATTTTTGGTTTTAGTCATTTCTTACAGTCTCTAATCTAGTGAAAGATAAAGTATTTTTGAGACTCACGATGTCAAGAGAAGGGCACCCATCGTTAATTAATACCTGTCATGACTTAATGTATTACTGGAGACTGCCAAATGTGAGAAAGCTCATTTTATAAGAAATCATAAAATGGACAATTATGCCCTCATCTGGAAGTCATTCTTGGTCTTCCAGAGTGTGTGAACAGAGGTTTTTGAGGATGATCCCTGAGTCTGCATTATTTCTTTTTATAGAAGACAAAGAGTGAAAATTTGGCATTTGAATGTCCTCATTTATGTATCTTAGGTAACTTTTTCTTAAAATGAGAGTAAAGCAGCACATGATAATCACTTCTTACATTTTCATTAACACTTAAGAAAATAACTTAAAAAGGCAATGCTATCAGGCACCCAGGTGGCTCAGGCCATTAATTATCTGACTTTTGGTCTCAGCTCAGGTTTTGATCTCAAGGTTGTGAGTTCCAGCTCCATGCTGGGCTGCATGATGCACGTGCAGCCTACTTAAAAAAAATTGAAAAACAGCCAGGTTATGTTGGTTGAATTAATAGGATCATTGTAAGATTAGACAATAGTTGGATTTTTTTACATGTTCATCTCCACATTAACAATAAACCAGTAATAAGATAGCCTCTATTGATTTGTACCTTTTTGGTAAATTTTGTAATTATTTAACCATTTGGATTTGGTTGTTTTAATACAAGAAGTTTATTTTTAGTATAGATAGGGAAATAAAGCTTTATGGCAACATTTTATACTAAACTATGATATAAGACTATAATAAATATAATATAATATAATATAATATAATATAATATAATATAATAAATATAATATAATATAATATTAATATTAGTGGGTTTGTCAACAACTTATGAGTTTTACAAAAGCTATAGTACCATAAGTATAAATGTTACAGAACACTGTTTCCAATATAAAATAAAAATTAAAAAACCTTATAGCTGCCTCTTCTTGCACAATGTATTTTATCAATTTAATTTTCCCTTTTATCATTTTAAATCACATAGCAAATGCTTTCAATTTACTAAGCCTTTCCTTTCAGAGACTGAATACATATGTGTATTCAGATAGAAAACCTTCACAGTGATTACCAAATACTTTCAAAAAATTCTATAAGGGTATTACTTTTAGAGTAATTTTTATTGAGGAAAGTTCTCTATAACAGTCTCAGGGTGATTATTGGTTGATGAACGAAAGTTTATTTTATAAATTACATGGCTTACTGTGTTCCTCACAAAAAAGAACTTGATTGGTTCTTTTTTTTTTCTTTTTAAAGATTTTTATTTATTCGAGAGAGAGAGAGAGACAGTGTGGGAGTGGGGAGGAGTAGAGGGAAGAAGAAAGAATTTGAAGCTGACTCCACACTGAGCATAGATAGAGCTCAATGTGGGGCTCAATCCCACTACGGACCTGAGCCAAACCAAGAGTCAGACATTTTACTGACTGAGTTACCCTAGCTGATTGGTTCTTTACAGTGCAAAATGTCTTTTAAAAATGCAAATTTAATAGTTTAATAGTATCATTAAATTTATAAAATCTGTTAAGTTATCATTAGTCATGGGCCCAAAACACACACCTACAAGTCTGCTTATGAGAGCAAGTATTTTTTTATTCCTTGTAAGGCATTCTGGATTTACATACTACCTTTCTTTCTCTGGCTGGCCATGCTCTGGTTTCCCTGGTTTGATGTGGGTTCCTCAAATATCTCACGCTCTTTTCTACGTTAAGGACTTTTATGTATACTGTTCTGCTCCTAGAAATTCTCTCTGCAGAGCTCTGCTTCCCAAACATTGAATCTTGTCTCTTTAACTTCTAACAATGATTCATACTCCAGCTACAAGTCATTTTTGCAGGAAACTTTCCCATATCTTCCAAGTTAGTGAGGTGTGCATTATATGCTTTATGAGTAGTGATTCACAGTTTCTTTTATAACGATTATCTGTATTTGGTAATTTTTAATTTATTTGAGTGACTATTTTTCTTCTGCCACTAGGCTGTAAACTGCTGAAGGGTAGAATGTATCTTTTTTGTTTTTTAAAGATTTTATTTGAGAGACAGAGAGACAGCATGCACAGGGCCCATGAGGAGGGTGGGGGCAGAGGGAGAAGCAGACTCCCTGCTGATCAGAGAGCCTTAGGTTGCAGGGCTCATCCCAGGACCCTGATATCATGACCTAAGCTGAAGTCACATGCTTAATTGACTGAGTTACCCAGGTGCCCCAGAATATATCATTTTTTCTCACATACGAAGTGCTCAATAAATATATGCTAAATAAATGATTTAATAGGTAGTGGACTCCTTAAAAAAGGCTTAAGTTTATATTGAGATATTAATATTCTTAGTAATACACTATCTTTGAATATCTGTAGTATCTAAAAAAATGAGGTGCTTCCAAACAAAATTCCACTAAACTGGTTTTGAGATAAAAATCTCACTATCTGATCTAAAATAAATTAACAAATTGCACATAAGTCTATTTTGTTATACCTACACTTATCTAGCCCAAGGATACTGGAATAATTACTTTTTGTTTTTAATTGTTTTTGTTTGTTGTTGCTGGGAATTGTTTAATTATATAGATGCTTCTGATGGCATGGATATGAAGCTATACTAGTAAATTATTTTAACATGACGTTTTGACAACTTCTAGGAATATGAACCCAATGAAATTTCCAGTCTTGATTTCTTATTTAACATATAAAGAAAATTAGTGTTGGGATAGTTTTCATTTGCCTTCAGCTAAAATAACTGATTTGAAGTGTATGTCAGAATCCCTTCCAGGGAGAATTTTCCAACTGCATATTTTAAGACATCACTCTGCTGAGGAAAATTTTAAATGCAAAGCATCCCTTAAGTGATGTGTTCCATCCCACTTGTAAACCTTTAAAAGGATCATTGCAAAAGTGCAGCATTGCTACGGTTGGAGGTGTGTCAGACTTCTTTTATGTTTCATGGTTGTAAACATGCTGAACACTATTGAGTTAAATAGACCTACAATATAAGAGAAACGCAAGGAATCATGGGAAACTCCCACATTTTTCCCTAAATATTTACTAAGCAAATTTTTTTAATTTTTATTTTTTACTAAGCAACTTTCTTTTCCTATGCTGCTATTGCTATCATAAACCTTTAGATGATTATTAAAGAGGATTTATTGCCGTCTCTCAAGCCTCCATGATAACCAAAATTTATTTCTTTTCAATTTTAACATGACTTCTTTTAGTTTTCTCTGTTTTTAGAGAACAATGAATACTATATTCACTAGAAGAAAAAAATAAGACTTTAAAACTCAAGAAAATAAAAAAGGGAGTTGTCTATAGCTTTTATTGCAGCCACAGTCAAATCCACTCTGAAGGAATGCCTGCTTAGAATTTGTGTTTGTCTTTTCAACTGAAGAGCTTTAAACTGGAGACACAAGTGATAGATGGGTAAAACCTTTACATATTTATAGCATGCTGATTGGAACTAATTACAGAAGCACATAAATGTGGAGTTTATTTTCAATAGAGCTGGAATCAAATTTATGATACCATTTGCATTCAGTTAACTCGACAAGGAATCTTTCTCCATTTTTAACTATGAAAAAATATTTTTTTCAACCAATTGCTAAATGGCAGTTTGAGCATCAACTCTGCTGTTTAGTTGACATGAGAAATCGAGAAAGTAAATTAATTTTTCTAATCAAGAAGACACACAGAAAAATTAATGTTTACTTCAGAATTTTGACACTTACACAACAAGATGTTTCAATGTCTTCTATTTAACAGGTAGTCTAATACACATTACATTTCTTCACAAATATTGTAGATCTTTTTCTCTTCAGTCACTCTGTAGGCTTGAACTTTCTTATCATAATATTATGTTTTTTCTTGCTATTATTTCCAGTGAAATATGAGTAGAAGTCATTTGCCTCATTTCCAAGTGGACTATTTAATAAATATAGAGGATGCTCAGTGTCATTTTTCCCCCCTTTGGAGGCAATGTTTCTAATATTGGGTGGCTACTTCGTGAGGATGACAATGACATATATGAGAACCCTAAAGGCCCTTTTACATATGTGATTTTGGTGAGAAATTGAGAAACAAAAAGTGAAAATAGACAAACAAGGTAACGTTTGTAACTTTATTGCTAGTGTTTGGGGTTCTTTGTTATTGCCCCATAATCTCATCTTGCCTGATTGATTCATACTCCTTTCAAGACTGGTTAAACTATGACAGAATATGGCTGAAAACATAAAACTCCAAAAATCCCCCAAAACATGCTCATGTAAAATATCCACTTGTTCTCCATTCCAGAAGGTGACTTTAGAGAAAGTATAAAATTCACTTACCACTTATCATTAAAATGGATTATAGAAATCTTACAGGTATAATTTTAATAAAACTTGAGGTTTTAATTGCATTTTTTAATATGACGTGTCAATATGCATTGTATGTCGGTATGTAGGTATATTGTATAATTAAGGACTTCATAACATAACTTTCAAAATTGCATACATTTAATTCAATTGTTTACTTTTTGTGATATACTCAGCATATTAAAACGTTAGATCTTTTCATTTCACATATTTCATTCATAGTATAGTCTCTAACACCATTGAAAGAAAGAAAGAAGAAAGAAGAAAGAAAGAAAGAAAAAAGAAAGAAAGAAAGAAAGAAAGAAAGAAAGAAAGAAAGAAAGAAAGAAAGGAAGGAGGGAGGGAGGGAGGGAGGGAGGAAGGGAGGGAAGGAGGGAGGGAGGAAGGTAAGAATGTGTGTTAACCAGCAAATAAATTTTTCATATATGTGTGTCTGTTACTTCCTGACTTTTAGTTTATAATTTTGCTTTACTCTCCTTTCTTCTGATTCTTGAGAAAACAAACTCCATTCTTGGCATTTATATTTTGTTTTGCTTAGATCAACCCTTAAGATACAGTTCTCAGTGTTGGGTACAAAACCTGTTAATATGGAATTTGACTTGATTGCTTTTTTGAATTGGTATTGGAGTTTGACATTCTTGACACAGGAATATATGGTGATTACTCGATCTTCAAAATGGAATGCTCATTCTTGAGACTCTCATAATTTATTTGAATGTATAAAAATGATCAGGTATAACATTTTGTGTATCTTATATCGCAAATTCTATTGAATAAAGTGACTATGCATTGTTCCCTAGAACATTTATGTACATATTGAATGGAAATTGGAATGATGTATTTATAACTTTAAAATCAGAAAGCAAAACAGAACAAAAAACCCATCCTGGGCTGATTTTGTAAGGAATTATTCTTCCATTGGTTATATTCCAGTAGATCCATTTTACCCATGTGTAAAGATTCACTGTTTTTCATGGAAAATATATGTATTGTTTTTGTAGGTGGATGTTAAATATGAAAAATAAAACTTCAAACATTCAGTGGTTTAACTCTGTAGAGTTTATTCTTGTTCTCTTTCATCAAATAAGGATGGTTCAAGACAATGTGTAGACTTCCATGTGATGATCTAGGAACTAGGATTCTTTCCATTTCTTAGTACATCTGGATCCTTATCATTCAACAGCAGACTGGCAGAGAAAAGTTTGAGAAGCATGACCTAGTTCCTACTTCTTTTGACATAGGGATTTAGTCTCCAGGGGCTTGGGAAGTCTAGTGCTAGCTGGAAAGCTGCTTCTCATCTAACACACCAAGTATTATTAATCTAAGTTACATTGTTTACCATTTTTTAGAATAATAAATGCTACTTTGGTTAAGATTGGACATTATACCAAAGGTCTTTTATCAGTAAAAAGAAAAATGTTCAATTTTGCATTAATACAAATTAAATTACTATCCTGGTTCCAGGTGGACAGAAATAATTATTGATATCTGACTTTTGTCTGCATCTGACTCCTTTTTCTTCAAAATTAAACGTGGAAATGAAAGCTTTGCTCTCAAGGGTTTATTTTTCCTCTTAAAATAAATGACATGAATTACTTCTCCTTTCAGAATTATCTTTCCCCAAGTGTTGCTGATGGCTTCTTTTTAAAATGCTTTGCATTAGCAAGTGCCATCCAGATGAAAAGCCTATTTCGACTTGACATTAATTTTACACTCAGTGCATAATACTCGACCTTGTCATTAGGTCAACTGCAAACTGCCATGACTGAAATGTAATTTTTCTACTACATTGCTATTTGTCCTTCTCTTATTTGTACCCTGAGGTGTACAGGTGCCCCCTACTGTCATCTTTTTCCCCTTGTTAAATTGCACATTTACTCATTAGTTCTCATCACTAACATGCCTTTTGTTTATAAAAGTTGCTTCTAAAATATACCAAATTTGTTCTCCCCTTATATCCTAACACAACAAATACACAAACCAAAAACACACCTTAAGAGCCAAAACACTCAAAAGTTTAGGATTATGAAGGCTACCTATCCAGTAACATTCCACAAGCAGAAAAATGACACCATGTATGCTCCCTCTTCCTTTTTCTGTGGTCTCCCTTTCAGACTGTTTTTTATGTTATGATATGAATGTTGTTTCAGAATTATCTATTTTGAAACCATCTCTGTAAGAATAAATATTTCCTTATAGTTCATGCAATGATTCTCTTGGATAACTTTTACATTTCTCTGCCTTTGAACAATAGTAAAAAATAACAGTAATGAGGGATGCCTGGGTGGCTCAGCATCTGCCTTTGGCTCAGAGCATGATCCTGGGATTGGATCCGGGATCCAGTTTCTGCATTGAGCTCCTTGTGGGGAGCTTGCTTCTCCCTCTGCCTGTGTCTCTGCCTCTCTCTCTCTGTATCTCTCATGAATAAATAAATACATCTTTAAAAAACAATAATGAGAAATTGTGAAGTTGAAATTATTATAAAATGGCATAATTTTAGAAATAATGATGGAATCATATTTTCTATAATTCAAAAAAACAGATCCAATTAAAGTCAAATTGTCATACTATATCATTAATACCAATTTTATGTAATTATATTTTTAAATTAAGTCCAAAAAAATAGATCATTCTTTCTTACCATCTCCTTGAATAATCGATAACCTTCTACTTGCTGTGTATGGTTAATTGTTTGTCCTTCACTGGTATTCAACTAAAACTTCTCTAAAGACACATTTTCTCTGGAAGCATTAGGCCACTGAACACCATACGAGTATTTGTGATACTTGTCTAAATCTATGGTGATTATTCAAGAAGTAAAGGAGAAGGAGGAAGACTGGGACAAAGAGAAGAAATAGAGGAGGTGGAGGAGGAAGGCAAGGGGGAGGGAGGGGAAAAGGGGAAGAGGAAGGAGATGGACAAAGATACAGAAATTAAATACGTCCATTTAAATATAGGATACAGTGAATAATAGAAATGAGAAAGTTTATGGGGGAAGTATAAAAGAACAATCCTAGGAAATTATACCTTTGACTGGACTGTTTTCTTTCTTTCTCTCTTTTTTTTAATTTTTTTCAGAATAGAGACTATGAGTGCCATTATCCTAGTTAGGAAGTTAGTCATATTAGTTACTTATGCAGTTTTTTTTGCTTGAGGTTATTCTATAATGTGGTTTAACTCTATTTTTATGATAAATGCTATAAGCTTGAATATCATTTTGCAATTGCTTTATCTAGCCATTAATAACGATAATGAAAAGAAATTTCATACAAAATTACAATTAGAAACCACCTTAAAAGTATATTATATTATATATATATATTAGTTATTACTGCTGCTGTATCCAATTTCTCTTCAATAATTTGAGAAGTTCACTAAGAAGCAGCTCAGTAAATGTATGTTAGATAAGTAATTGAATTAATAAGTCAGAGAAAGACAAATACCATATGATTTCATTTATATGTGGAATTTAAGCAAAGGAAAAAATAAAGAGAGCAAGCAAAGGGGAAAATAAAGAGAGATAGAGAAAACCAAGAAACAGACTCTTAAGTATAGAAAACAAACCGACAGTTACCAGAGGGAGATAGGCAGAGGGATGGGTAAAATGGGCGATAGGGATTAAGGAGTACATTTGTGATGAGCACTGGATATTGTATGGAAGTGCTGAATCAGTATATTTTATACCTGAAACTAATATTACCGTATGTTAATTAATTGGAATTTAAATGAGAACCTAAGACAAAAAGAAACTCCCATCCACTGCTGTTGGGAATGCAAAATAATACAGCCACTTCAGAAGACAGTTTGATGGTTACTTACAAAACAAATACATTCTTACAATACAAAAAAAAAAAAACAACCCCACAATTAGATATCATTATATAGGTATTTGAATGGCCAAAGTTAAAAATAGGCTGACAACACCAAATGTTGATAAGAATATGAAGCAACTGGACTTTTCATACATTGCTGGTGAAAACATAAATGGTAAAACCAATTTGATAAAAGGTTGGGCAGTGTCTTATAAAATTAAACATAATCCTACCTATGACTAAGTAATTGTAATTATAGATGTCTAGCCAAGAGAAATGGAATTCTTATATTCACAAAAAATTCTTATATTGTACAAAAATCTTCATGGTTTATATTTGTCCAACTAGAGATAACCAAAATGATGCCCATCAACAAAAAAAAAAAGGAAAAGAAATACAACAATATGAATAGTATACATTTAATTACATAATGTTTTCACACTTCTGACTTGTAGCAAAAAAAAACATAATTGGAAGTATATGAGAACTACTGATTAAAATATTTTTTTAAGATTTTATTTATTTATGCATGAGACATACAGTAAGAGAGGCAGAGATATGGACAGAGGGAGAAGTAGGTTCCATGCAAGGAGCCTGATGTGGGACTCGATCCCGGGAATCCGGGTTCATGCCCTGAGCGAAAGGCAGATGCTCAAGCTCAACTGCTGAGCCACCCAGGCATCCCTGATAAAAAATATTTTAAATGTGTAGCAAGTCTTTTTCACAGTCTCTTGTCAATCACATCAATTCTAAAGGAACCCAAGTGTGTGCAGAAGGAAATGAAATCATAAATGAAGAAAACTTAACAATAAAAAGGAAAATAACTGATTATGGGGATGCTGAAGAAAGCTACATAATTAGGAATTAGAAGTCAATATTCCCATTCGCAAATTACACCCTCTGACTCTCTTCTTTTTCACCATCAACTCTTAACATATTTAGCATCCTAATCCAAACATACAGATCCTTACAGTGTTCAGTCTGTATGGAGAATAGTACTCAAAAAAAGTAATGTAGAGCAAACAAACAAACCCCCCAAAACACAAAACAACTACAAAAGAACCTGTCTAGTCAATGTGGTACAAATCCATGCCCTACATACTATATACAATGCAGAAAGGAGCTGAAACTGGGAAAAAAAAATCTGTTCCTAAGTAGAGCCAGGGTGAGGTAAGTGAGACTCAAAATTAAAAATTCAAAAGTGTCAAGGAGCTAAAATAAAATTAAAACTCTGTGGTGAGTTCACTGTAGATGTCAGTCTGATGAAACCATGGTGAAGGCTGCAAACACAAATATATATATGTAGTAAGATGGTAACCTCATGGAGGAAATCTGGCTAGGGTTTGAAAGTAAATAGCAGCTGGTCACTAATTTTAATGTTCTAGAAGCAATCAAGAGTACCCACAGGAGAGAAAGAGCATATCCCAACTAAAGGAGACAGAATTCAAGCAATCACAGCTGACTGCTGCCATGTGGGAATCCAAATTCAGTGCGAGCACATTTTTAGATTTTTCAAAAGAAATGAAAAGTATTAACTTTTTATGAAATTTATAGATCTAGGTTTCACAGAATGAGTACATATCCATATCCATGTATGTGTATATTTCTGTAGCCCCAGCTAGGCCTGGTAAAAATATTCTGCTCATTTACATGCAACATGGTATCATAAAGAGTATATGTCCTTTTCAGATACTCTTTGCAAAACTTGTGCCAATGCCACTTGGCTTCTCTTGCAATTTTCTCTTTGTGTGCCATGGGCCTTCACATTACCTTCAAAGTCATGATATAACAAGAAGAATAGTTCATTGTTAACTTTCTTTAGTCAAAGAGTCTTGTTCAGCCTAGAGTACTTCTTTTCTTTAGCACCCTTAAGTTGCATCCTCAAATATACCACAGTCAACTACACTTTTATAAGGAGTGAAATTTAAAATTTCACATTTTCATATCTATTAATAACTAATTTAAGTTACTCATTTTTTAAATATTTGAGAGTATAAGAATGTTTTTTTATGCTCACAAAATACTGGATGCTCACACATCGATCTTAATACCTCCAATGCTGTTTTGAGATTATTGAACTTTAATCTTATGGAGCACCAGGAACATACTCTTATCCCTTGCAGAATACCCACACAGAGTTGTTTTCTGAAATGATCTCTTTGGCTCTCCTTTCAGTCAAACAAAAAAATCTGAACATTTCAATTGTATTTATATGGAATCTGCTCTATAACTGACACAGGATCAGTTTTGTAGATGTTTTAATGTAAAAAAAATAATCATTATTATGTTTGCAGCTGCAAGTATCAAACACCCAACAATGGGTATGGTAGTATGGCAATTCCAGGTATGGTTAATTCCAGGTCTAAATAAGAATGGAGTCTTCAGTTCTTCCCTCCTTAGCATGTTGATTTCGTACAAATAGTTCCAAGATGGTACTGCCATTTCAAGTTGTCATGTGTAGAGGACAGGTTCAAGAAGCAGACAAAAGAATATTCTCATATTTTAACTCCTTTAGGAACAAGAAAAACCTTCATAGATCGCTTTCTGGGAACTTTTCTGTACTTCTGAATTGCCACAATTTTGTCAGTTGCCCTTACCTAAAACAATCATTCACTGAGAGAAATGAGACCACTATTTTTGGCAAAAATTGTTTCTTAAGAGAGGCAGAGAACCCTTGAAAAATACAGCAAATTGGAGGCTTGTGAACAATCTTGGAGTTCTAATACCATGGAAGATATCTAGGAGATTACTGTAAGGAGACAACCAGGGATGACTGCCAAAAACAAAGACAACCCTGGCTGTTTTCCATTGGGTTCTTTGCCTCTTAATTGGAAACCCTTATGTAAAAGAGTTTCTGCTATATTCTACCAAGTATTAGAATAGCTAAGAATGTTCTTTAGTCTTGACCACAAATGAGCAAAATTTTTATCTATATTCCAATTTAAATTCACAATTTTTCTGATGAGGTATAATTAAGAAGGATTTAAATTAAGACTTATCTAAGGACATTTTGGCTCTGTAGACTTACCAGAAGAAGAAAATATCACATCTAATAAAATGAGCCAAGAATTATTTTATCTAATTTCTCCCAAATATGCCATTTTGGGAAGAATTCCTGTCAGAAGCAATATTAATAATCACACTGCTAAAGTTGTAACGGGTTTGGAACTTGTATAATGGCTCCAGGAAATATTAACTCTTTCATGTCTCATTACATATAGAAGGTGTATGGATGTTTTTTAAGTGGGTATTATTTCTTCTGAATTCAGTTTATTGATCAATAAAGGATAAAATACATACTGTAATTATTGTTATATTAAGTGATACATTACCTTTATGGGACATAGAATAGTGCCTGACAAACAAATGGCACTATATATATATATATATAATTTTCATTTTTCAACAATCTCCAAAAACTAGGATCAAACTCCTTCCACTTTTATAAGTCAGTGAATTTTATTTCCATACGTTAATATTGCCATATATTAGAAATGCAGTGTAATGCTATGCTATGGAAGATAATTATATTTTTATTTAAGATATTCAGGTTATGATATAGGTACTATTTATTGATCTGATGCATACTAGTATCTCACACCATGTTAGAGTTCTTATAAATCTGAAAATTTATACTTTATGAGAGTCTTTTTAATAATACCTTACTCTAAGTAGGATACTAATGGATAGGATGACAATGGATGATGATGCTAATTTCCTTTCTTAAGTAAACGTATGCTTGCCTAAAATATTTTATAGCTTTAATATCATATTACACTGCTGGAACAGGAAAACTAACCAAGAATAATGTAATTTACAGTGGTGCATTAATCTGTGTTTTATACATTTTACTTCATGAGTTCCAGAATGAGAATATTTTTCAATTGTCAAAGTATTTTTTATAATATACATCGTAGAATTAGTGTACACAAATATTCTTATTTCCATTTTCTGAAGTTATCACACACATAACATATACATATCTTAAAAGTGCAACTTATTTAACCAATTCCCAGATCAAGATTTTGTAAGTAATACCCAAAAAGTTTACTTTATGCCATGTCTCAGACAGGATCATACTCAACTGAAATGCTAGTCTGGTTTAAAAACATAGATTAGATTTGCCTATTTGTGACTTAACACAAGTAGAATCATACAACATGAACTGTTTATCTCACTTCATTAACCAACATTATATCTGTGAAATTCATCCACAGTATCTGTAACAGCTATTTGATCTTTTTCATTTTTGTATAGAATTCCAAGATAGAAAGGTACCTGATTTACCCATTCTACTGTTACTGGACATGGAGTTATTCCCAGTTGGGGATTCTGAGTAAAACTTCCACTCACCTGTTTTGGTACATTCCTATTGGATATATACTAAAAACTGCTGATTCCAATTGTATGAATGAGTTCTGCAAAATTTCTTTCAAACAGGTACTTAGCAAAACATTTCCTTCATAATGGTTTTACAAATTTTTATTCTCACTAGCAATACAGTATCCTCTCCACTACTCTACATTGACAACTCTTGGTATTTTGTTTTATTTATTTATCCTGATGGATATGCAGTGATTGTTTCTTCTGACATTAATTTGCATTTTATGATGAATAATGATTTTGAAACATTTTCATAAGCTTTTGAAAGCTATTTTATATTTCTTGTGAAGCACATGTTTAACTCTTTGTAGCCTCTTTCTTGCGTAAATATAAAAATGTCTCTGTGTAGGGCTATTATTTTTCCTTATCATTCCTGTTAATGATCAGATCTTTTGAAAATCAGAATTTTTTAATTTTAATGAAATATAATTTTTCAACATTTTGTTATACTTACTCCTTATTATGTGCTATTTCAAAAATATATGCACAGATCAAGTTAATATAGACATGTTTTCTTCTAGAACTTTGATCACTTTAGGTTTAACATTTAAGTCTATAAAGTTTAGGCACCACCTAAAATTAATTTATACTTGTTTGGAAGGAGAAATGGGTTAAGATTACTTTTTCCTTTTTGTATATCAAATTGATTGAAAAGGCCATTTTTTTTCCCTAGTAAATTTTCAGTGGAGCCTTAATGCATTATAATTAGTATGTTTGTCTCTAGTTGGAGTTTGTATTCTGTACCACTGGACCAACTGTCTGTCCTTGAGCCAATATTACATTATTTGAATGACTATATTTATAATAAGTCTTGGTAAGTAGTAATATATGTCCTCCAGCTCTATTCAGCTTCAAAATTCCCTTGGATATTCTATATTATTTGCATTTCCATCCACATGTTAGAATCATCCTTTCAATTTCTAAAAAATAAAAAATCCTGCTGGCGTCTATCTGGGTTGGCACAGAATCTTTAGTGAAATTTGGTAAGAAAAGACATATTATTAATACAGTCTAACAATCTATAAACTTGGAGTAACTGTACATTTAGATATTTCTAGGCATTTAAGGTTTATGCCTATTTAAATGTCATTATCATTGTTAATATAAATATAATTGATAAAAATACGTTTACTTTGTATTCAGTTGAATTCAGTTATTAATTCCTTTTTATTGTATTTATTCTTTTGAGGGGGGATGATTTTCTATAATGTTATCACGACACATGTAGAAAATCAACTTTTGCCCAATTTTAACAGCTAATATGCTTATATCTTGCCATATTACATTGGATATAGACTAGAACTGGCAATAATCGGTAAATATTTTTCTCAGTCTCAGAGGAAAAATATTAAACAATGGCATTTATTTTTTCTATGTACATCACACCAGATTAAGGATCTGGTAAAATGATAGATATGTCTTGAATTTATTCATCTAAGATAATTATATTATTTTTATTTTATTTTATTTTTTTCTTTTAATGTGGAAACTATTGATTAAACTTCAAGTGTTATAAACAACCCTGTATTCCTAGAATAAATCTTACTTTTTAAACAACATAATATTCTTTTTGCATATTTCTGGATTATTTCTGGTAATTTTGTTTAAAATTTGCAACTATATGATTTTTTAATTTAAATTCAATTAGCCAACATATAGAATGGCATTAGTTTCAGATGTAAAGTTCAGTAATTCATCAGTTAATTTGCAACTCTATTTTTAAATAAAGCTAAATGAGGTGCACTGGAGTGGTTCAGCAGTTTAAGTGGCTAACTTAAATTTACATCATAATCTCAGGGTCCTGGGATGGAGCCCAGCTCTGGGCTCTATGCTCAGCAGGGAGTCTGTTCTTCTTCCCCTCCTCCTTCTCCCCCTCCCACCACTCATGCACATTCTCTTCTTTCACACAAATAAACAAAATCATAAATTCATATTGGAATGTAATTTTTATTCTATACACTGTAAGAGTTTATTTATTTTTTTAAGATTTTATTTTATGTATTTATTTTAAGATTTTAATTACTTATTCATGAGAGAGAGAGAGAGAGAGGCAGAGACACAGGCAGAGGGAGAAGCAGGCTCCATGCAGGGAGCCCAATGTAGGACTCGATCCCAGGTCTCCAGGATCACGCCCTAGTCCGAAGGCAGGCGCTTAACCATTGAGCCACGCAGGGAACCCCACTGTAAGAGTTTATATAAGATTGCTACCATTTCTTCCTTAAATGTTTGGAAAAGATTTATTAAAAAGCCATCTTGACTTGAAGAAATCTTTGTGGAAAAATTTATCACTATTTATCCTGTAGCATTTATTATAATGCCTTTCCTTTTTAAATAATTTTTTTTAATTTTTATTTATTTATGATAATCACAGAGAGAGAGAGAGAGAGAGGCAGAGACACAGGCAGAGGGAGAAGCAGGCTCCATGCACCGGGAGCCCGACGTGGGATTCGATCCCTGGTCTCCAGGATCGCGCCCTGGGCCAAAGGCAGGCGCCAAACCGCTGCGCCACCCAGGGATCCTGAAGGAATTTCCCTATACAAAATGATTTTTCAAAAAAAAAAAAAAAAAGTTGCATAAGTTATTGTAAGTGCTATAATTATTCTCTATATTTCTGTAGAATCTGAAGTAGTGTTTCCTTTTTTATTCATAATATTTGTAATCTTAATTTTCTGTATTACTTTACCAGTTTTGTTAAAGATTTTCTTTTTACTTTATTTTCAAAAAAATTTTTTTTTGAGTTTTTCTATTACATGTCTGACTGCTATGTTACTGGTTTTTGCCTTCATTTTTATTATTTTCATTAATTAGTTTTGCTCTACTGTTTATATATTTATTTATGTATTTATATATTTATTATATATGGTTCTTAGAGTGGAGTTTACATCATTGATTCTGTTTTTTTTAATTTATTTATTTTTGAGAGACAGAGAGAGAGAGAGAGAGAGAGAGAGAGAGAGAAGGGGGGGCAGACACACAGGCAGAGGGAGAAGCAGTCTCCACTCAGGGAGCCGGACGTGGGACTGGATCCGGGGTCTACAGGATCAGGCCCTGGGCTGAAGGCAGCGCTAAAATGCCGAACCACCTGGGATGCCCGATTCTGTTTTTATTAAATGAATTTACTTATTAGAAAAGTTTTAGGTTGGGGTGCCTGACTGGCTCAGTTAGTTGAGAAACTCAGGATCATGAGATCTGCGTCAGGCTCTTTGCTAAGTGAGGAATCTGCCTGGGATTCTCTCTCTTCCTTCGTCCCTCCCTGCACCATTTGCTATCACACCAAAAGAAAAAATTACTCAAGGAATAAAAGATCTGTACTCTGAAAACTAAAACATTGATGAAAAAATTTCAAACAAATGGAAATATTTTTCATGCTCATGGATTGAAAGATTAAGACTGTTAAAACAGTCTACAGATTCAATGAAATTCCTATCAAAATACCAACACCATTTCTCACAAAACTAGAATAAATAATACCAAATTTTCTATGGAATCACAAAAGACCATGAATAGCCAAAGCAATATTGAGAAAGAAAAAGCTGGAGGCCTCACAATTTCAGATTTCAAGAGATATTATAAAGCTGTAGTAATCAAAACAGTATGGTACTGGCACACACAAAAAAAGAAATAAAGAATAGAACAAAATAAAGATTCCAGAAAAAAAAAAAACATGCTTATATGGTCAATTAATCTATGACACAGGAGGCAAAAATATACAATTAGGAGAAAGTCTCTTCAATAAATGATACTAAGAAAACTGGACAGCTACGTGTAAAAGAATGAAACTGGAGCACTTTTTAATGTCACACATAAAAATCAACTCAAAACCGATTAAAACCTAACTGCGAGACCTGAAACCATAAAAATCCTAAGGAGAACACTGGCTTTGTGTTTTGCTGGACAGAATACTTCTATTTAGTAAACACACCGCATAATAACCTTTAGTCTATCATCTCGCAATTTATTTTCTAACAGTTTTATCTGCTTATGTATTTATATTTTACTCCTTTGCTTTCTCTTGGATAATTCAGGTTTTGTCCCATATTAAGCTTTTATTTTGCCTTGAATCATATATTATTATTTAGTTGTACCTTATGTTATTTGATTATTCTCTATTAGATTTATAGATGCTATGTTCTTTTAGCAGTTATAATACCAATTTCAACATGCATGAATGGTATATTGCAATCTACTTTAAATTAGTACTTGTCACTTGCCCTAAAGGCAAGAAACTTCCAGTAGGTGAACATTATTTATTCCACTTTTGCTATTATAATAGCATATTTTATTTTACATGTTACCGATTCCACAATATGTAGTATTAACTTCACACTGATTTCTATTTACACATATATTTACTGCCTGTTGTACTTTTACTTATTTCTTGAAGTTGCTTGACTTCATCAGATTAGTTTTCTCATAAGAAAGGTTATAGCTTTGAATTGTTTTAAACTTTTGTGGGGAGGTTAAAAACATCTTTATTTCACCTTTGTTTTTTGCTATTTTGCAGTTCTATTTTACTATTGCAGTTCTATTCTATGTTTTTTTGCAGTTCTATTTTACTCTGCTGCAGTATGGACACTGTCCTCAAGGAAACAGCTATGTGGATATGGGTCACAATTTACGATCTTCTTTTCAAGCTATTCACACTGTTTGATCGTCTGGTACAATAGTTTTAACTATTATATCAAGATTTAATTGGAAGAAGAGCCAGTCGGATACCTACTACTCCATCACGGTCTAGACAGAGGTCTTCAAACTTTCTTCATACTCTAATTCACCTGAGGCATTTTACCTATTTTTTTTTAATTTTGAAAAGCCTATAAAAACAGACCACTTTTTATTATTAATGTAAAATTATTCAGTAATGTAATAGAAACAGATATAATAGAAATTTCTTAATCAATGATTCAAAATTACAACTTTAAACCTACATTTTTCCACAACTTAACTGATTCTGTTTTTTTTAACTTAACTGATTTTGAAGTGTTTTCCAGCAATGTTTAATTATCTAATGAAGAATGATTTAAAATGATAAAAGCATCACCAAAATTGTAGATAGAGGAAAATATTTTTCCAAATAAATTGGTATAGTAATTATTGCATTATCCATAGGCATACTTTGATATATTTTCTAAAGTTAGTTGAGGTTGTTAAATGAGGATGTCTTCCTGAATACAATTTTATTATATTGTAATAATAAAATGGTGCTATATTATATGTGAAATTAAACATATACATTATTATGATTTTTGAATAATGTATAATTTCAGATTCTGATGCTTTATTTGATGAATGTTCAGGTATTTGTAGTTTTTTGTCTTGTCTCCCTCTGTAGATACATAGTTAGGGTTGGCACAGTAGTTCGCATTCTTGAGATTTCAAAGACTTTTACCTCTCATAAATTTACTGATGTCCTTGTGGTTTCAAAGATTCTTGGTCTCATTAGGCATCTGGGCTTTCTAATTTCTTTTTTCTTATTGTAGGTATGCATGTTCTCAACTGCCAGATCTCTACCACTGCTACTAATATCCAACATGACAGCTATTTTATATTCTATTCTAACTTTCCTAACATATTAATTTTGTCATCTCTTTATTTTATCTGTCAATTTTCAGAATGTAGGAAGGTGCAATAATCCTTTTACAAAACTGTCTTTTCTTCCTTTTGATGATTTAACCAATATGAGTGCATAAGTAAAATATCTGACATTTCAGTTTATAGTAGTCTTTATCTTGGTGAAAATTATATATTTAGATTTTACATTACAGATAAAAGACTTTCACATTCTTCAGTCAATAAGTATGATATACTTTGATAAATAAAACATTCATACGTATACAGACTCTTTATCTTTACTGATGTTGAGGGATCCAGTGTTGGTTATAATCTAAACAAATGGTCACTCTCATGTCACATTCATCTCTTAAATGCTGTCAATAATTTAGAGTGATCAAATGTACCCTTGTAAATTATGCTTCAAGTGAGCAATATTTTTTAAATAACAATTAAGCACTCATGCAATATTTTTTAATAACAATTAAGCACTTATGAAATGACTTTTTTGGCTATAAATTTAGAAGGATAGTTCATAAAAAAACCAAGGTGAGATTATAATATTTATCATAGATCTTGTTTATTTTTCAAAATTACTCTGCTTATGTAAACATTATATTCATGAAGATATATGTATAAATATGAAAAATTCCAAGTTTTCTATTTACTTACACACACATACATCTGCACACATATCTTGCCTATGTGATAAATGATTAAACATTTCAAACATGGTTAAGAAAACATTTCTTTTTATAAACACATGTGACTGATATCATGTGAGTTTTCTTTCAATCAGCAATAATTGTAACAAAAAATAATTTTGCCAGGGGCCATTATTAGAAGTTATCATTGTAACTAAGAACAAGTGACACTTGTACTACCTTTGTCAAAAACATTGGAAAATTGTTCCCTAAATTGTTCCCTACATTTCTAAGGTTCTCCTTTATTTTTTTACTCTACAGGAACTATGTCATCATGTATTATTTATGTTGGGCCAGGGATAGAGTGAAAAACTAATATTGTGAACATGAATTTACAGTTTTGTAAAAGACATTTTTCAGAATTTTTAATGGAGAATAAACCACATTTGTATAGGTCTGAGTATATTATCACTACAACCCTTGACAATAAATTGAATGCTTAAAATTACTACAGAAATTAGTCCATAAACAAAATGTAAATTTCATTTTTTAGCCCAAATTAAGCTGTGCAATTTTATCATTAGAAAAATATAAGGACCCAGTAAGAATCAGCCTTTCCCACTAATAATTCCAAAATATGACTTATTTATATTCCAAAGGCTCCAACAATAATTAGTGAATCAAAGAAATCTGACATAAGCTTCTTAAATTAGCAATCAGTCCTTATTAATTTTTGTATATTTAGACTCATGTAATGTCTCTCACTTGAATGAATGGGTGGATAAATGATGTCAAAATGAGCAAATAATTCTTAAAGTAATTTACTTCTGCGAGGCTGTTCATGTTGATCATTTCTTGATTCATTTTTCTATTGCCTTTAATTACATTAGTGTGATGCAGTATCACCAAATAGTATCCTGAGTGATAGAAAACAGGTAAATTAGCAGCAAATATTTAGTCAAGAACATACTTTAGTAATGTGTTAGTATTTAAGTAACAGAAGTAACAGCAGTCGCAGCAGTAGTAAAAATAACAAAAGAAATAGCATTTTTGTAGAACACATACGGACAGAAAAGGGTTAAGTGCTTTGTATACATTATATCAGTTCATATTCACTATAAGTCTGAACATTACTCACATTAATATTCTTCTTATAGATAAGGAAGCCTGGGGTCTGAGAAACTTACATAATAATCCAAATAATCCAAATGACATAAAAATTATATACGATAAAGCCAGCAGGTGCCCTGGGGTTCATACTTTTAATCATTAGTATGTAATAGTGCAGGTCTATGGGGATAAATGGATAGACAGATAGATGGATAGATATATAGATGATCCAAAGGTAATACCTTTTCAAATACCTAGCAACAAGCAGGAAAGGACTGTCTTCAGTTCAGCATTTGATAAATCATTTTCACACTAAGCATTTAATGATTTACAGAATTCAGAGATTTACAAAAATCTGTATTTAATTAAGGAGAATTATAGATATGGCCACATGTCAACATCTGAGACGCAATGAAACAATTTGGGGGATGATGATGCTGTAGACAGGCTGGTTATGCAAGAAGGGATTCAAACATGGTCAAGACAGTAGAATTCTAGGATATAAGATTCATCTGTAAAGGCAACAGAGCCTCTGACAATAATGTCAGATAGGATAGTGCCTTTTAAATATTATAAATGACCATGCTGTATAACCATGCATTCAATTTGACCTGGCTATGTATGAATGGACAACGTCACTATCTATGTAGGTTTCATTTAATATAGGCTAGCATTCAATGAGCTCTTCTATTGGGTAGAATATCAATCCCTGAAGATAACCTTTTCAGTTGGTCACCATGGAGAGATGAGAATGTTCTTAACACAGTTGGAATCTCCTGTGTTCTTGTATGTGAAGAACTTAGATGTGGTATGAGTGTGAGTTGATAAAATCTCATTCTGTCTCAGTGTTTAGATCCTTGTAATGACTGAAATCTCTGAGACATTAATTATGGGTATGATTGAAAAACAGACATAGCAGTGTGTGTGTAGAATAGGAGTAGGAGTCAAGGGGAAGGGAGATGAAGATGGAGAGTTTGAAGGTGAGTACAAAGCATATAAAGTAAAAAGGGATAAAAGATATAGACTTTGTAGGGACTTTTGGGCCATATTGAGTATTCTGTATTTTAAATCTGAGAACAATTAAGTGTTATGAATGAGAGTTCCATTACTTAATTTAGAGTTAAATATTATTCCTTCTGAGTTCACCAGCTGCTTTTTTATGTGCTTTCTTTGTTCCTCTTATCTCTCTTTCTATTTGTGTTCTCCCATAGCTGCTTCATCTCCAACATGATAAGACACTTAATTGTCTTCTCCATTTTTAACTCCTTTCTTTGCTCATCATGTCATCAATGTCATTATACATTGTCTATTTTGTCAATTCTTAGAGAGAAATGAATTGTCTGAAAAATACTTAGGTATTTTTTAGGTTTCTTGATTTACTCTGTATTTTAGTATTATATTTATCATTTTTTAAAAAATCTACATTTCAGGAACCTATGTCTTTTCTTGTTCTCTGTGTTGTATATATTCTTGAGTTATTTTGACCAGCTTTATGTCATTAAATTAATTTTCCTAAGCATTTGACAAAGTCCCTTCTTGATTAAAACTCTTCACAGTGTAGGGATAGAGGGAACATACCTCAATATCATAAAAGCCATATATGAAAATCCCACAGCAAATATCATTCTCAATGAGGAAAAACTGATAGCTTTTCCCCTAAGGTCAGGAACACGACAAGGATTTGTACCATCACTACAAATGATATCACTATCACTCGTCTTAGAAGTCTTAGCCTCAGAACAGACAACAAAAAGAAATAAAAGGCATTTGAATTGGCAGCAAGAAGTCAAACTCTCACTCTTCACAGATGACATGATACTCTGCAGAAAATCCTAAAGACTCCAACCCCAAATTTCTAGAACTTATTCAGGAAAGCAACAAAAAGGCAGGATATAAAATTAATGCACAAAAGACATGTTGCATTTTTATACACTAACAATGAGACAGAAGAAAGAAACATTAAGGAGTTGATCCCATTTGCAATTGCACCAAAACCCATAAGATACCTAGGAATAAACCTAACAAAAGAGGCAAAGGATCTGCACTCAGAAAACTAGAGTACACTCATGAAAGAAATTGAGGAAGATACAAAAAAATGGAAAAATTTTCCATACTCATGGATTGAAGAACAAATATTGTTAAAATGTCTATACTACCCAAAGCCATCTATACATACAATGCAATCTCTATCAAAATACCATCAACTCAGGGATCCCTGGGTGGCTCAGTGGTTTAGCACCTGCCTTTGGCCCAGGGCGTGATCCTGGAGTCCTGGGATTGAGTCCTGCATTGGGCTCCCTGCATGGAGCCTGCTTCTCCCTCTGCCTGTGTCTCTGCCTCTCTTTCTCTCTGGGTCTCTCACAGAGCTGGAACAAATAATCCTAAAATTTGTATGGAACCAGAAAAGACCCCAAATAGCCAAAATAATGTTGAAAAAGAAATCCAAAACTGGGGGCATCACAATTCTGGACTTTATGTATATTACAAAGCTATAATCATCAAGACAGCATGGTTCTGGCACAAAAGCAGACACGCAGATCAATGGAACAGAATCGAGAACCCAGAAATGAAACCTCAACTCTATGGGCAACACATCTTCAATAAAACAAGAAAGAATATCCTATGGAAAAAAGACAGTATCTTCAATAAATGGTGTTAGGAAAACTGGACGGCCACATGCATAAGAATGAAACTGGACCATTTCCTTACATCACACCGAAGAATAGACTCAAAATGGAAGAAAGATCTAAATGTGAGACAGGAATTCATCAAAATCCTAGAGGAGAAAAAGGCAGCAGCCTTTTTGACTTCTGCCATGCAACTTTTTGCCAGACACATCTCCAAGAGAAACAAAAACAAAAATGAACTATTGGACTCCTCAAGATAAAAAGCTTTTGTACAGCTAAGGAAAGAGTCAGTAAAACCGAAAGATAACTGACAAAATGGGAGAAGATATTTACAACTGTCTTATCAGATAAAGAGCTAGTACCTAAAATCTATAAAGAACTATTAGGGACACTTGGGCGGTTCAGTGGTGAGCATCTGCCTTTGGCTCAGGGTGTGATCCCGTAGTCCTGGTATCGAATCCCTCATCAGGCTCCCTGCATGGAGCCTGCTTCTCCCTCAGCCTGTGTCTCTGACTCTCTCTATGCGTCTCTTATAAATAAATAAATAACATCTTTTTTAAAAAAGGAACTTATCAAACTCAACACCCAAATAATCCAGTCGAGAAATGGGCAGAAGACATGACAGACATTTCTCCAAAGAAAACATACAAATGACCAATAGACACATGAAAAAATGTGCAATATCACTCAGCATTAGGGAAATGCAAATCAAAACCACGGTGAGATATCACCTCACACCAGTCAGAATGGCTAAAACAAACAAGTCAGGAAATGACAGATTTGGCGAGGATGCAGAGAAAGGGGAACCCTCTTACATTGTTGGTAGGAATGCAAGCTGGTGCAGCCACTCTGGAAAGCAGTATGGAGGTTCCTCAAAAAGCTGAAAATAGAGCTACCCTATGACCCAGCAATTGCACTCTAGGTATTTGCTCCAAAGATTTAAGTGTAGTGATCCGAAGGGGCACCTGCACCCCACTGTTTCTAGTAGCAATGTCCACAATAGCCAAACTATGGAAGGGGTCCTGATGTCCATAGACAGATGAGTGGATAAAGAAGATGTGCTATATACACACAATGTAATACTACTCAGCCATCAAAAAGGTAAAATCTAACCATTTGCAATTATGTGGATGGAACTAGAGGGTATTATACTGAACAAAATAAGTCAATCAGAGAAAGACAATTATTGTATGATCTCACTCATATGTGGAACTTAAGAAATAAAACAGGATCATAGGGGAAGGGAAGGAAAAATAAAACAAGACAAAATCAGAGAGGGAGATAAATCATAAGAGACTCCTAACCATAGGAAACAAACTGAGGGTTGCTGCCCATAGGGGGATGTAGTAACTGGGTGATTGGCATTAAGGAGGGCATATGATGTAATGGCACTGGGTATTATAGAAGACTGATGAATCCCTGAATTCTACCTCTGAAACTAATAATACACTATATATTAATTTAATTTAAAAATGAAAGAAGTATAGAAAAATGATCCTTATAATTCTTAATAAATAAGTAATCTAAAAAATTAGTTTTCCTTTAAATGTATTGATTCCTACTCTAGTACCTGCTTATCAAATGGATGTATAAGATAAGAGACAGAATTATAAGTAATAGACGGCACTATTTAATTTGTGCTCAAACCCTGCAAAATAAATATTTAATCCTGATTTTTATGAAAAAATAACATTGCTCCAAATTCAAACTCATTTTTAATTTTAATAAATTTCTCTTTTGTGATATCCTTACTAAATACATTCAAGAATGAAAAAATCTTTTTTACAGCAGATTTTTAGAAAGAGTTTTCCATTACTTACTTTTTTAGTAACCAAAAGTTATACATACATCAAATATATCCAAAACAGGCTGCTTATGCTCAACATGTATAATTATAATTCTTCAGCTGCAGGATAAGTAAGGAAACAAATATACACTTATATTTGTATATTTATATGTATACAAATATTTATAGAAATATTTTGTCTTCTGGTACCAGAAGTGATAGCTTGTACTAATAAAATGGCTTAATAGATATACAAATATACAATTGGCCATTTATAAATATCAGAAACAGTCTCTCGGATAAGAACAAGTCTCTTGCTGTTGAGTTAACACATCATCTTAAATGTATTATTTTCATTTCCTTTCTGATTTCATTCACAACTATTTACTCAGGTAATCTGTAGTCCTGTAGTCTGGTTGGTAATTGACATTCAGAGAATCAAATTACACTTCACTTTAGTGCTGTAGGGAAGGAGCTGAAACTTCCCACATCATTCTGTAGGTCACATGGTCTTTAACACCAGTGTCCACTAATATTCTATTCTTGATTGCCATTTATAGGATCAAGGAAATATTTGACAATCACTAGGGTAATTAAATAATGGTAAAGCCTTTCATATTCCTATAAAAACTCAGAAAGTCTGCAGCTGAGTCTAAACCCAACAACATGAAGGAAAACTCAATAACAAGCTTGGACTTTGTTAATTTAGCAACAACATTATGAGGAATTTCAATCATTTTAGTTTCCAGTAGTATATGAACAGGTTGGCTTTAGAAAGCCAGGAGTTTGAATAATTTCAATTGCTGATAGTCTAGTTAGTAATGTAGAACACAAATGAAACAAGGGAGAGGGAAATGAAGAGTTGTTCAACGGATATAAAGTTTGGATGGAAGATGAATAAGTTCTAGAGATGTGCTATACCATACAGTGCCTGTAGTTAACAATATCTTATTAGACACTTAAAAATTGTTAGGAGAGTAGATCTCTTGTTAAGTAACCAGACAAAAAATAAAATAAAAACAAATAAGAAAACTGTGAGCTTCATGAAGCTATGGTAATGGCAATATGCGAGGGTAAATAAAGTTGTTTTCAGATAAATTTTCTCAGACATTAAGAAGAAAATATTTTCCTTATATTGTAAATCAGAAAACCACTGTAAACATTACTGTCAGTCACCAATTCTTCCATTTCAGTGATTGGAATGGAATGCCCATGCCATTTGAAATTAAGTGAGGCTTAAAAAAAGAGCCAGTACTATCCGTCTAAACCTTTGAAAATGTCAGAAGCCTGTTTAAGTCTCAGAAAATCTATCCTTTATCTTCTTTAAAATTGCTTTATCACATTTAAAGATAATAGAAACTATATCTTATTTAACATTATTTTCATTTTGATTGAATTACTAATACTGCAATATTTTGGGAAAGTACTATTTTTTAAATAGTACTTTTAAAATGTATTTGATTAGGTTTGAAGAACAGTTGTCAAAACATAGCCTACTACCTTCGGCTATTTCAGTATTTTTTATCAAAAATAAACATTTGAAAAACTACATTATTATTAAATGTATTTTAACATCAAGCTAGAAAGCTGTCATCAAAACTTTATCATGTTCAAATGTGAAAATATTTTTACTGGCTTGCTGGGGAACCTGGGTGGCTCAGTCAGTTAAGCATCTGCCTTCAGTTCAGGTCATGATCCCAGGGTCCTGGAATCCATCCCCAAAACCCTGCTCAGAGGGAAGCTGCTTCTCTCTCTTCCTCTGCTGCTCCTCCTGCTTGGGCTCTCTCATTTTCTGCTTCTGTCTCACTAATAAATAAAATAAAATATTTAAAAAAAAGAAACTGGCTTGCTAAAAGAAGTACGATCTGCCATAAGTTGAATTTTCCTTGTAAATGCAATGATTAAAAAAGTACCAGTTTTGTACAAAGCTGATGACTTGGAATTTAGAAATACAAAATATAAATTGAGGGAACATTTGTCCTTTATTTAGAAATTTAGAATTCGAATTTAGAAATACAAAATTTAAATTGTATTTAGAAATTTAGAATTGGAAATTATTTATTAGAAATTCAGAATTGGAATTTAAAAATACAAAATATAAATTGAGGGCAAATTTACTTTAATTTTATCAAAAAAAAATTTTTCTAATTGTATGCCAAATGATTAAAAATATATCTAAAAAAATATACATATATATCTAAAAAATACAGGCTTGGAGAAATGGTAGGAAACTAATTTTATAATGGTGAGAAAGTTAATATAAAGGAACTTATAACATGTACATTTACACATCTATTTTAGAATTAACATATGCTATTTTGTTATTTGTTTAGATAAAAGACTACATTAGAAATATTATTTTTTTATGTATGCTTTATGTGGGGCTTGAACTCATGCATGACCCTGAGATCAAAAGCCATATGTTCTCCCTGCTGAGCCAGCCACGTGCCCTTATTAAAAAAAAAGAAAAAAAAATAGTAGTAATTGATTAGTAAAGGGTCCAAAATAATTGATTACTTCTATTTAGACATAAAGAAAAAATGATTAACCAAAATAATTACTATTTATGAGATAAATTCAAAACAGCTTTATCTTTTTTAGCTAATGTAAAAATATTTGATAAATATATACATAGTACTTCTAGTGTGAATCATTGGAAAACTGTAAACATTTTTTGTTAGTGAGTCCTTAAAAAGGAAGTATCTTATTGGGACAGCTTAAAATAAGATTCATTTTAGGGAAAAAAAGAAAGAAAATAACTTTCAAACATATGTAATTTACAGAGATAATGGTATTTGAGTAAATTATATATATATAAGACTAAAGTGTGAATCATTGGAAAACTGCAAACATTTTTTGTTAGTGAGTTCTTAAAAAAGAAGTATCCTATTGTTTGTTTGTTTTTAAAGAAATATCTTATTGGAACAACTTAAAGTAAGGTTCATTTTAGGAAAAAAAGAAAACAAACTTTGAAACGTGTATTATTTACAGAGATCATGGTATTTGAGTAAATATTAATTCAATAAGAATTTATTTATAGACAAAGAAATCCTCTAATCACAGGGAAAATCTAAGTGGCACAAAATGCAATACAGTAAAATATGAATAATAGGACAGAAAGGGAAAAAACCTATCAAACTGTGGGATAAACATTAACTTTGAAATTGCATAGGATATAAACCTCCTCTTTGACAAGAGATTGGGAGTTAAACAGGCCTAAAGGTGGGGGAGTGCACCTAGGTGGCTCAGTCATTTGAGTGTCTCCCTTTGGCTCAGGCCATGATCCTGGAGTCCTGGGATGGAGCCCCACATCAGGCTCCTGGTTCAATGGGGAGTCTGCTTCTCCCTCTCCTTTTACCTCTCCCATTGTTCATACTCTCTTTCTCGCCTCCCCCTTCAAATAAATAAATAAAATCTTTAAAAAAAAGAATTATAGTGGGAACTTAATTTCAGTAGTTTTACTGTGTGATCAAACATACAGAAAAGAAGCAAACATGTTCTGTTAACTGAGGCGTGACTTATACCACTAAAATGTTCATTTTCTAGTGGACTAGATTATTGTTGCCTATTCTATGTACTGTTACTACATTATTGTTAATTTTTATCAATTACAAAATCTAGGTAAATGTGTACTGAATATGTACAAAAAAGAAACCAATCTAACAAAAGCAGATTCACCTACTAAGTACACATTTATGGAGGACCTGCTAACCCTAGTCATTGCATTCAGCTTTGAGAATACATCTGTCAGCCTGAAAGGCAGGCCTCTACTCTCAAAGAATTAATATCTGAAGTGATTGTTTTTCCCATTTTTTTGGCAAAAAATATATTAGCTATGACAAATCAAGCTGTCCTGCTGGGATCAGGCAACAGCAGTTTAGAACAGTAATTAAGATTACAATGTACAAAGATATTTGTCCTACTCTTTAATTCTGGAAAATACACTGCTATGTCTTAAGGAATTCTAACAGAAAAAATGAAAGATTGTTTGGAATTATAATTCCTAGCTGAAATAAATAATAAGCTAACTCATGTGTAGAAGAATCAACATGAAAAGTGAAACCACCCTGACTCAAAACAGCTTCTGACTCTCCCTCTCATAAATCTTTCATAAATTTCTTCAAAATGTAGAATTCTAGATTTAGACTACATAACTGAAATACTATAATTCAGCAGTTTAAACATAGAAGTATTATTAAAGTTTCACATAAATATTTCACAGAATCTTAGTACCTGATATGAAAAAAAAAAAAGGTGAATCAACTCTGAAGTGAAGATAGTCCAATTTCCTGAATGCTAGATCCTGATTTTGGCTGTCCCAAGTTGGCTTGTGAGGCTTTCCAAAATCTCTACTGCAAATCTAAGGATCAGAACTGAAAAATTCTTCACTTACCCATCTTCATTTAGCAGGGAATACAGTCCAGATAATTTATTTCCATTCTCTTTCCACAGTTATTTGTGGCCTACTCGCAACTAAAACTTACTCCTCTAAATACCAGTTTATCAAATCTTCCACCATTGTCAAACTGTTTGGAAAGAAATGGTAATGTGTTATTCGAAGGGAGAATAAAAACAAATATTATAATCCGTTCTGTTAGAATTCCCTGCCAAAGTGAACACCATTTTGTTAGATGTAAAACAAAACAAAACAAAAACACCTCTCTTCTACCCTGATTTTATAGGATTTTAAGAAATGGGAAATCAGAGGACACATGCACAATTTGGAATGGACGTATTGTAATGATACCTCTCCATGTTGTCAAGATAGAGACAAATTTTATTATTTATACCATGCTTTTCTCACCCTGTCTCTCTTTTCCTAGATCAATTTGCATTTAAAAGTATTCGTGCTATGAGTAAAGATCAAAGCCATGCCAGTTTCTAAGGCTATTAAATTAATCAATTAAACTAATATTAAATGAATATGCAATGAACTCCTGTTTACTAAAAATAATGTTTATATTATTCATATAATAAACATAATGTTCATATATGAAGAACTAAATCAATATAATGCTGCTAAGTTATTAACCAATGCTACTAGGGTTTATTTGCAAACTCTTATAGTTCTTAAGAAATTTTAAAACTTGGGCCGCCCAGGTGGCTCAGCAGTTTAGCGCCACCTTCCGGCCCAACCCCTGATCCTGGAGATCAAAGATCGAGTCCCACGTCGGGCTCCTTGTATGGAGCCTGCTTCTCCCTCTGCCTCTCTCTCTCTCTGTTTCTCATGAATAAATAAATAAAAATCTTGAAAAAAAAAAAAGAAATTTTAAGCCTTTAAAAGTAGTTGCAATGAAATACTGTGCAGTTGTCACTTTCCACATAATCTATTGATACTCTTCCATTTATCATTATCTAATTTCAAATAGAAATGTGATAGCACCCTGCTTAGCCCAATAATTATTTTTGCCCAATATAATCTATTTCTTAATAGCTTATAATAAATAAGATATAATTTGGTTTTAAGTTGTACCAAATTGTCAAATTTAATATACTTGCATTGAATTCTGTTAGGTTTTTTGTATTCATGAAAAAATGTTTCATTCAATAGCCAAATCTATTGATATTTGGGAGATACTGAATTTTTTATGGAAACAGGCAGATAAAATAAGAGAAAGGAAGAATGAAAAAACGAAGAAGAATGGAGATAATTAAAAAAAGATAAAAGAAAAAATGAAGGGGAGGGAGACACTTTAAAAATCAAAAATGAAATATAGGATATTTTTATTTATAACAAAGCACAAAATATAAATGTATGAATAGTGCCATATTTATACATTAATCCATCCATGATTTATTGGATATTTGCTATGTTCAAGGCATCCTGAAGGTTGACAGGAATCCAACGAGGAGCACACAGTCCACTGGGAACATTGATAAGTCAATGGATATTTTATTACTGTGTTATGAATGTTTTAATAAAGAGAATCCCAGCTGCTATTAGAGTATATAAAAAGGACATCCTTATAGTTCTGTAGGTCAAAGAAGTCCTGTATGGGTCATCAAAAAGTCCACAAGGCTCTGTTCCTTTCTGGGGGCTCCTAGAACAAAATCTATAGGGCTGTGTTCTTTCCAGGGGCTCCTAGAACAAAATCCACCTCCTTGCTCAATTATATTGTCATCAGAATTCAGCTCCTTGCATCTGTTGGACTAAGGCCTCTGTTCTCTCGCTGGCTATAAAAACCAAGGGAAAAAAAAAAAAAAAAAACCCTAACAAACAAAAAACGAAAAAACTAAACAACAACAACAAAAAAACCCAAACCAAAAAACAAAAACAAAAACGAACCAACCAAACAAACAAAACTAAGGACCATTCCCAACTTCGAGAGGCTGCCACATTTCTTGGCTCTTATTCTCCTTTTCTCCTCAAAACTAACAGTTGCAGGTTGAGTCCTTCTCACATTGTATCTTCTGATTCATTCTTCTACCTTTCTTTTCCACTTTTAGGGACTCATGATTTGATTGGGCCCATCCAGGTACTGCAAGAAAATCTCCCTACCTTAATGTTCTCAGCCTTAATCACATCTATAAGTTCTGCCATGTTAGATAACATATGTCTGGAGATCAGGATGTGGACATCTCCAAGGTAAGGGAGCATTATTCCATCCACCAGGGATACAGCAGGTACGCTGCTTAACCAAAGCATATATCTAAGACAAATTTTAAAGAATAAGTAAGATTTCCCCAGAGAGAGAAAAATTAGTTTAGCAAGAACATTTCAGGGAGAGGTTTTATGAGTCAGAAAAAAAGAAATAGCAGTTCAGAAAAAATGTCTTCAGTTTAGCAAGTTTAGGTGTCATGAAAGCCTGAAGAGATTATCAAAGGAATGAAATGTTTCCTATGCCTGGGTGTTTGAGTTTTGTTCTAAATGTGGCAGAAAACCATGGAAGCTTTTTAAGAAATAAAACAATATCAAATGTTCATTTTATAAAAATTAATGACAGCAGCCTAAAAAAGGAATTGCAGGAAAGGCTCAAAACTGGAGGAACAGAGACAAGTTAGAGGCTAATTCAATAAATGAAAGGAGAAATGTTATTAGCTTTATCATAGACAGTGACAGTGATGACCTTGAAGAGAGGATGGATTCTACAAGATCCAGGAAGTATAAGTAAGAGAACTTGACAATAAATTGGATGTGAGGGATAAAGGTAATGGGGGAGAAAGAATGATTTTGAGAATTGTAGCTTTGGAAGCTCAGGCTGGGAGATGAAAGTGTCAACTCATGTTCCTTTAAAATGTATGCCTGAGGAATTGTAGTAAGTAAGCCTGGAAAGCCTGATTTAGTCTGTGATACATTGAGTTTGGCTGCTCTACACTGAAATTTCAGTTAGAATGAAGAGATTGAAAACAATTATATCTTTATAAGATGTTGCTCAGTTCTTATAAAATCCATACCATTGCTGTTCCTCATTAATATTGTATCATTTATCTATAATTCTAAATTGACAGAAATTTAAATTGCTAATTGACACAGAAATTCAGTGCACTAAAAGTATAACACCCTTGATGTTGAAAAGGAAGAGAGGACATATATATCAAGGCATGAAAATGTCCTTGGCATCTACAAAGACTCACAGTGTAAGAAAGGTGTGTTATAATGGAAAAATTAGTTGGAAATCAGTTACAAAAAGAAATACCTTCCAGCTCTATAATCTTTAAAAGTATTTTAATAGAATAACTTCAATAATTTAGTCCATGAAAATTTTCATGAACATCCTTACAAAATAATTCAGATGTTATTTTCACTTGTTATTAATCTCTACTAAAAGTTACTAGGGCTCCTTGGAGGATCCTTGATTTCAGGGCTTTGGGTAAGAAAAAAACAAATAGGCTTGGTATGAACTCTCTTGGCACTACCTAACATTAAAAATACATTCAGAAAAATAAATAAATAAATAAATAAATAAATAAAGTACAATACAATACATTCAGGATGTGTTATAGTTATCTTAAAGGGTCTCTCACTGGCCAAGTTGTAACAATTAAATAGACAAATATTAAAAATTATTATGATGGGGCACTTGGTTGAGGGTCTGCCTTTGGCTCAGGTTGTAATCCTGGGGTCCCGGGATTATGTCCTGCACTGGGTTCCCTGTAGGGAGCCTGCTTCTCCTTATGCCCATGTCTCTATCTCTGTGTCTCTCATGAGTAAATAAATAAAATATTTTTTAAAATTAAAATGGTAATTTGGGTCATTTGAGTTTATAAAAATCTATGAGTTCAAAAGAGAACATTATACGAGGTACAGAATAATGTATTCACTTACACAAGATTAAGAGGTTGATAAAATAGTATAGTTATCATTTTAAATTATTTTCATATAGAAGGACATTGTATCCTAATAAATACGTACTTTGTCATGAAACATACATATATATGTTATATATTTAAATGTGTAGAATTTTTAAAACTGGAAAGTACAAATACTAAAATGTTCAGGCAAAAATAGCCTCAAATACTGAAGAAATGCAGCAAAAACAAGGATAGAAGTGAGTTCATATATTGACTATCACTAGTGATCATACCAAAAGACCAATTATTAAAAAGATCAGTCTCTATTTTAAAAAACATAAATTAGTCAACTGTTTCAAAGAATAGATTTGTGTAGACATGATCCCTTAGTCAAAATATTGAAAAACTGCTAAATTCCTTTATAAATTTTGAAGAAATACTGTTAAACCATATATCAGTTTTCATTCATAAAAGACGGACATAAAACCCGATAATATATAAAGTGAAACTTTATTACATTGGGAAAGAAAAGAGACAGACAGGCAGGCAGGCAGACAGACACACTCAGGATAATATTGAATGTTTTAATTTGAAACAATCTTCTTGGACTAAGCCCTCGTATCTTAGGTCCCTGGCAAGACTCAACTCTCCAGCAATCATAAATTTATAACTTTAGCATGGTCTTCTTTTTACTACGTATTGAAAGAGAACTAGAGCAAATGTAAAAATAATGCATAGTATGCTAAACTAAATCCTAGGAATATGGGGAAATGGCAATTAAGTGAAACTATAGAAATACAATGCAAAGAAGTTTATGTTACAAGCCCCTTGTAACTTTGAACTTTTATTTCTGTCTCCTTAATTCAGTGAGGCTGTGCTCTGCTTAAAATTGTTTCCCAACTTTGCAGTTGGGGAAGGGCTTCTAGGTCCTGCCTGTGTTCTATTGTTCAAAAAGTGATGGTTGGATAAGTTATGTCTCAGTTATTCAAGAAAATCTAATGGCAGATTTCTCTCCAATACAATTTTGCCAACTTAACAGTTTCAGTGTCTAGGCTATGCCTCCAAAAGCAGGCCTTGCATTTCTCTAACTGGATTATGCTGTAATCTAGTTTTATTACAGACCTTTTTGTAATGGGGGGGAGATCTTGTAAAAGTGGGTCTTGAGGACAATTTCATCCATGCATAAGACAAGGTCAGACAAAGTCATTTCAGGTTTTATAGATAGATAGATAGATAGATAGATAGATAGATAGATAGATAGATTATAGATATAGATGATATAGATATAGATATAGATATAGATATAGATATAGATATAGATATAGATATACAACAGAAACTTATTCTCTGTTCCCTTAATTCCCCTTTCTCCACTTTTGCATATTTGGAGACAATTCTCCATGTGTGTGGTTCCCTTCTACACAACCATTCAGTAGAGGTACAGATTGCCTTATTTCTAGACTATATTTTCAAGATTGTGTGTATAGCAAACAGCCTTCGAAGATATTTTCCTCCAAAGCAAATAACAGGTATGTTTACCTGTTATACTATAAAAAATTAAAATTTCTTAAGAAAAAAATTTCTCTTCTGTAAATCAACCCATTGTGTATGCAAAAGTCACTTGCCTCTTTTTGCATCACATTTTAGAAATATGAGCTTATAGTACAGGTGCAATAAGAACATGACACTGTGACTATTGCTACTGAAATGACTAATTCCTTTGTCTCTGTTCTAGGAGGGTCATATCTTCTGCCAGCATCTATGACAAAGTAAGAGGCTAATGTTTAAGCTTTCATATAGGGTAGCTAACATCTCACACCCTTCACAGGTCTTTTTTTTTTAAGATTTTATTTATTTATTCATGAGAGACAGAGAGACAGAGAGAGAGAGAGAGAGAGAGAGAGAGAGAGAGATGCAGAGACACAGGCAGAGGGAGAAGCGCCGACATGGGACTTGATCCCGGATCTCCAGGATCAGGCCCTGGGCAGAAGGCAGCACTAAACTGCTGAGCCACCCGGGCTGCCCCCAGACCCTTCACAGTTCTTGAAGTTTGGCAATGAGGATGGGCTGCTGACAGAGACATGGCTTTCAGGAAGAGGAAAGATGAGTCCTGGTGGGCTTGATTAACAGAATTTGAGGGAATGAGAAAGCAGATTAAAAGGCAGCTGCTCCAGCGGTACCATAGTTATTGCTAACCATTCTCTGGGCATGTGGACTTTGTTATCACTATGGCAGTCAGACTTCGGTCCTCCTGGGTGGGCAGAAATTTCTGATCCCTTTCAGGTAAAAGTTACAGAGATGTGCACCTATACTAAGCATGATAATAAATTTGCAACTGCTATATGCAAAACCAGATGAATCACTGAAGAAACTTTGGATAGTTCACTTGGGTGAAGAAAATGAGTACATAATGCTTATTAAGGGATAATTATATCACCTGAACAACTTTACAGTCCACCTTCCCTTTAATGCATGTCAAGCCAACCTTAGTCCATTTAAAGACAGGAATTATCTCAGAGATTTTTTGCTGTTGGTCCTGACTGTTATAAAGCTGCTCTTTAGCCCTACTGGGGAGATTTCTCTAAGAAAGACAAATTCCTTTATGAAATAACACATGACAAATGAGTAGTATTTGTGGTAAGGGCTGTTCTCTGATGTGATCAGTGGCAATCCAGCCACTGATCAAGTCTGCACCTCACAACTCTCACTGTTGCTGGCTGGATCTATCATCCAATCAGATGTGGAAATGCATTCACTGGACATAAATAAAGGACGCTATTGTTCTGATGTGGAGTACACAACTCTATGCCAAATTATGACTCTTACCAGAAGCTGACCCATTCGTATGCAGTAAGAGAGGCAAAATCATATGAGGCAATTGCCCAAGACTGCTGCCAGGAAATTAATTAAATCAAACTTTTGTCCTACTCTCAGGGTGAAGCTCTGCTACTAGAATGGGAAGCAATGATTTTGTGGCTTTGGAAGGAAAACAATCACCCCAATCTATGGGAGGTATAAGGGAGAGAAAGAAACTTTATAGCTTTAGGTATATATGACCCAAAGGTATAGATACGATATTTATTTTATTACAACATGTCTTCATAATGTCCCTTTTGTGAGCCTTCCTCACAAAGAGAAATGTTGTGGTGTGGTTTTCACCAACAGTTTCAAGCTCCCTAAATTTAACTCAGCAAGATAGCTGCTGTTTTCCTCCAGTGACTCCAACCATGATTTAATAATCACCATTTCTCTTATTATTATCAAAACTCTATCAGAAAAAGCTGAGAAGGTTCCCAGCTTCTGCATCTTCCAGAAAAAACACCTCCATATGTCTTCCCTACTCTCATTCATTTGAACTCAATGCAAATATCCGGGGCTGATATTGGAGACCTGGGATCGAGTCTCATGTCGGGGTTCCTGCATGGAAACTGCTTTTCCCTCTGCCTGTGTCTCTGCCTCTCTCTCTCTCCTCTTTGTGTATTCTCATGAATAAATAAATAAAAATATAAAAAATAAAAACAGGTTTAAAATAGTCATTTTAGATGAAGATAATTTAGTTTTTATTCTATTTTATACTATTAACATTTTTTATGCAAAAAGTTACTTGTAAAAGCATAGCCTTAACCTCTTATGAGCATATAAATAATGAATACTCCTTTTACACACAATTAGCAATTACGTTTTAAGATCAGTTATTTGTCACATTGAAAAGAGCACAGATCTCAGATTAAGGTATGCTCAGCAGATAAGAATAAATGTTGGACAGATTTTCATAAAACATTAGAGATTCAGTAGGTTGTCCTGGAAACCTAAGGGCAACTTAAAATGAAAGAGGAAACAAATGAGAGATTAAAACATAGATGATAGGAAATTGTCTACTTTTCTATGTCACCTAGTTCTGCTCTATGTGCTAGTGCTTCAGAGAAACACCACAATTAAAACAGTGGAAATACTTAGGTTGTTTTCATATTTCCACTATTGTGAATAAAGCTGCAATAAACACAGGAGTGCAGATATCTCTTTGGGGTCTTGATTTCTTTGGATATATATCCAGGAGTTAGATTGCCTGACTGGATTACTGAATGGATAAGATGTGTTTTGTGTATGTGTATGTGTATGTGTACATGTGTGCAGATATATTTGTGTATATATATATATATATATTTAATTTAAATTTAATTAGCCAACATATAGTCTATCATTAGTTTCAGATGTAGTATTCAATAATTTATCAGTTGTATATAACACCTACTGCTCATCACATCACATGTTCTCCTTAATGCTCATTACCTGGTTACCCCATCCCACTGCCGACCTCCCATTCAACGACCCTCAGTTTGTTACCCAGAGTTAAGAGTCTCTCATGGTTTATCTCCCTCTCTGATATTTTTTCCAATTCAGTTTCTCCTCCTTCCCTTATGGTATTCTATACTAGTTCTTATATTCTGCATATGAGTTAAACCATATGATATATATCATATAATTATATTATACTGTTATAACATATAGTAATAATACATATATATGTGATATATAATAAGGGATAAGACTGAAGAGGAAGAAGGAAATCTTGCCATCTGAAACTACATGGACATTATGCTAAGTGATGTAAGTCAGAAAAGGGAAGATAAATACAGTATCATATCACTTATATGTGGAATCTAAATAGCTGAACTTCTATAAAAAACAAAATACAAAACTAAACTACATCCTACAGAATGAGAGAAGATATTTGCAAATGACCTATCAGATAAAGGACTAGTATCCAAGATCTATAAAGAACTTATGAAACTCCACAGCAAAGAAACAAAGAATCCAATCATGAAATGGGAAAAAGACATGAACAGAAATCTCTCAGAGGAAGACATAGACATGGCCAACAAGCACATGAGAAAATGCTCCGCATCACTGGCCATCAGGGAAATACAAATCAAAACCACAATGAGATATCACCTCATACCAGTGAGAATGGTGAAAATTAACAAGACAGGAAACAACAAATGTTGGAGAGGATGTGGAGAAAGGGGAACTCTCTTGCACTGTTGGTGGGAATGTGAACTGGTGCAGCCACTCTGGAAAACTGTGTGGAGGTTCCTCAAAGAGTTAACAATAGATCTGCCCTACGACCCAGCAATTGCACTGCTGGGGATTTACCCCAAAGATACAGATGCAGTGAAACGCAGGAGACACCTGCACCCCAATGTTTATAGCAGCAATGTCCACAATAGCCAAATTGTGGAAGGAGCCTCGGTGTCCATAGAAAGATGAATGGATAAAGAAGATGTGGTTTATGTATACAATGGAATATTACTCAGCCATTAAAAATGACAAATACCCACCATTTGTGTCGACGTGGATGGAATTGGAGGGTATTAGGCTGAGTGAAATATGTCAATCGGAGAAGGACAAACATTATATGGTCTCATTCATTTGGGGAATATAAAAATTAGTGAAAGTGAATAAAGGGGAAAGGAGAGAAAATGAGTGACAATGAAGGTGACAAAACATGAGAGACACCTAACTCTGGGAAACAAACAAGGGGTAGTGGAGAGGGAGGTGGGCAGGAGGTTGGGATGACTGGGTGATGGGCACTGATGGGGGCAATTGGCGGGATGAGCACTGGGTGTTATGCTATGTTGGCAAATGGAACTCCAATAAAAAAAATAAAAAATAAAAAAAAGAAAGTTTGGAGCCAGATGGATGTGGGAATTGGGGAAGAGATAGCTCCCTCTATGTTACCAATGAAAGAGAAGATAGCTCTTTTACACATAATTTGGTTTAATTCTTGACAAAAAATATAACATTGTTCCTACATATAGAAATAAATAAATAAATAAATAAATAAATAAATAAATAAATAAATTAGCTGAACTTAAATAAACTTACTTAGAATAGAGCAAGAGTTATCAGGGGCTGGGGTGGGGAAATGGGAAAAATAGGAAGATGATGGCCAAGATGTACAAGCTTCTAGTTATAAGATAAGTTCTGGGGACCTAATTACAGCATGGTGGTTATAATTAATCCTACTTATATACATGGAAGTTGATAAGGGAGTAAATCTTGAATTTTCTCACTGTAAAACTAGAAACAGTAATTATGTGATATGTTGGAGGTGTTTGTTAATGCTACAATCTTAATCATTTCATAACAAATACGTGTAGCAAATCAACACATTGTACACCTTAGACTTATACCATGTTGTAGGTCAATTATATCTCAATACAGCTAGAAAAAAATGTAAAAACAAACAAAAAACCCAGAAAACCAAACCAAAGCAAAAAGTAATAGATAGTGGAAGTGCTGTACCATCTTCTAACTGAGGAAGAAAGTCAGCCTAATGAGATGAATGAATTGGACTTTGGGAAAGAGCTTATAGGACAAAGGTAATAAAAGGGAAAAATTTAAAAATATGTCAAACTATATCATATTAGATAAGGCAAAAAATTCTTTTTTAAAGTTTAAGTTTGTATACAATGTGCTTTTAATAATTTAATTTTAATTAATGAATTCATATGACATCAAAATACAACAGAGTAGGGACATCTGAATGGCTCAATCAGTTAAGCATTCAACTCTTGATTTCAGCTCTGGTCTTGATCTCAAGGTGTGAGACTGAGCCCTACATCAGGCTCTGCGCTGAACATGGAGTCTGCTTAGAATTCCCCATTTCCAAAAATAAATAAAATTAAATAAAATAAAACAAAATACCAAACAGTAGTAATATTAATGTGATAGTTCTAGAAAAAAAAAATAAAGTGACTGTATCTCCATGGGCAACTGGAGAAATTTCCTCTGAAATGCAAAAGGAAATAGAAAGTATTTCCTTGTTTGACCATATTACTTACCTTTATGATTCATTCATTAAGCCCTTTTTACACTAAAGGAATAAATTTTAGTTTTCCTCAATAATCTTTGTGACTATCAAATGAATATGAAGGCTTTTGTTTCTCCTGCAGTGGATTTCATAAAACAATGAACACAGTATATTTGAAGTTTTCACTGTCATTGTTTTCCCTAATAATTCTTATAAGAATCCTAATTTTAAAATTATGCCAAGAAATACAGTCAGTGGTAACAAATATAAATTCAGTCTTACTCGTTAACAATGGTTATAGATTCTGTCACTATCAATGTTTATAAATTATAAAATGTCCCTATTAAATTCTAAGCTCAACATTATTAGATTAAAATTCTCTCTCTCTTTTTTTTAAGGATAATCCTGGTGAGCATCTAAAATAGCAACTTCAAAGAGGAAGCTTCTCTTTTTCCTCTGCTGCTGTCCTTCTTCATTGTTGTATAAAATCAACCATTCTGAAAGATCGTAATTCCCTTCTACATTTAAATTTCATCATTTTCTCTTTCATTTACTAGTGAAGAGATATGCACCTATGACCTCTCCTATCTACTGTCTAGAGCTTTCACCTCTGACTTCCTCAAAACCTTCCACTTGGTCATTCTCTCAAAAGGACATAGAATTAAAGGAGGCTGAGTAACACATTACAGATGTGGGTACACTGATACGTTCCCTCCTAAATCAATCAATTAATTAATTAATTAATCCAACACAAAACCCAGTAATGTAAGTGCATTTATTTTATAGTACAGCTACATAAATAATTCTATATTTCTATTTCTCTTAATTGTCATTCATTGATTCATTCAAAATATTTATATCAAATGTTCATCATGCATCTGGCACTGAACTAGATACCGTTTTGTGCCCATGAGAGTGCACAAAGTGTGCTGACCATTAATTGGGGCAGAGAATGTGGGTATGTGAATAAGCAACAGTAGCCCACAGAAGAAACAATAAACTCAGGCATCAGGAAAGACTGAAAAAGCTGAATCCCAGATTATGAGGATTTGGTGAATAGATAATAGGGCAATAGGAAAGAGACCAGCATTTTAACCAGAAAGATGTTTGAAAGTCTATAAGTGAGGGGGAAACCATCAATCACAGATCAATTTTTTTAAAGATTTCATTTATTAATTCATGAAAAACACACAGAGAGAGAGAGGCAGAGACACAGACAGAGGGAGAAGCAGGGTCCATGCAGGGAGCCCGTCGCGGGACTCGATCCCGGCTTTCCAGGATCACACCCTGGGCTGAAGGCAGGCGCTAAACCACTGAGCCACCCAGGCAGCCTAATCACAGATCAATTTTATATGACTGGGTCAGAAACAGAAAGATAGCAAGTCAGGCTAGACTACATTTACATAATAAAGAATCTATAGGCATCATTGAAGCACTTGGATTTCAACGTAAATTTAATATGAATTCAGTTGAGGGTGGTGACAATTTGTTTTGGAAAATTCACCTGGATTGCTTTCAGGGAAATGAATGAAGACTGTCCCTTACCCAAATTAGAATTATTAGTTGTCTGTACCATATATGTGAGAACGCAGATGGCAGGAAGAAACAGACAAGCTGAGAATATAAAAGATGGAGTCAATCAGATTTAGTGATGGATAAAGAAAGACAAGAGATATAAATGGGTATACTCTGATCTCAGACACTGGCAAATAAATTTATGGTGCTGCCAATCACTGGGAAAGAAAACTTAGGTGAGAAGCTGTTTGCTAAGTAAAGTACTGCATTCAATTTAAAAGAAGAAGGTAGTTATTTGGTATTTAGATTTTTCCGATTGTATTAACGATTTTGGCAACAGTATTGATCTAAAACATGTCCTGTAACTTTCTCATGATGTCTTCGTAGCACCTCAGAATGGAGAACAGAAAAGGTCTAAAAGGCATGATGTAAGTACTGAGAATCTCTGGTTAATAAGACTTTGGGAGATAGATTGGCCTACTTGGCAAATGAAATACACATGATTTTAAATCTGCACATGGTGTAGCATACAAAAAATATGAAGTCAAAAAGCACATCCAAGACCTCCAAGGGTAAATATTTAAGCCAGTAATAATTTCAACAGAGTCAAGTTACTAAAATGCTGATTTTGTGTTAGCTCTAAGTACATATTTAATTCTTGGACATATCTTTGATCTATTGGTTTTAGGATTGAACACAGAGAAAATAAAAATTAGTGAATTAACCGTCTTTGCCTCATCCCAAAGAAGTAATAAAATTCTGACAGTTTTATGCTTTCTACTGACATATGTTAGCGAACTCTATGATAGATTTTTTTTCTATTGGTAATAGCACATTCATATTCTTAATGTTTTGTCTGTTCATACCAAACATATTTCCATACCACAAACATGTTTAATTGCTTGATAATTTTAAGAAAAAGTAGCTAACATGTTCTTTATATAAATAAATAAACAATAAACACTGCAATATCTCTTAGTAACTTTATTATAGCCAAATACAACGATCAAGAGGACAAAATTAAAAATTAACTCTGGTAAGTCAGAATACTTTTCAAAAGTGTTCAAATGCAAAGTACATTGACACTACCTAAGTTTTCCCATTGTTCTACTGAAAGGGGATTAAAAATTCAATACTTAGACTCTATTTATAGAAAAGCCTTCTAAAGATCAGCATATTAAAGAAAATGAGTGATTACTGAAACACACCTGTTGCTAAACCTTCATGTAGTTCAATGATATCTTACAAGTATATGCTAGTCCTTCATTTAAAATAGCTTCCTGCTTATTGAATACAATCAAGAAAGTTTGGATTATTCTTTTTAGGAATCGTCTCTTAAAAATTATATTTCCTTCTTTGAATATTTTTTTCACTAGGTTGCACAGGGAAATTAGCCCATCGATTCTCATGTAACTACTGAGGAGGATATACCCTGAATAATGTGTACAGTATTTTTTTAAGTTTCTAAATTAAGGCACCTTCAAATATTTCCATTTACTGTTTATAGCACTTTTCTAAGATACTCGCCACGTAAAGCAGGTTTGGAGATACTCTCAAGTGTATATAACAACCATTTCAGTTACTTTTACATTTTGCATAATAAAGCAATGCCATTTAACCATCATGCTCACAATTCTCAACTTTTTAAGATAGTAGAAGATCAGGACACTTTGAAGTGATATAAAATTTGAGCTTTATAAGATCCATATGAAATAACCTTTTTTCCCTCCCTATCCCCTATGTATGCACCTACTTTCATAGGTGCATATAATATCTATCATCTATCTATCTATCTATCTATCTATCTATCTATCTATCTATCTACCTACCTACCATATACCCCTTTACTCCCAAACCTGTATAAATTTGTACGAACTCTGTATAATTCTGAGTGCAAATAGTACCTGGTCTCTCAACAGTTTGATAAAAGCAGCTCTGGAAAGAAATATTCTGACAGTTTCCAGAATGAGACTGAGAATGAATAAGAGACATGGAAAAATGGAAGAATCTCCAGTCATTCTGACCACAGATTTAGTGGTAGTTACAAATGAAGAAAACAGTGACCTGGGCCTGTATCCTTCTTCCTCCTTAACTTATATAAAATTTCTAATTCTGCTATGCCTTAGGGAATTACCTGATTTTCAGATTTTCCCTGATGTTCAACAACTGAATAAAAGCTGTTACCTCTGTTTGAGCCACTAAAACTATTTTTTTTCATTGACAGGATCTATATAACTAATTCTTATATTGAACAGTCAAAACTGTAGGCTTTTTGTTTGTTTTGTTTTGTTTTGTTTTTGGTATGGGCAGAGAATATAGAGCTTGTGAGTGGCAGGAATAAGCTTCAAAATTTAGCTAAACTAAATTCCAGACAACTTTTTTCCCACGATGCCGTGATGTTTTCTGAGTTATGTTTGGGTTTCATACTGTTCAGAGATCTTCAGTGAGGTAAGGATAGAAAGGCAATATTTCAGAGTTCCTAAGTCACTTAGAGAGACATTTTAGGTAATTTCTACCTATTACCTACATTTCCCCATAGCTGCCCACATCATGATTAGTCTCACTAAGTGCTTCTTATCTCTCAAGTAGATGTCAGATAAGTGCATTGATTTCACTACTGATATAAGAGCTTTTATATGGTCATACATAGCACAGAAGCTCCATGACACTAAGGTGTTTATTTCTGTATATTTAGTAAATACAATAGCATTTAGCACACAAAAGAAATTCAATACATGCTATATATAAATGTATTATATATTGTCACCTTTTATTTTTTATTTTATTTTTTAAGATTTTATTTATTCATGAGAGACAGAGAGACAGAGACAGAGACAGAGACATAGGCAGAGAGAGAAGCAGGCTCCATGCAGGAAGCCTGATGTGGGACTCAATCCCAGGACCCTGGAATCATGCTCTGAGCCAAAGGCAGTTGCTCAACGGATGAGCCACCCAGGCGTCCCCATATAGTGCCACTTTTTAAAGATCTCCACACATCACTAGATGGCGGTTTAGTATAAAATTATAAGGAATATAAAGCCTAAATTTCCTTCTACGGATGAGCTAATAACAAATGCTTTTATAGATAATGAATCTTACTATTGGCTGTTTAAGTGGAAGACTTAAAATAAGTCAACTTATTAACTTCAAATTAAAGTTAATTTAAAGAAATAACGTTTTACATTAATTTAATATTTAAAGAAAATTTGATCAGTTTCAAAGGGCTAGATTTTCCTTTAATGATAAATCTTAGTTCTAAAGTCATTCCATTTTAGGAAGTTAAAAAATATTCTCTTGTACCGTTTATGATATTTATGATGAGCACATGAATGACCCAATGAAACAGTGCTAAAGAAATGTTTACACAAATATACACATATACAAACTAACACACACACACACACACACACACATAAAAGAATCATGCAGAGAAGAGACATTATGGGGAAGGCTAAGTAGATAGGAATATATACCATGTAAACCACAGCTAGAAAGACCATTAAAAAGGCAGTATTACAAATGGTAACCCTTCATTCTTTGGTCAAGAATTTCCAAATTTAGTCTTAGAGATAAGGCAGTTTCAGATATGGTAGCAAGTGAAACAGGAGCCAAGTTGATTATTTCAAGGAATGGTTATAGCTTTTACAGTTGGTATCCTACTTTTACATGACAAGTAAAATTTTACCCCAATGAAAGCAAATAGAAAATTTAAAATGTCCCAAGGAGGTAAAAAAAAAAAAAAACTACATAAAATAAAATTAGATTGGCATCAGGCTGCTTATTACTAACACATGATATTAGAAAAAAAATTGGAAAATATGTTTGAATTGTTAAGAGGATTGAAAATACCTTTAATCTGGAATTTTTATTTCCCATAAAACTATCAGCTGGGAGTGAAAGCAAAACTAAAGGTTCTGAATTTTTTTGAGCAGATTGTTTGCATATATTCTTCTTCAACTACCACAAAAAATTATATACATTATTATATATTAATTCATTTTATAAACTATATATTGTTATGCATTATATATTAACATATTGCTATATCATATATATTTCAAGTATATAGTATATTAATAGTATAAGTATTGCTAGTTTAGAAAAAATATGGAAGTTACAATACACAGCAAAACATGGTAGATAATTCTCTAAAATAAATAGTGTGATTAAGAAACTAATTTATTAAAATGAATGCATATTAATTATTTCTTGTTTCTGTTTTTGGCCTAAGCAGACTATATTTCACTAAAATAAGTTAAAAATAAAATAAATTAAATTCTAAAGACAGAACTAAATCACAACTGTTTCATGGCCTTTTTTCTCTATCAAATATAATACCCAGATAATGTTCAAAACCCTCCTGATTGCATTAAGCCTTCTGACAGAGAAAGCGGACACTGTAGTAACAGGAATCTTTCTGATGTCTAATAATCTGCTCTTGATAACTGAGCCTATCTCTACTAACTCAACCAAATACTATATTTCCCCAAGAAAAGTCACATCCTGATCCTTATAAATTAGCCTTCCAGGTCTGAAATTGTGTCTTAAAGGGGTATCTACTTAAAACAACTTGTCTACCTAAAATTCAAAGGCATTACTTCTCTTCAATTAACTAATGAAAACACACACAAAAAATGTGATTTTAAAATAAAAATAGGTGTAATTTCAAATGAAGACATGTTTGCCAATTTCCAACAGTTCAGACACACAGTTGCCTTACAATAATGGGTACAATAAATGTAGCTTCTATACTAACAGATAAATAACAAAACCAACATGTTCTGGGGCTTTAAGACCAAAATATTACGAGAGGGGAATCAAGCTATACTCTTCAAATTTCACAGTCGGTTTGGGGACTCAACACAGATTATTTTATGTTCCTATTTGAAGAAATAAAAATTTAAATGTAGTATGTACTTCAAAATCAGATAATAGCTATGATAAAAATCTAGTATCTTAAATGTTATAACAGTTTACTTCTGAAAGAACAGCAGTTCAATGTGGAGGGAGGAATGACTTTTTCCTTTTTCTTTTATACTGTTTATTACTATATGGATTTCTTACCATATGCTTGTATTACTTTTATTATGTTTATTATATTTATTTGGGGGGTTATATATCCTCCCAGCTTATTTTTATGTGCAGATATCCATTTTTTCTTTTACAATTTTGGAGTGATATTGTACTCTTTGTAACCTTTTATTTTTCCCAAATAACATTGAAAACATTTCTAAACTACTAGGTAGTCTTGGTGTAACATGATTTTTCAGCTTTACTGAGGTATAATAAAAAAATAAAAAATACATGTAATACACAACTCGATGTTTTGATGTGTGTATGCATTGTGAAATGATCACCACAATCAATGTAATTAATACCCATTACCTCACATAGTTGCCTTTCTTCTTTCTTTCTTTCTTTCTTTCTTTCTTTCTTTCTTTCTTTCTTCTTTCTTTCTTTCTTTCTCTTTCTTTCCTTCTTTCTTTTTTCTTTCTTTCCTTCCTTCCTTCCTTCCTTCCTTCCTTCCTTCCTTCCTTCTTTCCTTCCTTCCTCCCTTCCTTCCTTCCTTCCTTCCTTCATATAGTGAGAATACTTAAGATCTACTCTCTTAGCAAATTTCAAGTATACAATAAAATATTGTTTCACTTGTTGAGAGTTTCACTTGGAAAAGGAATGTTTATTAATAAATATCCAGAAAATGGTGACCTAGAGGGTCAATTGTGAGGAACGCAGGGAACCTGATGTGGGACTCCATCCCAGACCTCAGGATCATGACCTGAGTATTATATTGGATGTTAAGGCTGATCAATAATAATATATAGTTTCACTTGACAAACTTTAACACTTGGTTTAAATAATTTTATAAGTCACATACACCATACAGACACACACAGAGTTGAAATAGGCAAACATTAAAAGTAGGACCTAGGCTTTCCTCCTATTAAAGAAGCAATCTGCAATAATATAAAGGGGAGAAGATGTGTTTTGGATCAGAAGTAGAAATGTCAGGTTAAAGAAATAACTAAATACATATGTATTCATATATATCTACAACTGTGTATATGCATGAGTGTGTTTATAGGTACTTACTCATGCATCTGGCTACATTTGTATTCTCTAGTATGTATGCAGACAAAGCCTGGGAGCAGTGACATCATAAAAACAAGGAACACATTCAGTATTCATATATTCCATCCCCTCTGCACTTGTCTCTTCCCCTGCATGGGCATCCTGCATACTGTGCTCAGATTTCGATACAATGTGTTGGCCATTCCCTTCAAGGATTCCCTTCCTAACCTGGTTGGACTTGAACACTTCATTCCAAATGGTCCCTCATAGAATGTCCATCTTATCCTGCTTGATTTCTTTTTTTTTTCCTGCTTGATTTCTTATATACTATACCAGATTGTACATCTTCCATGTGTAGGCTGCACTCAAACTCTGAATTCCCATGTTGGCTGCCAATTCCTTCTCCACTCCAAAACTTTCCTACCCACCATTTTCTCTGACAGTCTGCACTGGGTAGTGCCTTCTCCCATCTCTGCTGTCTACAAAACTGCCCAGGTGTGTGAACACCTTCCTAATCCACCCCTTGTAAAAACACTCCTTACCCTGCTTTGGCCTGACATACTGCTCAGATACCCTTCTCACAGTGACTGAGCTTGAATATCTCACACTAAATATGCTCCCACAGCATCCTTCTCCATTCTCTCCCACTTTCCTGATGTCTCCTCTGGAATACCGCCTCCCCCATCTCCAATTTAGATGCATACTTTGTTCTAAGATAAAAATAGCTAATGGAAAGAAAGGAAGGAGAAATAAAGTGGTTTTGAAAGAGAAAAATAACAAGAAGAGATAGAGGCCAAAACAACCTTAAAGGCCATCAATTATATGTATAATGATGGCTAAAAAGTTGAAAAATAATCAGTCTTTGGATCTTTAATAAAGATATATCTAACATATAATAATTTGGTTCAGGGTTTCACTTGGAAAAGGAATGTTTATTAATAAACATCCAGAAAATGGTGACCTAGAGGGTCAATTGTGAGGAACACAGGGAGCCTGATGTGGGACTCCATCCCAGACCTCAGGATCATGACCTGAGCCAAAGGCAGAGGCTCAACCGCTAAGCCACCCAGGCGTCCCTGTCATAATAATTTCTAAAATGACAAGGTTTAGCATAAACAAATAAAGATTTTTGGACCATGGTGGTACATTCTAAATATTTCAAGGATTCCCATATGTAAAAGTGTTATATTTATTCTCTGTGATTATGGGGAGATAACCGGGATTAATGGATAAGGCATAAATTAAAATTAATGAAAACATATTTGATCTTATACTAATATTGGATACTCAATGAATCCTAGATTTCAATAAAAAATGTTTAATATATATTAGTTTTTGTAGGAATTGTTTTCATATACAAGGAAACATAGTTTTAACTCATTTGCCCAAGGTCAAACTTTTCAAGCTGGTACATCCAAAAACCAAATATCTGACAAAATGATCCTATAATCCATGTTGCTAAATAAAAATTAAAAGGTCCTTTTAAACATAAAAGCCATTAAGACATATTATTAGTGTTTCCTTAGAAATATAGTGATATGAGCTCATGCATCTGTCATTTTCCTCACTTGATACGCCTTATACTGTTACTTATCAAAATATATGATTTGTGCAAAAGCATGTGAACACATGGGAAAGGTTGGATGCATGTTAGAGACCCTGGAGTCTATCTTCAAATAGAGACTTTATGGAAGTTCTTGCCACTTTTGTACAGACAGTATAAGATGACCTGAAATTAAAAAGAAAAACATCACTTCCTGAAGTATTTCTGCAACGTCATGAGAATTAAAGTAAAGCAATATTAGTACAACTCCACCAGTAACTTCTGGGAGAAACAACTCCGCTAATCACTTGACTACTCCACAGGCAGGTGTGTTTGATTTGGTATGCCATCGTGTAGAAAACCTATGGCATCCATCATGGCTTCGCTTATCAGAGCTTTCCCTGACACAGTCTTTCCCTACGCTTCTTCACCCTTGTGAATTTAGAGAACCACTTAAATCTTGGAAATAACTGGAAGTAAATACCAAATTGGGAAAATAGATAGAATGAATATTTTAAGCCACTGAAAAGAATAACTGTATACTATGTCTAATTTAACCTAAAAAAATGGGATTTCATCCATTTTTTATTTACTAAATGCTCATATTTACCTTGACCTTTCAGCCATTATTTAAACTTTTTTTTTTTTTTTTTGGAATTTCTTCATTTGTTTTTGTCTGCTTTTCTTTGGCTCTTCAGTGGAATGAATAAAAGAAGGAGGACAAAGAGAAGGAATGAGAGAAGCTTATTCTGAGATAAGTTTAAATATATAAGGTGAGCTGAATACTAGAAACAATTGTAGCTAACTCTTAAATACATGAAAGGTTGTAAAGTGGGATTAACAGAAATGTGTCAGGCTGAGGTAGAGGATGTCATACACAGTCCTCATTTGGCAGAGGACAGACAGTTCTTCCTTTTCTCTGTGATTCTAGTACAGTGGTTGATGCCAGGGTGGTGGGGTGAATATAGGGGGTTAGAAAAAAGAGAATTTCATCTCTGTAATGGAATTCATGACATATGGAGGGGGGAGGGAGAAACAGTATATATGTGACATTCTTGTGTTTATCTAAATATTTGTGTTTATTGAAAATATGGGTGGCTGAGAAAGAGCAACAAAGATATATGGAATTTATTTATTTACTTATAAAGGTTTTATTTATTTATTCGTGAGAGACACACACAGAGAGAGGCAGAGTCACAGGCAGAGGGAGAAGCAGGCTCCACACAGGGACCCCCACATGGGACTCGATCCGGGGTCTCCAGGATCACACCCTGGGCTGAAGGCAGTGCTTAAATTCAGCCATTAGAAATGACAAATACCCACCATTTGCTTCAACGTGGATGGAACTGGAAGGTATTATGCTGAGTGAAATAAGTCAATCGGCGAAGGACAAACATTATATGGTCTCATTCATTTGGGGAATATAAATAATAGTGAAAGGGAATATAAGGGAAGGGAGAAGAAATGTGTGGGAAATATCAGAAAGGGAGACAGAACATAGATACTCCTAAATCTGGGAAACGAACTAAGGGTGGTGGAAGGGGAGGAGGGCGGGGGGTGGGGGTGAATGGGTGATGGGCACTGAGGGGGGCACTTGACAGGATGAGCACTGGGTGTTATTCTGTATGTTGCCAAATTGAACACCAATAAATGAAATGGTAAAAAAAAAAAAAAAAAAAAACCACTCAGGTGCCTGATTTATGGAATTTAGATCAAATAGTTTATAAATGAAGAAAGCGAATGTCTTATATATTGTATACTTCTTTTAGATACTTCATTATTTTACATAAGCTGAGTTAATTTGTTGTAGACATTTAACTTAGTAAGTTTTATGTTTATTTAAGCAGTTTATTTATTTATTCATGGGAGACACAGAGAGGCAGGCAGGGACATAAGCAGAGGGAGAAGCAGAATCCATGCAGGGAGCCTGATGTGGGACTCAATTCCGGGACTCTGGGATCACACCCTGATCCGAAAGCAGACACTCAACCACTGAGCCACCCAGACTAACTTAGTAGGTTTTAAAGAAAACTATTGAACTATATCTATCTTTTAAAAATAATCCTACCAGATAATCATAAATTTTCATTCCAGTAACATACTTTTACTAATTTTACATTTTCAAGAGAATTTATAGTGCATGTAACACTATAAACTCTATTTACATGATCTTTTAGATCCTCTGAATACACATTTGAAGCTAAATGTTAAAAATGTAACAGGTATTATCACATAGCTAGATTAGGACTATTTGACATGACATCTTTTAAAACAGTGCTTCAAAGTCTAAAAACCTAGTAGTCTCAGTTGTAAAACGAAGCTGAAAAGAGTACCTAGCACAGGGAGAGTGTTTTGCAAACTGGAACTGCTAATGAAAGAATAGTTCACATGAATTAATAATACCATTTCTCTTCAGCTTGAAACCCACTATGCATCACTCACATTCTTTGATTCATAGGCATGCGTTTCAACAACTAAGTCTCTCTTGTTATTTCTTTGAGATAGTTAAATTGAATAGCAGGCAGTTTTCTCAGTGGGTGTCTTCAATGAGACCTTAATAACTCTGTACCTGTATCTTGTCCATAAAGGTAAAATCTGGATTTATACATTACATGAAGCATGTCACTATGCTGAGATCTGTGTGGTACCAAACTAAATTTAACAGTGATTATCCCCCCATAGCGGTGGAATTGCCAAAGGGGCATTGTGATACTGTGTAAGCATTATTTTGAATACCTGTCTCACTCACTAGTACAGCATATTCAATATGCTTATAAATAAAAAATAGGTGGTAGCTTCCATTCATTTTCATAGCAATCTAATAATCAAAAACAATTTGTTTTTTAGTGAACTCTGTACAACTTATAAGACTAAAAGGCAAATGCTCATACAGCCAGAATATTTTTAATGAAGCTAAAGGTATTCATAAAACATCAGGTAATGAGGTAAATGAATTATACTTCCTGCTCCCCCAATAATGCTTGAATGCTAGGAATTCAGTATAATTACACAGATAAATTGGAGGGTCAGTATTAGAATTATAAGATAGGGGGAACAGGACTGTGACTCTTTTAGCACAACAAAACTAATTTAGAAGAAAGATGATAAGAATACATTTGTAAACATTTCAGTTTTTCACAAGTGTTAGAAAATAACACGGTGCATAATTATTTGTAATAGTATAATCTCCAAACCAAAACTAATAGACTCTGAATAAAATATGCCAAAGAATACAATAATGTGCTATATAAAATGTGTAGCATATATTTGCTTTTTAAGTTGAACTCAGGGTTCACACATTTAAAAAAAAGCCAAAAAACACTACATATTTAAATAATTAAATTAAAATTTATTTCCATTTGGACTGAAATATGCATCTAATAAACCATTTATTATTCCCTATTATCAGAATATTATATGATTATCCAAGCTTTGGGATAATGGGTGGATGCTAGATATGGACAATGAAGAAAGAGGAACAAAGATCTCGCTCTCCCTTTTAGGAGAATTACTAAATGTAATTCTTTGGATGTGTGGGCCTTATATGCTAATATTCAAGAACTTATTTACTAATCCTTTCAATAGTTGCTGTTTGCATTTTCTAACAAAACTACTGACTGACATATTTTTGAGCTACTTTGAGTGATTTTCCTTATTCATAATCACTTTGTCTATTGTAGCCAAAGGGATACATTTGTAAAGTGAAGAGCCAATTATGAAATGCCATCTGTTAACTCTATGTAATATTCTTTTTGCTTGATGTGCTGTATAAGGATCAAACCCTCAAACTTGACCTCAATAGCATCATGATCTAGATAATGGATCTGGTTAGTACCAATATGACTCATTCTTATTCTATTGCTGAACACATTGCAGTCTCAACTCATATTTGATTAAATTTCCATTAATCATTATTAAAGATTCCTCTGTGCAAATGAAATGGCATTTAGTTCATTTAACATATAATTGGGTTCTAATTGAGCAGCAACTGTTTCATAGAATTGTTAAGTACTTTTGAATGTAAAATAACACAGGTACCAATTTTGTCAGTAAAGTCTTATGTACCACTCACTCTGTTTGCCTATTAACTTTAATTTCTAGATACTGGACAAATAGTTATTAGTTTATCTTGATTAATACTCTCCTCATCAACTAATCTCATTTTTCATTCAGTTATGGGGTCTTGTCATTTCAGGGAAATATATTACACCTTTGTGAATCATTTTAAAATTATGTAATTTTTTAGTTTTGAGTGGAGGATAAATGTCTTATTGTAAAAAGAAAGGAGGATGGTTTATTAGAGAAAACTCTTTCTTTTAGATGATTATGAGCTTATGGCTTATGAGCAGTGCCTACAAACAGAAGAAAAAGCATTTTGTTTAGCTTGATCAAAATCATAAATCAAATATTTCCTTCTCAATATTTTTGCTATGCATTCTCAGTTTCAAAATGGAAACCACATCATTTTTTTGTTTTATATCCATACTATGCAGATTTGAGACACAATTTCATTTTACTTAATTTTTCTCAATAGTTGATCTTCATTTTTCATGTATTCCATATTTGTAGATTTGTCTACTTGCTAAAATTTATTTGTAACCTCAAAATCAATACCAGTGGCACCTTCATGATTATTCATGGGAGAGTGTTGAGTGGTGCAAACAGAGTCACTATGGCACACCAGCCCAACTGAAGTCAAGCAAGGCAAAACTCTGCCTTTTTGTTTCAGTTCTACTATAAATCAGAGTCCCTTCCATGGTCTGTTTAGTGTCTTTTTTTTTCTTTTTGTTTACAATTTTGTATTTTTTTGGTGATTACACTGTTTAAAATGGGCCAACAATAGTGTTTACATACTGTTTTGTTTTCCTAAATGCAGAAAGGCTATGCTATAACTTAGAAAAAAATAACGGGTTAGATAAGCTTCATTCAGTCACGAATTACAGTGATGATGGCAGTGAGTTGAATGTTAATGAATTAGTATATTTTATATTAAATAAAGTGTTTTTAAGTGAAAACTCACATAAAACAAGGTTATGTATTGGTTGCTTTATGAAAATGTGACCAGAGGCTCACAGGAACCTACCCTGTTATTCCCCTCTAAGAGCAGTGATTGGTATTTGTTGTCCTCAAAGTAAACATTTAAAACATAACTATCAACAATAATGAAAATCACCTGTATCAGTTGTAGGGATGTTCAAAGAGTCAGAGAAATGAAGAAAATAGTTCAAAAAAGATCCAATAAAATTAGAAAAGAAAACACAGTATCAAAAGCAAACCTAGCTCTAGTGCTAGCCTGTGAAGTGTTTCAGCTATAAATTCTGGAGCCAGGCTGCCTGGACCTGAATTCTGATATCACGCCTATAATCATGATCATGTCAGTGAAGTCTGTTTCCTTATTATATAAGCAATAATAGTATGATTCTTGATCATGATCACATCAGTGAAGTCTCTCAGTCTGTTTCCTCATTTTACAAGCAAGAATAATATGATTCTTACCAAATAGGAAGAACGGTATGGATTAAAGAAACTGTTGTTTGCAGTGCACTTAAAACTGTGACTGGTAAATGAGAAATGCTATGCAAGTATTTTAAATTATTCACCATTATTAAGGGAATAATATACTTAACCAAATGTGATTTTTTCCCATAAATGCTAGTGAAAAATGGTTTATAATTCTAGAGACCTGGTCTCTTATCAAAGTGAAAAAATGCATGTGAGAGTAGGTAAAAGTACCTGCAATACAACGTTTTTCCCCCTGAAAAACTTTAGTTTCTCTTCTAGTGTGAATCAGCTAAAGGGCCATACTCCTGGTGGTTCTTTAGCTCCCATTTTGGGCATGGTAGACTGCTTTTACAGCTGTAATAGTAGAAGAACAAATAATAACCTAGTAATTGACTAAAAGAGTCCGTTGTCCAAAAAACAGAATGGGGAATTGGTATAACATTTTGAATAGTTTTATTATTTATAATTCTCAAAAAGCTGACTCATTTAACGTACAAAATAGGGACTATATTCAAACTAGTTTCAATGCTTCCTATACTAATCTCATTATCAGACTACCCATCACAAAACATGGCTTATGAATGCATCCCTCTAGCATTGCTCTTCTTTTTCTGCTTTTCAATTATTCTCAGATGTGTCTTAAACATTAGAAGACATTCTAGTTTACTGTTTGTAGGGGGTTGCCAGGCTGCAGTACAGGTAGAGAGATTCTAGAAAAAAAACCATATAGTCATGCTGAACTGAGAAGATAATGACAGTAAATTCAGGAAGACAAAGGTGGCTGGAATTTGTTGGGCAGAGTACCCAAGAAGAGGAAGCTGCATACAGAAAAAGTGCTCCAGGAGTGTACTAAGGAATACCCTTCTGTCTTGCTGAGAAATGTTCTACACTTGTGTGAGTGGAAATTCCCCAAGACAAGGACAAGTCAAACCATGAGGCACCCAGGAGACCAACAGTTCCTGGAACTTCCACAGGGCTGAGAATAGTTTTGCATTTCCATAAGCTAGTGTGGAGAAACCTTATCATACAATGGAAAGGATTCTCAGAAGCATCATATCTTAGTAGCAAGTATCAAATAAAGCAAAGCTGTTCTGGACATGGTAAGCAAAGTGTTAGGGAAAAATGATATATCATGGCAAGACAAAGAAAAAGCAAACTGAGTAATATTCCATTGTATACATAAACCACATCTTCTCATTCATTTGGGGAATATAAATAATAGTGAAAGGGAATATAAAGGAAGGGAGAAGAAATGTTGGGAAATATCAGGAAGGGAGACAGAACATAAAGACTCCTAACTCGGGGAAACAAACTAGGGGTGGTGGAAGGGGGGAGGAGGGCGGGTGTTGGAGGGGAATGGGTGACGGGCACTGAGGTGGACACTTGACGGGATGAGCACTGGGTGTTTTTCTGTATGTTGGTAAATTGAACACCAATAAAAATTAATTAAAAAAAAAGAAAAAGCAAACTGAAATAGTAGGCCAAGAAATATTTCTAGAGATAGAGAGGGATATTTCACAATATGAAAGCAGTAAATTCATCAACAAAGCATACCAGTCCTAAATGTGTATTACTTAATAATAGAGTATCAACAAATATGAAGCAAATACTCATAAAACTGAAAGGAAAAACAGGTCCCATTTTTTAAGTAATGTAAGTGAAAATTGTGAATCAATTTTTGTGATCTCTTTCCTCCCATCTTAAGAAAAGCACTCTTGAGTTCAGACATTTTGTCTTTTTTGTTCTCAATACATATTTGTGAAGAGATAAAGTGGTATTTCTAAGCAAAGTTTTGCTCCAAATTTGCCATTTCATTTTTGTTCTATCCTTAAATCCTTACAACCTTTTCATTTTCTTCACATTGTATGTCTTTATTATTCCAAAATGTTTCTATGTTTTCAAGGATAGTTCCAAATTTTCTAAACTATCCTTTTTCCAAATATCTGTCTCAGAACTTTTAAACCCTGGGCTTTTTGGGTGTCTGACACACAGAATGGATTCCTCCTCATATGGTACAAGGACCAGAAGAGTCAGGCTGACATTCTCTCTTTCCTGAATTATCAGTTATGTCTTTTCTAGCCGCTTTTTATCTTCCAGAAATGTATTGTTATCTCCCCTCTACTGATTGTCCTATTTATGTAAATGTGGTTGGTTTAGATCTTCATTGTTCCTTTGAGATATAACTGTGGTCTCTTAAAAAAGGAGAGATTAATGTGTGGTGAGGCAGCTAATAGAATTAGGGACCTTGCAATTTTGAAGATATTTTCTGCACTTCGGTCTTCATTTCATTTAAAAAGTGAAGGAGTTTATTGAAAATCAAGTTGAAGCAACCATTAAAATTTTTTGATGAATGTATTTCTCCTTTTTTTAAAAAAAATGTATTTATTCATGAGAGACAGAGACAGAGAGAGAGAGAGAGAGAGAGGCAGAGACACAGGCAGAGGGAGAAGCACACTCCATGCAGGGTGCCCAATGTGGGACTTGATCCTGAGACTCCAGGATTATGCCCTGGGCCAAAGGCAGTTGCTAAATCACAGAGCCACCCAGGCATCCCAACATTTCTCCTTTTTAAAACATTTTAAGTAATTACATATTCATGAGGAGTTGCCAAATTAGAACACAGGGGTCTCATGTACCCTTAATCTACAGAAGGGGCTACCAGTCCTGTCTTCCCTTTTAGCCTCCTAGGACACCGCATCAGAGAGAAACAAAGAGGGAACTGCATTACCACGAGGTTGGTGTAGAAGTCCATACTGCCCTTATGGCTTTGCTGGGGGGAAGGGCTGGAAGCTGAAGGGTGGAAATGGAGGTGTGAAGGGGGTGTCTTTACTGCCGGGTGGTAGTGAAAGCTCTGGCTTGCTTTTAGGCCTCTTCTCATGCCACCCCACTAGGGAGAGAGAGGGTATTTCTTACAGCCAGGCAGTGGTAGAAGTTGGCTTCCCACATAGCCTCTGTTGATGTGTGTAGAGTGGGGTCAAATTTTTCCCATGTGTTTGGATAGATTAAAGAAATATCTGAGTTTTCTGTCGTGCTAGGCTGTCCCTTTCCCAGTCCTTTGGGTAGAGAGAAAGAACTTTTCTTTTTTCTTTCTTTTGTGTGTGTGTGTGGGGGGGGGGAGGTTTGTTTGTTTTTTAGTATGATTCTTTGGTGTAGGTTGTAGGCCTATCCAGCACCCAGTCTAGAATAAATGAGGCAGAAAGAAAAGCCAGTGAACTCACTGCCATGTTGCTCTTCAATTACAAAGACCCTAGCCGGTCTGCCTTCTTCTCTCCACTTTTTAGAGTTGTAGGTTGGTGTCATATAGCTGTATCGAGCATGAAGACTACTGAGAAGTATATCAATTTGTCTTGTCTAGGACTTGACTTTTTTTTCTTTTTCTTTTTTTTAAATATTTACTTTTTATGTTTTAAATATTTTATTTATTTGAGAGAGAGAAAGCACCCACGTGTGCATGCGTGCTCATGTGCATGGAGGAGGGTTATGGGCAGAAGAAGAATGAGAAGCAGACTCTGTTGAGCAGGGAGCCAGACTCAGGGCTTGATCCCAGGACACTGAGATCATGATCTGAGCCCAAGTTAGATGCTTAATCCACTGAGCCACCCAGGAGCCCTTTTTTTTTTTTTCTTTTTTAAGCAGATTTAGTACATAGAAATTAAGCTTTAAAAATGTTAATTTTTCATGTTAATATTTACTTTAACATAAAATTCCTTACCTTGCAAAATATTTCACTTTGGAATTGAAGTAACAGCTTTCCTAAATAAATTTAATACATACTCCAATTTCTTTGGATGCAAAAATATACATGACTTTTCAGGAATACATCATTCTGTAAAATGATGCATATTTGTATTGCAAATTGTAATAGTGACACTGGGATGGTGATTTTAGAAATTACCTTCTTTATCTTTAAGGCATGCCATGCAGTCTTTATTTATTTGTATTTGCGTTAATAACAGGAACTCACAAATGACTGGCATTCATTACAAAGCTTTTTATACTTTAATGTATGGTTGTAACCTCTACAGAGATGGAAGGCAGTGCCATTTTCTCAATTAATATAAGAAAGTAAGGCTAAAGGATTTATTCAGGCTGAGAATACACATACAAGATCCTTGGACCATTAATACATCCATCATGCACAGTTATTACACAAAATTTAATTTGAATTTTGTTTTCAGTTTTGTATGAATCACCAACTCTGCAGCTAAAACAGCATAATATGGGAGAGTATATACACTCCATTATTCAAAAGAAAAGTTTTATATTAAAAAGGTCTCTAATGTGTACAGACTCCAGAAAAAAATGTAAAAAATACTTTTTTTCCCAATTATATGCGATTTGCCCAGCCTTGATGTCTCTATCAGAGTCTGTTCTTCCATCGCCTTACCCTATTTTCTCTCCTTTAGTCTTTTATCTCCTCTGCCTTCCCCCAGATACCTTACTGATATACCCTGAGGTCTTTGACACCTTGGTCACTCCTCTGGCTTCATGGGCAGTAATTATTCTGCTTCATTGGAGGGCATCATCATCTTGGTTTCACCTTGGACGACTGGCAGCAGTATTTTTTACCCTGTCCCACTGTGTTATTTCAACTTCCATACTCTATAAAGTACAGCTTAAAAAAAAATAAACAAACCATTTCCTTTGGAATGTTGACCACACTGACAGCAACACTTGAATGAATCATTCTCCTGGAGTATGTTTCTTTACTCTTCACTAAGTCAAGCAGAAACAGGAAAAGAGTTGTTGAAGCAGAATGAAGAATGTGCTTTGCCATATGCGGTTTAGTTTTTTTTTTTTTTTTAAGATTTTATTTATTCATGAGAGAGAGAGAGACAGAGAGGCAGAGACAGAGGGAGAAGCAGGCTCCATACAGGGGCAGAGGGAGAAGCAGGCTCCATACAGGGAGCCCGACATGGGACTCGATCCCGGGTCTCCAGGATCAGACCCTGGGCTGAAGGTGGCGCTAAACCACTGAGCCACCCGGGCTGCCCATGTGGTTTAGTTTTTAACTTAGTCTTCAAATTTACTTCTGTCACACAAACTGTAAAAATTAGAAATAGAGAGATGCCTGGGTGGCTCCGTGGTTGAGCATCTGTCTTTGGCTCAGGGCATGATCCTGGGGTTTGGGATGGAGTCCCACATCGGCCTCCCCACAGGGAGCCTGCTTCGCCCTCTGCCTGTGTCTCTGCGTCTGTGTGTGTGTGTGTGTGTGTGTGTGTTTCTCTCATGAATAAATAAATAAAATCTTTAAAAAAAAAGATTAGAAATAGAATCTTTAAAGTCAGTAAAAATTCAACATGTTTGTAGTATATTTATATTTTAATTATTTTGTTCATGTAAATATGGAAATAATATATTATATATAGATATTTATAAGTATAAATATTCCAAGTTGTTACATATATGTAATTTGATGCTCCAAAATAAAAACCAAGCAAAAGCAAATGTATTTTTCCTAAGAAATTAATCCCTCAGTTAAATAGAAAATACATTTGATTTTTATGAATGACTTATTTTATTGAGGTCAAAATGAAGTCCATAATAAGGTCCATTGGAAGTGGAACCAATAATAAGCTAATAAGCAATGTTTGAATAGCTAATCTGGCATTTGAGATATGACACCCGGAAAATATGAAGACAGATAGTAGCTGGATGTTGACGTACAAAGCAGTCAAGGAGATAAAACATGGCATAGTAGAATTTGGATGGATCATGATGACTAGAGGAACAGGAGCAGGAAAAATGGGGAATTTTAAGTAGATTGTCCAGGGCCAGACAATTATGACTCCAGTTCTCATTCCAACCCTTACCATTTTAATTTGGAACAGTAGTTCTAAAGCAGGTGTGGTGATCAGTGGGGGTGATGATGAGCATATATTAGAATTACCTGGGGAACCATTTCATACATACTCTTGCACACTAAAGGACATAGACAGGGGAACTGCTAGACAATAAACTCCAGAGATGTTAAAAAGTAGTCCTCTCTGGGCAGACCGGGTGGCTCAGCGGTTTAGCGCCGCCTTCAGCCCAGGGCCTGATCCTGGAGACTTGGGATCCAGTTCCAGAAGGGCTCCCTGCATGGAGTCTGCTTCTCCCTCTGCCTCTCTCTCTCTCTCTCTCTCTCTCTCTCTCTCTCTCTCTCATGAATAAATAAATAAAATCTTAAAAAAAAAGTAGTCCTCTGGAAATGAAAGAATTATTTTGCCCAAGAGAGACTTATTCTTCTACAGTTTAGCTTTTCTGCAAATTGGAACATTTTAACTACTACATATAAGGTAATCTTGCTTTCATTTCTTTGGCTTATAATAACCTTTTACCAGGGCTGCCATAAAAAATACTAAGACTAGATGGCATAAACAACAGATATTTATTTTCTCACAATTTTGAAGGTTTAGAAGTCTGAAACCAAGGTGTTGGCAAGGTTGATTTCTTCTGGGATTCTATATCCTTAGTTTGTAGAAGGCTGTCTTTTCCCTATATCTTCATATGGTCTTCCATCTTTACATGTTTGTGATCCAGTCTTTTTTTATAAGCACAGCAGCCATACTGAATTACAGACTACCTTAATGACCTCATTTTAACTTAAATGCCTCTTCAGAGACACCAATATCCAAACATAGTTACATTCTGAGGTACCTGGGGTTAGGACTACAGCATATGAATTTGCTGGAATAAAATTCAGCCCATAGGACATGGTGTGTTTTAGTTATTTTGAATCCAGTATCTTAAGCATTAGTAATATTATTATCACAGTTTTAATTGTGCATATTACTTCATTTTAGATTCATGCTTGGATTCATTCTTGCTGTTAAAACATGTTTCTGCTTTACTCTTTTGCTACATCCCTATTTGGATAATATGTCCTCTGCACTACTTTACTCTGCCATTAGGACCTTAAATAGATCTTGGCACTGAAAGATTAGATAATCCTTCACTGTTATTTAAAAGTAAACTGTCATAATTCTGTATTTTTTCTGCTATTTCCAGAGCTACCAACCTCTTTCATCTACATATTTTTTTTCTGCATAATGCTGGCAATTTCCTTTACTTGGTATTGAATCATTGATGGTTTGACTGAACTATAACTTGCTTGAACTATAATATATTTGATACAATGTGGTAAATACCATGAGGTTATGGATAAACACAAATTGTTCTTAAGTCCTGAAACTAGGTCTATTTCACATTGCATGTCATATGTCAATGGCTGGGTAAGTTCATAGTCCAACACATTTCGCTCTGTTCCAATCCCCCTTAATTAAAACAGGCCTAGTCATAGCTTGTCATTTTAGAACACAGCTCCAGCTGTTGGAATACAGTTTATGAAAAATCCTTTCTGTGGCATTTTACCTATTAATTAATTCCTTCTCTTGATGTCATGTCTAATACCTATTTAAAAAACCAACCTGGCAACAACTGTTTTTGTCCATTGTGCTTCTTTATACTGCATACTAAGAAACATATAGGAAAGGGAGGTGGTAGACAATAGACACCAAAGAGATGCTAAAAATATACCTTTGTCACACATTTGACTGTTCATATCCAGTTGTTCCTGTATTATGTTGTTCTTTTTAATTGACTAAGGAAATGCTGTTGAGTACTGCTACACAGATCTGGCAATGCCTATTTTCTTTCATGTAAAATCAAACATGTGAGTCAAAGGCCTAAATTTTGTAATATGAGGTCAAGTGGTTTTGACCATAAGATTAAAGAATATTTTCTTATCATGCCTTTACTTGAGTTATTTCCTCGGCCTAAACATTTTATTATTTCTCTCTGTAAGCTCTTCTTCAAGTATCCTTGTAGGGGAAGGTTCCTATTAGGCACATAAGTCCTTAACCATGATAATCTTAATAAGACTTCTATGCACAGAACAGAGCTCCTGGATTATTGGATAAATGGTGTTCACACTAAGCAAGTATAAATTCAGGAGACACATACAGGGTAGCAGTTAGTAGTATCAAAGTTGATGTTTTGGCAGAGGAACCAATTGAAAATCAAGTTTCTAACCAGTTTTTCTGAATTAAATTTCAGAGAAGATCCAGGCAATTGAACTAGGGAGACATAAAATTCTCATGACTAAGCTTTGCAGCTGGAATGTATTCAAACAATGGTGAAATATACAGAGTGGAGATACTTGTGTTAGCAAAACCATGTTATAATTTTATGCTAGTAACTCCTTATGGAGAAGGAATAGATCTAATTCACTGTATTGTGTTTAGTATCTTGCACAAGAGCTGACCTAAAAAAGATATTAAATAAACCTCCTTTCCAAAATTTTAAAAAAGCACACTGTCAAAAGAAAGAACAAATGTTAGTCAGTATTTATCAGTGTGTGTGTGCCAAAAATTTTTGCTAAGCGTAGAAAATGAGAATTTAAAAATCAATGCTCTTGACCTAAGGTCTTTCTTGACCTAAGGTCTTTCACTTTTACTAGAGAAAAGAATGAAGAATGGAGGAAGAAGAGAGGAGAGTATTCAATGAATGTGATAGAAAGGAGAAGAAAACATGAGGAATAGAAAATACACAATAGGGAAGAAAAAACTACATAGTGATGAGAAGGAAAAAGGAAAGAAGTAGTGAATCCTGAAGAGATAAGAGGATCCTGTAAAGGAAGGGAAAATAAATTCCAGTGGGAAAGGAAGGCAGAGACAGTAACAAAGAAAGAAAACATGATGGGCAAATTAGAGTGGAAAGGACCAAAGGGAACAGGAATACAACAAAATGTTCCTAAATCTGCTGTAATTAATTCATTGCAATAGGTGATATGTGTTTTTATATTTATAGGCTTAGTAGCAATCAATTTGAAATTATTAAGATATGTAATTTTGAAATTTCTTTTCAACACATTAAATTGGTGGCACTGATTGAATAAATGACCACTATGTAGAACAGTAGATCACAATTTAAAAAGGGAAAAACTTGACAGAAACCTGCTGCAGAAACAATTGCTATCTTATGTAACAAACACAGAACTCCATTAACTCCAATTTAAATCAAACTGACAGGTTTCACTAAGAATTTGTAATGAACACTAAATATTCTTGTAAAATTATGTAAGAAATAAATCTTCCATTATAAAAAAAGAAACATAGCTTAAACAAAATATAGATACTAGATTTTTTTTTCCATCAGGAGATTGTAATTAGTTTTAAAATATCTGTGCTTGTGTAATAAAGCAATTTGTACCTACAGGCACATCCTTTCTCTCCCCCCACCACACCTGTTCTGAGTAATTTTAATTGTTGATACTGTCAGTACCATCCTTATTTACTTTTCTCTGTGACTAATTTCTCTCCACTATTAAAATGTCATGGGACCTGATAAGAAAAAGAAACACATCCATGGGCTTATTCCCAGCTTCTCCATGTCTCTTGGAAAATCCATACTGTGTATTTTTTTTAAAGATTTTATTTATTTATTCATGAGAGACAAACAGAGAGAGGCAGAGACATAGGCAGAGGGAGAAGCAGGAGCCTCACAGGGAGCCCGACATGTGCCTCGATCCCCAGACCAGGATCACACCCTGAGCCAAGGGCAGACGCTCAACCTCTGAGCCACCCAGGCATCCCTTATACTGTGTATTTTAAACTAAGAACAAAATTATTAGAGAGAGCCTCTGTCTCTTGACTGCAACAATATGCATTTTCATCATAATTACAGAGTAAAGTATCCCAGGTTGGTCTAGCTGCCGGTACTGCTTATTTGTATAGCCTAAGCCTCTAGCAACTGGGGACCAACTAGCCCCAGATATGAACTTGTCTCAGGTGGATCTAAGAACACCTACTGTATTTTGAGAAATTGTGAAATCTAAAATTATCTAGTGAAAATGAAACATGCAATCTAGGTCATTACCTTTTATACATTGTTATTTCAGAAAATGCTACTGAAGCATGTTGAAAGACTTGTTCATTAATATCAGGGATTGGTAAAGTCTGGACATGTGCCTAGAAATCAAAATCTATCATAATGCCATTATAAGAATGAGGATGATAAAATAATTGCTGCTGTGTTGAGAAAAAATAAATTTTGTTTATTGTCATTTGCTGATTCTTTATCTGAAATATTTTATAATTACAAAATGATTGACATGCAAGTAATTTTCATCATTGGAGTAAAATCTACATAAAGTATATTATTATGACATGAATAAAGACAATAGAATAGGCTAGGAATTATTCATAAACACACACACTGAAAGAAGTGTGTTTTGTTACCCCATATTTGACTGAGTTCCTTGAACAGCTAGTGGCTTATTTTAGAATGGCAAGGAAGAGTAATTTAGGAGGAATTCACTATGTGGCAACTCATGTTAATATCCTATTCCATATAATTGTTGAATGCCCTGAAAATGAATAAATCATTATAATCATTATATATACACAAGTAATATATATATATATATATATATATATATATATATATACACACACACACACACACAAGTAAATACACACACACACACACACGGACACACACACCCATATATCCTACGTGAATTAAACATTTCCATAGGTCTAGAATATAAAGTCAAGATGAATCAAAGAAGTGTGCTTCTTTGAAAATTATTATTTTTTAAATAAATTTATTTCTTATTGGTGTTCAATTTCCCAACATATAGAATAACACCCAGTGCTCATCCCATCAAGTGCCCCCCTCAGTCCCGTCACCCAGTCACCCCCACCCCCCGCCCACCTCCCCTTCCACCACCCCTAGTTCATTTCCCAGAGTTAGGAGTTTGACTGAAAATTAATTGAATCTTTCTCTAATATTCTGCTCCCCCATAATATGGTAAAAATTATTTTTCAAACTTCCCTTCTTATTTTCTTCTTCTGTTATTCTATTACCTACACTTTTCAACTAAGTTATTTCCTGTTACCTAAGTATGCTATCACTTTCTACTATTTAGTCTTTACACATGGAGTTTCAAAACCCTTATAATAACTCATAGGCTTCCATGATATCTGGGTATTTCTTATTTCTCCAATCTCCTTAGAATCCATTCCTTTTCAAAAATCCCAGTTGCTTAAAATCTTACTGGAGTAGATCATGAATTCTCAAAAGTGGTGGTATTGCCACAGAAGGACTAAGACTGAGGTAAATATATATATTAAAAAATATATACTATTTAGTCTTTACACATGGAGTATATATTATATATTAAAATATATATATATATATATAATACCCCAAAAAAGAAAATCTCTGCATATTTACTTAAATCACAAAGGCAGACAATGTAATTACAAAAGCCAATGGAGATATTTAGTATTGGAAAAAATACAAAAGATTTAAAGTAATTTAAGTGCCAATTGAATGTCAGAGAGATGAACACACCTTATAAACATTATTCATATTGGCTTATTTTTCAGAATGGAAGAGATAATAAAACTACCAGGAACCAACATGGGTGAAGAAATGGGAAATAATGAAAGGAAATGTTGGAGATTTATATCTGATATCTGATACCATGCTATCAAACATTTCTTGTGTTTCATGTAGATCTTCCTTCAATTTCTAGCATAAGCATAAATGACATTCACAATTCTTGAAAAATGAAATTATAAAACATATCTTTGCCTTGTTGAAAATAATATGAAGTCCCCTTCTAGGATGGAAAAGGTCCATCACACACTTTAGCACAGTGGAATTCTATGTAAATTGGGGTTAGAGATGAAGTAAACATACTTAGAACAGTTAGTTCAATCAGCATTCTCAGTAGGCTGCATTCTTCCTTGTTGAATAAAAATTTCAAAGCTCACCTCCAATCTTTTTATTTGTTAAGAATTTCACTTATCACATATACAAAATGTTCTCCTATCTTGGTAATTAGCACATTTCTTGGTAGCAGCCCAATAAGTAAAAACAGTTTCTTCCTTTATTGTGCTATGGACTTAATCTCAACAGGATGCCCCTCTCTGTCCACTCTAATTAAGAAAACTGGCATATGAAACTTTCTGCAGATGGATTAACAGCAGGGGCTGCTTAGTTTTTCTTCATAGGCTTAATAGTCCTATCAGCAACCCACATCACTTGAAAATCAGGAGGGCTTTCTACACTTCACAAGCCTTCCTGAGCCTCAAGCTTCCTGCCAGTGCTTCCTCTACAATGACTACTCAAATTCCTCTCAAGGTTCTCCAGAATACTCTTCTACATGTCAGGATTTTTTTTTTATACCATTTTCTTTTTCTTTTTCTTCCCTGGCTCCTACACACTGTGTTGATCTGGCCAAGAGTTGATTCTTGCTATCTTAACAACAGTCACACATTAGAATTGAAGGCTACTAGATTAAAGAAAATAATGAGCAAAATGGAATAAATCTAGCTTAAAATATTCACCTGATTCACTTTACTTTTTTTTTTTTTAATTTTGCAGACCAATTAAAATGTTTCTGTGTCTTATTGGGAGCCCATAAATGTTTGGGGTTTTTTTTATTGTTTTTGTTTTTTAACTTTTCCAAGTTTTACCCAACAGAGAAATTTAATATTGGAATAAAATAGCACAGAAGGTTAAAAATGATTAAAATTCCAACTGAATGTTAAATAGATGCAGACACCTTATAAACACTCTTCTTATTGCCTTATTTTTTAGAATAGAAGAGATGATAAAGCTATAAGGAAACAACCTAAGTGAAAAAAAACAGGAAATAGTGAAGGGAAAAGACTGCACTGCATATTTATATCTGAAATCATGGTATCAGCAGATACTGGCTTAGTTATACCCAATTTATATTTGTCTCCTATGAAAAAATGGCAAAACAAAAACAAGTATCCCAATTTCATCCCAGCTGCCCCGTTTGGATTTCTGATCTTTCTTTTCTTTTTTGTGAAGACTTAACTAATGCATCCCACTGTGGTTTTCTTAACTTCTGTTAGTGCTGGTTAAGATGGAGCCTGTTGTAGCATAAGTGGAGTTGACCAGCATGTCATGTCTACAACAAGCTCTCAGTGCCTCTGTAGCATCTTGTCTTCATTTATAAGCTGTAATGTAAAGACAGATGGAAATATACATGTAAAGACTGATTCCTGTTACTCCTCATTTTCCCATCAAAAACTCTTAGAAAATCTTGAACGGATTTTGTAGGAAAAGATGATACATTCTAATTTTCAGTTAACATGGGCATTAAATATCTCATATACAAATTTAGAATAATCTAAGTATATACAGAATTATATATCAGTCAGGACTATTACTAGTATACAACATAATCTATTTAAATTACAAAGCAAAAGTAACATGATTAAGTGCCTTAACTCTCACCATCTCTAGGAGGACCAGAAAGATGCATTTGAAGGTTGCACAGCCAGGAAGGACATCCAAACACTGCTCCATACATTGCTTAGATCTTCCCTCTAAAGAACAGGATATTACTATCCTTGGATGCTGAAGGCTGAAAGATGAGTCCATCTCAAGGAAATGCCTTAGACAAAGGTAGCTGTCTCACCTAAATTTGTACTCACTTTAGAAGTAACCCATATCCAAAGACATAAATGGTATACAAAGCCTAGCCCCCTTATTTCAATTTGGAAAATAATCTGAATTGGTACTTCAACTCTAGAGTGCCCCGTGGGATAAGCCCAGAGTTCTGATTGAATTTTATGGTAACTCAACTTCTCCTTCTCTCCAATTCTGCATCTTTCACTATTTTAAAACTATGGTTGCTCAAAGCACCCCACTCCCAGTAAATTTTGGCTGGTATATCTCCCTATCAAAATCTGCTTCTCAGGGAATCTATCTAAGGCATCAAAGCCGTGACCCCACCAATGTTGCCCTGGTCAGAGACATGATCAGCACCACTGCACTGAGCAATGGCTTCCAGAAACTGCTATTGATATAGCAGAAAGACGAAGTTTTCAATAAAATTGCAATTGCGTATTACCTGTATCCTCAGATTGCTCTCAAGTTAAAGTATCTGTTACAATTTTAGAGATTGGTCAGTTTCCTTGGATTAGTGCTAGTAACACACCCGTGCTTCATGACTTGCTATTATCTTAAACATGCTTCCCTTTACTGGGGAGTTACTACAGTATAAGTTCTTTTTCTCCAATGTATAAGCAAGGAACTTTGTTTCCCACCCTCTTCTGCTGCTAAAGGCACAGACTTATGTTCTATGCAACAACAGTTACCTATATCCTAACAAGACTTTCCTCTTAAGGAGAAAATAGAGTACACATTCTAAATTATGAACATTTAAATTAACAATTTTCAATCTTATAAAATTGAAATTTCTACATATTTTATCTTGTGCTATATTAACAATAATTTTGGTCAAATAATATCTGATCATTATTTGTCTGAATTTCTATCTTCAGTGAATTCTAAAAAGGAGAATCTCTACCAGTTCTTTTTCTTCAATGCAACTGCAGTAGAGATGAATCATTCATATTGGAGCAATATAGGGAAGATGGAATTTTGGTGACTGACTTAATTTAATGTTTTAAAATTCATTTTCCTTTGCTAAGTTGATATAAATTCCATGTTCCTGCTAATTTTAGAAATTGCACAGATGACTTCCTTTAGCCAATCTAGCCAAGTGGTTTAGTTTTTGTTTTGTTTTCTAAATGAAAGATATTTCAGAAACCACATATATTTCTCACAGGAGGTACTCCTCCTAAGTATTAAAAGTAATTATGTAATACAAGGTATACTAAAGGAAATCAGATTCTAGTGAAATATTCCTACACAAAATTTTTAACCACAGCTAAGTCAAATAAATATTCTTTATTTATTCTCTGATATTCCTTAATTATATAATGTTATGGATATTTTGTTTCTAATATTCCACCATACTATGCTTCCAAAAACTGTTGTTAAAGTTAGTTATTTTACACTGTATGTTAAACTAACTGAAATTAAAATAAAAGCTTAAAAGCACAGGAAAAAATGAATTATTATAAACTTCAGGTGGAGCAGTAAAATAAACAAGTCTTTGATTCAGCAGAGAACAGAAGATACCATTCTTTTAAGACAGAAAAAGAAACTAGCACCCTTTACACAATAAATGTTTACAAATGTAGTAACAGGACTGGCTGGAGGCAACAGAGGAATTGCAACATCTGTCTGTGATATATTTCCAATTCCTCAGTTTTCTCTCGGCAGCTCCAGCTATCTTGGTCCAACGAATCTTTTCAGCTTCAGGCTTAATTACATTCATGCTTCTGAGTACATTCTGACTATGGGAAATCATAATTATATCCAAAGAACTAACTGTCCTGTGACTTTGCACCTTGTCCAAAAGCCCAGACCCAAGATTTGTGTTATCCAATATGAGTCCCAGGGCTCCAACATTATTTCTTTATTGCCATAAACCAGAGGGAAATTACTGAGCCCCAATTTTCTACCTGCAACATAGTACTCCTTCCCTTCAAGGTATCTTATTTCTCGAGACTTGGATTCTGTATAAATTCCTTTATTTCCATGGCTCTTGCTTTCCTCATCACAAGCAGATAATTAACTCTATTATTTTGTTCCCAAGCCAATTACTCTCTATTGAGAATATTTAGTAAGTACCTATAATATGGTATTCACTAGAGCTTGCAGATTGTATGTATACGTATTTATAAATAATTAGCTCTTAACACATTCAGTTATAGGACAATTACCTAATCTTATCTTTCTCCACCATTGAGACAATTTTTTTTTTTATGCTGTGACTTTTCTGTAGTAAGCTGATCTGTTCCCCCAGTAACTGTGCTACCCAAATTCTGGTGAACTTCAACACTCTTCCATCACAACCCAGAGCAAAGTTCCTATTAATTGGAACTCAAAATAAATAATATATTTAATCACAGTCTGTATGACTTTCATTCAGTAGCCTCAGCACAACTGTCGCTATCCAAAGCAGCTGCTCCTACCAAATCCTTTAACACCCTCCTTCCTCAGGATGATAAACTCTCTCTTGCTACTCTTTGTTTGTCTTACCAATAAAGAAAGAAACTAAATTATTTTACATCAATTTTTAGTGACAAGTTGCTCCATTATGGATCAGATATAACTTAATGGAGATTATTTGTATAACTTTTTTTGATAGAACCTTTAATTTAAAACATATGCAGAAGTGAATGAATAGTATAAAGAAGCCCTGACCTACCAGTCAACTTCAACAGTTACTTACGTCATCAGCAATCTAGTTTTATCTTTACCTTGTTGGATTACTTGGAGCCAAGGGCCCCAAATCATGTAATTCATCTATAAACAGTTCAGCACACATTTCTAAATGATTAGGATTCTTTATACCATTATCACATCAAACATAACAATAATGCCTCAGTACCGTAATTATCAAGTCAGTATTCACATTTACCCTATTCTTTCTTTACTACTTCTTAAGGTTGCTCTGTATGCATGCATATCCAAACAAGTATACACACTGTACTGAATTGACATGTTTCTGAATACTATTTTATTTTTATTTATTTATTTTTAAAGATTTTATTTATTCATGAGCAAGAGAGAGAGACAGAGAGACAGAGAGAGAGAGAGGCAGAGACACAGGCAGAGGGAGAAGCAGGCTCCCACAAGGAACCCGATGCGGGACTTGATCCCAGACCCCAGGATCACGCCCTGAGCTAAAGGCAGACACCCAACCACTGAGCCACCCAGGCGTCCCTGAATATTATTTTAATATACAGGATCACTGCCTTCTTTTATTTTTTGTAACTAAAAATTTTTTGTTGTTGATGAAACTAAATCATTTGTTCCTATGTGTCTCACTATTAGTTTGCAACTTTAGGAGCTTGCTGGATGAAATCTGAAACTGGTCCCTTTACATGGAGGGTAGGAAGAGGGAAACCACTCTGGATAGGTAGGTGGCAGGCTTAATAAGCAAGGAACCTCGCACAGGAGGCCTGTCTTAAGTGGCGGCAAGGCAAGGAGATCTCCACACCAGCCCGCCAAATTTCAAAAGTTTACACAGAGGCCTTAGCTGGATTCAGTCATATACACTGTCCAGATGGTCTCAAAGACACTGTACTTCTCAAGACTGTCCTTATAGCAGCTCTCACTTTGGGAATGGTGGACATAGTGTACATTCCAAAGACAGGAAAGAGAGTGGGAATCCTATGATTGCTTGGGTCAGCTCACAGGTCAACTGGCTTCTGGATGACCTCTTCCAATGCTCACACAATGGATTTTGCATCCTTGATGTCATTTATTTTCTCCTTCTACTTTCTATATTTCAAATAAACTCATAGATTGGTTGGTTTGATCCAATTCAGATTTTATATTTTGGCCTCAAAGAGTCAGAGGTAGTATTTTATATTTTCTGTTACAGAAATATTGTGTGATGCCTTCTTTTTTTAAAAAAATATGTTAATATTGATTAATGAGTTCAAATATTGTTAGCACAATCCTTTTCAGCTTCTCTCCTAATAATTTAAGCAGTCATAGACAATCATTTTCTATTTCGAAAATTTAATGAGTGGTTACATTATGTTGATATTCCAATTCTATCATACTGCTTTTCCTTTATTAGCTGGGATCCTTAATTTAAAAAAATTACTTCATCAGTTATTTAGTTGCAGTTTGTACAAGAATGTTAGGATGAAACTTTGAGTCTTTTCCTTTATTTCTCAGTTTTCAGAATACTTTGGCTTTCCAGTATCCACCAAATGTGACTAATAAGTTTTTCGTTACATAACATTATCAATTCATGAATTTATTATCTTATTAATTATTAATTTCAATAATTTGTTCAGTTAATTCCACTTGTTTGGCTGCTCAAATTGCCTCTTCTAACAACAGAAGCCTCTTCGAATTGGACCCTGAATCCCTTTTACATGTTCCTGGTAGCTTTTGATAGATTCCTTGATTTTTTAGAATGTTTCAGACCAATTTTGTGCATTTTTTGCACTATATCTAGATTTGGCTATTTATTTGAGGACCACAATTTTTCTTAATGTATAAGTACAACCTAGGAGACCACAAATCTGTTTCCCAAGGTGCTCACTGTTACTTCGTTGGTCATTGTTTCTAGGCTTTTATATGTCACCAAAAAAGAAAATGGGCATGCATGTGTGTTTATGAAAAATATTTTCCATTGTCTAAGGTGAATGAATAAAAGATTATTGCCTTATAGATAATAAAGGTGTTGAAATATTGTCATGTGCTGGTGGGATATCTTTCTCTTTTTGAACTAAGCTCTCTTATTAACTTTTTTTTTTTTCTTATTAACTTCTTATAAGTCAATCTTTTGTATCTTAACTCATCCATTTGTAAAATGAGTAAAGCTATATTTCTTTTCATGTATATGACAGTGTTATGATGATACATTTAGAAAATTCTGGATATGTTCCAAAAATAAAAATGCTGCAGTCAGCTTTCAATCATCAGTAGGCAGCTTGCTTTTTGGTATATATTAGCTTTCAATATTATTGACAAGGAACTGCTAAATGATTTATTTCATTGGCAAAACTTTCTAAAAATGACCTAGAAAAGAAAATGGAGTACATAATAACCATAAGAGTAGTTAAGAGCCAAGGAGAGTGGTTATAACAATCAAAGAGGATGCAGTCACTAACATGTTGTATGCCCAGGTGCAAAGGGAATAATTAAGGTACCTATTGGATTCCATTGCAAAAAGGATGATACTATTTTGTGCATTAAACAGCAGCATATAAATAAATAAAAATTAAAAAAAAATTTAAAAAAGGGATCCCTGGGTGGCGCAGCGGTTTGGCGCCTGCCTTTGGCCCAGGGCGCGATCCTGGAGACCCGGGATCCAATCCCACGTCGGGCTCCCGGTGCATGGAGCCTGCTTCTCCCTCTGCCTGTGTCTCTGCCTCTCTCTATATCTCTCTGTGACTATCATAAATAAATAAAAATTTAAAAAAAATTTAAACAGCAGCATAAGACTCAGGACCTAAAAAGACCATTTTGAACAATAGAACCATCTGTAGAGAAGTGTTTGATGACATTTTTGAAGCATCTGTGATGATGGGTCACTCACCCAGACTTCAACTATCTCACCCTCTCTTGAGGTTCAGCGGAGGAACTTTGAAGCAACCCAGTGAATAACTGCTATTGACATTTTCTAAAAATAAGGCCTGAGAAAGGAAAGTTTCAACAAACTTCTTCAATTCATTTCAACTCAATAAACATTTTTGAAGGCTCACTAATGTGCACTGTCTATGCTGCTCTTTGCATCTCTCCTATCTATTAAATGTTCTTCTTGCTTCAGATCCCAGTCAGATTTATCCTTCACGCTGCTGATACAATAATCTTTTTCAAACATACTTCTGATAGGGTCACTTCCCCACCTCAAATCCCCAGGATAAAATCCAATAACTTTAGCAAGATACAAAATGTCATTAACAATTCCTCTTCTCCATCATCTCTGATAGTTCTTACTTATCCTCATGCCCCTGACATACAAAGCTATTTATATATCTTCTGGTGTTGTGCTTGTTTGACTTCTATATGCAATGCTCATGCTGTATCTTCTTCTTGAAATGATCATTCTATCTTAATAGCACAATATAGTAATTGCCCTTCAGATAACTCACACGTTTTCTTTTATACAGAACCTCTCATGATTTTTAAGCTTGCTTAAATATTTGGAGGTTCTCTTCATTAGAATGTAAGTGATTATAATGTAGGAGGCTAAGTCATATGTTTCTTTGTATAACCGACCCTTACTTCTGCAACAGTACCAGTAAAAGTATTTTTTAAATGAGTGATTTACTTTTTTAATGAATCCTACAATATATCAAACTGTTTCCCTTCTATCAGAGAAGTCCTTGGTATTTAAAAATTCATACAGAATTTACGTTTAAAGGGAATCTGAAAGCAAACATTTCCTAGTAAAAAGCTTTATAACTGTCTGAAAAGCAAACAATGAATGTGAAGCATGAAATAGATTACACAGAGAAGTTTTATACTTGTCAGGAAGGAGATTGATTAGCTTTCTGGATCTTCAGAATGGTAGTTCATTATTTTATTAGTTTCCAGAACAAAGGAGTTACCCAAATTTAAATCCAAGTAACCAAGGATGCCATAGGCAAATACAAATTACACTTGCATTGACAGGCTCAGTATCTCATTGCCTCGTAAGGATGCCAAGGCATTATCCAGGCTGTCTTGCTGCTCATGCCATTGTAAAAGCAGAAGACTTGGGAATTCGGTGACTTTCCAAAGTCAAATATCTGAAACACGCCCCCAATTTCTGAACTCTTAAGCCATTGTGCTTTTTATAATAATGAGGACTATTACATTATAAATAATACATATCACAGTAAAGCACCTTTTTAGATATTATTAGCTTTAAAATTTAAAAATTCATTACTGACCAGAATTTTACTTTTAGACTCAAAATTAATCAAAATTATTGTTACTTTTTCTTTTGTCCATGCATATTTAAAAACCTATTCTTTTATACTGTTTTTCCAAATTGAATTATGTTTCAGACCTCCACATAAAAGCAGCTCTAGAGTTCTTTATAAGAGGCAATCTGTTTGATGACCATATTAAAGAAATTGCATTTGTCTTACAGCACTGAGTAAGATGATTACATTACAAACAAATTACTGGGGGGAAAATGAAGCAACCAACTCTTTATACAAGGTTTGAAAGTAAACAAATAAAATATAAGTGGGTAAAAATATCAGAAGAAAGGTGACGAGAAAGGTAAAAGAAAATAGACATGAATGAAGCATTATGATGTTTAATACTGCTGATAAAAACTAAGTAGAGGAAATAGAAATAAAAGTGATATTGATATAATAAGAAAATATTTTTATATGTGAAATCATTGTAAAAAAGTAATAGTGATTTGTCAAGCTGACAGTTTCAAACAATTTCAGATAATACTAAACACTATCACTGGTATAAGAAGTTGTAGAATCTCTGAAGAATTTTAATACATTTTAGAATAACACTCATCTACTGAAAATACAGTGATGCAAAGTCATTTGTAGGAAGAGGGCAAAACTGGAAGACCTCTCACATAAATTCTTTACAACGTAGATATAGATAAAGGGAAGAAATCAATATAATAATAATGTAATATGACATATAATATAATGTTCATATGAATAATACAATATAGCAAAAGTGATGGTTCATTCTTAAGTTAAATACTTATATCAAGTTATCTGTATTACCAAGCATGGATCTTTGTAAGTTACCTGCTTGGTGATATAGACGCTTTGATAGAAGGATAAAGCCAACAAATATATTCTCCGAGGATATCCTTTAATAATAATGCCTTCTTCTTTTAACTAGTTATTAACATCATTGTATTGTTGGGGTTCCCCCCCCACTCCATTTACAATTATGCTACACTTGTGATTTAATTATATCATGAAAATGGCCTGTAAAATTCACAGTTTCTTGTTTAGGATATTGTTCTAATGACTCTCTACTCCCCTGAACTTGCAAACTAGTAAATTTAAAGTTATGTTCTCTCTTCCATCATAGAATTTCCCTGTCTGGAAATTACTTATACAAGGTGTGTTTAAGTAGCAATTCTCTTCCCAAGATTTCTGTGGCTGCTGATTTGTTACAAAGGCTGCTAATTCATCTCTGCTCCCTTCCAATGAGTTTAATAATATCTCCAATGAGAAGCAATTTCTTCTAATAGAGAGTATCTTACTCATTGTGCTCTGTACTGGGTAATATTAAAAATCTTATTCATTTAAACTAATAATTTTCCTTTCTTTAGTATATGCTGGAAAACTAATGAAAACTACATTTAAAAATAATATTGGAGTCAATGTCATGTTTTTCATAATAAATTTCCCAAATTTAATGCATAAAATATTGAGAGCCTGAGGTATACTTTTAATATTATAAATCTCTCCTTGCAAAATGAACTCTAAGAATTCATTTTTAAGCCAGGTGCTAAGGTTAGGCAGATGTACAAAATCATGAATCTTCAAATGCTTAAGGTAAACTATGCAGTATAAATAGAAGAAGCTTGCATTACATTGTTAAAGGAATTTAAAACACGAAAAGATAGATTTTTTCCATGTAGATATAAAAGCTTCTCTATTTTTGAAGATACGGATTCATTAGTAGTTATATGACTATAGTATTCTTTGATTTTTCTTATGCTTCTTTTACTGCACTGAAAATTATTATGAGTAAGTCAATGGTGAATTTACCAAGGCCATCATAAGAAATTTGATGTTTTGGGAATGAGATATTTATCACTTCAGTAGAAGTGAACTAGAAGTTTACTTGTTTATAAGGTTATCAACTCATATTTTCCCCCGAATTGAGAATAATAGAGGTACCATAACTGATATTCATTATCTACCACATTTAAATAATCTAATACAAAACTTAAACATGTTAATGTATGATATACAGGAAATTTATTCTACTCTGTTTATAAGTTGGACTTACCACAGTACCAGAATTTTCATGTTTATATTATTTTTACAGATTTATTTATTTACATGAGAAAGAGTGTGTAGGAGGAGGGATAGAGGGAGAGGAGATAATTCTCAAGTAGACTCCCACTGAGCACAGAACCCAACACAAGGCTGGATATCAGGATCCTGAGATAAGGACTTAAGCTGAAATCAAAAGTTGGATGCTCCACTAACTGAGCCATTCAGGTGCCCACATGTTTGTATTATTGAAATTTTTTTTCCAAAGCACACTGGCACTTCGTTAGATGTATAATCAAATCTCATAGTATATGACAAACTCTGGACAGGGATTTTCTGACATGTTCATTCACTGCCATATCCTCAGCACCTAGGATAGTGCCTAACACATAATGGGCTCAGAAAGTATTTGTAGAATAAATAAAAAGTTAACAAATGTCTGTCAATTTACAAGCAGATTAATTACCATATACAATTAAATCTTAAAAATATTTTTTTCTATGACAAGCAGAATACATTATTACTACCCTGTAAGAGTTCATCTTAGACTGTTGTTAGAGTTAAAATCCGTAGCTTATAAGCGTATGAGACTCCAATATTTGCATCACTAATAGTTACCAATATTTAGTCAAGATACCTAAACAAAGACTGAATCACATTGATTCTGGCCATGGAACATAACCAATCAAGTTCTGATGTCCATAAGGTCCAAGGATGCTTTTATCAAAATCTTAAAGTCAATAACAACTCCATCCCCACTGTGCAGTAATCCTGCATCATACAGCAAGTATTAGCCCTAGCCCCCTACTTCCTTCCTCAAATTCTGCTCCTATTTGTGATGGTTAATTTTATTTGTCAGCTCAACTGTGCTAAGAGATGCCCAGAGAACTGGTAAAATTTTATTTCTGAGTGTGTCTGTGATGATGTTTCTAGAAGAGATTAGCTTTTGATTCAGTAGACTGAATAAAGGGAGCCACTCTCACCAACATGGGTAAGCATCATCCTACCTTTTGAGGACTAGAAGGGAACAAAAAAGTAGAAGAAAGGTAAAAGGTAAATTCCTCTCTCTTCCTGATCTGGGATATCCATCTTCTTCTCAGGACATAGGAGCTCCTGATTCTCTGGTCTTCAGACTCTAAGACTCACACCTGTAGCCTTCTGGTTTTCAGGCTTTTGATCTCAGACTGAGAGTTATACCAATTGTTCCTCTGCTTCTCAGGCCTTTGGATTCAAACTGAATTGTATCATCAGCTTTCCTGGATCTCTAGCTTTCAAATAGCAGACTGTGGGACTCCTCAGCCTCCGTCACAAGGTGAGCCAATTCCTATAATAAATCTCCTTTATATTCCTTTATATATAACCTATTGGTTCTTTTCCTGTGGACAACCCTGAAAAATAAACATGTTACTTGAGGTACGTTCTCAATTCCATTTTCTTTGTTCTCTCTTGAAATCTCTCCCCTTTACTTGCTGGAACTTTATTTTCCATTGCAAATAAAATATTATGAATCTCTTCTTGAATCACATCCCCTTTACCTGATTGCCTGCCAAGGATATTGCATCCCTGGTATAATTTATGTGGAATATTGATCAATTTAGAAAGGTTTATGTTAGGGGCACCTGGGTGGCTCAGGCTGTTGAATGCCTGGCTCTTGGCTTGGCTCAGGTCATGGTCTCAGATTGTGGTCCAGCCTTGGCTGGGGGCTCCATGCTCAACGGGGAGTCTCCTTTGGATTCTCTCTCCTTCTGTCCCTCCCCCTGCTTGTACTCTCTCTCTCTCAAATAAATATATTTTTAAAAATCTTTAAAAGAAAAAAAACAGGAAGGTTTATTCTAGGCCATGTAATGAAAGTGGGTATGGCCACTCTTAGGATCTTTTAAATTAACAATACTGAGGGGTAAGTAAGCTTCATATATGAGTTAGTGTGGAATTAAGAACAACAAACCAAAGATACCTCAAAACATCCTTTCTCACTATTTATTGCATCCTCAGGTTTCAATTTTTATCAATTGGTTGTCTTGGCTTACAGCTCCTTTCTGTTCCAGTTCTTTACCATTGTCCTGGGAACTTCCTTTTCTTCTTTATTGGACTATACCTGTATTACTCAGACTCAGGTCAGGTTAAGAGAAATCACAGAAATTATTTCTGTGAGAATAATACTAACATCAGGGATTGGATACATAAGCTGGAAGAGCAACCAAAGAAGTGAGAAAAGCAGCATTTAGCAAAAACCAAAAACCTCTGCCACTTACTTTTGATGAAACAATGGAAGGAAATAAATTTTTTTTTAGATTTTATTTATTTATTCATGAGAGTACAGAGAGAGAGAGGGAGAGAGAGAGAGAGACAGAAGCAGAGACACAGGCAGAGGGAGAAGCAGGCTCCACGCAGGGAGCCCGATGGGGACTTGATCCCAGGACCGAGTCAAAGATAGATGCGCAACCACTGAGCCACCCAGGTGTCCCTAGAAGGAAATAATTTTTACCCGTGCTCAGAAACTGAGGTTTTCCAGAAACTGCTAGAACCATAATGAGAGTGGGAAATAGGGAGATTCCCTATAGAAACTGTGATCACAAAGGAACTGTCTTTTGTAGTTTAAAACAAACAAACAAACAAACAAACAAACAAACAAACAAACAAACAGATAGAGTCGTTGCTGGACATACCACCTTAGAGAGAGCAAGCTTCATGGTCCTCCCAACCTCCAAGATTCTGCTGACAGCTTCCACTGGCTGTACCTACCAGGAAGCCAAATTTCAAAGAAGCCTGGAAATTGGAGAAAGCTGACATACAGAACAGAGCTGAACAGGAACAGGGAAGAGATGAGAACAAACATGCAAAGGGACAGTATAATAGGCTTCATAGATAATGAATGTTTTTTTTCTTCTTTTTCTTACCAAGTCCTTTGTATTTATTTTTTTACTCTCAATGTACAACCATTTCAATATTGAACAGAAATGGCAATAACAGTCATATTTTGTTCCTTATTTTAAACAGAATGACTTAAAAACTTCTCCATTAACATGCACTTGGGGGGCACCTGGGTGGCTCAGTCTGTTGAGCATCCAACTGTTGATCTCAGCTCAGGTCTTGATCTCAGGGTCATGAGTTCAAGCCCAACATGCACTGTTGGTGGGGATGTAAATTTGTGCAGCTACTATGGGAAAAAGTATGGAGGCTCCTCAAAAATTAAAAATTAAAAATACTATATGAACCAGTAATTTTACTCCTGGGTATTTATCCAAAGAAAACAAAAAATACCACATTGAAAAACTACATGCACCCTTATGTTTATTGTAGCATTATTTACAACAGGCAAGGATGGAAGCAACCTAAGTGTCCATCAATAGATGAATAGATAAAGAAGATGTGATGTTTGTATAAACATATATATATGTGTGTGTGTGTATGTAACATACATATGTATGTTTATATATGTATACACACACATATATACACACACACACATACATACATGAATGAGATCTTGACATTTGTGACAACTTGGATGGATCTGAAGAGTATTATGCCAAATAAAATAAGTTTGACTGAGAAAGACAAATACCACAGGATCTAACTTATACATGGAATCTTAAAAACTAAAGAATAAACAAGAAGCAGAAACAGATCCATAAATACATGGAAAAAACTGATGTTGAGAGAGGGGAGAGGACTGAGAGATGGGCAAATGGGTGAAAAGGAGTAGGAGATACAGACTTCCAGTTATGGATGAATAAGTCACAAGGATGAAAGGCAAAGCATAGGGAATATAGTCAATGGTACTGTAATAGCATCATACAGTGGTAGATGGTAGCTACACTTGCGGTTTACCATAACCTACAGACTTGTTGAATTATTATGCTATACATCTAAAACTAATGTAACGTTATGTGTCAACTATATTTCAACTTTTTAAAAAAATTAATAATAGGGTGTGTTATAGAGTGTTTTGTTGAGTTCACATGATGTACCTGTAATTTCTAGATTGCTAAGAATAGTTATAATAAATGGTTACTGAATATATATTCTTATATATTTTTAAGCTTTTTAGCATCAATAAAAATGATTCTATAACCTTTAATTAGTACATATGACAAAAGTATTCATGTATTTCTATTGTTAAATCAACCCGGATTTTTTAAGGATAAATTCTATTTACTCATGTTATATCACTCTTATATGCTACTGAATTTAATACCAATTACTAATATATTTTAAAACCTTTCCTATTTGTTCATTGGTCTGTATTTTCCCTTTTGTACTCTTTTCCGCTATGGCATTAATCTTAATGAATGGACATAATGAGTTTCAGAATATTACTCTTTTCGATTTTCTAGTTTACTATAATATTGGAATGATCTACACACTGAAAATCTGGTAGAACTAGCCTATAAAATCTGATCTAATGTTGTATTTTTACTACTATTTCAATTATTTTAATAATTATGTCATTATTCAGGATGCCTATTTGTTCTTGACTTAGCACTAGTAAATCACATTTTTCTAGATAGATATTGCTATATTTGTCCATGCTTAAATTTATTTGAGCAATATTATGAATAGTAAATCACATTTTCTTCCTAACCATTGTTATATCTATCATTAATCCTGTATTAATTTTTGCACTTATTTTCTAGGTAACATTTGTTTTTCCTGGATAAGCCTGAATAGTGGTTGATGAATTTCGTTACTAATTTCAAAGAATCAACTTTTGGCTTTTTTGATCCTCTTTATATGCCTATTTTCCATTTTTTTATTTTCTTAGTATATACTTTACATACATTGGGGTTATATTTTGTTGTTTTTATAAACTCATTAACATTCAACTTTTTTCCTTTCTAATTATGCACTTAAAGCTATACAATTTCCTTTACATAGAATATTTGCTGCATCTGTCAAGATTTGAGATGTACTATTCTATTATCTTCCAGTGCTAAAATCTTATTTATTTTCATTATATAGAGCTCTCTAATAGATTTTCTATAATGGAGTTATACCATCAGTATTATCCAACGTGATAGTCATCAGCAGTACCTGTTTATTGAATAACTTGTACAGTGTGAGTGAAAAACTAAATTTTAATTATATTTAATTAAAATTTAAATAGCCACTTGCAGCTAATGCCAATATCATTGAACAATTCAGCATAAAGAAGAAATGAGGCAAAGTTAATAGAAAATGGTATATAACAAAAATGTTTTAAGGTAGAAATCATACTGGAGGCACCATAATCCCTAATTTCAAACAATATTACAAAGCTATAATAATAAAAACAGTATGGTATTGAAATAAAAACAGATTCATAGATCAATGGAACAGAATGCAGAACCAATAATAAACCCATACGTATATGATTAATTAATTTATGACCAAGGAGCCCAGAATATACAATGGGAAAAGGATAGGTTCTTCAATAAATGGTGTTGTGAAAATTTGTCAGTCACATGCAAAAGAATGAGACTGCACTATCTTATGCACAAGTATTAATTCAAAATGAACTAAAGATTTGAATATAAGACCAGAAACTACAGAACTCTTAGAACAAAACCTAGGCAGTCATCCTGGAGATTGTAATTTTTTTGAAACTGATACCAAAAGAAAGACAATAAAAGCAAAAATAAGCAAGTAGGACTACATGAAACTAAAAAAGTCTGCACAGTAAAGGAAACCATTAATGAAATGAAGAGACAATCTACTGAATGGAAGAATGTATCTGCAAATCTTATATCTGAGAAGGAGTTAATATCCAAAATAAACCCTTTTTTAAAATTTTTATTTATTTATGATAGTCACACACAGAGAGAGAGAGAGAGAGAGAGAGAGAAGCAGAGACACAGGCAGAGGGAGAAGCAGGCTCCATGCACCGGGAGCCCGACGTGGGATTCGATCCCGGGTCTCCAGGATCCTGCCCTGGGCCAAAGGCAGGTGCCAAACCGCTGCGCCACCCAGGGATCCCAATATCCAAAATATATAAAGAACTCATACAACTAAATAGAAAACAACAATAATCAATCTAAATAGACATTTTTCCAAAAAAGACATAAAGATAGCCAACAAGTACATGAAAAGACACTCATCAAGGAAATGCAAATCAAAACTGCATGAGTTATGACCACATCTGTCAGAATGGCCCTTATATATTAAACAAAACAAGCACAAACCAAAAACAAAAAATAACAAGTGTTGGTGAGGGTGTGGAAAAAAAGGGAACCCTTGTGCACTTTTAATGGCAATGCAAAATGGTGCAGCCACTATGGAAAGCAGTATGGAGGTTTCTGAAAACATTAAAAAAATAGAACTATAATTTACCATATAATCCAGCAATTCTGCTTCTGAGTATTTATCAGAAGAAAATGACAACACTAATTCAAAGGATATGTATTCCCATGTTCATTTTAGCATTATTTAAAATAGCCAACATACAGAAACATTAAATATAATGCTAATATATTGCAAAAATTTTCACGAGGAGCCTAAATATTCATTTAGATAAAGCAGAGTGAGTATACATGCAGATGTGATGATGGGGTTATGTACTCTTTTGAATAAGCAATCACTCCTTAATTATTGAATAATCCTTGTTTTACTGGGTTGGACAATATTTTTAAAGTTAAATGTCACAGCCACTCTTGCAATAGCTTTTGCTACTGAGAGTAAGCATGATTCATTGTCTGTGATCAGTTAAACAGAGCCTTTTCTCCTTTACCCATCCTTCTGTCTACTTCCTTAGAACGAGGAAGAGTAGACTGAATCTTCATCAGGAATCTTGTCTCTCTGATACACAGAGAATAGAAGACACTCATTCATTTCTAGTATGAAGACACCAGAAGCAAACATGAACTACCTTCTTCCGGGTATGTTTTACTTGAAAGAAAAATAAGGGGCAGCTCGTGTGGCTCAGCAGTTCAGCGCTGCCTTCAGCCCAAGCTGTGAGCCTGGAGACACGGAATTGAGTCCTATGTCGGGCTCCCCTGCATGGAGTCTGCTTCTTCCTCTGCCTATGTCTCTGCCTCTCTGTCTCTCATGAATAAATAAATAAAAATCTTTAAGAAAAAAAAAAGAAAGAAAAATAAACTTCTAACTTATTTATGCATGTTTCTGGTGTTTACTAAACACAATTCTTTTAGTAGACATAATTTGTAAGTGAGAGGTTTGTAGTGACACAAAGTAAAATGTGACTGAACAAAGGTAGTGAGGAGGCATCACATAGGTATAAACCAAGAAAGAGTCGATGTATTAGTACTACTACTAAGTAATATTTGGTCAAACCTTTACTTTGTGTATATTTAAAAGCAGACTGCATGTTTACTGAGAATTTGAAACTAAAGAAAATGATAAGAAATGTTTAGAGCATTTTATATGATACCTCCTTTAGGCTTTATTCAGTAAAGTTCTTCAAGAAAAACATGAATTCAGATAAAGTTATCAAGGTTGCAAGCAAAAATGAAAGGAAATAACTGTTTTGATAGTGGGGATGTACTCTGCCCATGCCCTGCAATCAGAGTTCATCGAGAGTCCTATAATTTGGAGCCAAGCACAGGGAAAAAAGCCAACTGTTACTGTTCTGTAGCCCAAACTGGAGCTCTTAAAGCAGTTATTGCAGAAAATTAATCTTACCAGGAGAGAAACCGTATGCAATAGACTTAAGGCATCTTCCACTGATAATCCCTGCCATATATTGAGATTGAGCTTACCCATGATGACCATATTAAAATATTTTCTTCTTAATTATAGTTTTATATAGTTTCAGGATAACTGCCAATATGAGGCTTGAGAAGATAAATGGAACATAATTGTCAGTAAGTAAAACATGAGAATCTTTGTGCTTCAAAAGCTGTATCTAGACAACTTCTTGGTTGTAATTAGTCACACAAGGAATTGCCCAGAAAGTAAAGGCAACCTTATAGGATTTTGAGAATATTAACTACAAAAATATTTAAAACTTGGCTGTCCTTGTCTACCACCCCCCTTACACACACACACACACACACACACACACACCTACCTTTGCATGTGATACAGCCCTCAGAACAATCATAAACTCCCAAAACTAAACTACTCTTTGAAGTGTGAAATGTCCTGTAAAACCCCTTCTTCCTCAATAAGCATCTCACAATGAATTACAAAGGTAATTAATAGTGAAGAAACATTTTATTTATGATGCAGAGACACATGTACAGAGGAAAACAAAGTCCTTATTCTATTACCAAGGTAAGAGACCTCATAAATGGGTTTTGAGCATTGTTCTGAGTCAGTGCCTGGCATGTTTTCTGTTCTCCTCTTTTCTGATTGGGAAAGGTGTGTGTGCGTGTGTGTGTGTGTGTGTGTGAGAGAGAGAGAGAGAGAGATTGATTTTCCTGTACATTCTCTACTATTGTATATTGGGTGTGATGAGACGAGATACATTGTGTTCTACTTTATACCTTCCTTCTCCTCATATAAAACAATATCCAGATGAGATGGAAAGGATTACTCAGTGACCTCATATTTTGTTTTTTTGTTTTTTTGGGGGGGGTTTTTTGTTTGTTTTTAAATATTTTATTTATTTATTCATGAGAGACACAGAGAGAGAAAGGCCGAGACACAGGCAGAGAGAGAAGTAGGCTCCATGCAGGGAACCTGACGTGGGACTCAAGCCTGGGGCCTCCAGGATCAAACCCTGGGCTGATGGCAGCACTAAACCACTGAGCCACTGGAGCTGCCCCGTGACCTCATATTTTAAATCAAGATTTTATTATTTCTCAGACTTTGGCCTAAGGTCAAGTGTGAAGATTTTGACACACAGGTAACTGTCATAGACATTACTAGCTGCTAATCCAATATCCATTGTCCCATCTTTCACAGACATAGACTCCCTCTGTTATGAGCATTACCCTGTGCCCAGTCTTCCATGAAATGGAGAGATGATAAACTATAAGTAAAGAGAATGAGTGTAGGCTTCTTGCGAATTCCTTTAAAGGGAGCTGATTTAGTAGGGGATATGTACTTTTCTTTTTGTCCTTTCTATTTCTGCTTGGAATTCAGAAATCATCATTGGAAATCTTGTAATCATTTAATGCCCAGAGTCAAACTTGAGAGTATAAGCCATTTATTAAGAACAGGAAAGCAGAAAAGAGGAATACAATTCTGTAATTACTAAGGAGCTTCCATGGCATCTCAGCACTTTGTCCTCACAGACTTTTATATAGGTTAAAAAATATAAAAGTCGGGGGGGGGGGGGGGCTCATTGCTCCAGTCACAGTTTGAAGACTTCTTATTTCACTGGTAAAACAAAAACTAAAAAAAGAACACTACATCAGTTCTTTTCTTACGGCTTTTGTTTTACCAGTGAAATAAATAAACTCTTCAGCTGAGAGTGAGTAGGGAATTTGAAGAAATGGGGATTTGGAAAGAATAGAGATATGAAATAAATTTTTAGGAGAACAGAAGAATAAGTGGACCAAATGTTTTATATATGTGATAGAAACATCAAGCAGCACTAAAGCCCAACTGAGTTTAGCCACAGATTTAAATTGAAACTAGTTAGCAAAACTAGTAAGCAAATTTTCATCAGCCAACATTAACTAGAGTGGACAGAAAACTAGAATTAACCTCTTGTTGTTTTGCTGGTATTAAGAGGCAAGAGTGTGACTCACTGCTTATTGCTCATATCTGTATTGTATCACATTGAAACATACTGAGAGGTGTATCTTGTTGAATAGTCACTACTATTGCTATGGAGCAAACCTACTATGCTGACCTCTTAAAGAGTTTGCAGCTCCTCATGAGCTACTCTTTTTCAGGCCAATTAACTTCACTTAGAGTAATAACTAAGTAATTTCATTTAGAGTAATAATGTAAAAAGTTAGTGGTTTATTTACTATCTTCCAAAGAGAATGCAGATAGGGAAAGTGTTTGATGCACAGTCATATTCAATCCACCTATTCATACATACATCCTGCCCTATAAAAATGCAGAGATAGCAATTGCACTTATGGATTGAGATTCTTATTTATAATGCCTTTACTAGAGCAATGAGAACTAGTTTATATTGAAATTTTTTTTGAAACATTCATAAAAGTTTCAGGGAAAACAACCATTTATCTGCTTGTTCTTTCCCATTCAGTTTTATTTGGTATGAAATTTCTACCTCTTACATTGAAAATTATATAAATTCTAACTTGCTTAGCACTCACCAATTCTTATGTCTTGGTTGATTTTGTATTGTTAAAATGAAAGTATATGTTTGAGCTATATGCAAAAGAATGAAACTGCACCACTTTCTAACACTACACACACAAAAAGAAACTCAGAATGGATTTAAGACCTAAATGTGAGACGTGAAACCATAAAAATCCTAGAAGAGAGCACAGGCAGTAATTTCTCTTATATTGGCCATAGCAACATATTTCTAGACATGTCTTCTAAGGCAAGAGAGGCAAAAGGAAGAAATAAAACTATTGGTACTAAATCAAAATAAAAAGCTTCTGCACAGCAAAGGAAATAATCAACAAAACTAAAGACAACCTACTGGATGGGAGAAAGTATTTGAAAATGACAATCCAATAAAGGGTTAGTATCCAAAATATATAAAGAACCAACACAAGTTAACACCAAAATAAAATCCAATTTAAAAAAAAAAAGCAGAAAATACAAACAGATATTTTTCTAAGGAAGACATATGAATGGCCAACAGACACGGGAAAAAAATGCTCAACATCACTCATCAGCAGGGAAATGCAAATCAAAACCACAATGTGATATGACTTCAGACCTGTAAGAATAGCTAAAGTAAAATGCACAAGAAATAAGTGTTGGCAAGGATGTGAAGAAAAAGGAACCCTTATATACTGTTGGTAGGAATGCAAACTGGTGCAGTTACTGTGGAAAACAGTATGAAGATTCCTCAAAAACATAAAAATATAATTACCACATGGTCCAGTAATTCTACTACTGGGTATTTACACAAGGAATATGAAAACTCTAATTTGAAAAGATATATGTACTTCTATGTTTACTGCAGCATTATTTATTATAGCTAAAGTATAGAAGCAACCCAAGTGTCCATGATAAATGAATGGATAAAGAACAGGTAGCACATGCATATATAAAATGGAATATTACTTAGTCATAAAAAATGAAACCTTGCCATCTGCAACAACATGGCTAGATCTAGAGGGTATAATGCCAAGTGAATTTAGTCAGAAAATGAGAAATACCATATGATTTCATTCATATGTAGAGTTTAGGAATCTCTAAAACAAAGAAAAAGGCAAAAACGCAGACTCTTAAATATAGAGAATTAACTGATGGTTAGTAGAGAGGAGGTGGGTAAGGGATGATTGAAATAGATGAAGGAAATTAAGAGTATACTAATCATGATGAGCACTGAGTAATATGTAGAATTGTTGAATCACTACATTGCACACAGAACTGTGTTTCCCATGGGAAACAGAACTGTATATAAATTATATTGCAATTAATTTTTAAATTAAAAATATATGTTTAATTTCTTCTACAAAGAAAAAGTGTAAAAAAGTATTTAATTCAGTGTAAAGCAGAACTGTATTTTTCAAGAAACATCTCAACTTTGACTAGAGCATATTTTCTAATTTTTTTTTAAAGATTTTATTTATTTATTCATGATAGACACACAGAGAGAGGAGGAGACATAGGCAAAGGGAGAAGCAGGCTCTCCGCAGGGAGCTTGATGCAAGACTCAATCCCAGTACCTCGGGATCACGAGCTGAGCCAAAGGCAGATGCTCAACCACTGAGCCACCCAAGTGCCCCTGACCACAGCATTTAACTGGACTAAAGACATTTAAAAAAAAAAAAAAAACAAAACAAAACACTGAATTTTCAGGATTTTGTTCCATAGGTAAGTGAGTGTTACTAGGTAATGGGCTTGATCATTCTAAAGTGTTAAGTTGCTGAAATACAAACAAAGAACAAACAAACAAAACAGGCCATTGTCATTGTACCAGGAAGAAGTTTGATATTGGCTATACCCATTGGCTAATATTTTCTTAATCATATAACTGAAACTCAACATTTACTGATTTAATATAAGCATATTTCTAATATAAGGAGCACTTCTGGAAGTTGATCCTCAAAATTCAAGTATTGAAAAATGTCCTAAAATTAAAAAAAAAAAAAAATCCAAAACAGAAATACATGTCTTTATATACTTGGTTGAGAATGTTTTCTGAATAGGTGAGAAAAAAATGAAAAAAAAATATGATTTAATTTTACTGACAACAGCTAAAATTTTAAGAGTGTCTGTCTCTGTAAAGTAGATGAATGAAGTAGCATCTATAAATAAGCAGGGAATATTTGGGTAAAAATGCCCTGAAGCAAAAAATAAGCTGTTAAATTAATAATGGCATTTATCAGCAGTAACTATTTTAATTATCATTGGTCTTTTACTTAAAATTTAAGATTACTGAGGATTAATAAGACATCAGTTCAAATTGTTCCAGGTTTTGATATGAACTTGACTTACTGGATAAATATTATGCATGAAATTACACATCTTATCTAGTCAGGGTAAGTCAAATCTTTACATGATGTTTTTGTGATAAGTTTATAGAAAAGACTTGGTAATACCCCCTGAGGTTTATGTTGACTGCATAAATTTGAAGCATCATTAGTGTAGAAGATAATACTCAGGTTTCAGAGTTCTGTAACTTGGAAAATAAACTGAGACTTAGGTTTAATATTGGTCTCATTTAATTTTGCAATTAAAATATGTTCATTATTAACAAAATTAATAAACTTGCACCCTGACTCATCAAGAACACAAAAAAAAAAAGAGAGAGAAAAAGCTCAAATAAATAAAATCAGAAACAAAAGAGAGAATTAACAACTGACACCACAGAAAAACAAGGGATTATAAGATAATACTACAAAAATTATTTGCCAACAACTAGATAACCTAGAATAAATGGATAAATTTCTAGAAATATACAGTCTTCCAAAACTGATTCAGGAAGAAATAAAAAGTCCAAACAGAACAATTACTAGTAACAAAATTAAATCAGTAACCAAAAAACTACCAAAAAAGTAAAAGTCAAGGACCAAATGTATTTACAGGTGAATTCTATCAAACATTTAAAGAAGAGTTAATGCATATTCAGCACAAACTACTCCAAAAAAATAGAAGTGGAAGGAAAGCTTCCAAATAGAGTCTATAAAGCCACCATTACTTTAATACCAAAACCAGAGAGACACCACAAAAGAAAACTACAGGCCAATATCCTGATAAATACAGATGCAAGAATCCTTAATAAAATAGCAAAAACAATATTTAACAAAACATTACAAGGATTATGCACCATAGTCAGGTGGGGATTATTCTAGAGATGCAAGAATATTTCAATATTTGCAAATCAACCAATGTGATGAACCACATCAACAAAAAGAAGGATGTAAATCATATGATCCTGGCAACAGATGCTGAAAAAGCATTTGTGAAAATCTGACATCCATTTATGATAAAAATTCTCGACAAAGTGGGTTTACAAGGAAATGCCTCATCAAAATAAAGGCCATATGTAAAAGAAAACAAAAACAAAACCACAACCCACAGTTAACATTATTCTCAATGGTGAAAAACTGAGAGCTTTTCCTCCAAGATCAGAACAAGGCAAAAATGTCCACTCTTGTCACTTTTATTCAACGTAATACTAGAAGTCCCAGCCACAGAAATCACATAAGAAAAAGAATGAATCATCCATATTGATAAAGAAGTTAAACACTCATTATGTGCAGATAACATACATAGAAAACCTTACAGACTCCCCAAAACAACAGCCAGAAACAATAAATGAATTCAGCAAATCTGCAGGATAGAAAATAAATACCCAGAAATAATTGATGTTTCTATACAATAATAGTGAAGCAGCAGAAAAATAAATGAAGAGAACAGCTCAAATTACTGTTGCATGAAAAACAAACAGAAAACAACCTAGGCATAAGTGTAACAAAAGAGGTAAAGGCTTATTATACTCTGAAAACTATAAAATACTGATGATTGATGAAAGAAATTGAAAATAACACAAATAGAAAGTGCATGCACATGAACTGGAAGAATATTGTTAAAATGTTGATAATAGTCAAAGCAATTTATGATTCAATGCAATCTCTATCAAAATAACATTTTTCATAAAAGTAGAACAAATAATACTAAATTTTGTAAAGAATCACAAAAGGCCCTAGATACCAAAACAATCTTGAGAAAGAAGAACAAAGCTGAAAATATTACAGGTTTTTAAATATTTATTTATGGTTCCCAAACTTTCCTGCACCTCGCAATCCCTGGAGCGTTCCCAAAACTTCTGACTCCTATTTCGTACCTCCAGAAACTGTGGTTTCATTGGTCGGGGATCTGCTCTGGGCTTGGAGTGTGCAAAAGATCCCCACGTGATTCCAAGGTGCAGCTACGTTTAGGAAGCACGGAGAAAGCACACAGCCAAATAGCCCCTAAAGAAGACAAACCAGGGGATCCCTGGGTGGCGCAGCGGTTTGGCGCCTGCCTTTGGCCCAGGGCGCGATCCTGGAGACCTGGGATCGAATCCCACGTCGGGCTCCCGGTGCATGGAGCCTGCTTCTCCCTCTGCCTGTGTCTCTGCTTCTCTCTCTATCTCTGTGTGACTATCATAAATAAATAAAAAAAAATAAAAAAAATTTTAAAAAAAAGAAGACAAACCAGTAACAGACCATTTGTTTGTGACCATGAAGGCTGTGGCAAAGCCTTTGTCAGGGACTACCAGCTCAGCCGCCCCATTCTGATTCACACTGGGGAAAAGCCATTGGTTTGTCCAGCTAGTGGCTGCGATCAGAAATTCAACACAAAATCAAACTTGAACAAACATTTTGAACGCAAACACGAAGATCAACAAAAACAATATGTATGCACTTTTGAAGGTTGTAAGGAGGCCTTCAAGAAACCCCAGCGGCTGAGAAGCCATCAGTGCCAGCACACCAGCCAGCTGCTGTCCAGGTGTGCGTGTGCCCATGGAGGTGTGGGAAACACCTCACCTCACCCAGCAGGCCGAAGCGACACGGGAAGCTCCACCAGGGCTGTATGTGTCAAAAAGACAAATGTTCCTTTGCAGCCAAAACATGGACAGAGCTTCTGAAACATGTGAGAGAAACCCATAAAGAGGACATAAAATGTGAAGTATGCCAGAAGACATTTAAGTGCAAGGATTACCTTAAGCAGCACATGAAAACCCACGCCCCAGAAAGGGACGTGTGCCAGTGTCCAAGAGGAGGCTGTAGCAGAACCTACACGGCCGTGTTCAACCTCCAGAGCCACATCCTCTCTTTCCACGGGGAGAGGCGCCCATTCCCTTGTGAACAGGAAGGCTGTGGCAAAACATCTGCAATGAAACAGTCTCACTAGGCATGCTGTTGTGCATGACCCTGACAAGAGGAAGCTCAAAGTAAAACGATCTGGTGAAAAACGGAGTTTGCCTCTCGTCTCAGTGGCTATATTCCTCCTAAAAAGAAGCAAGAACAAGGCTTATCTGTGCCTAAGAATGGAGAGACCCTGAACTGTACCGAAGACAAGGTGCTCTCCACAGTTGCAATCCTTACCCTCAGCTAAACCTCACGTTGCTTTGTTTAAACGACTACACATGAGCGAGCTATTTCCTCTCAGAACGACGTTTTTCTTTATTAAAATCACTGATGCACATCTGAAAAAAAAAATTTCCTCCAGGAGGAGCCCCTGGGTGGCTAAGGTGGTTAAGCACCCCACTCTTGGCTTTGACCCAAGTCATGATCTCAGGGTCCTGGGATAGTCATGGGTCGGGCTCCATGCTCAGTAGGGAGTTGCTTCTCCCTCTCCTTCCCCCTCTGTCCCTTCCCCCACTCATATTCTCTCTCTCTCTCTCTCTCTAAAGATTTTATTTATTTAGAACTATTTTCTCGGGCAGCCCTGGTGGCCCCACGAGTCCCACCTCGAGCTCCCTGCATGGAGCCTGCTTCTCCCTCTGCCTGTGTCTCTGCCCAGCCCCCTCTCTATCTCTCATTAATAAATAAATTTAAAAAAACTATTTTCTCCAACTGGTTAGTTTGGTTAGTCTGACCTGTGCTTTAACAGCCCGGTGCTTGGGTGTGAGCCGTGGCAGCCATTCGGACAGGCAGTTCTGTTCCTGCTAAGGTTGAGGAGGGGTACCATCCTCCTGGGGCTCTGTGACAGTTATAAATCAGAAAATCAGGTGCAATGGCCTTTGAGGCAAAAATTTCATTCTGAGTGAATCTCCTGTCCATTCCCACAATATTTTAATTGTGCATTAAATATGGTACTTATAAAAAAAAAAAAAGGCCTGCCTTACAAAGTGGCTTGTACCTGTATCCACTACTCTGGAAAGATGGGGGGGGGGGTGCTGAATCTTATTTTCACTTGTATTTCCCTCAGCCTATGGGGCCTTTCACTTGATTGAAATGTACAATAAATGTTCATTAAATTACAAAAAAAAAAAAAAAATCGCAGTCCAGTCTGCGATTGTTACATCTGCCTGCTACCTGGGCCATCCGGGCTCCCTGGGGTCACCCCCATGCTGTAGTCCCGGGCAGGGTGTTAACCAAGGGCTAGCACGTGCCACTGGGTCCTCCTTAGCTTCTGTAAATAGTGACCCCTTTTTCAGTGCAATTTTTGCAGGGTAATTCTTAAACTCCATAGACGGGGGCAGGCACACCAGCTCTCTCTGATGGGAAGATGCTCATGTTTCAGACTGGGAACTGCGAGCTCTTAGGGGAAGTGTCATGATGAGTGTCCCCGCTCTCAGAAGCTGGGGATCTACTTAGTCTCGGTGACAGCACTCTTGGCATAAACAGTACCCCACAAGGACGTCTTCGGGGTTTTGTTTTTGGGATTTTTTTTCTTTTTCTTCTTTTTCCTTTTTTTTTTTTTTTTTTTTTGCACTTCTGATGCTGGATATCTCTGGCTGAAGATTTGATGTGGTTCCTCCTTAAACTGTGCGTCCTGTTAATAAATAGGTACTGTACTGGGCTCCGTGTGTCACTGGGGTAGGACCTATATTTTAATACTGTTCCTAACATTTCATTTTACTAGCAAGAAATCTTTGATTTCATTTTATTCTTTGTAATTCTAGACGCTAGATTGTAGCGTAGCTGACATTTTTTTTTTTTTAAAGGGATCTATTTTCTTGCACAGGTGTTCACAGAGATGTGTGTCAGTCCTCAGCTCTGCCCTTCATTTCACAGGTACACGCCTTCCTCTAGCTCAGACCACCAACAGACAGTGGGCTGGCTGGGGGCCTGCTCGGCGCCCCCGGGGCTGCATCTCTGAGCCGCAGCCCGGGTGGGACTGTGATGGTACAGTGTGCACAGGTACTGTTCTGACAGACTGGGATTTTCTGTACTAAAACCTTACTTTGTATCAAAAGTTAAACAGACTTTAGTACAACAAATAAAGGTCAATTTCTGTACAAAAAAAGAGAGAGAGAGAGAGAGAGAGAATGTACAATTAGGTAGAGGGAGAAGTAGGCTTCCCACTGAGCAGGGAGCCTGATGCAAAGCTTGATCCAGGACCCAAGCCAAAGGTAGATGCTTAAACAACTGAGCCACCCAGGCACCCCCGGATTTCAAGATATACTACAAAGTTATGGTAAGTAAAACACTATGTTATTGGCGCATAAATAGACACATATGTCAATAAAATAGCCAGAAATAAATCCATTCTTAAATGGCCAATTAGTCTATGACCCAGGAAGCAAGAATATACAATGAAGAAAAGACAGTCGCTTCAATAAATGGGAATGGGGAAATTGGATAGCTACATGCAAAAGAATGAAACTGGAGTACTCTTTAACACCATAAACAAAAATTAACTCAAAAAGTGAAACCTGAAGCCATAAAACCTCTAAAAGAGAACATAGTAATTTCTTTGACATAAGCCATAACAACATTCTTCTACATATGTCTCCTAAGGCAAAGGAAATAAAAGCAAAAATAAACTATTGGGACTACATCAAAATAAAAAGCTTTTGCACAGCAAAGGAAAACATCAATAAAACAGAAAGGCAACCTACTGCATGGGAAAAGATACTTGCAAATGACTTATCTACTAAGGGGTTATTACCCTAAATTTATAAAGTACTTACACAACTCAACCTAAGTGCCCATCAATACATAAATAGATAAGAAAGATGTCATATATAAAAATGGAATATTACACAGCTATAAAAAAATTACACAAATCTTGCCATTTGTGACATCATGGGTGGACGCAGAAAGAAGTATGTTAAGTGAAATAAGTCAGACTGAGAAAGACAAATACCTTATGATTTCACTGATATATGGAATCTAAAAAACAAATGAATAAACAACCAAAAGCATTATTTATTTGATCTTTATTCATTTATTTGAGAGAGAGAGACAGACAGAGCAAGAGCAGGGGGACGGGCAGAGGCAGAGGGACAAGTAGATTCCCCACTGAGCAGAGAGTCCAAGGCTGCACTGGATCCCAGAACCCTGAGATCATGACCTGAGCCAAAGACAGATCCATAACTGACTGAGGCACCCAGGTGCCCATATACAGGTTTTATAAACCTCTTACAATTGAGTAAAATTACCAATTTTCCAAGTACTACTGGTACATTTTTTTGAAATATTAACAACCATGTGTTTATGGGATGTTTCTTATTATGGAAAAAAGTAAAAAAAATTACCTAGATGTTGACACAAGTCATAGTTTTGTCATTTTTTTCTGATACAAAAACAAAATAAATTCATTAGATGACAGAGGAAAAATAAAATGAAGTAATAAATGAGGCATACTTTAAGGATATATAGGACACTGTACCTTCATAATAGAAAAGACATTTTCAGGGGTACCTGGGTGACTCAGTGGTTGAGTGTCTGACTTTGACTCAGGTCGTGGTCCTGGGGTCCTGGGATAGAGTCTCGCATCAGTCTCCCTATGGGGAGCCTGCTTCTCTGTCTGCCAATGGTTTCTGCCCTTCTCTCTGTGTCTCTCATGAATAAATAAATAAAATCTTTTAAAAAAGAAAATACATTTTCTTTCCAAATACTCATGAACATTTAAAACTTAGAATAATCTTAAGGTGCCACAGCTCAGTATTTGTAAATACACAAATGTGGAATTAATATAGACAGTAGTCTGATTTAAAAATACCATACTTTTCAAAGATACAAAGAAAATTTACAGGGAAAATCTACCAAAACTTCAAAACTCAGATAATTCCAAAGTTATTTAAATTGTTCATAAAGTAGAGAAAGAAAAGTAAAGGTCTAAATATATTTTATTAGGTCAGTATGAGACAGATACTAAAACTTCATAAACATCGGGCAGAAGGATGCCAGAGGTATCTTAATATGATACTATAATTCTAAAAATAGAATTAATTAGTAAACAGAATCTATCAGCTCATTAAAGAATATTGTGTCATGAATAACATTAGTATATTCTATAAATACAATAGATACTCTAATATACCACATAATCTATTAATACAACACACGTATTTCATAGTTACTGAGCAGAAAAAATAACATGATAATTTTCATAGATGTTAAATAAGAATTTTTAAAAATTCAATACCTATACTTCATTTTTTAATTTTTAATTATATTTTTAAGATTTTTACTCATTTGAGAGAGAGAGAGAGTACGTGCACACACACAAGCATGGGGAGGGCAGAAGGAGAGGGAGAAGTAGAATCCTCACTGAGCAGGGAGTCTGATGCAGGGTTGGATTCAAGGACCCTCGGATCATGAGCTGAACCAAAGGAAGATGCTTAACCGACTGAACAACCCAAGTGCCCCTATATTTCATTTTAAAATAATTCAGGAAAATTGGAATCAAGTGATGCTATCTTTTTTTTAAATTTTTTTAATCAAGTGATGCTATCTTAGCAAGCCATATGTAGTTAGATAATCTTACTGAAATCAGAAACAAAAAGTGATGCCCATTATCTCCATCACTATGTAGCATTATCTGTACATATCAGTCAGTACAATTAAGACAAAAGTAAAGATATAAATGATGAATATTTTAAAGGAAAAATAAAAACTAATCCTTGTACAGAGACTAAGAATGTGTACTCAATTAACTCAGATCAGTTAATTGAAAAGTACTACAAAGAAAATTACAACTGGCATATGCAATTGTTATCTGGATATCATTAGCCTTTATGTAAAAAAGCTACTTAAAATCCGTAATTGGAAAGAAGAGTCCATCAATTACAGTTTGTGCAGAAACACAAATACACACATACAGCAACTTAAGAGAAATAGAAATAAAGTTAACAAAAAAGAAAGTATAAAACCTGCATTGGGAAAAATGTTAAACATACATGAAGGAAAAAAAATGTAAAATAAAAATTAATTTCATGGTACTGAATAAGAGCATCCATTGGCATAAAGTTGTCAATTTTCCCAAGATTTTTCAATAATATAATATGCACTTTATTTTTTGATACTAACGATGCTTATTCTAAAGTTCAGATAGGAAAATAAATTATCAAAACTAGCCAACAAAACTCTGAAAAGGAAAAGCAATAAATCAAGACTAGCTCTATGAGTTACTTGAAATATTACAAAACCTCAATAGAATAATGTGGTACCACTTTGTGAGTAGTTAAAAAGACCAATGGTTCACAGGGAGTATCCAAAAATGTATGCAAATCACACAGAATTAATATATAATAAAAGTGGCATTTCAAGTTAATAATGGGAAAATGAATTTTTTAATCAACAGTGTTTGATAACTAATTAGTTATTTGGGAAAAATGATGTGCATCCATCTCTCACATAATATATCAGAACAAATTATGAGTGACTCAGGGTTTTAAATGTAACAAAACTAAACTGTAAAAGGAATGGGAAAAAAAGTAAATTATCTTTACTCTTAAAGTAAGTTTGACTTCTAATCTTTCTTTTTTTCAAAGATTTATTTATTTGAGAGAGACAGAGTTTGTGTGGCAGGGATAGAGACAAGAGGAAAAAACCCCAAACAGACTCTCAGCTGAGCCCAGAGTCCTAGGCAGACCAGTACCTGAGCCAAAACCAAAAATCACTCAATCAATTAAGCCACCGAGGCATCCCTTGACTTTCGATCTTTAAGTAGAAGAATTTCCATCTTCAATTTTGAACTGAGTCTTGACTTTTAATATTAAAATTAAGGATTTTGGGGATACCTGGGTGGCTCAGCAGCTGAGCGTCCGTATTTGACTCAAGGCATAATCCCAGAGTCCTGGTATTGAGTCCCACATCGGGCTCCCTGCATGGACCTTGCTTCTCCCTGTGCTTGTGTCTCTGCCTCTCTCTCTCTCTCTGTCTCTCATGAATAAAAAAATAAAATCTTTAAAAATAAATAAATTAAATTAAATTAAATTAAGGATTTTCTATTTATCAAGAAAAATTCCAAATCAATATTAAAATTATAATGATTTATGTATTTTAAAAATCTGTATGCTTAAATAATACACAAATGACGTCAAAATACAAATGACACACTGGGAAATATTATAGCACAAGCAATGAATTACTCTCTCTATTATGTACAGAACCTCTATAATTTGAGAAGAAAAAATACCTATAAGCAACACAAAAATTGTGTGAGGCATAAATTTACAAAGAAAAAGTCATTGCATCAAATTATTTCTAATCATATTAATAAGAAAAATGCAGTTTTAAAGTGTTTGTTTTTCAGCCCTGAGATTGCCAAAAATCCAGGAGTTTGTCATAATATTCATTTGGTGCAGCTACAGGAAAATCTGCTTTCTAAGCACATTACAGGTGATACTGAAAATTGGCTAAAACTCTTATGGAGGATAATCTGGCTATATCTATCATCACGACTAAAAGATCTATCCCTGGTTCTCCCAAAACACTTAGGGAATTTTCCTTTAGGCATTTACGCAGATATAGAAAATTACATATATACAGAGTTCTTCATCATATTGTAGTAACAGCAAAAACTGAAAACAAATGCCTATTTACACAGAACTGGTTCACAACAATACAATATGCCAAGACAAATGACCATTATCCCTCTATAAAAAACAAAAAGAGAAAAAAATACTAATGAAGAAATTGCCTAGTGTATTGGTATTGTCAGGTGAAAAATACAACCTGTAATGAAAATCTTATGGTATGCTTTATTTATATAAAGGGTGAATATGAATACATAGTCATATATTTTTTAAGATTTTATTTATTTATTCATGAGAGACACAGAGAGAGAGAGGCAGAGACACAGGCAGAGGGAGAAGCAGGCCCCATGCAGGGAGTCCGATGTGGGACTTGATCCTGGGACTCCAGGATCACACCCTGGGCCAAAGGCAGGTGCACTAAACCACTGAGCCACCCAGGGATCCCCCCAGATAGTCATATTTTGTAATGAATTACTGACAGGAAATAAAATTAGTTACATGGGGAGACTAAAATGGAGAGAAAATAATTAGAAGAGGAAAGGGGTGAGATCAAACTTTTCAATATATAGCTTTGTGTATTGTTCTAAGATTAGGACCAAGTGAGTTGCTGTCTACAAACTTAAAATGGGATTGTTCATTAAAAATTTTTAAATTGACTATATATCTTCCTGATTTTGTTCCTGCTGATGTAATTTTATCCCATCCTTATTGTTATGAACATATGAAAAATACACTTACTGTTATCTGAGAATTGTTTTTAAATAACTCAAGTACTAATCATAGGGTTTTTTCTTTTTTTTCCCCATAGGGTTTTTTCATATTCTAATTTCAATAAAAAGCAGCTTTTAAGGTATTTTCCTGGAAGTGCATTTATTTTATAATATATTAAAATTATGTAATGTTTATTCTATAATTTAAAATTATAGGGATGCCTGGGTGGCTCAGTTGGTTAAGCAGCCAACTCTTGATCTTGGCTCAAGTTATGATATCAAGGTACTGAGAGTCAGCCCCAGCACTCAGCTTACAATCTGCTTAAGATTCTCTCCCTCTCCTTCTGTCCCTTTCCCTTTGTGCACTAACTATAAAAAAAATATGATAAAATAAATTTTTTAAATGACACATCATATATTATCACATTAAATGTGCCTCCCAATAAAATTTTGGCAATAATTAATTGAATTCCATACCACATCAATTTGGTAGATTTAGGGTACTATTCCTTCATTGGTAAGGGCATACATTTCTTGCCAGCATGTGGTAAAACTGTTCCTTCAGGCCAGGTATATAATATTGGTGTTCAATTTGCCAACATACAGAATAACACCCAGTGCTCATCCCGTCAAGTGCCCCCCTCAGTGCCCGGCACCCATTTACCCCCATGCCCCGCCCTCCTCCCCTCCCACCACCCCTAGTTCATTTCCCAGTTAGGAATCTTTATGTTCTGTCTCCCTTTCTGATATATATTACTTTAAGATGCCAGTTTATATTGTCTTAGTAAGCAGTGAACCAACAGTGAGATCAAGCTCATTAAATTACAATTGTTTCTGAGATGACATTAGTTTATGATGAAAAAGTCCTTACAATAGAGGTCATTAATAAAATGTTTACATTGATCCAAAATATTTGGGAAAATAAAACTTTCATTCATGTTTTCTACAATGCATCTAAGCTTCTGATAATGAATTAATGCAATGTCAATAGTTACATTAAATTGAAAGAATACTCTAAAAAGGCCAAATTTTAGGTAAACCGATGAAATTAGAATTTACTTTTATTTGATTTCTGAAAAAAAGAACAATATTCCAAGTTTAGAAAACTATAAAAATGGAAACAAAAAAATAAGAGCAATTGTTATGTTTATATAACATTATAAAAATTTATAAGGAATTATTCTATTCATTTTTCTTCAGAATATAAAGCATACGATAACCTTCTGCATGTAGAAGTCAGAATATACATGAGTTTGTTTTTTCATGGTACAAATTAACCATGAGTTTGTTTTCTAAAAGGAATTAAACAACTTTTCAGTTCAACAAAGATGAGAATTAGAATAAAGCCTAAAGACAGGAAAATGCATGATAAAAGTCCAAGTTTAGAAGATTAAAACATCTAAATATTTCATGAAGACCAGACATATCAAGAATCAATTTTCAAAAGGCAAGTTTTAACAGTTGATGGTATAGAAATGATGATATAATTATTGAAAATGTAGTGTTAGGGGACAGTCAACAGGAAACAAACACTGTTAACTTGATTGTCTATTATTATAGAGATTCAATGTCAGCAATATAAAATGGCCATAGGTATTAAAAAGATTACTTTAAAAATGTTAATTTTTTACATGAGTTTTGCCCTTTTTTAGGGATTAATGTAGGAACTGGAATTAATCTATAAACTCAAGGAAATTGAAATACTGGGGTGTGTGTGTGTGTGTGTGTGTGTGTGTGTGTGTGTGTGTGTGTGACTGTATGGAAACAGACAAGGTAATCCTAAATTTTCATAAAAATGCAAATAGTAAAATCAATATGAAAAGAAGCAGCAAAGATGGATGAATACCAAATATCACTACCTGGAAATGAACCTATAGTTGTTAAATCTGTGCAGCACTGCTGTAAAGATACATACAAAAAACTGAGGAATAGAGTCTGGTTTTTATTTTTCAATGTTTCCTCTTCTTTCACTTATTTTACATTTAAATTGTAACCTGATTAGTTCTTTTTGACTAAAATATTATTTTCAGAAGTGTGCCATCTAATATAAAACGATCTCAATTTTGTTTTTGTTTTTTTCTGAATGTGCCTTGATTTTGTTTTAATTATAACATATATTTATACTTAGTATATAAATCTACCATGAGAGACACTTAACTGTCAACAGGCACTTTTAAGACATCATTCTAAGACTCTCAACTATAGAGGACAAACTGAGGGTTGCGGGAGAGGAGGTGGGGGGTGGGATGGGTTAAATGGATGCTGGAGATGAGGAGGGCACTTGTGATGAACGCTGGGTGTTGCATTTGTAAGTGTTGAATCACTAAATTCTACACAATCACTAAATTCTACAATGATGTTAGATTAACCCCTTTCAGGCCATAAAGAATGATCCTTGATTAAACTGAGCATTCTACCTTGACAGGGACTAGTTTAGAGTTATTAAATACTAAGTATGTGGCAACAGGTACATAAGAGAAAATATACTCTGGACTTTTAAAAGTGAGAGGAGACATTTATCGCTTCTAGACACCCAAATTTTTTTTATAAATTTATTTTTTATTGGTGTTCAATTTGCCAACATATAGAATAACACCCCATGCTCATCCCATCAAGTGCCCCCCTCAGTGCCTGTCACCCAGTCACCGCATCCCCCTGCCCATCTCCCCTTCCACCACCCCTAGTTCGTTTCCCAGAGTTAGGAGTCTGTCTCATGTTCTGTCTCCCATTCTGATATTTCCCACTCTTTTTTTCCCCTTCCCCCTTTATTCCCTATCACTATTTTTTATATCTCCCAAATGAATGAGACCATATAATGTTTGTCTTTCTCCGACTGACTTATTTCACTCAGCATAATACCCTCCAGTTCTATCCACGTCAAAGCAAATGGTGGGTATTTGTCGTTTCTAATGGCTGAGTAATATTCCATTGTATACATAAACCACATCTTCTTTATCCATTCATCTTTCGATGGACACCGAGGCTCCTTCCACAGTTTGGCTATTGTAGACACCCAAATTTATTGTGTGAGGTGAATTTTAAACAGTCATTCATTTGACACCAAAGGAAAGAATATTAGAGCAGTTAACTCTCAAAAATGTTGGTCTCATATAACCTTTAACCAATGCAAAATTGCTAAGAACTCTCAAAAGATTTTACTACATGACTCACATCTGTGAATATTTATTTTATATTTAGGAAGAAATATGTAATTATTTAAAATAAATCATCGAATATTAATTAATTATGCATATTAATCATTTTGATTTGTTATATAATTTTACATATTGAAATAGCAACAACAAATTCATTATGGAGGTAATATAATTTTTTATTAGTAATAATAATATTCTTTAATGAGAAGAGTAGCATTGTTTTACACTTCATAAATTTTTTTTAAGATTTATTTATTTATTTGAGAGAAAGCATGAGGAGGGAGGGGCAGAGGGAGAGGGAGAGAGTGAGGAGCTGAAAGTGGGGCTTGATCCCATGATCTAAGATCATGATCTAAGCTGAAACCAAGAGTTAGACCTTAAACTACTGAGCCACCCAGGCATTCCCACACTTCCTAAATTCCTTTAAATCCTGGTGTGCAAATATAAAATCATATCAACCAAAAGACACCTGTATAGCAATACAGAAGAGATTTATAAAAGGTTTTTTGATCTGCAATTAAAAATAGAGGCATTCAGGTGGTCTAGTTTAGAGACTAGGCATTTAAGACAAAATATCACATAATCTATACTGCCTATGTATAGCCTAAGAAATTACAATAACTTATCCCAACAAGAGACAAAAAGTTGTACAACATGGGGATGCCTGAGTGGCTCAGCAGTTAAGCGTCTGCTTTCAGCTCAGGTGGTAAACCCAGAGTCTAGGGATCAAGTCCAAACATGTGGCTCCTTGCAGGGAGCCTGCCTTTCCCTCTGCCTATGTCTTTGTCTCTCTATATATATCTCATGAATAAATAAATAATTTAAAAAAAAACTTGTCCCACATGAATGTTTCCTTTTCATCAACCAGGCCCTTCAGTTAATTTTGGAAGTTGGAATTCCTCAAAGAAAAAAAAATGGCCCACAGAAGAGCTGTAAATGAAGCCAGAGAACAAGCCTTATGAAAACATGCTTGGCAAGGCGAAGAGGAAGTGCAAAGATTTTAAAACAGGGGTGTATTCGACATGGCACTGCAGTGCAGTACTGTTAGTGAAGAGTAAGAGATGAAACTGAAGAATTCTTTGTAGACCAGATTACTTAGATTTTATTTAAAACATTATTTTAGGGATCCCTGGGTGGCGCAGCGGTTTGGCGCCTGCCTTTGGCCCAGGGCGCGATCTTGGAGACCCGGGATCGAATCCCACGTCAGGCTCCCGGTGCCTGGAGCCTGCTTCTCCCTCTGCCTATGTCTCTGCCTTGTCTCTGCCACTCTCTCTCTGTATGACTATCATAAATAAATAATAAAAAAATAAATAAATAAAATTAAAAAAAATAAATAAAACATTATTTTATTCCAAGTATGGTGAGAGGTCATTGAAGGATTCTGAGCCTAGGCTTTACGTTATATATATATATATATATATATATATATATATATATATAATATTTCAAAGTATGATATTGTTTATCTTGAGAAAATTAGATTGAAATTGGGTGGAGAAACTAATCAAAGCTATCATCACATCCTACCAAAAAACTGGTGAAGGTGAAAATAGTAATTATGGTGAGATTGGGTGGGTTTAGGTAATTATTTCATGGTTTGAGCCAAATGTATTTGTCAAAAACTGAAATGTGAGGCATGAAAGAAAGGCAGAATTTAATGAAGACCGTGTGAGTTTTGGTCTGAATAAAAAGATGCATTGTAGGGGCAGCCTGGGTGGCTCTGCGGTTTAGTGCCGCCTTCAGCCCAGGGCTTGATCCTGCAGACCTGGGAGGGCGTGATCCTGGAGACCTGGAATCAAGTACCACGTCAGGCTCCCTGCATGGAGCCTGCTTCTCCCTCTGCCTATGTCTCTGCCTCTCTTTCTCTCTGTCTCTCACGAATAAATAAATAAAATCTCAAAAAAAGAGATGCATTCTAGAGCCATTTATTGAATTATGGAATGTAGCACAAGCAACAGATTTCGAGTGAAAAGTTATACTTGGACTTTTGCCATACTAATTTTTATTTGAAATGTCTGTAAGATATATCACTTAAATTAGGATTATTATATTTTTAATGTAGATAACTTTATAAAATTTATAAATATAATTTTCCTAACCTGAAGAATTATGGGAAGTTATTTTACTCATTTTCTTATTCTCAATAAGAGTACAAAGATTTCTAAATGGTAAGTCATTCTTCAGGGTTATATATCTACTTACGAATAAACCTTATCTCTCATGACTATTGCATGTCCCACTACAGATAATGCCTATTTACTTTTTTTTTTTGAGACATATCAAATATAAGAAGTGAGAAAGTGAGAACATAATTGCTGATATATACAACTGTTGGATTAGAAGTTTTTGCTTTTACTTTTATTTAGGACATGTTCTAAAATGCCCAAGTCAGCACAACAGTATAATTAACAGTATAATTAACTATATTAATTTCCCAGGTTCAACAATTATTTCAATTTTTATTGCTAAAATGTTCTGATTGCTAGGTAGCTCAGTAAATACTATCTCATGTAATTTAAATGTCATAAAAATCATGTTTATTACTTTTATAAAATATACTTTATGCGCGAGATACAGATTTTTCCTAGGTCACAGAATTAACTGGTTTATATAGACTGTAGTACATATCCAATGCAAAAAGACAATTTTCACTGTTAGGTTATGATACAATGCATCTGGAAAATCTAGGGATGCTTGTTTGCGTGTGAGTGTGTGGTTATAGACAGAGAAAGAGAGAAGAGAAGTAAGAGAAGAAGGAGAATGAGGAGAAGACAAAAACAAGATAAAGATTTAAAAATTTTATAAAAATTATATATTTGAAATGATATTTTTCATTTGAAAAATCTGTCTTCTAATTTGTCCATATATCAGAGTGTGCAAGAAATAAATACAGACATCTAATTAAATTCTAAGTAGTGCTTTTGGAATGTGCAAGTGCCATTTTAAATTTCTCTCTAAAAAAAGAAAAACATTAATTTCAGAACAGGAACATAGAACTACAACATAAATGACATTGAAAAGAATTGCTCGTGTGCACTTGTTCATTACTAACTTTAAAAATTAGTATAAGTTGGGTAGCCCAGGTGGCTGAGCGGTTTAGTGCCTGCCTTTGGCCCAGGGCGTGATTCTGGAGACCCAGGAGGGAGTCCCATGTCGGGCTCCCTGCATGGAGCCTGCTTCTCCCTCTGCCTGTGTTTCTGCCTCTCTCTCTCTGTCTCTCTCTCTCTCTGTGTCTCTCATGAATAAATAAATAAAATCTTTAAAGGAATTAGTATAAGCATTTTTAAAGAATGTTTAATTCAGAATATAACTTGCTATCAAAGAAATCAGTCATTTTAGTGTACGTATTTAATCTGAAAAAGGACTTTTAACTCCCAAAGTATATACTGAACATATAATCCTACATAAAAGATATTTAGATCTAAGAGTTTTTAAAACAATTAAATCAAATTAAGCTAATAAGAGGTCAAACAGGTCTGAATAAATATAGTAAAATAATTTTCAGCATATTGTCTTAATAAAAAAAGCTAATGTTAAATTATCATTATAAAAACTCTGGATTGGGGAAAATATTAAAGTTGATGGCATATTCAGATACCATTACCAAAATAAATTGAGAAGAAAAAGGTTTTTAATTTTAAACTAATTTAGAATTCATATTACTTATTTTTCAGATTAATTATAGATAATTTTTTCTAATGAACTACTGATGATACAGTGATTTCATACAGTATCAAATTTGTGTGTATATGAGGATCTAAAAAATCATTTTGGATTCTAAATAAACAAAACAAATTTTCTCCTTCTACCTTCAAAAAAATGCTGCTGTTAAATGAGAAAAAGCAATTTTTGGATATTTTGGATTTCCTTATTTCCATTAATTTCCTTATTTTTATTTTCAAGTTAGCCTTTGAAATACAACGATATAATGAGAGTATTTTTTTAAGATTTTATTTATTATTCATGAGAGACACAGAGAGAGAGGCAGAGACATAGGCAGAGGGAGAAGCAGGCTCCCTTAGGGGAGCCCAATGCCAGACTCGATCCCAGGACTCCAGGATCACGAATTGAGCCAAAGGCAGATAGATGTTCAACCACTGAGCCACACAGGTGTCCCTATAATAAGAGTATTACTGGAAAAAAAATCCAAAGTTTGTATCGACAAAGACCTGCATTTTTAAGGGTAAAATGAAACATGAAATTGAAAATTCACATTAAATAATAGTTTAATTATAGGCTTCTATTTCTTTTTTGCAAAGCTCTTAAGAAAACAGTAGTCACAAAAATGCTATTAACAGTTCTTAAAAGAATGATACATTAGTATGTCAAATCTGACTTAAAAAAATACTCTATATGAGCCCATGGAAACTAAACTCTTCATCTTGAGACTTTGGTTATAAAAATTGGCATCATCACCAGATACTTGGATGCTCTTATGGGCTGAATGTTTGTGCCCTCTACCAAATTCATATGTTGAACCAACACCCAAGTATTTGAATATGGAGCCTTTAAGAAGTAATCAGATCATAAGCATGGGGACCTGGTCTGATGAGATTAATGCCCTTTATAAGTATGGACACCAGAGAGCTTCTTACTTGTGCTCTCTCTCCCTCCCTCTCTCTCTAGCTCTCCCTCTCTTTCTCTCTGTGCCAGGTGTGCACACAATGAGAAGGCACAGCCATGTGCTATCCAGGAAGACAGCTCTTGCCAGAAACTGACCATGCTGGCATCCTGATCTTGAACTTCCAGCCTCCAGAACTGAGAGTAAACAAATACCTGTTGTTTAAGCTATCCCTTCTACTATATTTTGTTATGGCATCTTGAGGTGCCTAAAATAAATGGTAATACCATCATGTTGTGGTTTCTTCAGGTCTGCCTCTGTTTCTGAGAAATTTTAGCAAATCTAAATCAAGTCTATATGTTTTCATTTAAAACTTTCCAGCAGACATGGTAAGAAAAGGAGACTGAGGTATGTGGTCATACAAGTTTTGCTATCTCAGTCGTCCCACTTCTGTATTATATATAAACATACTTTTTAATTGAATAAATTAACATTTTTGTCATAGTTTTCATTTTAGTACTATATTTAAAATATGTTGATTTAATGTATCCAGATATTAGGAAAACTTTCATTTATTAGGTTCTAATTATGTGCCAAGAACCAATAATGAAAAATACAAAAGATATATAAATAATATTTGATCTTCACATCTGTCCTAAGATGTTAAATATACTCAGCCTTGTTTTCAGATAGGATTCAATCTTAGTGAAGTTAAGCAAATTGTCCAATGTCATGTAGCTAGTTAGTGGCAATGCTGAGTGGGGAGCCTGCTTCTCCCTCTCCTTCTCTCTTTGCCCTTTCCCCCTCTCATGCTCACTCCCTCTCTCTCTCTCAAATAAATAAAATAAATAATAAAAATAAAATCTGAAAAGAAAGAATAAATAGTATGAGATCCAAATAAATATCTGTATAAATCACTTAGATGTTGGGACCATTTTTACTGCAGCATTAAATTGATCTGATTGAGAATCCTTTTCACTTTCACTCCCCAAATTTTGACAGTATGGTTTATGCCTTCCAGGATTATATCACTTTATATTAGGAAATGTAATTAGTCGAGGAAAAAAGACTTAAAGATTTGCAAGTTAGAGGTATTTTAGCACATCAGTACAGTCAGACTATGAACCTTATTAGATGAGCATGACACTTCCAGAAGGAATTTCTAATCTTTCCCATAGGAAAACCATCAGCTGAGATCTCAAATAATGTACATGTATGAGAGTTCAAACAAATGTAAGGTCACATAAATATGTACAGACAAACCTGGAAACATCCTGGTATGATTCAGATATACTAACTAGCTCCTTAGTGTCCTACTCTTACATAGAACCAAGCAAGCAAAAATAACAAAGGGTTACAGAAAAGTCTTTAATAGAAACACAGAATCAAAACCAAACTGATATAAAGAAATTTAGCAGAAATTTGAACTAGTCTTTAAAATTTTTTAAAAATTTAAAAACTTTAAAACTTAATTAGTATCTTCAGAAATAAAAGAAAAATAAGAGGATTTATGTATCATTCAACTGAATATTACAAAAAGGAACATGTAATTAATAAGATGGAGCCCTTAAACACTTTTACAGAATTTTTTTTTTTTTTTTTAAGATTTTATGTATTTACTAATGAGAGACAGAAAGAGAAAGAGGCAGACACATAGGCAGAAGGAGAAGTAGGCTTCCTGCTGGAGCCCGATGTGGGACTCAATCCCAGGACCTCAGGACCACGACCACTGAGCAACCCAGGTGCCGCCTTTTTATTTATTATATAAATTTTGAAAATCAATACAATTATTAGAATATAGAGCTTTGGGATCCCTGGGTGGCGCAGTGGTTTGGCGCCTGCCTTTGGCCCGGGGCGCGATCCTGGAGACCCGGGATCGAATCCCACATCGGGCTCCCGGTGCATGGAGCCTGCTTCTCCCTCTGCCTATGTCTCTCTCTCTGTGAATATCATAAATAAATTAAAAAATAAAAAAAAAGAATATAGAGCTGCTTCCAAATAATAAAGCATATAAAGTTGATGAAATAAGCAAATAAAAATTAGATGACACGGTTTAAGAGAATTAATCCAGAGGTCCAGTATCTCAATAATAGAAGTGTAAGGAAGGGAACAGAATAAAAAGGAAAAAAAAAAAAAAGTAAGTTATCTAGGAAATAAAAGAAGATATTTTTAAAGAATTTAAGGATCTCCATTTCTAAATATAAAATACAAATAAAGTAACCAGCACAAACACTATACAAAAATTAACCAACACTCTCCTCCTAAACACAAAATAAACCTCCATTTATGGTTTTTCTATGAACTAGAAATATTGGAAGATGATTGCTCAAAGCACTAATAATGTTAGAGAAAGCAAAATATTAAAATCATTAAAATGGATTGAAAGAAAATTAGGAACATTTCTGAAGTCAGCAAAATGTATGATCATGAATACTGGCAAGTAAGTGAACCATGAAAATTAGGTATTCTTGGGGATCCCTGGGTGGCTCAGTTGTTGAGCATCTACCTTCAGCCCAGGGTGTGATCCTGGAGACCCGGAATTGAGACCCACGTCGGGCTCCCTGCATGAAGCTTGCTTCTCCCTCTGCCTGTGTCTCTCATGAATAAATAAATAAAATATTTTTTTAAAAAAGAAAACTAGGTATTCTCTTGTTATCTATATATTATCGTAACTTAGAGTTTTGGTTTACAGATGGATAATGGAAGAAAATCCTTGAACGCACACAGGATAGGAAGCCTTACTTATAGATCATACTGCATAGGGACAGGACTTAGAAAAAGTTAATACAAAATGGGTGAATTAAAACAAACAAACATTTTTTTTTTTTTAAATTCCCCTGGCTATTCGGGGTCTTTTCTGATTCCACACAAATCTTAAAATAATTTGTTCTAACTCTCTGAAGAAAGTCCATGGTATTTTGATAGGGATTGCATTAAATGTGTAAATTGCCCCGAGTAACATTGACATTTTCACAATATTAATTCTGCCAAGGAATGTTCCCTCTATCCCTACACTCTGAAGAGTTTTGATCAGTAATGGATGCTGTATTTTGTCAAAGGCTTTCTCTGCATCTAATGAGAGGATCATATGGGTCTTGGTTTTTCTCTTGCTGATATGATGAATCACACTGATTGTTTTATGAGTGTTGAATCAGCCTTGTGTCCCGGGAATAAATCCTACTTGGTCATGGTGAATAATTTTCTTAATGTATTGTTGGATCCTATTGGCTAGTATCTTGTTGAGAATTTTTGCATCCATGTCCATCAGGGATATTGTTCTATAATTCTCCTTTTTGGTGGGGTCTTTGTCTGGTTTTGGAATTAAGGTGATGCTGGCCTCACAGAACGAATTTGGAAGTATTCCATCTCTTTCTATCTTTCCAAACAGCTTTAGTAGAATAGGTATGGTTTCTTCTTTAAACGTTTGATAGAATTCACCACGGAAGCCATCTGGCCCTGGACTTTTGTGTCTTGGGAGGTTTTTGATGACTGCTTCAATTTCCTCCCTGGTTATTGGCCTGTTCAGGTTTTCTATTTCTTCCTGTTCCAATTTTGGTAGTTTGTGGCTTTCCAGAAATGCGTCCATTTCTTCTAGATTGTCTAATTTATTGGTGTATAGCTGTTCAACATTATATGGTCTCATTCATTTGGGGAATATAAATAATAGTGAAAGGGACTAGAGGGGAAGGAAGAAGAAATGGGTAGGAAATATCAGAAAGGGAGAGAGAACATGAGAGACTCCTAACTCTGGGAAACAAACTAGGGGTGGTGGAAGGGGAGGAGGGCGGGGGGGGGGGTGACTGGGTGGTGGGCACTGAGGGGGGCACTTGACGGGATGAGCACTGGGTGTTATTCTGTATGTTGGCAAATTGAACACCAATAAATAATAAATTTATTATTAAAAAATAAATAAAATGAAACAAACAAACAACAACAAAAAAAAACAACCCACATCCAGCAGTGATATTCAACAGAGAACACTGTCTCAACCTCAGTTCTGGCAGGAAGTTAAAAGAAATCTATAAGAATTCATGGCAAAGGGGTAGCTAACACATGGATTTCAGGTTTGAGTATATAGTATTTGCAGTTTAAAAAAAAAAACAAAAAGTCATTTTAAAAACTTAATAAAAGAAAAAAAGCAACCAAAAGTCAAATATTTTAATTTAACATAAACTTGAGTATGCAATACACTCAAGTGCTTGACAAAAAAGACACTAAAATCATTCTTAGAGAAAAGCATCATCAGTTAGATATTATTTACAGACAACTTTCCAAAAAACATGAGATCAGAAATAGAGACATACAAAAGAAATAGAGACATACAACAAGCAAATGTACTAATAAAGTATTTATAAATGAGAATCAACAGGAAAATTAGCAACAAAATCATACCTGCAATGATCACAGATACTTGAATTATTAGAAATAGAATATAAATAGCTATGTATAATATTTTTAAAGAAGTAAAGTAGAAATCAAACAAATGAGAAAGAATCCAGACACTTTTTGAATCATCAGCACACATTTCAAAAGGAACTAAGTTAAAATTTTCAAATCTTGACTGTACACTCAAGTGGAAAGGTCAAACCCTTAATTTTATCTTTGCCTTGGATTGTGTCAAAGTGAAACAAAGCCCAGTACTAGTTTAAGTTGGTAGGACAGGTTTTATTCACTACTGAAGCAGTAGAGACCTTAGTGTACTCCAAACTCAATTCACCAGAAGTAAAGATAAGAGGCCTCTGAAACACTGGAAAATGCTCAGGGGAAAGTACTGAAAGACATTCAGGAATGTTATAATGGACTGAATGTTTATGTTCCCCAAAATTAGTATGTTGAGATCCTAATACCCACTGTGATGGTATTAGAGGTGGGATCTCCGGGAGGTAATTAGGTCATGAGGGTGGCATGAATGGAATTAGTGCCCTCATAAGAGGGATCATAAAGAGTTATCTTGCTGTTCCTCTACCATATGAGGATATAATAAGACTGTTACCTTGAAACCAAGAAGAGGGTCTGCCCAAGACAGTAATCTACGAATGCCTTGATCATGGACTTTTATATTTATTCAGATCATGTTAGTATGCCTACTAACCAGTGCTTATAGAAATTAGGTTCCTACTCTTGCACAAAGACGAGGAGAAAGGGGCCTTATCCTTCTTGACATTTATACTTCAAAGCAATGGCTAACAAGCCACTGAGTAAGATATTCCTGAGTTGAGAAGATACATACAGAACCCAAAAGGACTAAGAAAAGGCTTTTAATTGCAAGCTTATACAAACCAAAGTATATACTGTCAGAAAAGGGAGATCAGAGGCCTGTTATCAGATTTTGACTGGAACAAACGGCAAATGATTTTGGCAGACTTGAGCTTTCCCAGGTGGAAATGTAAGAGGGTCTGGGCCATTCCAAGGACATGACTGTAGGCTGCCCCAGAAGCCATGACAGAGTTTGACCAAATTTCTTAGTGCAGATGTTTGGATGGAGTCACTGGTATTGAGAGATTTGAAGTTCTTAGTTGATTTCAATTTTCTGAACTTCAAATTATGAGGTTAAGATAAGTATTGAGAACAAAAAAATACACTGCTAGTTCTACCTTTAATGAATTCCTCTTATCCTATAGTGCACGACAAGTTGTCTGGAAAAAAAAAGTTTTTAATTTTGTGGGTAGCTGTTATAAAATGAAAGAAAAATTGTATTTGACATAAGAGTCCCGGAAATTTTAAGAATTCAATCCTAAGCATTGCTTAGGAAAGAAAAGAAGCCAAACAACTGAAAAGGAGACATTTGGGTGTTTTCCAATAATTATGAATATGTTGAACATCCAAGTGTTACTAAGATTACTGTTTCCAATGAAAGCAGCCCTCCTTCCACATTGTAAGGTGTAGTATAGTATATTTATGGTGCCAGTTAATGATCTTTCTGTGGCCATGCATTTTTTTCTTATAAATTTATAATCCACTTCTAGTATGACTTTGGTATTGACCACAGTGACTTGGTTTGGGAAACAGAATATTAGCAAACTTGATGCAATCAGGAGGATAGAAATGGTCTGGCTTATTATTATGTAGTGGTTTGACACAATTCAAATGTACTTGTTTAAAAAAAATGTACTTGTTTATGGCAAAAATTAAGTTGATTCAAACCCTAAGAGATTCTGTAGTCAAGAGAACAGAGGGTTGCTGGAGGGGAGGTGGCTGGGGAATGGGTTAAATGGGTGATGGGTATTTTATTTATTATTTTTATTTATTTTAATTGTTTCAAGATTTTATTTACTGATTGATGAGAGAGACAGAGAGAGGCAGTGACATAGGCAGAGGGAGAAGCAGGCTCCCTGCAGGGAGTCTGATACAGAACTAGATCCCAGGACCCCAGAATCACAACCACTGAGCCACCAGGCACCCAGGTGATGGGTATTTTAAAGAGGGCACTTTGTTGGGATGAGCATTGGGTATTGTACATAAGTAATGAATTACTAAATTCTACTCCTGAAACCAATACTACACGATATGTTAAATAACTTGAATTTATATAAAACATTTTTTTAAAAAGATTTTATTCATGAGAGATAGAGAGACACAGAGACACAGGCAGAGAGAGAAACAGGCTCCCTGTGGGGAACCCCATATGGGACTTGATCCTGAGACTCCAGGATCACACCCTGAGGTGAAGGCAGACGCTCAACCACTGAGTCACTCAGGCGTCCAAATTGTTTTTAAGACCAAATTTGTATTTATAATTAAAGTTGTTTTGGTATAATAATAAAGTCATTGTGTCAGGATGTTGTCTTTTAACATCTGTAGTTACTGGTGAATACTCATGAGCTTAATTTCTGAGGAAAATTGTTGATTTCTATGCATAAGAACCTGTGAAGAAACAACTATGGCAAGGGAAATTTTAGACTAAATGTAATCAGAGGTTGTGAGGAGTATCCTAATGTTCAGTCTGGTCGAGGCTACACTTTGTTAGTCTAAATAGCCCTTCAAAAACCTTGGGGCATTAGCTCCTGCCATGACAAGGCAACTCATTTTCAGCAGTGGTAAAAACCATGCAGAGGCCCCATGAAGATTATCTTTCCTACCAATAACTGTACTCTTGTTCCCTAACAGCATGCTCTAGCAGCATGGGACTTGTACTTTTGCACTGGCCATTAGATTTCTGCTCTTGGTTGGTAAAGCCATCTCTCCTGAGTACCAACTAGCATAAAGGTACACCTCAACTAAATTTGGACTGTATTCCTTTCACTTCCCCTTAGGTGGGACAACAGTGTGATTAATATGTCATTGGTTTGGAGTATATTAGCTCTCTATTGGCTTATTAAGAGATGTTATCTTATGTACTCTTGGTCTGTGAATTTCCCACAGTGACACAGTGTTAAATTGCTGGCAAAGACAAGGTCTCTGAGCATAATCTGCATTGAAACAAAACAATTACTTCTCCCTGTTCTCTTGCTCCTCTGCACTTCCCATGAGAATATGTCTAGACTAGTTTTCATAAAGGACCATGTGAAGCAGAACTGAGTTGTCTTAGTCAAGACTATATTGCAATTTTATAGGAAGAAATATGTATTTGGTCTTCTCCTCACATCTTACAAGGTATTCATAAAAACCTTGAATCTTCTAAGCAATGAAAGACATAAAGGTGTCTTCTGCTATGTTAGAGTTGACTTCACCTAAGTATTAGGGTTGATTTCCAAAATAGTCAACTATATGATTAGAGGGTTGGAACTTTTAGTCCACCCCCTGACATCTGGGGAGGGAGGCTGAATCAATTGCCATTGGCCAATGATTAAATCAATTTTACCTATAACATGAAGCCTCCATTAAAAACTCAAAAGAATAGTGTTTGGAGAGCTTCCAAGTTGGTGAACATGTGAGATTCAGGGAAAATAGCATGCCCGGAGCAAGCATGGAAGCCTGTGTTCCTTCCTCGTACTTTGTTCTCTGTATCTCTTTCATCTGGCTACTCCTGAGCTATATTCTTTTATAATAAACCAGAAATCTAGTAAGTAAAATGTTTCTCTGACTTCTGTTGCTGCTCTAACAAATGGATTGAACCCAAGGCAGGGGTTGTTGGAACCTCCCAGTTGGTCAGAAGCACAGATGATAGCCTGGACTTTCAGTGGTATAACCTCCCTCCCTAGATGAAATGGGGAGTGATGGCAGGACAGTGTGGTAGAACTCAGTCATAACCTATGAGCTGGCTTAGACAATTGATGTTGTCTCCAGCTGGTGTCAGAACTGAGTTGCTTGGTGGTATTGGGGAACTCCTCCATTGGAATTGGATGTAGAACACCATATTTACCGTCCTAAGCTATTACTTCTCAGCCCATGTGCCAGCTAATTGAGACACAGGAAAACGTCCAAATTAAGCTGTGGCTGGTGTAAAAAAACCGCTCTTAGTGGTCCCACTGACAAAGCAGCTAGAATATGTGTAGGAAGCACATTAACGTAAAATTTGAGACACATTCCTGGCAGCATATTCATAAATATGTCTTCTTCTGGAACCAATCAAGAACCTTAGGTTAAGTGATATTAGGTAGGTTAAATGTGTGTCCAAGATAACACTGCTTTGCTTCATACACATTTTAGGCACTAAAAACAATAAATAGGGCACCTAGAATCAGTTAAGCATCCAACTCTTGATTTTGACTCAGGTCATGATCTCAGGGCTGTGAGAAGAAGCTCCAAGTGGGGCTATGCACTGGGCATGGAGCCTGCTTAAGATTCTCTCTCTTCCCCCAGCCTCCCCCTTAAAATAAATCCCTCGTTTCTCTTTTTCCTTTTTCTTTATGTTTTTTTTTTTATTTCATTCTTTCCTTCCCTCCTTCTTTCCACTCCTTTTTCTTTTTCTTTCCTTCCAATTAATATACTTCGGCCTCAGTAATATAAAAAATTCCTCCAAACTCAGACCATAGAATCATGGTTGGAATCAATTCTATTTTGTAATATATTTCACACAAATTCTTCCACACTATTAAACTTATACTTAGAAAAATAATGAGTAAGTATACTTAAATTGCGAAAAAGAAAAAAAAAAGCTTCTACATATAAAAAATACTTTACATAAATTATTGCATTTTAAAATAACCAATCACTTATAGGAGACAATAGTTAACACTGAAAATAAATAAATCTTAGGGGCATCTCTATTTAATTAAGTTGTCACTGAATACAGAGAACAATTACGATAAAAGCAGGTAAAAATCTATATTCTACTGTTCAATATAATAATGGATTTGCATAAGCAAATGAGAATATGAAAAATTATTTAGGTCTTCACATTTTAATTTACATTTTTGAATACTGAGCCTAACTGGCACAATGATAAAGTAGTGATTGCCTTTACCTATTTTGTCTAGTAAAATATATTTTTTATGCTACTCCATTCAAAAATTATATTTAATAAATTTAAGACAAAAATAAGGCTGGGATTTTGCTGATATCATTAAAAAATGCAAATCGTCTAAATTTTATATGATGCTAGTTATTTTCTTTGGTCTTACAGAGGATTTTTAAAATTAAGTTCTATATTTTAATTGCAGTATAGTTAACATACAGTGTTATATTAGTTTTAGGTATGCAATATAGTAATTCAATAATTCAATACATTATTCAGTGCTCATCATGCTAAGTGTATTCTTTATTCCTCATCACCTATTTCACCCATCTTCCCCTTCTAGTAACCACCAGTTTGTTCTCTATAGTTAAGAGCTAGCTTCTTGATTTGTCCTTCATTCTTTTTAGACATATGTACGTATATACTTGGGAAGAGGGTACTATTAAATAGTCCACTTAATTGTAAATTAACTTAAGATATTATTCTAATATCTAGAATATCTAATTTTTATCCTGAAACACATTTTTATAAATGCCACTATTAATATAAAAAATCCTTTGGAGATAAAAGTCAACTCCCTTCCCAATTACCCCCAGTGCCATGCACCCAGTATATGAATGGCAGAAACATAAACAATGCATCTGAAATGATAGTGAGTACTTTTTTTAATTTACACTTCCTGTTATAGTTAGAGTGAAGAAGATATGCTCTATAGAAACACATAAAATCATATTTTTTATATTATTTCTGAGGATACAGAATCTAGATATATAGTTTCTATGAAATTTTCTTCTGAAAAGAAGTAATTTGCTAACGATATCCCCACTAGCCAAAGGATACATGAGGTTTCCTAAAGCACTTTTTACTTCTGCTGCTTAAAAGAGAGTATTTAATAACTGCAATAGAACAGGAATTGTGCTAGGTCCTGGAACCATAAAGATGAAAAACACAAAACATTCTCTCTGCAGCAGGTCAAGGCATAGGGAGGGAGACAGACAAGCACTCAGAATTACAATGGAACAAGATATATATTATATTTGAAAAACTCAAAATACCCTAAAGAAACTCTTCCCACCCCTGGAGGTCTTACTAAAGCAATTAGGAACTTGGAATTGAGAGAGATAGAAGGCAAGGAACATACATTCTTGTTTCATTCCCCAAGTTGCAAGCTGAACTCAGGCACATACAATGTGAATTTTTGACAAGGGAAATGATCTAGAACTTTGTCAAAGGGTCATTATGTCATGTTATCTTTATGTGAATATTTTCACTTATCCATAGAGAATGCAAAGAACTGTCAAATGTCTAGAAGAATTCTCTTTAAAATACCTTTAGTACTAATCCTGTGTAAGCTAAAGATGAACCACAAAAATAATAACACAATTTGTAAAATTTACTTAAAAATAATGCTATTCGGGATCCCTGGGTGGCGCAGCGGTTTAGCGCCTGCCTTTGGCCCAGGGCGCGATCCTGGAGACCCAGGATCGAATCCCACGTCGGGCTCCCGGTGCATGGATCCTGCTTCTCCCTCTGCCTCTCTCTCTCTCTCTCTCTCTCTCTCTCTCTCTCTCTGTATGACTATCATAAATAAATAACAATTTAAAAAATGCTATTCAGTTTAATTATATAACAGAATTGTTTCATAGAATCATCCAGTTGGAAGAGGAAAAATGAACACTGAATTTAACCTCTTCATACATTACAGATTAAGAAACAGAAACTTGAGAAATTTGTAACTTGTTCAAGGTCAAGCAGAGTCCTCTTGTTCTTAGTTCAATTCGTCCATTATGGGACTTTAATGGAAGCTCAGAGGTAGAAGAAAAAATAATCTAATTCCATCTGGAAAAAAAAAAAAGCAGCAAATATTTCTCAGAAGTCTTATTCGGTCTGTAATTTTACTGCCTTCTCCATTATGCTTCAGAGAATCTGACACAGAAGCTTTGAAAGCGGTGGGTTCTGAACACAAAAATAGAATGTCTATGGTTTTATTCATATTTAGGAGCAGCAGTTTGAAGGAAGTGAAGCTGCAGCTGTACTTTTCCATGTTACTTAGCAACTGGGATGAGTCAAGAAAAATCACTGAAACTCATAGGCACTGGTGAGAGCATGACAAATGATATTGGGAAAAAGAAATCCTATGAGGTCAATCTACCCGTAGACTATCAACATGCTTTTAAAAAATAAAATATAGGTCATTCCTACATTAATGATGTAAATTGAATTTTAAAGATGACAGTGACTGCACAGGGAGCCTCTCACGGCACCTGGCATAGGGCCTGTCACACAGATTCTGAACTGAATTGTTAGGCAAATATTTCTGGCCTGAACTGCTGGTTTAGTTTATAGAAGATGAAAAGTAGTTTACATCTTTTCACTGACGTATTTTGAGGGAAATTTATTAATGGCATGTTTGTAATTTGTCAAAATGAAAAAAAAATAGGAAAAATTCTGAGATATTTAAAATTTCTCTAAAATCACCATATCTGGGACACCTGGGTGGCTCAATGGTTGAGCATCTGTCTTTGGCTCAGGTCATGATCCCAGGGTCCAGGGATAGAATCCTGCATCAGGCTCCCTGAGGGGAGCCTGCTTCTCCCTCTGCCTGTGTCTCTGCCTCTCTGTGTGTCTTTCATGAATAATAATTTAAAAAAACTTTAAAATAACCATATCTGAATATGCACAAATAAAATATGTGAGACTTTTGGGTAAGAAAAAAAAAACAAAAGCTAAGAAATGAGATATTGAGTAAAACAATAATTTAAAGAAACTACAAGAATATAATACTGTCTGAGTTATTTGACATTTAGAAAAGTATCTTGCTTTCAAAAGTAAGAAATATTCTGTAAAATTACAGGTAAAGAAAGTTATTTCCAAACAGAACACTATATAATGTTTAAGACAACAGCAATATTGATTAAACGAAAAAAAGGCATACCATAAAAAGCTTTTAAAACCCTAGAAAGGATAATTTCAGCGAAGTTTGGAGGAGCACAATATATACTGAAATTTCTTTATGTTTTCATACATAGTTTATCTGAAAAAATAAAGGATAAAAATGTAGAGAATATTATTTCAGCAATGTGGTCCACATACATTTTAAATCAATACACTTGTCAATAACTTGAGTTCAGCTTTTTCTTTCCTCTAATGTAAATCAGATAGGACTGTCCAAAATCAATCTCTGAGCATCCACACCCCTTCATCATTATTGCCATTACCTTACTGTAGGCTCCCTGAACTGCAAAAAAATAGCCTTCTAGTGATATTACTACTGCTTCCTCAATGTCACTTTAAACATTTCCAGAAGTCATCAGAGTGATGTATGTAAGATTTATTATATGGGTATTACTAGATCAATCACTTCTTTTCAATTGTTTCACATGTCCTGTATAATTATCTAATTTCATCTCATAAACTACTTACTAACCTTAGTAAGCTTACTTCACCATCTTTTGTCAATTCCTGTTCTAGAATCTCTGAGGATCTGACTGTAGGTTTTTTACTATTATTTTTAATTCTTTCCAATCTATGCAGATATTCCCTAATGCACAAATGAGCTTCCTTAATCTTTGGGCCTTTTTCACTTAGTATATTGTTGTTTTCTCTACTTCGTATATTTTTATCCCACATGCCTAAAGGTATGGTCTCAACTCAAATATTATGACCTTAGAGATTCCCTCCCCCTACCAAAAAAAGATGCTAAATAGGCTCTTCTTGAAAGCTACTCTATATCACCTTTCAATTCATTTCTGTGAACATGCTATCACATTGAATTAAGAATCTAATTTTTATTGTTTTTGTCTCTCTCCCCCCATCAGTCTGAGAAACACGTCAGAACAAAGCCTTTCTATGAACTGTTTATTGGTGTTTTCTTAGCAGTGAGAACACATTACTCATATATTTTTGCACCCAATGAACATGAGTTGCATTCATGGATGATAATCAGTGCAGGCCCTTATTGTAGATTCTAAATACAGCACCAAATACATGTCTGAGATGGTACATGATAGCTCATGCACTTTGTTCCACCAGGGTCAATGGTGAAGGCTCATGTTGAGACGATGGCATCCAAGTATATTGGAGACCCTGACAGCCTTGATTCCCTAAGTGACACAGCAGAAGAAAGAAATAAACCTTTGGCCTGTTAAAAAACTAAGATCTAGGTAAGCTTATCTCCTTGGAAGTCTGTGGACAGATTTCAGGGGTCAATGCACGCATTTAAATTATACACAAAATACTAAATGTGTGTCTATCTCTCTGAGAAGAGCATTCATGGATTCATCAGAATTTCAAAGGGATTCTTCTCTTTGCTATCATCACAACTTCCAACAACCCGCAAAATAAGATAAATAAAAAATAAGACAAAAAAACCCCAACGTGATTTATATACATGTAGAAGAATTTAATATCCAGTTAGAGTGAGTGATGCTAAAATTTCAACTTGCATTAATAACACTCTTATAGAGTGTTTTAATATATTTTATCTATTCTGAAAAAAGTGCATGTATGCATTTATTCATGTCTAGCATTATCAGGTAATGATGTTCTAAAAGCAATTCATCTCTTTAAAGATAATTAATTAATATTGTTGTGAAAAATCGCAAAGGACAGGAAACTTTCTATTTTCAGTATATCTATTATTTCATTCATTAATTTAGAATACCAGGAGTAATAAGGTATTAAGACTAAGAGCTCGGCATCCAAAAGCAAGGTCCTGGATTTGAATCCTGATTATGGATAATTATGTGACCTTGTATGAATTTACTCTATAGCTCTGTGCTACAGTTTCATCATGTGTAGAATTAGGATTGTAACAGTGCCTGTTTACGATTATCATGATAATATTTATTGTATAGAATGCATGAGATGTAGTATAGTAAATAGATGAGTTCTTATTTTGCATGGTTCTGATATGCAATAGTTTCATTTACCACAGTTTAGCTAAATAACGTCAGCTTCCTCTAAGAACATAGATCAAATTTCAGCTGCCCTGCTATATTAACCAGGAGTACTTGCATTAGATGTCATCTGCAGTACTCATTCTTCAGTTCACAAATCATTACAGAAACAACAGAGGTGTATCATGATTAGCAGCCATTACATTACTTCTTCCAAAGTCTGTCAGTAATTGATCCCCACATATCTGTTATCCAGGTCACAAACAGCAAGCAAAGCATTTAGTTAGGTCTCCTCCTTGTCTCTTAGAAATAAACCTATGTGATCTTTTATAAAAATGGATCATTCAAAAGAGAACTGGATAACGAAGATGAAGGTGTAGAAACAAATGGAAAGAACACTAAGTGAAATTAGAATGATAAGGTAAATGAAGTGAAAAGAAATATTAATATATATGAACAAAATGGTTGGGACAAAAAAGATGAAGATTTCCCAGAGGAAGTAACACTCTCAAAAAATGTCATGTTAAAGGAGTTCTCAGAGGCATTTCACAACATGGAAAGAGAAAAGAATGAAACACTGGAAACTGATCCCAAATTAGAAAGTACAATGACAATTTGCCAAGGCATCGGAAAGATGCTCACTCTATATAATAAATTTAAAAAGGTGAAGCAGAAGATAACAATGAGGTCCAAACTTCTCCTTGTAGATTTTTTTAAAAGAAATAAAACAATGAATTTCGATGTTTCAATGTTTTAAATTGCAATGTACTAAGTAAATGATAATTTTACTAATTTGATTTTTCTGTACATTTATAACTAACAGTAAGTTTTTAATGTTCTGACAACATAATTTAAGGATCACAGAACTGTAAACTTTCCCGTTGGTTACGATTACTTTGGACTATTTTAGCTTTCATGGCCATTTTCACCATGTGGTACTTACCATGCAAAGTGAGAACTGTGTATATTAAATAAACTTTAACAAGAAATTATTGATACAATCTTATTTTTCATATCATTATTAACTGTCTTGGTCATTTTTGAGGGTTTTCTTTTCCTATTGTTTGATTTCATCTTGCTTGTACAGATTTGCAAATATTTGTGGCAATTAAATATTTAATCCTCCCCTGTTTAAATAGTTAAAATATACTCCACTTTCAGATTTTGGGCTGTTTTTGAGCTTGATTATGTATTTTATTTCATATGGAATTTTTTTAAAAAATTAATTAGTTAAGTTTTCTTACCCTTCTTTGTTGTTGTTCTAGTTCTGTACTAGATGCAGTAGGTAGGTGACCTTTGAGAAATTGACTAACTCTCAATCTTTCCTTTTGTTACCTATCATCTGGAGATAACATTACTATCTATCTTATATATTTCCTGAAATAATTAAATATGTGCTAAACTTTATAACACAGGCTACCTCACTGGAAGAACTACGAACAACAAAGTTGTTTTTATTTGTAATAACTATAAGTAAATCTATCAGAAATTGAATTAGAGGATGAAAAATTATGCTATTATCCTTTAGAAAGCTTACAATCTCATGGGAGATAGAGAAGTAAGGTGCTTAAATAGTAATAAGGGTTATTATCGAGATGAAAAACACAGAGGACTAAAAGAACATCTCTAGACATAAGCCAACCCACATTGTTGGCACCAGGGAAGTGATTCCAGGAAAGGTGGTGATCATACTGAAATTAAGGTGAAGAAAGACACTTTAAACAGTGACAACAGGATGTGCAAAGACATAGAAAATGTGAGAAGAAAAATGCCAAATTTTGTGAAGCACGTGTAGCTTGGGATGACTGCTGGAAAAAAAGTAAAGTTTCTGAGTGTTTGGAGTTAATATTCTAAACACTCTAAAAAGGAGACAAAAGAATGTATTATACAGTGTCAAGTAAATCATTATAGGAACTGAAATATTGAACAAAGAATGGCCATAAACATATTAGCAATTTAGAAAAATCAACCTGGAAGTGGAAAGGAAGCTGGCTTAAGGCATATAAACAAGACATAGGAAAACTGGAATGTAAGAATGAGGAATGGCCCACATGACAGATGATGAGACTGTGAACAGCAGCAGTACTGATGGCTATGTGGAATAAGAAATAATTTGGGAGATATTAAAAAAAAACAAAAACAAAAACATGACTGGTACTGAAAGGGTGTGTTGGCCAAAAAAGAGGCTGAATATAAAGGTGAATTCCTAAGAGAAAAAATCTGATTATGGAATTTAATAACATCCAAGCTTATTGTAATATGTGCCTCCTGCTTTTTAAATATGACATTAATTTTAAAATTGGATTTAGCAATATCTCTTTTAACTATACAGCTACATATTTAACTACAGATAAAGATATTTTCCCATAAAGATAATCTGTGGGAATTTTTTATATAGGAAACGGGATGAATTACATAATAGTGCTTTATCTCAAAAAGTTTAAGGTTCTGTAACAAAGAAATTCTCATCTCTAAGAGCAGAATGTGACATTCTGGGTACACCTGATTCATCTGCATCTCAGTGTCCTTTTCATGAGGACCCCCAGGAGAAACTGTTATCTGATTTAAGTATGAAGTATAGTGCACTTCTCCTTCGCAATTGCTGTTTGAATCTCATGGCTGTTGTAAATTTTGTAACTTACAAGCTTTTAAATTTATAAGTCAGATCTGTTTTTGTGGTTTATCTACAGTAGACTTGTGGGTTATTTTGACATTTTTTTATTCTGCTTTGTTCCTGCATCACTTTTCAGCGTGTGAAATGGCTCTCTTATCTTTTCATTTTATTCATCCTTGTAAGATATCTTAAATCATTTGGGGAACAATATGTGACATGCATAATAGAGAAAAATCATTCCCATGGCTTGATTCCCTCTGCATTGGGAAATGTGTTTTCTATGCATTAAAGGTTGAAGAGTCCGCTCTATCCTTTTCGTACATTTTGTAAAATCTCTCTATGTAGAATCACTTAACCAAGGAATTGATGCTTTGGACATATCCAAACTGAACAGAAAAGTATCTAAAGTATCTGCCTATTACCTCTGTGATTCTGAAAGCCTTATCCTGTCCTGCCTGAAACTATGCCGGACAAAATGATGTTGCCTTTGATAAATGTGAAAGAACAGCCACTAGAGGTGCTCACCTACTATCAAGACAGAAATCCTTCCTCACTGTGTAATCAGACACTGAACTGCTCACCTCGCAGTTAACATTAGGGCTGCTGTATAAAATGTGGACTACAGCAAAAGTCCCACTGATACCCAATGTTTAACGTTCCCTGAGTATTGCTAAATGCTTCTTATAAAACTCCACTGGAGATTTCAAATTCATTATGCTATGGAAGAATGATCTAATTCAAAGGCATTTCTGCTTTGATAACTTATCTACCTTTAAAAATCACATTTCTTATTTCTATTTTCTAGCTGCACAGGAAGGAAAAGAGAACATATTTGACAGCCTTTGAAAGATAATTGATGGCGATAGAGAAAATCATATAGCTTTGAACTAGAGCATAAAAATGACAAATCTATTACATGGGATCTTTTTCTCACTCTCTCCATCTTTGGGTATTTGGTCTTAAAATGGATCTAATTCATATAAAGGCATTCTTATAACATTTCAGGCTTACATTTTGATACATAAGTTATTTGGGCTTAAAAGTGTGCTACCACAAAATGAAATGTATACTGTGCATGATAGCAGAGGGGAGGTGCTGTCTTAAAGAGAACTGATATTTTCTTCCACTGAGTTCTCTCTTTAGAGTATAAGACCCTCTACTCATACTTTACTTTCCTTGGTAAAAAAGTTGCTTGAAGATAGAATTAGTTGGAAATAAATTCTATTCTAATCTTAACAGTAAAGCTTACTAATCTAATTCTCTTAAGTAAGAATTTAGATCAACAAAATCCATTATTTCCATTTTTTGGCATATTGCATTCTTTATGTCAAATGTAATTCCTCACTTTTTTCATATACATGACAAAACTGATATATTAATTGATGCAATATTTAAACAAGCTCTTCTGCTATCAAAAGAAAAATGACAAATAAATCTCTGAAAATGGATTCTGGAATTTTTATAGAAGCAAAGGATTGTATGAAACTAAATGATCTCTCTTGGTGAGAAGTAACATAGTAGAAAATAAATTGTTAGGGGGTGGGATGCCTGGGTGGCTCAGTGGTTGAGCATCTGCCTTTGACTCAGGGTGTGATCCTGGAGCCCCAGGATTGAGTCCCACATCGAGCTTCCCACAGGGAGCCTTCTTCTCCCTCGGCCTGTGTCTCTGCCTCTCTCTGTGTGTCTCTCATGAATAAATAAATAAAATCTTTAAAAAAAATTGTTAAGGGGCTTGGGTTATTTATATTGTCATTAATACCTAGGGAAAGTCCTAGATTTTCTAGCCTCAACTTCTCTGTTTTTGTTGTATAAATCCTGACATTTCTTTCTAAAATAATGCTGTAGGTATTAAATTGAAACAACATACATAAAGCTTTTGACATGTATGTAGGGAATCTAGAACTTGGTTCCATTTTCCTCTGATCCCATTTCTATGGTACTTTTATCCTACAACAAATACTATGATCTTTGGACAGGTGCATGCAGCTGAGGCATGGGTTAAACTAGTGGAGAAGAGCTTCATGGTGTTGGAAATGGGCAGGAAGAGAGCATCCAACAATGAGTCTGACCTTTGATTCCCCAGGCTGAAGTAAAGGAATACATGTGACTATTCCTTCGCCTTAACATCTCATTAAAAAACAAAACAAACCTTAAGTAGTTGTTGAGCTTGTGAGCTCAGACTTTCCTGCTTTGCCACTATAAGAATATGGGGATTTTGGAGAACAGCAAGGTTTCGTTCAGGGGGCTCAGCAGAGCACTAACAGCTGCCCCATGATGCAAGCCTACATAATCAGACTCTCTTGTCTTGGTACTTTCAGGGGTTCCACGGCAAGAAGACACTCTCACAAACAAACTTGAGTTTCTAGGAGCCTAGAAGAAAAATAACAGCCTACTCATGGAGGCCCAATAGCTAAAGAAAGGATAATCAAGTCGAATAATCAGAGTATCCACTTAGTGAAACTAAACTGTTTAATGAGAACTGAGTAAAAACAAAACAAAATAAAAAACTATAAAGAGTACATAAGGAGACCAATGAGCAGTATTAAGATCTAAAATTCAAACCAAAAAAGCATTCTCTCTCTCTCTCTCTCTCTCACACACACACACACACATACACACACACACGCGCACACACACACCAGCAATAACTAAAAATAACAAGAACCCCATTAAAAACCCTCCAAAAAAAGCCATTCTTGACCTTAAAAATCTAATTTCATCTCAAATTTCACTTTAAGAAAAAAAAGAACTTTTTTTAAAACCCAACTATGAGATCCTAAACAAGAATTAGCAATTTTTTCCATAAATGGCCAGATAATAAATATTTTAGGTTTGTGATAGCTTGGAAGGAGGGTAAAGTCTCAAGTCCTGAAATTAAGTACACATAGATACAGATTTTTTTCAAAGGTATTTAATGAACAAGTATTCATAGTAAAGAAAAATAAGTAAAGATGAAAGCCAATAAACAAGTAAAAGACTAAATATAGTATAGCCACACTATATTATATAGTATCACATACAATTTACCCAAAGGAAAGAGTGGTACCTTTTTAGTAAAGAGGAAGGCTCAGGAAAGGAAGAGGGGACAGTCATGGAAAAAATAAAAATGAAAGATTAATAAAAAACCATACATAAAAAGAAAAATTATATAAATAATAACTTGTGGCAGTAATGCTATGTTGCTTGTATCAAGTGGATTGTACTTACCCTGGCTCTGCTAATCATATTATTTACAAAAAGCAGGCTCCTGAAGAATGACACACTTGAATTCTAAGGAGATTGGAGGATGAGTATTAATGAAAAAGGCCTTAGCAGGGATCCCTGGGTGGCGCAGCGGTTTGGTGCCTGCCTTTGGCCCAGGGCGCGATCCTGGAGACCCGGGATCGAATCCCACATCAGGCTCCCGGTGCATGGAGCCTGCTTCTCCCTCCGCCTGTCTCTCTCTCTCTCTCTCTCTCTCTCTCTCTCTCTCTCTCTCTGTGACTATCATAAATAAATAAAAAAAAAAAAAAAGGCCTTAGCAAATCACGAGTCAGCTGTCTATTATATACATGAAGGAATTGTAACACAACAAAAGAATATGAGCATATCAGCAACATATTAATTGGCAACACAAAATAATTTCACTTAGGATTTCTAAAAACATTTAAGAGAAATAGTTCCAGTGTTGTCATGCCAGTTCAATTTGTTCATGACAAATCAGGTTACTCAGGTTTGTTTTTCACCTGTATCAACTGAGTAGGAGTTCATAATAAAAATCAAAACAATAGGACATAGCACTGAAGGACATACACATAGAGGACCTCAAAGTCTTTCCTAGTTCTAAGATGATGCTGCATGTGCTCAGGTCTCCTAAGGGTTTCTTTTTGCCTTCTTAGCCTGGTGCTTGACTTATTTTTTCTACTTTAGTATGTGTGGTTCAGTTTTTCCTTCTATATGAATTTGCTGAGAATAAACATAAAAATAACTACTACATATCACTTAACAGGATGAGCCTTTTAATGTTTCTAGTTTTAAAATATATATATATAAAGATTTTCGTTACTATAGGAATATTGTGAATGTAGGAAAAATTCCAGTTTCTGATGATTTTTATAGAATTCAAGTGCCTTCCACTGAATTGTGTCCTTTTCAATATGATGCAGTCATTGGTGTCATGAATTTAATCTAAGTTCAGAAAAGAAAATAACTAAGAGGAGTTTGCTTTGAAGCTGAGTTCATGTTCATGAAAACATGGGTACATGTTTTCAACATATTAACTTGTACATCTCCTCATTTGGTTTGTTTTTATTTATTTATTTTTTTCAGAAATGGAAGACTTATTTAAAATGATCTCCAAACATTCATTTAACATAAATCACACTGTGCTACTATTGCTATGCCAATCACTAGAAAGATTAAAAAACTGGAATTGGGAAATCAGTTCTGCTGGACTTTTGGTAGCAAGGGAAGCCATATCGATTGACATTACAAGTGTGCTGGGGAAGAAGGTGATTTAGATTAAAGTAATAATCATAGCACAAGAGGAGTCTAGGGGGAAATACAAACATACCAGTGTTCTTTTTATTTTATAAAGATATTTCCTCAGTATATCTTTGGTTTAAGATCTTTGACTTTTTCCCCCAGTTTTCAAAGCATATTTCATCCCAGGCATTCAAAATGGGAAATGTTAAGCTTCCTTCATGAGTACGTATTTGTACTCCAAAATTCTCAGTCTCTTGAAGATTCAATACTAAACATTCCGAGGTGTTTTGGGCAAGTTGTTTTCATTGCTTCTTTTTGTTAATCTATGTCATGCAATTAGTATTTAACTAAATGAGAATAACTTAAATATAAATATGACTTCTTTCATAATCAGGAAGGAGGCACGAACCACGCGTGATGACTCTTAACCAATCTGATTGAATGGTAATTACAACACTACCTCTTGCTAGCTCTTTACATTTGGGCAAGTTTTAAAATCTCTCTCCTACACAATTTTCTCATCATAAAATGAAGATAATAACATAATCTAAAGCACAGTGCTGTTGTAAAGACAAGATAATACTTGTAAAGATCTTAAATAGAAAACCTTACACAAAGTAGTTACTTAACAAATGCTATCTATTATTGTTATGACTTGGTAAATATGTATTTTTCTTAGAATACTTGGAACAAGCAGCAAATGTGGGAATTATTCTTACTGTCATTTAGGTTTGCTATTTCATTTCAAATAGATATAGTTTGCAGACAGTTCCTACGAATCTTTTTTCAAGTTGGCCAGAAACATGCTTTAAGATTTCTGGAATGAAATCAGAAACACTAACAATGAAACTCAGATGGAAAGACAAGAGCCAAGAGAAACTAAGGAGTCTTCTCTAAATTATCAACCTAGGTGAGGCTTCTGAGGAACCCTTACCTTAATTTTCAAGTATTCTAAACTCTGGGCTGCCATTACCCTTAAAGGTTGAAGTCACTGCAGATTTAGTCTTCAGATTTCCTACCAGGGCAACAAATGCTATTTTCAAGGGATAGGTCTCATTGTTACTCACTGTTATATGGCTGGTTGATGGCATTATGTTCCTTTGGTCAATGCAAAAATACCATATCAACACCATATCAAGCTGGCATGTTTAGGCACTCTTATGGGCTGGACTGTGTCTTCCCAAAATTCATATGTTGAAGACTTAATCCCTGGTACTACAGAATGTAGCTAATGGTGGGGCCCTGATCCATTATGACTGATGTCCTTATTATAAAAGAAAAAACACCAAGGGGCATGCACATACAGAGTAAAGTCCATTTGATGACCCAGCAAGAAGGTGGCTGTATGCAAGCCAGGGAGAGAAATCTTGGGAAAAACCAAACCTGCCAACACCTTAGACTTCTAGCTTTCAGAACTATAAAAAATAAATTTAAGCCACCCTGTCTATGGCATTTTGTTACAACAGTCCTAGCAAATTAATACAAGTACTAAACATGGATGGGAAAGGACTTCACAAATTGGATGTATTGCCGTTGTCCAATAGTTTTTGTTGTGTTACTGTTATAATTCTCAAAACAATCATATCAGCATGGGGGAAATATTTGTAGAATTCCTCCAGAAATACCAGGAATCCTTTATAGTCTATGAAATGTTTCTCCAACTCATGGAGGAAAAAATGCCTTATGGATTTTGCTTGAATAATTACTTCCCATCCTCAGCCTTTAGTGAATGATGTGTCAACTCCTATTGATATTAAGCCTAAAAAATAAAAGCCTTTTAAAATCCACATGGCATAGGTCTCCTTTTTGAACTTGTCTCTTTGCCTGTCTTCTGTTAAATTCAGTTAAAGGGGTCTGGAGATTCTGGGTAGCAGTTGTGTGGGGATAGGGTAAACAGTAGCCAGATGGGTTAGATTTAAAATCAATAGAGCCTTGATGATTCCAAGAACTCCAGAACATCTGCATGTAAGTCATTACTTAGTAGGATGTAGATTGCATCATGCATACCAAATGTTGCTTGCATCCATCTCCTCTTAAGGAAGACTCTTGGAGGGCCTTAGTCCCTATTGTCTTTAGTATGGTTGTTAAATCTGTCCTATCTAACTAAAGGTACTTCTACATCATTTGCTGTGGAATGGACTTCTAGAGATTACCCATAATCAGTTTCTTGTCCTTCCTTGGCATAAAGAATAGTGAGATTTGTAGGAAGGATTCAATTCCCAAAACAACATTATGATGAAGCTGTTAGTTTTATTATCATTTTACACAGTAAAGAAATTGATGTATAAGAAGATAACTGAAAATAAAAGTGTTCAGGTCAACAGTCAGTTGGTGGGGCTGATATTCAAACACAAAACTACCATTTCCAAACCTGCATCCTTAAACATCAATTTACTGTTTATTGTTCTTTTTGCAAAACTTAACTTTTCATATTTCTCCTCAGTCTCATGTTTTATTCAATTTGTTTTATGATTTTAACTGTGGTAAAACTAAGTTGTTAAAAATACTGTAGGGGAAGAATGGGGGTAGGCAGCATGGAAAGGGTAGATAAAGAACCTGTCCTAACACATGAGGAGGTTAATTTAGCTTTCAATTTAGCTAAAAATTGAAAGACTCAACCTTCTAGATAGGCAGATACTGCTACCGGGCCTATCAAATACACAAGGAAGAAACTAATCAGACATTTGATTCAAAGAGCAGTAATATCTTTTAGGATAAACCAGAATAAAAGGGCCATTTAATTATGCTCATCTTCCTCAACTAACTTCAGATCATTTCTTTAAGCTCAAGCATCTTGTAAAATACACCAAAGAAGAGAGCACATGGTTAAACTACAGGCTATTAGAGATGATCTAAGCCTGACATCTCCCTCTTAATATTACACTATCAGAACCTGTCAGATTTTACCTTTGGATTCTTGAATTTATGAACAGATCTTTTCTGCACAGCTCCTATTTTCAGTCCATGCTTATTGAATCAGGAGGAAATTTGAAAGGAGATATTTATGTCTAGCTAATCTGACATCTGACTCTTCTAGGAGTTCTCACTTGCTTCAAAGCCTCCTAACCAGCCTGACTCTAAATTCTTGGCTCCACTATCCAATCTCCAAACATTATCCAGAGTATTTTTTTAAATGATAAATAAGCACATTAACAAATAAATTAGATCATGGCAATTTCCACTTAACTCTCTTAAATGGCTTTCCTTCATGTTTAAAGTAAAATTCCAACTCTTCATTATGCTTAACAAAGCACTGCTTTATTTGGTCCCTGGCCACTTCACAGGAATTCAAGATTTACCATAAAATTACATTTATTGAGATAGTGTGGTATTGGCAAAAGAACAAATAGACCAATGAAATAGAATAGGGAGCTCATAATTAGACCTACACAAGTAGTATCAACTGGTCCTTGATCAAGAAGCAAAAGCAATTAAATGGAGAAAATATGGTTTTTCAGTGGTGCTATAAAGACTCTACATCTACAAGGAGAACAAAGAATGTAGACATGGATAACACACCCTTCTTAAAAAATCAAATTGTATTATAGACATATATTTAAAATGCAAACTTTAAAAACTTCCAGGAGATAGCACTGGAGAAAGCCTAGATGCTTTTGGGTTTACATACAATATCAAATGCACTCTCCATGGGAAAAAAAAAGTTGGACTTTGTTAAAATTAAAAGCTTCTGCTTTGTGAAGGACACTGTTAAGAAAATGAAAAGCCATACACTGAGAAAAAAATTTGAAAAACTGATAAAAGGACTTGTATCCAAAGTATACAGAAAACTCTAAAAACTCAGTAAGGACAAAAGATCAAACATCCTGTCAAAGAAGATACATGGATAGGAAAAAAAGCAAATGAGAAGACATTCAACATTTATGTCATTAAGAGATGACAGCTTAAAACAACTCAATACCATTGTATGTCTATTAGAATGGCTAGAATATAAAACACTGACAACACAAAACACTGGTGACAATGTGGAGCCATAGGAATTTTCATTCACTGCTGGTAGAGAGGCACAAGGGAGTAGTCATTTTGGACTTCTTTAATTTCTTACAAAGCTAAACATAATCTTATTATATGGCCCAGCAATTGTGTTTTTACTCACAGGAGTTGAAAGCTTATGGCCATATAAAATCTACTCATATATTCATAGTTACCAAAACTTAGAACTAACCAAGCTGTCCTTTAGAAGGTGAATAGTTAAGGAAACTATAGTACATCTATGCAATGGAATATTATTCAGTGCTAAAAAGAAATGAGCTATCAAGCTATGAAAAGACATGGAGGAACTTTAAATGCATACTATTAAGTAAAAGAAGTCAATCTTAAAGGCTCATACTATATGATTCTAACTAACAGGAAAGTCAAAATAATAAAGAATATTTTTAAAAATCAATGGTTACAGGATCCCTGGGTGGCGCAGCAGTTTGGCGCCTGCCTTTGGCCCAGGGCGCGATCCTGGAGACCTGGGATCGAATCCCACGTCGGGCTCCCAGTGCATGGAGCCTGCTTCTCCCTCTGCCTGTGTCTCTGCCTCTCTCTCTCTCTCTCTCTCTCTCTCTCTCTCTCCGTCTGACTATCATAAATAAATAAAAATTAAAAAAAAAAAATCAGTGGTTACCAGGGCTTGGATGGAATGAATACATGGAACATAAGGAACTTTTAGGACAGTGAAATTTTTCTGTATAATACTGTAATGTTGGATATACGATATTATCCATTTGCCAAGATTCATAGATCTATACAAGACTAAGTGTGAATCCTTAATACAAACTATGGGCTTGGGCAGCCCAAGTGGCTCAGTGGTTTAGCGCCACCTTCAGCCCAGAGTGTGATCCTGGAGACCAGGGATCGAGTCCCACGTCCGGCTCCCTGCATGGAGCCTGCTTTTCCCTCTGCCTGTGTCTCTGCCATCTGTCTCTGCCTCTCTCTCTCTCTCGCTCTCTGTGTCTCTCATGAATAAATAAATAAAATATTTTAAAAACAATCTATCTAGTGATAAAGGTAAGAAACAAGATTTGCTTAGGCCTCCAAGTTACTTAGAGTGTGGAGACATAGAGAACTACAGAGGTACAGATGGAGAAGACAACCTGGTGAAAAATTCTTTGAAATGTTATATAAACTATCAAAATGGCCATTAAGCTTACTTGCTTTCATGGTCTGAATATTTGTGTCCCTCACAATTCATATGGTAAAATCCTAATATCTGATGTGATGGCATTATGAAGTGGGGCTTTTAGCTCTGACCTGATGAATTGGATTAGTGCAGGATACAACAGAACTGCCACACTTTTTCTTTCTTTCTTTCTTTCTTTCTTTCTTTCTTTCTTTCTTTCTTTCTTTCTTTCTTTCTTTCTTTCTTTCTTTCTTTTTTGCCATGTGAGCTTTAAACAGGAAGTCTGCAGCCTAGAAAAGAGTCCTTGCCTGACCAGGACAGTGCTGTGATGTTGGACTTCCAGCCTCCTGGACTATGAGAAATACATTTCAGTAGTTTATAAGCCACTCACTCTGTGCCACTTTGTTAGAGCAGCCTGAACTGACATGACATCTGTCTGTTTTTTCAAAAAACCCAATATCACGCTTTGTTTTCAGAAAAAAAGGAGCTTTTTTTCCTTTCACATAGTGAGGATGTGCCATGTATTCATTCAGTGTGCAGCATGGAACAAAAATTAAATAGTCTGTTGGGTGACTGAAACTGGTCCCGAAGATCTAGGAATGAGTTACGGGGAGACAGGGCTAGGTAGCGAAAGGCCTGGGAAAGGCCCCAAAGTCAGGCTCCTACCCACACCCACTAAACAGAGCTAAGACAGTAAAAACAGAAAAAATAAACCTGGTTCCCTAGCTCCAAAATGTTAGGGAATGTCTCCCTTTTAATGGCCACTAAGTAATCACAGAAATAAATCATTAAGATGTTATCAATAGCCCCTGCTCACACCAAGAAGGCACAAGAATCTCAAGGCCATGGGCTACCTTACTAGAGTAACAAAAATCCCAGATGTAGAGAAATATTATGGAAGAGATACCAGTCAGAGAGAAGGGAACACCTTGTTTCGGTTTATGATTTCTACAAAAATATCTTGTTTGTTATTATGGTAGTTACAAGTCCACCTTTGTTCTAAATATCCACCTTAATATTGACAAGAAACTTACCAAGTTCCCTGGTCAATTTCCTATAAAAGAGAGATCATAAAAGCCTTCAATGGGCAACCCTGTAGGGATGCCTCTGATTTCTGAGCACTTTCTCTGTATCTCTTAATAGGCCTCTACTGCTTTGCTCAGTCTATGTTGTCTGATTCATTTTTTGACTCCGTGAGACAAGTCCTCATGTATCGCTGAGTTGTATCATATCTCTGTAAGCAGTAGTCAACTGCATAAATATGAAGAAAATGTCTTGAACAGAAGTGAGGTCATGTTTTACTACCACCAGAAGAAATGATTTTTTTTTTTAAAAAAGGACCTACTAAGTGACAAACTTTTCAGTGTTAGGAACAACTATTTCTGTTTCCTCCACTACCATGTCTCTGCGGTCACAGCTTTTTAATATGTATTCTCTGAAAAAACCACATATAGAAGCTTTTTTTCAACAAGATAAATAATGAGCTTCCACTTAAACCTCTTTCTAATTTATAAGCAAATCACATAAGCATCATCCTTTTTTTAAAAAGTATTATACTAAAATAATAATAATAATAATAAATAAATAAATAAATAAAAGGTATTATACTATATTTGTTTAAAAATGACTGCAAAGTTCTCATCCATGAAAAAATGGGCTAACAAGCCACTTGCAATTAGATTATTGGTGTCTTAGACCAACATATTGGTCTCTCAGAGCCTTATAGACAGAACTCCAACTTCTGGTTCTCCTCCTGCAATGTATCTCACCTTCAATTTTCCCTGCAGTTAGGATGCTTCCCTTTCTCTCATCTGTCCCCCAGTCTCATCTCCTTTGGGACATCACACCGATTTCCTTAGCAGCCAGCCCTGTGGTGGTTTAGAGCCCTATGGACTGTGATCTCTAGATAGTGCTCTTGTGGGTCTGATAAGGATTTATTTGCTCTTTATGGGGAGGAATGTGTGAAAAAAAAAGCACCATTTATTACCACAACATCATTTAAGCACTCATGTTCCAGACTCAGTGACTAAATGCTGGTTACTTTGTATAATTCCCAGAAAAGATTCTATGAAGTGGGAACTAATATTACCTCCACATCACCAGGAGAGAGGATATTGAGGCACAGAATGGCCAAGGAGTTCAACCAGTGTCCCAGTTAATTATGCTTAAGTAGTTTGGCTGGTCCCAGAGTTGATTATGACGTTTAAACCCACGAAGTCTGAGCTGGCCGAGCACTTACTGTGAGCTTGGGTGATGGTCATCACCGGGGTGCACACCAGGTGTGTGCGCGCCCCATGAAGTACCTGGCTACTTGCCCTAACGTTGTCCGCCCGAGGCACCCTGCATCTGCTCTCCGCCTCGGCGGGCCTCACTTAACTTGGATGCGCTGAGACAAAGACCTCTTGTGCCTCATGTGCCAGGCACGTGGTGCATCTGTGACCAATGCGAGTGCGGCCTCCACGTGCAGCCCGAGGGCCCATCCGTGGCAGAAGCCCCTCCCCGGGGTCTATTAACTGACGGCCTGAGGGGGCGAAGTGGAGAGAAATGCTGTGTTTTAGCTCATGGGCTGCACGACCACAGCTCTGACCCTGGTTGGGAGACGGTGGCCACGCTGAAACCCACCTTTCCACGACCCAGCGCAGGTGCTCCTGACCTCTTCCAAGGACCCCCCCCCTCCCCAGGCAGGCCAGGGAACAGGGGTCTGGGGTAAGTGGCAGAGCCTAGACATGGTTTATACCCACCGGGGGCCTAGACTGCCGCGACATCAGGAAGCCACACAGTGGCAGGGTTCCTTTTCCAGTGCTCAATTGCTCTCATGGCCCAGCTTTTGCTAAAGCTGCTCCAGCTTCGTTCGTTTGGCTCTGCTCACACTGGGTGCCAGACTCTCGCTGAAGTCTTCAGCGTTACTTGTGGTAAGTGTAAGACTATCTGGAATTTGTACAGCAACTTGCCTCCGTCTCAACAATAAGCCTTGGCTCGCCAATGCAGCCAGGGGCCCAGCACGGCCCTTGCGCACCTTGTTCTCCACACTGCTAGGATTCAGGGGCCAAGCTCCTCTCCCAGACTCCTCTTCCTGGGGAAGATGAGAAATTTGTTACCTAAGTTCAAGGGGGTAGGAACTTGGCATAGAACATTAGCTGCACTTAGTGTGGATAAGCAATATTTCAACAAATAGAAGTTTTTGACATCTTAATACTAACAGGCCATTAAGGAGAGAAGTTTTTAGACTCTGCTAACCCTCTAAAAGTTACACATTAGGGCATTTTACCTGAGTGCTTCCTTTCTTCAGATATGCAAACTAGTGAGTGGATTGGAGGATTTGTTCTAAAAATTTTTGATTCTGGCATCTCCATAAACGGGTGATTCATAGTGTTACAGGGTTGCAGGATTCTTGTCTCACGAGTGAAGAATGAATCTCCCCAGACACAAAAAGGTGAAGCGAAGTGAAAGTCCATTAAGCGAAGGTGAGACCAGAAAGGAAAGAAAAAGGCTCTCTCGAGAGGGGGTGGGGGGGTCCGGAATGGGCTTTCACTGGTTGTCTTTAATTGACAATTGACTGGGAGACTTAAATCTTCTTGACATCTCTATCACTGATAGCACTATGTTTACTTTCTTTTTGAGGTTTGGTAATTTTCAGTGATCCAGCTGTAGCTGTTAGAGATCTTATCTCTGACATTTAAGACAAAGGAGGTAGTCTCGTTAGTCACATTATAGTCCCTTATCTCTGGTTTTGTGTGGCTCAGCTCTTTTCCACATCTGGGATTTCTGTGAGACTGAAGACCTAGCCCTTGCATGCCTAATCATATAGCCCCCTATCTCTCCCTAGCTAGCTCTGCCCATCCCTTACTTGAGAGGACTTAAGATATCCAGACAACAGCCAGCTCTCTCTTTTAAATAAATTGCAACTCTTCTCCCTTTCTGGAGCTGCAGCTTGGGGTGATCTAGGAATTAGGTTCTCCATTTAATAACAGCCTTTCATTTGCAAAATGCCCACCAGTTATACTGTGATTCCCTCCTCTAGGTACAGTGATGAGTAAATGACTTAGGTCAAGTGGACACATCTTGGTGGCCCCAGTCTTGTATTTGTTACTAATGTATGCTCTTTTTAATATTCAAAATGCTAATAAATTTTGAGAGAGGACACTTTTTATTTATACTGAAGAGTCTAATAATGACCTTACTCTTTTCCCATTTAAACAATTCAGATAAGCACATGATGGCAAAATTCAGAATTTTGCCTCTTATGTTTTAGGGGAGTGAAGGGAAATACTTCAGTACTTAAGAATTCAAAACCTTTCATATGATAATTGGAAACAGTCTTGATGTCTTCAGGTTCACTTTCTGAATGAAGGAAATTGCTAGATTTTACTTGATGGAAAATCATGGCACCTGTCTTCTTTAAAAGCCGAAATATCAATTTTAGGCTGCTGCGGGTATTTGTGAACAGGTTCCTAGAGGCTGTAAGGGAATGTGTATTTTGAGATTGAGTTAATGAATCTCCGAGCTGTGGCAGTGCTGGCATGTAGATTTGAACCCAAGTTAAAGACCAGTCTCCACATACCAGGTGCACACAGGGGCTCACTGTGCTTTCTCTCTTCTTTTGGTTACTACAGTTGGATTCCTTACCTGTTGGCATTTGTTAATCCCTTCTCCATATTTGGCTGCCTTTATGGTTCTAGTGACACAGTAATGGCAGCCAATGTTTCTGGATTTCTTACTGTGTTACGTTCCTAGAAGTTGCCAAAGTGCCACAAACTAAGTGGCTTAAAACAACAGACTTGCTGTCTCAGTGCTGGCAGCCAGCAGTCCATAGTCAGAGTCAGCAGGCCTCCACTACCTCTGAAGGCTCAAGGGAAGCCTTAGCTGTTTCCTCCTAGCTTCTGGTGGTTGTTGGCAATCCTTGGTATTCTTTCAATTGTACATTTGTCTTTCTAGTTTCTGCCTCAGTTGTCATGTGGCTTTCTTCCCTATGTGTCTGTTGTAAGGATACCAGCCCTATTGGATTAGGGCTCATCATAATGACCTCACTTTGCACATCTTCAAAGACCCTAATTTCAAATACCAAGCACCTGGGGTTAGGATGCTACCTATTTTGTCACTGACACAATTCAATTCAAAGCCCCTATCACTACTTTTCTGTGCACTCTGGCAAGTGGCTTTGTATTTTTATTTCTCTATTTTGTAAACTGCCTTTAAAGGGGCTACAAAGATTAGGGACCTGATTTAATGAATGTTAAAAAAAAAAAAAGTCTATATGCCAACTTTCAGCCAGTACTTTGGACGCTGGCTTTTTAATGTAGACAAATACAATAAGAAAAATCTTATGTTATCCCTTTATATTGTCACCCAATTCCTTGAGCTCCCTGGAAAAGTGAAGCTAGGTCAATTCATAGTACATCACACATTTTATCTCCTTAATATGACTTAAAGTAGGAACCAGTCCTTTACTAACATAATTTTTTTAATGTTTTGAGAAAGATTTATTTTATATATTTTCCTGTCTGTAGCCTTCAGAGGCGGTCTCTTTCCAGCCTGAACTCTCTAATGTGTTAAAGAAAAGTGAAGTTTGAACTAACAAAAACAATATCCAGTAAATGTGTTACAGTCTTGAGAGTAGTACGGGAAGCCCCCCACCCCACCCCACTCATGGCATTCAGTTTCAACAACCACAATACATCTTATATTTTCATGAGGTTTTGGTTACTCTCCAGTAGTGTGGCCCTTTTCATTTATCTTGACAATTCTGTAATGTTTTAGAACCTCTTTTGAGAACTATTCTTCCGTAAAGTTGCTCTATCCTAAATGTTCAAGGATTTAGCTTTTGATAGAGTTAAAAGCTCTGAAATGTGTCACATCTTGTCTCCTTCTGATAGTCTTTAGTTGGTTAAATACTGTTCAGAGTTTGACCTTACCTAAGTAGTAGGAGTTGGTAAAGGGAAAATTTCTTGAGGGTGAAGACTATGTAGATCAGAAGGAAATATCATACTTTTCATATTTAAATTTCAGAATAGATTGAGATTTAGGAAGCATGAAGTTAGTACATACTCTGTTCCATATATCTCACACCACTTCTTCCTTGTTGGTCTTGTTTAAAGATTTTGACAGAGCATAAGCAGGAGTTGTGGCAGGGAGAGAGGGAGAAGCAGACTCCCCACTGAGCAGGAAGCCCAACTCTGGACTCTATCCCAGGACTCTGGAATCATAACCTGAGCCACCCAGGACCGTCACACCAGTTTTATTAACATCGTACATTAGTATGGTACATCAAAATTAACCAATACTGCTACATAATACTAATACTATTAGCCAAAGCCCATAACTTTACATTTTCTCAGCTTTTGCCTAATATCCTTCTGTGCCAGGATACCATCCAAGATACTATGTTAAGTTGTCCTGTCTCCTTTGTCCCTTCTATACTGTGACAGTAACCTTTTGGTTCTATATCTGTTGATTCCTGGTCACTGTCCTAGCAACTTTGCATGTAGTAAATACCTCCTATGTTCCTCACAATAACTGAAGTGGAATTAGTGGTTTTGCAACAGAACAGTTAGGCAATTGGCCTAATATTGCATTATTGGTAAATAATGGAGCCCAGGAAAGAAGCCAGGTCCCTGGAACTCCTAAATCCATGTTCTTTGTATTTGTAGTAATTAGCTCTATGCCTGCTGCACTAGCACAATTCCCAAGTTAACCTGAAGTTTCTAAACCTCAGCATTATCGGGTACTTTCTTTGTTTTGGGTGGGCTGTTTATAGGATGTGTGGATTATCTTATCTTATCTCCTATCTTATCTCCTACTAGATGTTAGTAGTACTCCCACCTACCTCACTCTTCACCAGCCAATAATAAGCAAAAATTTATTTCATGGGGATAAAATTGACTATGGAGTAATGTTTCTAAGATTTGTTTCAGTAGATGGCAATATATAAGAAATATTGAATATTTCTGGATTGAAAATATCTGGATGACTGGCAACAATTGCTTTTGTTTTGTACTTGTTTGTAAAAGATCTCCAGTTAAATATTTTGAAAATTATAAACAATTTTGATTATTTGAAACTAAAATAGTAATGGGTAAGGGGTAAATCACCCATATTTTTTTGGTATTGGGAATACATATAAAGAGTAAATGATTTTGTGTATATTAGTACTTTCATAGCAAAGACATTAAGTTTGCTGGTTATGTAACAATTGCACTATAAGTGAACAGTGTTGTGGTGCACTGCACTCCTTATATTTACAACACAAAAGATGAATTCCAAGTGATCCACTTAAAATTTATGACTGGTGCATTAAACGGAGTTTTAATATCCTTCAGGAACTTATGCTTTCATTTTATACATTCTATTTTATCTAGAATGGTAGGAAGGTTATAAGTAGCAGTTTAATTATAATTCCTTAAGATTGTGCTGGTTCATATTTTCCTTTTAAGACCATCTTAAGGGCAATAGTAACTTCTTTGCCCAAAGTATCCTAAAAACAAAGGAGTATACTTAAATAGGAGCCTAAAAATACAGCACCACTGCATTTTCAGAAGGTCACTAAAAAGTATAACAAAAGAGCGGTGTGCTTCAAAAATGCACCCAGCAAATTCATGATGAACTAGACTCCATTTCATTGATTTACTAAAACCTAAGTTCAACTTTTAGTTTTGCCAAATATCAGTTTTACAGTAGAGAATAGCATGATAGAAAAACTTTGAAAGTTTATCCCTTATCTGGTTAAAATCTTCATTTCTGGGCCTACACTATCTTTGTAGTAGGTCTAAGTTCTTATTCAGCAGAAACCAAGTTGTTTACAAGGTTTAAAAATGTACATCAGTCTTAGTCCTGCATATTAGCTTAAGGTTGATTTTTGAAAATACATACACATACATGACACCTATATAGCAGTTTAATAACTTGAAGTCCTGTAGACCATAAGGTCAATTTCAGTACCACCTCTTACTAGGTTTGAAACTTCTGTTTAACCTGTTTTGTTTTGTTTTCTAATAGAGGATATCTGCTTCCTAGAATTGCTATGAAGAGAAGTTATGTAAGACGCTTAATAGGGTGCTTTGCTTATAACTCACCGCTGTGGAGTCCTATAGGATATGCTCTACTTTTATCCCAAAACCCATCTCCACACTCCCTCTGATCTCTCACCTGCCCTTTCTGCTTGTCAAACACCACTCAGGCCATGCTTAGCCCCCTTTCTTGCTCTCCTAATGAGCACCTTACCTAAACCCAGAGCCTTTGCTCTCTGTTCTCTGATCTTTCTCCAGATATCTGCATAAACGGCTTCCACATTCTCCTTCCGCATTCTGCATTAAAAGGAGATACCAACTTATCAGAAGCCTTTGCTGACTTCTAAAATAACGATCTTCCTTATGCTGTTTTGTTGTTTTTTTTTTTTTTTTGCCTTGATCTGATACATTTATTGATGGACTGTCCATATTCTCCCACAAAGTATGGGCACATAGGGTAGGGACATTTGTTCACTGCTTTGTCTTGACACATAGAACATCATTTAGCATAGATTTTTTTTTTTTTTTTAGATTTTATCTATCTATTCATGAGAGACCCAGAGAGAGAGGCAGAGATACAGCCAGAGGAAGAAACAGGCTTCATGCAGGGAGCCCAACGTGGGACTCAATCCTGGATCTCCGGGATCACGCACTGAGCCGAAGGCAGGTGCCAAACCACTGAGCCACCCAGGGATCCCTATAGATTCTTTTTTTTTTTAGATGGACTTGTATTTCTGTTAAATCTTTGGAAAAGACAAACCCACATATAGAGATATATAATTCACAAGAATACCATACCAAGACAATTAGACAAAGGGAAGAAGCTATATTCACCTTCCAGGTTAGTGTATAATGGATCTCATGGATACTGGGAGGATTTTGTCTACTTAGGAAATATTAATTGGCTTTGTTACTTTTTAAACAGTAAAATAGGCTAAAGTTTGAGTCTAAATTGCACAAGTACAGTGAACTTCCAGGTTATGTCCTATAATCTCTGTTTATAATCTTATATTTAACAGAGACTACTAAAGAACTTTACCTGTTTTAGGTTACTTACAGTGTAAACTGATAGTAAGCTATTACAGTTTGTATAATGTGGCATGTGAACAAAAAGTAAAGGCAAGCAGGTGGAAAGCTAAGATACCATATTTCATATGACCTTAAAGGATTTGGATTTGATTCAACAGGTGTTAGGGTGACTACAGAAAGATTTTAAATGTGTGATTGTATTTCAAAAAAAAAAAAAAGGTCATACTTGCAGCTTTATGAGAAGGCTGTTGTAGAAAGCCAGTTATGTCTTGCAGTATTGCAATATTGCAGTTTACAGAAGAATTTTATTTAAAAATTCTTAGAATGAAAAATAACCTTAAAAAAAAAAAAAGATAGAGTACAGAATCAGAGTTAGACCTAGAATCATTTATATAGATGATTAAGGCACATCTTATAAACTTGATGAAGTTGATTCCCAGAGAAGTGTAGTGACCTGGTTAAGTGTAGTGACCTGGTTAAGATAACACCACCGAGTTGTGGCAATTAGTTATTCTGATTTTTATGACAGTGAACTGTGTGATTTTACAAGGTAGTTAATGGGTTATATATAAAGTTAGCTTCCCCCCACCCCTTGAAATCTAGCACTTTCTAAAGCTACCCAGGTGCCATTTTACTAGAAATAGTATTTAATACATAACTGTTCTGGAATTCGTTTTCCTCTGTTCTTTCCTAGCCAAAATCAGATGATAGATCACATTTAGAGCCTTAAAATAAGCAACACCATGTTGGAAAATTATGCTCTAGGATTAAAATTTGGAATCTAGTCCTGGCTGTGACCCTAGGCAAGTAAATTAGAATTTGGATCCCCATTCTGAATTTTAAAGAGTAGAGTTTGAATTTTGATGTTCTTTTCAGATTTCTATATAGCTTTTGTTATCGCTTAAAAACATTAGAACATTCAGCTGAATCTTTTATTGGAGCTATATAACCTAACTATATGGTAAAGAATTTTATATATATATATATATATATATATATATATATATATAAAATTGTTTCTATACACCTAGATACATGTATATATGTATCTAAGTGTATAGAAACTCTGGCTGGCTGCAAACATGAAATAGCTAGTAAATTATGTACTATGTCTGTCTTTTTCCTTGTCTTTTAAAATACCCTCCATAGGAAAGATGAGTAGCTCCCTGCAGCAGTTTACTGCTTGGAACACCTTCCAGACCAGATGGTGTTGGACATGAGTAGAAATTTTCCCAAGCAGCAGATAGAACAAACTTAGTGAAGTAACTTGTTTGATGCATTTAGCACATATTACAGTAGTAGGAAACCTCTGTTAGATCACTTACCTGATTTTATAATGGAATTTCAGAGCTCTTAGGTAAGATCTTATTGAATACTAAAACTTATCCTTTGGGAAAATGAGAAGATTTTAATTTTGATCAATGTTGATGAAAATTTTTGAGGTAGGTATAGACTTGGATTAATCCTCAAATATGCAGTTTAAAAAACATGCAATTTTTGAATTTTCACATCTTAAACAACTTTGAATTTGTTTCAAATAAGGGTACAAATGCAGTCTATCAATTAAAATTGGTAAACTTGCTTATTAAGTCTTTTATAGGGATGCCAGAGTGGCTCAGTGGTTGAGCATCTGCCTTCAGCTCAGGTCGTGATCCTGGGGTCCTAGGATCAAGTCCCACATCAGGCTCCCCATGGGGAGCCTGCTTCTCCCTCTGCCTATGTCTCTGCCTGCCTCTCTCTCTGTCTTATGAATAAATAAAACCTTTTAAAAAAAGTATCTTATAGATCTTTTTCTCTCCTTTTCTCTCTCTCTCTCTCTCTCTCTCTCTGTGTGTGTGTGTGTGTGTGTGTGTGTGTGTGTGTCTGTGTGTGGTTAAAGAATAAATCCTTTATCTTTCCATTTCCCATTGTCTGGATTTTGATGATTATTCAAACTCCTTTATCATGTGTTCTTCAGTGTCCTGTATTTCTTGTAAATCAGTAATTAAACTTAAATAAAGCACTTTAATGATTTTTTAATTGAGTTAATGATTATCTTGGAACTATTGCACTGCAAAGACATTTGGTAAATAGACAATTCTACAACTTGGCAAAATTATAGCATTACAGTATATAATCTCTTAATGAAAAAATTCAAACTAAATGGTTAAAAAGATTGCATTTAAAAAAATAAAAAGACTGCATTTGGTCTATTTTCATATTAGACTTTAATGTGAAGTGGGAAAACTTAAATGGTACATCAATATGACAGTATGTCCTCCTAAACTTGTAACTAAATCTTGTAACTGCTACCGGCAGGTCTTTAGATGAAAAAGTTGAAGATTCACCTGTACAAAATAATGAAGCAGGCAATAATTTACTATAAAGTTGTAAGACATTTTATGGGTTGTGCATGCTATAGATATGGTAGTGCAGATCTCAGGAGAAAGAGTGTTCATGATTTAAGAATGAGTTTTTCTCAGAAATAAGCAGAAATTTGGGAGATGATGTGCAGAGTTGATTTGCCAACTGTCAGTTTACAGCCTTTGTTTTGCACATAATTGAATAACCTGAATTAACAAAACTCCCACCTTTCAGGAGAAGACCAGACTACTCAGTTACATTCATGCTCCCAAAAGAAACAACAGTCTCGTAATTTCATGGAAAATATTCCAGTAAAACCAGTTTTACTAATAGTCATGTTAATTGCAAACATTGCTGAAGCATCCAATTCTTGACTTTGGCTCAGATTACAATATGTACTGTGAGACTGGGCCTTGAAAGGGGCTCCACAATGGATACGGAGTCTGCTTAAGATTCTCTCTCTCTCTCTCTGCCTCCCTATTCCTCACCTCACTCCACCTGCATCTCTCCCCCCACCCAAAGAACAAAAGTTTAAGAATTAGGACTTACTAGTGGATAGAATATTTTTACCACTGTACTACAAAAAGGACTAAATAACCACAAATTTTAAAATTTTAGGTAAAAAAAATGTATGCTTTATACATAAATGTATAGGTTTTTTCATAGATGCAAATAAAGTTATGCACATTTTTACTGTATTTTATTTTTCTCTAGCTTATTGTAAGAATGCGGTAATACATATAACAGCTGTTAGAATATCAGTAAGGTTTCTAGTCAACAGTAGCCTATAAGTTTGGTTTTTTTCTTCCTTCCAAGGGGAGGGAGGAGAGTGTTAGAAGTCATATGTGGATTTCTGACTTCATGTGGGGATTGGCACCCATGACTCCATTTTTTCAAAGGTCAATTAGTTTTATCTTCATGTCACAAACTAGCATAAGAGTAAACTATTGCTGGACTTGGTGTTTTACTGACCAGTTACCAGTGTTATATGTACTTTGAGAAGTTTATTCCAATTATATACAGGTGATTAATGCCATGCAATAAAAGTGATCAGGTAAACATTCATAAAGAGCTCCCAGACTATAGATTTTAAGCCTAAACGAGATGTTCTGACATATTCATAAGTCCTAATTGGAGTACGGGGAGCTTATGGCACCCACAAGGAGGTCTTGAGGACAGGAAGGAGGGTTCTGGCTGCTGGTTGCCTATATATGAAGGGGCAATGGTAGCTCCTTTGAGCTCTTCCTGCAAAAGCTGGTACAGAGGCCTACTGCTTCCCTGGGTTCCCTCTTCCCTGCTGAGATTTAGCAGTTTGAATATTTTTAAGAAAAATATTTTGCTAAGATGAATTTTAAAAAGGGACAAAATGATAAACCTATTTCCTTAACCACTCAGGCGTCTAGAATGGCCTCACCTCCGTTTTCTTGGGTTTGTTTCCAATTGTTAATAAAACATTGGAACAAGAAATCCAATAGAATGATGGGGGGGGGGATGAAGCAAGATCCAAATAATTGGATATCCAGTGCTATTCTGAAAGCCTTGGAAAACTGTCTTATGTTTACGAGAACTTGGTGTCCTCACAGAGTCACCTGTGGTGGCTTCTGGGGAAATCTTCCCTACTCATGTGCATGACATCCAGGTGGCTGTGGGCCTTGCCACCAGTAGAGTACACTGGAGCTGTGCATATGATCTAATGAAACTGACCTAATACAAGAATCAGCTTGACCAATCAAATTGTATATATGAATAAGTTACATGAGGGACTATCAACTGAGAAACTTAGAGAAACCAGTTTAAAGAGAGGATTAGAATGGACTTTAGCAAGAAGCATAGATGTGATTAGAGCCTCTGTAGTCTGACAAGGTCACCTAGTAGCTGATCCCTAGAACCAGCTATTAGCATTACATTCCAAGCCCTGTGTAGTAGGGTAGAGGTTTATGTGGGTCTTTGTTTTCTTAAATCTTGAAGTAATTGGAGTTTGCACTCCTTGTGGCCATAGACCAACCTACAACATTTATTAGTATACTTTAATACTTGAAACAAATTATATCAACAAATTGCAGATAAGCCAATCCACATCAAAATTGTACTATCCAAAAAATTAGCACTATCAATCCTTTAAGGAAGATAGGGAACTCTCACTTGGGAGGTAGGAAGTAGGGATTAAATCTCAGAAGTCCGTTTGGCTTGGTTGCATCAGAATTACTTGCTTAGCTTTTAAAAATCCTTACCTGGTCTTAAACCCAGAGCTCTTACCACAATTGAATCTTTTTTTATATGTATACTTTTTAATTGCAGTTCAATTTGCCGACATATAGTATAACACCCAGTGCTCATCCCAAGTGCCCCCCCTTCAGTGCCCATCACCCAGTCACCCCATCCCTCCACCCACCTCTTCTTCCACTACCCCTTGTTTGTTTCCCAGAGTTGGGAGTCTCTCCTTTTGTCAACCTCTCTGATTTTTCCCACTCATTTTCTCTCCTTTCCCCTATAATCCTTTTCACTATTGTTTATATTCCCTGTACAAGTGAGACCATATAATGATTGTCCTTCTCTGATTGACTTCACTCAGCATAACACCCTCCAGGTCCATCCATGTCAAAACAAATGGTGGGTATTCGTTATTTCTTATGGCTGAGTAATATTCCAATGCATATATAGACCACATCTCCTTTATCCATTTATCTTTCGATAGACACCGAGGCTCCTTCCACAGTTTGGCTATTGTGGACATTGCTGATAGAAACATTGGGGTGCAGGCTTTTCTCTGCATCTGTATCTTTGGGGTAAATTCCCAGCAGTCTAATTGCTGGGTCATACGGTAGCTCTATTTTTAACTCTTTGAGGAAACTCCACAAAGTTTTCTGGAGTGGCTGTACCAGTTCACATTCCCACCAACAGTGCAGGAGGGTTCCCCTTTCTCCACATGTCTCCAACATTTGTTGTTTACTGTCTTGTTAATTTTCCCCATTCTCACTGGTGTGAGGTGGTATCTCATGGTGGTTTTGATTTGTATTTCCCTGATGGCAAGTGATGCAGAGCATTTTCTCATGTGTTTGTTGGCCATGTCTATGTCCTCCTCTGTGAAATTTCTGTGCAGGTCTTTTACCCATTTCGTAATTAGCTTGTTTCTTTGCTGTTGAGTTTAATAAGTTCCTTACAGATCTTGGATACTAGCCCTTTATCTGATATGTCATTTGCAAATATCTTCTCCCATTCTGTAAGTTGTCTTTTAGTTTTGTTGACTGTTTCTTTTGCTCTGCAGAAGCTTTTTATCTTGATGAAGTTCCAATAGTTCAGTTTTGCTTTTGTTTCTCTTGCCTTCATAGATGTATCTTGCAAGAAGTTGCTGTGGCCATGTTCAAAAAGGGTGTTGCCTGTGTTCTCCTCTAGGATTTTGATGGAATCTTGTCTCACATTTAGATCTTTCATCCATTTTATCTTTGTGTATGGTGTAAGAGAATGGTCTAGTTTCATTCTTCTGCATGTAGCTGTCCAATTTTCTCAGCACCATTTATTGAAGAGACTGTCCTTTTTCCAGTGGATAGTCTTTCCTGCTTTGTCAAATATTAGTTGACCATAGAATTGAGGGTCCATTTTTGGGTTCTCTGTTCTGTTCCATTGATCTATGTGTCTGTTTTTGTGCCAGTACTGCACTGTATTGATGATCACAGCTTTGTAGTACAACCTGAAATCTGGCATTGTGATGCTCCCAGCTCTGTTTTTCTTTTCCAATATTCCCCTGGCTATTCGGGGTCTTTTCTGATTCCACACAAATCTTAAGATTATTTGTTCCAACTCTCTGAAGAAAGTCCATAGTATTTTGATAGAGGTTACATTGAACATGCAAATTGCACTGGGTAGTATAGAGATTTTCACAATATTAATTCTTCCATGAGTTTGGAATATTTTTCCATCTTTTCCATCTCTTTATGTCTTTCTCCTTTCTTTCAGAAGTGTTCTAGAGTTTTTTAGGGTATAGATCCTTTACCTCTCTGGCTAGATTTATTCCTAGGTATCTTATGCTTTTGGGTGCAATTGTAAATGGGATTGACTCCTTAATTTCTCTTTCGTTTGTCTCATTGTTGATGTATGGAAATGCCATTGATTTCTGGGCATTGATTTTGTAACCTGCCACATTGCCAAATTACTGTATGAGTTCTAGCAATCTTGGGGTGGAGTCTTTTGGGTTTTCTAGGTACAGTATCATGTCATCTGCAAATAGAGACAGTTTGACTTCTTCGTTGCCAATTTGAATGCCTTTTTGAATGCCTCTTGAATGCCTCTTTTTGTTGCCTGATTGCTGAGGCTAGGATTTCTAGTACTATGTTAAATAGCAGTGGTGAGAGTGGACATCCCTGTCGTGTTCCTGATCTTAGGAGAAAGGCTCTCAGTGTCTCCCCATTGAGAATGATATTTGCTGTGGGCTTTTCGCAGATGGCTTTTAAGATGCTGAGGAATGTTCCGTCTATCCCTACACTCTGAAGAGTTTTGATCAGTAATGGATGCTGTATTTTGTCAAATGCTTTCTCTGCATCTATTGAGAGGATCATATGGTTCTTGTTTTTTCTCTTGTTGATCTGATCTATCACCTTGATTGCTTTATGAGTGTTGAACCAGCCTTGCAACCCTGGGGATAAATCCCACTTGATCATAGTGAATAATCTTCTTAATGTACTGTTGGATCCTATTGGTTAGTATCTTGTTGAGAATTTTTGCATCCATGTTCATCAGGGATATTGGTCTATAATTCTCCTTTTTGGTGGGGTCTTTGTCTGGTTTTGGAATTAAGGTGATACTCGCCTCATAAAACAAGTTTGGAAGTATTCTGTCCCTTTCTATCCTTCGGAACAGCTTTAGTAGAATAGGTTTTGTTTCTTCTTTAAACAGTTTGATAGAATTCCCCAGGGAAGCCATCTGGCCCTGGACTTTTGTGTCTTGGGAGGTTTTTGATGACTGCTTCAATTTCCTCCCTGGTTATTGGCCTGTTCAGGTTTTCTATTTCTTCCTGTTCCAGTTTTGTTAATTTGTGGTTTTCCAGAAATGTGTTTTTCCTTCTAGATTGTCTAATTTATTGGTGTATAGCTGCTCATAATATGTTTTTAAAATAGTTTATATTTCCTTGGTATCGGTTGTGATCTCTCCTCTTTCAGTCATGATTTTCTTAATTTGTCTTTTTCCTTTTTAATAAGGCTGTCTAATGGTTTATCTGTCTTATTCTTTCAAAGAACCAACTCCTGGTTTTGTTGATTTGTTCCACAGTTCTTCTGGTCTCTATTTCATTGAGTTCTGCTCAAATCTGTATTAACTCTCTTCTTCTTAATGTAGGTTTTCTTTGCTGTTCTTTCTCCAGTTCCTTTAGGTGCAAGTTTTGCTCGTGTAAGTTTTTTCCAATTCTTTGAGGGATGCTTGTATTGTGATGTATTTCCCTCTCAGGACTGCTTTTGCTGTATCCCAAAGATTTTGAACGGTTGTATCTTCATTTTCATTAGTTTCAATGAATCTTTTTAATACTTCTCTAAGTTCCTGGTTGAGCTATTCTTCTTTTAGCGGGATGCTTTTTAACCTCCACGTGTTTTAGTTTCTTCCAAACTTCTTGTGATTGAGTTCTAGTTTCAAAGCATTGTGGTCTGAAAACATGCAGGGGACCATCCTAATCTTTTGGTATTGGTTAAGACCTGATCTGTGACCCAGTATGTGGTCTATTCTGGAGAAAAAGCTCCACATGTACTTGAGAAGAATGTGTATTCAGTTGCGTTTGGATGCAAAGTTCTGTATATATCTGTGAAATCCATCTGGCCCAGTGTATCATTTAAAGCCCTTGTTTCTTTTTGTTTCTTTGATGATGTTGTGCTTAGAAAATCTGTCATTTACAAAAGTGCTGTGTTGAAGTCTCCTACTATTAGTGTATTATTATCTAAGTATGTCTTTACTTTGGTTATTAATTGATATACTTGACAGCTCCCACATTAGCAGCATAAATATTCATGATTGTTAGGTCGTCTTGTTGCTTAGACCCTTTACATATAATATAGTGTCCCTCTTCATCTCTTACTACAGTTTTTGGGATAAACTTTAATTTATCTGATATGAGGATTGCTTGCTATTCCAGCTTTCTTCTGAGGACCATTTGAATGGTACATAGTTCTCCAACCTTTCATTTTCAGGCTAGAGGTGTCCTTATGTCTAAAATGAGTCTCTGGTAGATAGCAAATAAATGAGTCATGCTTTTTTATCCAGTCTGATACCCTGCATATTTTGATGGGATCATTTAGCTCATTCATGTTCAGAGTAACTATTGAAATATATGAATTTAGTGTCATTGTAATACCTATTCAGTCCCTGTTTTTGTGGATTATTTCTTTGAGCTTCCTCTTTCTTTTACAGAGTCCCCCTTAATATTTCTTGTAGAGCTGGTTTGGTGGTCACATATTCTTTCAGTTTGTGCCTATCTTGGAAGCTCTTTATCTCTCCTTCTATTCTGAATGAGAGCCTTGCTGGATAAAGTATTCTTGGCTGCAGGTTCTTCTCATTTAGTTCCCTGAATATATCCTGCCAGCCCTTTCTGGCCTGCCAGGTTTCTGTGGAGAGGTCTGCTGTTAGTCTGATATTTCTCCCCATATAAGTTAAGAATCTCTTATCTCTTGCTGCTTTAAGGATTTTCTCTTTATCTTTGGAATTTGCAAGTTTCACTATTAAATTCGAGGTATTGAACAGTTTCTATTGATTTTGGTGGGGGGACCTCCTATGTCCTGGATCTGAATGCCTGTTTCCATCCCCAAATTAGGGAAGACCTCAGCTATGATTTGTTCAAATATGCTTTCGGGCCCTCTGGCCCTCTCGGTGTTTTCTGGAACCCCAGTTATATGTAGATTTTTCCTTCTGAGGCTATCATTTATTTATCTTTTTTTAAAAGATTTTATTTATTTATTCACAATAGAGAGAGAGAGACAGAGGCAGAAACACAGGCAGAGGGAGAAGCAGGCTCCATGCAGGGAGCCCGATGCGGGACTTGATCCTGGGTCTCCAGGATGGCACCCTGGGTCAAAGGCAGGCGCCAAACCGCTGTACCACCCAGGGATCCCCCTCATTTATTTATCTTAACCTTTCCTCATGGTCTCTTAATTGTTTTTCTCTTTTTCCCTCAGTTTCCTTCCTTGCTGTCAACTTGTCTTCTTATGTTGCTACTCTTTCTTCTACCTCATTAACCCTTGTTGGGAAATCCAGTTTGGATTGCATCTCATTTAATTGATTTTTAATTTTGGCCTGATTAAATCTAAATTCTGCAGTCATGAAGTCTCTAGAATCCTTTATGCTTTTTTCTAGAGCCACCAGTAGCTTTATAATTGTGTTTCTGAATTGGATTTCTGACATCAAATTTTAATCCATATTCTGTAACTCTGTGGCAGAGATTACTGTTTCTGTTTCTTTTGTGGTGAATTCTTCCTTCTAGTCATTTTGCTCAGTGCAGAGTGGCTGTATGAGTGGGCTGAGTAAAGAATATCAACCATGGCCTAAGTAAATTCACCCTAGATGATTCTGATGAGGTCAGAGACTAGAAATTGAAAACAAAGGTCAGAAGAAAATAAAAGGAACAATAAAGTGAAAAACAAATTTTAAAACAAAGTAGTAAAAAATAAAAGGCCAACAATCTCAAAAAAGAAAAAAGCAAAAGTAAAGAGGAAAAAAGGATAAAAGAAAAAAAGGTGGAGGGAGACTGGGAGATGGTGATGTTGAAGAAGTTGTAGTGGAGGGAGAATATAGTCTACCTGAGGGGTGCTAGAGGGTGATGCTGTTGGTTCTGAGTGCATTAAGTTCTGTATGTTAGAAGCAGCTCAGTTCCAAATTTATATAAACCAGCAGTACTTGTCGAAGGGCCCAACATTGACCACCAAAACATAAATGAGATAAAAGAGGGGGCAGAATGGGAATGAAGAGAGAATATAACCTCACAGAATGAACCAGCATGGTATACCACGGGATTCAGGGTGTATACTGGTCATGTTTTAGAAAGTATTAACTTTTGCCATTGTAGAACAAAATGAGGCAGAGAAAACGAAAACCACAAAACAAAAAGAACTTTTCTCATATATCTCCCAAAATTAAATTGAATATGTTGAAGGGAATCTATAAGTGGAAAATATATCTAAGACATGTAATTGTAGAAATATGAGCATCAAAAAGGAAGAAACTTAAAACTGAAGAGCTGGGTAAAATATTGTAGTTAAGGTGGGAAAAGAGAAAATTGGAAAATTTTAGTCTGATACAAAAACGAGGAGAAAAAGGGGGGACCCTCTAGTTCGTTATAATATAAATCCTTCACCTCCCCTGGAGCTTTCCAGGGTGTTTGGTCAAGAACTTGCTCTTCCCCTGCTCTTCCAGCTGGTCTTCTGGGGGAGGGGCTGCTGTGCTGACTTTCAGGTGTGTGCACCTGGAGAGATGCCCTGCCCCCCCACCCCCAGCGGGTGTCAGGCTCAGTGGGAGCTGTTTACCGCGTGAGGCCCCTGTTCCTTGGCGGCCTGCTCTGTCCCAGGCACAGGGTGACACCAGGAGGAACAACAACACCGGCAGTGGCTGGGTCTCCAGCTCTGGAGTCAGCCCCCCCAGTAACTACTGCAGCTCCCAGTTCACACTGGCCTAGATGCTCCAGGGCTGGGGGACACTGATCTGCACAGCTTGGGGGAGACCAGCAGCAGGAGCGTCCTCGCTGTCCTGTGCCCTCCCTACCGCCACCTGTCCCAGGGGGAGCACAGGATCCTGGGCTGTGTCCCCTGGTGCCCTGGGATCCGGGGCCTGTGCTGCTGGCATCATGCTCCCGGGGCCACAGCCCCTGAAGGCAGCAGGCGCAGCCCCCTCCGCCCGGAGCCCCCGCCTGACCGACCGGCTTCTCCCGAGGCCCCACGGGGCGCTCCAGCCCTTTACCGAGCTGGTCCCGCGGTGCGTGGCGCGCTCTCCCCAGGCACACCTTTCTCTGTCTTCCTGGGAGACTGGAGGCTCCAATGCCCCTCCTGCAAATCTTCCCAAGTTCTCTGCTGAGCGCCTTTCTGTCCAGGAAGAATCTGGTGTGGATTTTTAAAGTTCCCACTTCCCCAGGTCTGGGCCTTCCTGTCCTGGAGGCTCTCACCGCCCCCCCCCCTTAGCCCAGCTCCTTGTGGGGCCCTCCCCCACTAGATTCTTTTTTATTTTATTTTTTTTCCACCTTCCTACCTTGTTTGAAGCAAAAACTCTTCTCAATGTAGTGTTCCGGCTCTTCTCTCTTTAAATCTCAGGTCCAATTCACAGGTGTTCAAGATGGTTTGGGTGGTTTGAAAGTTATCTAGGTAAGTCGGTGGGGCCAGGTGACTTGGGGACCCTACTCCCCCACCATCTTGCCCCCTAGACCACAGTTGAATCTTGAATCCGAGAAATAGGAAATCTTCTTAGACCAATAATAAAAAGTTGGATTTGGAATCCAATATCTTACAGTAGAAAAGCCTAAGACCATATGGTTTCATTAGTGAATTATACCAAATATTAAAGACAAGATTTAGGGGATCCCTGGGTGGCGCAGCGGTTTAGCACCTGCCTTTGGCCCAGGGCACGATCCTGGAGACCCGGGATCGAATCCCACGTCGGGCTCCCGGTGCATGGAGCCTGCTTCTCTCTCTGCCTGTGTCTCTGCCCTCTCTCTGTCTGTGTGTGTGACTATCATAAATAAATAAAAATTAAAAAAAAACATTTTAAAGACAAGATTTATCAAAATCTTACAAATAATGGAATAGAGGGAACATATTCAGAATCATTCCATGAGGCTAGTAGTACTATCCTGCTACCAAAGCAGATTAAAAACAATTGAAGAACATTTAAAAGGTCCAGTTTGTTCAATATAAGTATTGCTACTCTGTAAGTATTGCTATTCTTCTGACATTCATTTGAATGACAAATATTTCTCTATCCTCTCGGGCTCAATCGGCAGTTGTCTTTAGGTCTAAAATGAGTCTCTTGTAGGCAGCATTTAGATGTTTTTTTTTCAATCCATTTTGACACCCTATACCTTTTGATTGGAGCATTTAGTCCATTTAAAGTGATTGTTGATATGTATTGCAATTTTATTCTTGTTGCTGGATTTTTTTTTTTTTATCCTCTGTCATTTTTGTTCCCCTTTGCACTCAAAGTCCTCTTTACATATTTTTTGCGGGGCTGGGTTAGTGATCTTAAACTCCTTTTAGTTTTCATTTGGGAAACTTCTCTTTTATTCTGAATTATACAGCCTTGTTGGATAGAGTATTCTAGCCTATAGATTTTTTTTTTCCCCTTTAAGCACTTTGAATATATCCTTCCCCTTCTGGCTTGCCTATTTTCTGTTGAAAAACCTCCAGTTAGCCTTATGGATTTTCCTTTGTAAGTTAAGGATTTCTATTGTTTTGCTGATTTTAAGACTTTGTTTTCATTATTACTATATTTTGCAATATAATTACAGTATGTCTTGGTGTTGGCATGCTTTTATTGATTTTGATGGAAGTTCTCATTGACTCCTGGATCTGGATATCTGCCTCTTCCCCCAGATGAGGGAAGTCTGGTCCTATAATTTCCTGACATAAATTTTGTTGCCTTTTCTCTCTTCTTTTGGAACATTTATAATATGAATTTTACTATGTTTGATGGAGTCACTGAGTTTCCTAAGAATATTCTCATATTCCATAATTTTTCTTTTTTTTGTTACCTTCATTATCTTCTATTTTGTCTTCTAGGTTACTAACTTGTTCTTTTGCTTCTTCCAGTACACTGTTCATTACATCAAGCCTGTTTCCAATCTTTTTTTATTGCATTCTTCATCTGATTCTTTAATTTCTTATCTCGGTGGTAATGGTCTTCCTGATGTCCTCTTTTCTCAAGCCCAGTGAGTATCTTTATGATTGTTGCTTTAAATTCACCATCAGGCATGTTACTTATATCTGTCTGGTTAGATCTCTGGCCATAACCTTACCTAGTTCTTTTATTTATGGTAATTTCCTCCATCTTGGCATTTTTGAGTTAGAAAAGCCAGTTATGTCTCCTGCTTCTGAAAGTAATGGCCTTATAAGACAAGGTCATGAAATGCTCAGGGCCTGGTGCTTTAAGGAGTGTCTCCAGTGTGTGCTGCATGGGCTCTACTGTTGTTTTGTGGCTGCTTTGTCCTTCAGGCCAGTTGTCTGTAGAGGCTCTTATTGTGTATTATGGACAGTGTTTGGTCCCTGGCCAGAATGTGATGAGTTTTAACTGTGCTCTGGTCCATTTGTGAAAGGAGACCTGACACCAACTCTCCCAGAACTGAGGCTCTGCAGAACTCTGGTTGGGTGATGTGGCGTAGGCAGGGGCTTGTGATGGTCAAATAGGGGAGGGCCCTGCTGCACTGGGAATGAAGTAAGCTTGATTGAGAAGGAAGTTCCAGGGGAGTGTGGGGGGAGGGGCTTGGCAACAATAAGTGAGGCAGCCATGGTGCTGCGTTGCTTCCCTTAAGTGGCTCTGTGTTTATACTGACGTCTAGAAGGGGAAGTAGCGCCAGCCAGCGTCCATCCCAGGGATACTCTCCCAGAAGAGTGCATAATCTCCCCACTGTAATTCCCTGCCTGCTCCCACCTCTCACCCCCTCTAACCCCCCTTCCTCAAATTACTGTTTCCATTCACCATGTTATCTGCCCCCAGGTGGTTTGCTTTCTTTCCAGGAGCAGGGCAGTACTTTCAGGACTCTATCCCAGCCAAGCTTGCTGACCTTTAAAACTCCAGATGTCTTCCATGAATAAATAAATACAATTATTAAAATAGTTAAAATAAAAAAAAATTCCAGGATGTGAGACTCACTCATTACAAGAATTCTTGAAATTCAGCCCCTCTTGTTTTCCAAGCCATTGGATTTGGGAAAATGTCCTTCTTGTGTGTTACACTGTGTGCTTGGTTCTCCTGCCTTTCTCTGTGACCATAGCTCCCTCCTCTCTGCAGCGCTGGGGATCTGCTTCTCCCATAAACTAAGTCCCTGCCCTTCCTACCTTTGATGTGGCCTCTTTTTCTTTTAGTTGTGAAGGTGGTTCTGTCCATCTTCAGGTTAATTTCTGGAGTATTTAGAATGACTTGATTTCTAGCTGTATTCCTGGGACCAGACCAACCCAGTGTTCTCCTACTCTGCAGTTCTCTTTGATTCCAAAACTCCTCTATATGTTACATAGTGATTCGTGTATTCTGTAACTGTCTATACTTCTCTACATTCATTAGTAACTGTTCTCTACAGAAGTCTCTTATTTAATGTTGCAGTAGTATTTCTAAATTCTAGTGGTTCAATTTTTAGCTATCTTAATACATTGGTTCCAATACTTTAGGGCACAGGTGAATTTCATTTTAAAACTTAATTCCATTGGTTGTGTTGCCTCTTTTTAAATGACTTTAGTATGAGGCATTACATCTTCCTGTTTCCTATTAGCACTTTCAAATGCTAATCCCATGAAAGGATTTGTTCTTTGTACTTTTGGAGAGAGTGAAATGTAGGGGAAAAAATTTAAACTGGAAGAAGTATGATTCTTAACACTTTAAGAAAACTAGTTAAACTTCTCTGGCCATGAGGTCAAGTGATTGAAAAGATATGTGGAGACTACAAAATCTTCCTACTTGCTGTGTTACCAGAAAAACCTCTAATATGTAATCTTACTAATGAGTGTAATGGAAACTGTATTATTTGTTTGCAGCATGCATAATTATAACTCTTGAAGATATAAATACCCAGGCATTAGTTCAAACATTTAAATATGAAACTAAGAGTAATCATTTTTCCAATGGAAGTACCTCATTGCAAAGGCAGCAATTTGGATTGAAATGGCAATAAACTGAAAACTGCTATACATACCTGGGCATTATAGGATTTGTATTAGAATTTTGTTTTTCATTTTTTTTTTATCTTTGAGTTTCTCTAAAAGTTTGGTGAATTAAAGTGGATTTAATTTAAAAGGACTTTATTAGTTTCTGAATCTTTGTGAATTAAGTAACATACAAAAATATAGACAAATTAGCCTAAAATACTTTGATACCTTCTTTTCATTGCTATAATCGTTAATACTTAGATTATCAAGTGAAGAAGAGAACACTTGGTGTCAGCCAATCAAGTAAAAGGGGTTAAAAATTTCAAAATACTCTGAACCAAAATAAGTACTACTGAGGATATTACCAGTTACATTAGCTAATGCACCTTAAATGGTATAATTAAATCAAAAGGAGAGATTAACACACTACACTTGTAGAGAAGCTTATAGAACAGAGAATAATCAAATGTTTGAATATAGTGAATACACAGTATTGGAACCTTATTTTTTCAAATTTCTGTATGTTTAAAGAAAAATTTCTTAGAGTAAATTAGTGTAGACTTCAGATCATTTTATTGTCATAAGGATATCTAACTCTTTACGTATAGAAGATTAAACACCACTCACCTGAATGTTTAGTCAGTGAGAATGTTAAGCATTCTTCTGTAAATTGGAACACTACAGGAGTGCATTGCAAATTTTTCTCTGGGCTAAGTAGGCACTTGATAAGCATTTTCAGCATTTCTAGAAATCCCTTGAGTATGTATCAATCAGGCCTGGAAAATGGTTTTCTTAATTGCAGGTTCTCATGGCTCTTTAAAAATACTTCCACTATCTTAATCTGTAAATATAAAGACTATTCTTAAAAGAGTGTTTGTGCCTTCTTTAAAACCAAGAGTCATAAAATCTTATAAGAACATCACAAAAACATTCTATAAAATAATTTTCTTGGGGCACCTGGGTGGCTCAGTTAATTAAGTGTCTGACACTTGATTTCAGCTCAGGTCTTCATCACAAGGGCATGAGATTGAGCCCTGTGCTGGGCTCCATGCTCCATGTGGGCTCTGCTTGAGATTCTCTCTCTGCCCCACTCACAAGTGCACATTCTCTCTCTCTCAAAATAAACAGAATCTTTAAAAAATTGTTTTTATTTTTGAGCAATGAATAATTTCATGTTACATATTACTATGGTGGATCATTAACAATGAAGCATAACACTATTCACAAGCTTCATTAAATAACTAGAATACATAAAATTCTCATGTTATATTCAGTAGTTCATAATTTTAGTTTGTTTAAAAATAGTGTTGCAAGTGCTCTTAGATATCCTCTATTCTAATCTCTAAAATCGTAGATGGAGTAAATGACTCTGGGAGAAATTAAATTACTTTCCCAAATTCTTGCTAAGACTTGAACCAGATCTTTGGGCTAGTTCATTACCTCTCTGAGAATATGTAACAATAAATATAAAAGTTGCAAGATCTAAGGCACATTGAATGCTCAGGCATGTTTGCACCTTTTTTTTTTTTTTTTAATGAAAACTACCTATCCTTAGAGGAGTCCATTATAGCCTATAGATATTGGTGAATTAGAACAAAATGTTTAACAATGACACGTAGGAAGTGAGTCCTATGAGCTCAAATTCCACATGGGAAGTTGTCTAACCAAAACCAAATATATAAATGAGGAAAAACCTGACTCTACTGTGAAGCATTTCTAGGTGTATTAAATGGAAGTGTCCGTACAGATTTTATGGACTATAAGTGATGGTGAGAGGAAGCCTCATCTATAAGCACCATGGGTGTAGCAATTGAAGTGCTATTTGTATATATAAGAAAGGATTAAGACCTTTCAGTGATACAAATAAGGCTTAACATCTTTATATTACAGCATAGTTCAGGATAGAGGAAGACTATCCCAATCAGAAGATTAATATAATCTGGGTTTAGGAGATAGGTAATATTGACCTGAATTAACAAAGATTATTTTCCTAGCAACTTGATTCCTCCTCCTGCCCCCACACCCCACTAGATCCTTAGTGTGGACATCCAGCTGTTTCATTAAATTGTCAAGGGTTTCCTTTTTCCAAAAAGGCCAAACCAACTCTGGCTAGGCAGAAAGTTATTTTGGCAATATATTGGTTACCCACAGATTCAATAGGAAGGCTCCAAGAACAAAGCTTGGCAAAGAGAAGCCAAGGCAGGAAGAACCAAAGTAATGTCAGCAGAATCCTCAGGTGAGGTCACCATATCCTCAGTGCTGCTGGGCCCTCCAATCTCAGGAAACTTGGATTTGACCATGAGGATGTGATAGGAAACTGGGGGAAACCAATTACTGATCACTTAGAAGATAGTAAAATAAGACTTAATGTCATTAGTATGGGCTCACACACCATACTTTAACATTTTAATGGTCACACAACTTGTTTTTGCTTGCCTGAGAATGTTTCAAGTTGCTAAAGATCCAGTGGAGTTCATTACTTTCCTCCTCCAAGTTCTATCAGTAGGATGTAATTTATCCGAGGAATATCCAAACCAACACTGTGGCATGCACAAGGAGTGTTGATAAAGAAGTGGAATATAAAGGGTATGTGGTTCTACAGTTTGCAGATGAAGGTATTAGGATGTAAATAAATGGAACATCTTTTTTTTTTTTTTGGAACATCTTTTAATTTCAAAAATCTGTAGTCTCAATTCTGCCTTTGCATCTTTAAGCCTGAAGTTTTTCTCAATGGTTATTTTAAAGACTTGGGACTTAATTGGGTTTAGAGTTTTTCCAATTAAAACTGTAAATTTTCTGAAACAAGTACCCTATAGCTCAGTGGGTTAAAAAAAGTAAGCAGTTATTACTATTCATGATTCTAGTACTCAGTTATGGTCTCAGCTAAGCTCACTCCTGTTTTTATCGGACAGACAGATCCTCCACTTTGCTGGGGTGCTCTGTGTGAGAGTCAGCTGGACAGTAGACTGATCTACACTAGCTTTGGCTGGGGGCAGTTGGGGTAACTATTTATTTTAACTTTTTAATTATTAGTGGGCTACTTCATGTTTGTTTATGTGGTAATAGCAGATTCCAAGAGTAGTACTTGGACTCTTGAGGCCTAGGCTTAAAGCTGCCCAACTGTTTTTCCAATGAGAGACTGAATATGGCAAAGGGAAAATTGGCAGACTATGTACAAAAACAGTATTCTGACCCACAATCTGTAGTAACCCATTCAGGAAGCTAAACAGTACCCCTAACCCCTGTAACAATCAGCCCTAAGTGGCTAAGATTTGAATAAGAACTGGCTGCTTCCCTAATTTTTGTTCTAAATTCCAGCTGGAAAAAGCCAAATATATACCCTTAGCCAATAACCTAGAATGTCATAACTTCCGGTTAGCCTGCTTATGGTTTCCCCATGCCAGCAGCCCCTAATCAGTAAATACCTGAAACCTTTCCCAGTGACCATTCCCCCTATACACGCTATAATGCTTTCTTCCTCATCAGCCTACCTTGGAGTCTTTGCCAAAACACAAGTAATGATGGCGGACTCCTTTACTACAGAAAGTTTTGAATAAATAGTTTTAGCTTGTCATTTAGGGAGTCCTCCCATATTTCCATGCCATCATGTTCTTTTGGCCAAATTAAGTCCTAAAAGCCAGATGAATTCAAGAAGTGGGGAAAGAAGTCCCATCTCCATGGAAGGCGTTGCAAAGTCACATTGTAGGATAAGACATGGATATATGGAAGGGATATTTTTGCAATCAATCATTTAGCCATTGTGAGTAAAGAATTTTCATTCAAGTAATAATGCATTCTTTTTGTCTCCATTTTAACGTTCCAATTAAGGGGAGACAAAGGTGAAACTGCTTTCCGTATTTAGTGTTTTAAGAATTAGTTTCACATTAATGAATCAGTAAGTTCTGTAGTAATGCTTCCCTCTTTTTTCTTTAGTAGTTCCCTTAAATTTACTTTCTGAGAAAAAAGTATTCTCTGCAAAACTCATTCTCAGTGCATTTAAAACCATGAACAACATGCATTAAAAAGCAATGTCAGGTTATTGTTAATTCGTAGGAGGCTTTGCTGCAATCAAACTTCATTTCAAGGCCTTCTGACATATTCCCTAATAGACTGCCCTTTTCTGTTTGTAGCACAGATTTTTATACCCTTGAACTGTCAGCATCTTACAGCACACTTTGATTCTGAGCTTTCTGGTGTGCGTGTGTGTGTGTGTGTGTGTGTGTGCGTGTGTAGAACTAAAAACTTCACTTAGCAATTTTCTTACTGGGTTACATGCGGCACTTACAGCCAGAATCAGGGAGACCATTTTCTGACTGATTTGAAAAGCTATGAGGAAAAAAATCTGAAGAAACAATACATCTGTACAAATTCTTCCTTAATTGTCCATGTCCAGTTAAACTTCAATGGAATAACTGCAAATCTTTCAAAATTCTATGCCTCAGTAGAGACATTAGTCTATTTCTGACAAAATGAGATGCTGTTTTCCCAAACTCATCAAATAACATTGTTTATATATAGGCATCCTATATTCACAAAACTCCTAGAGTTTCTGGTAATTTGGTTAAAGTAATTAACAGTAAACATTCTTATGCATAAAGTATTTTTCTCTGGGGGAGGATCAGAATGGAAATCTGCTAGCAGAAGGTATAAACAAAACACAAAATTGCTGAAATTAACTATAAATTCTAAGAATCTGAGAAGACAGGAGTTTGGTGTGTCACATACTCTGAATGTGAAGTTTACCATGAAGAAAATGTGATTATTTCAACCCTAATCACTTTAAGGCTAGTTCTCCTATAACCTGTGAACATTTAACCTTAGGAGCATAATCTTACATGAATTTGAAAATATTTCTCTGCCAGAGATAATTTTAAGAAAAATAAAGTAGGCAAAGGGGCTTAAGAAATACAAAATTCCGGTTATAAAAGTCTCATGGATGAGACTTATTATATCATAGGGATATAATCAATCAATCAAGTGACAGATGGTAACTATACTTTGTATGGTGAGTATTGCATAGCATATAGAATTATGAAATCACTGTTGTGCACCTGAAACTAATGTTAACTGTATATCAACTATATTTTTGTCTATACATTTAAAAAAAAAAACAATAGCAAAAACTCAATCTCAGGTAAGTTCAGAGAAGTGCCAACTTTCTGCCCTTTTAGACACTTTGAAAGCACACTGTATGAAAGCTTCAACTCAGGCAGGTACAACCATATCCTGGCAGCAGGACTCTGCTAACTTTCAATTCAGTCAGGTGACATAATCTTTAAATGGCTACATCAAGGAGAAATTAGAATCCTAAGCACAAGTTACCAGAGTGTTTAGCGAGATGGTGAAGTTATTTCCTATTCAAGGACGGGGGTGCATATCAATATTACTAGTTAATTCATTCATTCTTAAACACTTCATTTCTCTGAAAATCTTCCTTTGAATATCCATTATAAAAAATAGAAAAAATATATAAATGCAAATTAAGAAACACCTGAAATAATAGCCAATGTAAGAGATGAGGTGATAGCTCAATTTGATTTCGATTTGCATTTTCCTGATTAGTGATGTTGAGCATCTTTCTATCTGTTGATCATTTGTGGATTATCTTTGGAAAAGTGTCTATTCAGATGGTCCTGACTCTTGCAGTTTTTTGCTATTTGAGTTCTTAAAGTATGTACTTCAAATTTTAAATCTCATGATTTAAAGTATTTTCTCCCATGAGTAGGTTCCTTTTTCATTTTGTTGGTTTCCTTAGCTGTGCAGAGGCTTTTTAGTTTGACCTAGTTCTGCTTGTTTCTCTGCTTTTGTTGCCTTTGCTTTTGGAGTCAGATCCCAAAAATTATTACCAAGACCAATGTCAGGCAGCTTACCACCTGTGTTTGTTTGTTTTCTCCCCTTGGTTTTGAGTCTTATGTTCAAGCCTGTAATCCATTTTGAGTTTACTTTTTTGTATGATGTGAGACAGTGGTCCAATTTCATTCTTTTGCATGTAGCACTCTGGTTTTCCTGAGACTGTCCATTCCGTATTGTATACCTTTGCCTCTTTTGTCATAAGTTGGCCATATATGGCTGAGTTTATTTCTGGGTTCTCTATTCTCTTCCATTGACCTCTGTTTTTTTGATGCCAGTACCATACCGTTTTGATTACTATAGCTTTGTAAAGTAGTTTGAAATCAGGGAGAGTGTTAACCTCTAGTTGCCCCCCAACCCCAAGATTGCTTTAGCTATTTGGGAACTTTTATGGTCCCATTTGAATCTTAGGATTTTTCTATTTTGGTGGAAAATGACATTGGAATTTTGATAGGAATTGCACTGAATTGGTAGACTGCATAGGGTAGTAATGAGCATTTTAACAGCATTCTGATCTATAAGCATATAATATTTTTACTTGTGACTTCTTCAGCTTTAGTTTCTTATTCTCTTAAGTATATAGGTCTTTCACTTCTTGTTAAATTTTTTTAAGTATTTTGGATTAAATTGTAAATAGGATTGTTAATTTTTGACAGATTCATTTTTATACACTGATTTTTGTATTTCTATCCTGCAACATTACTGAATTTGTTATACAAATATTTTGGTTGAGTATTCAGGGATTTCTATATATAACATATTATCTGCAAATAATTAGTTTTATTTCTTGGAGATTATTTCTTAAGCCTATGTTCAGCTTTTATTGAAATTAACTATTTATGTAAAACATTTAATTTTTGTCAGAGCAAATATTCTACTTGTTAAATGTATAAACTTTTTCAGAATAATTAAATCTAGCAATCTCTGTAGGTTTCTGTTTTGGAATTATGATTTACTAGCACAAACAAAATTCATGCACCCTCTATTTTCCTTGAGGTTTACTGTTTTACATTTAGATTCTTAAAAGCCTAGGACTTACCTCTGAGATTCCCTTTCTCAAACACCTGTTAATTTTTTTTAACTCCCCACTGAGTATCATTAACTAAATAGTCACAAGCACAAAATTTAGCAGCAGTCAGGCATGATTAATACAAGTTAATACACATCCAAGTAATATAACACTAAAGCATATTCTTCCCAGTAAAGAACTGGGCTTATAATGTGAGAAGCATGAGCTATTTTGTCATTCAAAGTTGAAACATTGAATTACTTCTAGTGAAATACATTGCAATTGTATTATGCCAACTCAAGCCTTGATATGAAATGAAACAGTGACATGATAAAGATGTTCAATAAGAAAGCAGTAACTCCTACAAATTTACACAAAGATTAAATTTAGAAGAGTCAGAACCATGTTTAACTTCCTGAAATTTTGTGAGCATCTGAATGGGATTCTAATTTTGTGTAGTCACTCCAAATCTGTACAATGCCTGAGGCAAGTGGCATACCAATATGTTATCTAGCTAAGCATATACTAATACTACAGTGTTATGTAGCCTTAAAAAATCCTTCTGGGGCACCTGGGTGGCTCAGTCAGGCGGTGGATTTGGCTCATGTTGTGATCTCAGGGAAGTGGGATCAAGCCCCTCACCAGGCTCCATGCTCGGTAGAGCATTTACTTGAGATTACTTCTCCTTCTCTCTGCTACCCTCACCCCCATATGTGCCTGTTCTCTCTAAAGTAATCTTTAAGTAAATAGATTTCTTTCTGGGTGTCTATATACTTTTCCTGATGATAGTACTGAAAACCTGTGTTTCCATACTACCATTTTCTCTTGGCGTTCCTTTTTATTTGGCTATCTTTATCCTACATGTTGTTATTTTTGTTTTGCTTTGTGTGTGTGTGTGTGTGTGTGTGTGTGTGTGTGTGTGTGTGTGTTTAGGATGTTATTTATTTGACAGCACAAGTAGGGGGAGTAGCAGGCAGAGGGAGAGGGAGAAGCAGGCTACCCACTGAGCAGGGAGCCTAGTGTGGGACTTGATCCCAGACCCTGGGAATATGACCTGAGCTGAAGGTAGATGCTTAACCCACTGAGCCGCCCAGGTGCCCCCTTACTTCTATAAGATGAACTTCATTTCCCAGATTTCTAGCTTTCATCTACCAGCTTGTCCTTGTTTCTGTATTCTGCTTGAACAATCCAAATACATCTGAAGCATTGAAAGCAGTTGAAATTAAATACAAATATATACTAATAGCTTTAGAAGACTAGTGGTCTGTGTTGTGACAGCAAAACTGATTTCTGCTCTTGTAAAGGACGAGGAAGACATGTACCTGTCTACCAAACTGGATAAATATGTTGCAAGTCTGAGGAAACTCTACAAGTCCAGACTGCTCTAATAGCTGAGAAACTAGGAAATATGAATGAGTGAGTGAATGGTGTAGACCTGGATCTTAAAGATAGATGATTCTTTCATGTTTTTCATGCCTTGAGTCAGACCACATAGCTACTTTCAAAGATAAGCCGTTTCAGGTTTCACTATGCTTAAAGAACTGTGTTCCTTGGTGTTATGGGCACAAGATATCTGAATGCAATAGACTGCTTCCATCAACTGGAACTGTTAAACAATTTCTCCATAGATGGAATATTTTCATGTTTGGACTATATTTGGGAAGACCATTCACATACAGTATAGAAAGGTAACTATTAACTTATTTACAGAAAAGAAAGAAATAATGAAGTCTGGAATTCCTCTTCCCACCAACCTTGATTTATATTCTGCAACTAAAATGAACTTCATATAGTTCGAGATGTGCATGCTTTAAGGCCAAGAATTTTGACACTTCCTTCTTGAGACTATTTGAGTGAGGACCATGGTGTACTCCTTATCCATTTTCCCTAAAGAGCTCTTAATTCAGGAAAAGTGTCAGGGTTCAGCACTCAGTCTCATAATTCCTAAAAGACTGGTCTCAGTCTAGTTTTCAGGATGCTTTTAGAGGCCTAGATACTTAAAAATTACAACTTTATCTGAGCCTTTGAGAGAGGGATCCAGGTTTTGTGGTAGATCAATCAATTCAGGTTGCACAGATTTATTACCTTGGACAAATCATTTAATTTCTTTAAAGCAGATTTCTCATTGGCAAAATGGTGATTATACCATGATGTCTATAAATAGCACTGATGAAAATCCCAGATATGTAATAGGTCCTCAAACAGAACTTTTCAAGAGTTTATTATAGAAGCCAGGAATAATCCGGTAGAGAACAAAACATCAGGACAGCTTTAAGGTAAAAGAGATCCTGAAGGAACTGCCCCACCTTAGAAATGATAACTATCGGGCAGCCTGGGTGGCTCAGCGGTTTAGCTCCTGCCTTTGGCCCAGGGTGTGATCCTGGAGACCCGGGATCCGGTCCCCACATCGGGCTCCCTGCATGGAGTCTGCTTCTCCCTCTGCCTGTGTCTCTGCCTCTCCCTCCCTCTCTCTGTCTCTCTCTCTCTTTCTCTCTCTCTATCTCTGTCATGAACAAATAAGTAAAATGTTGTGTTAAAAAAAAAAAAAAAGAAATGATAACTATCTGCAAGATCACTTTTCTCAGGGACTTGGGCTGGCAGCTCCCTCTGCCTGGAGAGGTTTTTCCCTAGGATTATTACATAGTACTCCTTGTTCGGGTTTCTGCTCAAATGTCACCTCAGAGAAGCTCTTCCAATACTTAGTTCCCTGACTGCTTTATTTTTTTCCTCATTGCATATTATGCTGAATACTTATGTGTTTTCTACAGAATGTAAATCTCTGAACATAAACACTGTGTTTCTAAACTTAATAACTTAATTCTTCTCATGGCCTCTTTTGTATCATATGCCAGGTATCCTTAGAATCCTAGGTTTGCTTTAAATTTATAATTCTCACTTTTCAGGTCAGAATGAAAATGAACTAACTTGTTCCTATATACACTGATATTCACATTCTTTGAATAACATTAGCTAGAAAGTATTGCTATTCTTTGGCTTGTCCTACCACGTCTATGTGCAAATGTTTTTTTTTTTGTTTGTTTGTTTTTTTAACATGGTCATGGTTAACACATGAAGATGTTAATGGCACGATGGAGAAAAAACTGGCATGGAGGTGTATATTAACAAGAACAAAACATTTTGCAAGATGACCTTTTCATAAATTTCTGTTCTGATAAATTCTTTGTTGAAGATTATAATTTTGTACAAGTCCATCAATTTGTATTTTCTCCGTATTACAAAAATCTCAGTTGAATGTTTTATTTCCCAATGAGCCCTTAAACACCTTGATGGCAAAACCTAAGTCAGATTATCATGACCTTTTTATAATTTTATATACAGCGCCATTTATACAGTAGCTATTTAAAGTCTATGGAGGTGATGAACAAGTAACCAAATTGTACTGAGACTTACCTGATACACAGCCAGCATTTATGCCAGTGTTGTAACTATTTCTCAGTGACCTGAAGTAAGTTGCCTTCAACTTCCTATGTCTTAGGTTCTTTGTATGAAAGGGATGAAATGTTCTGTTTTGAGGACTAAACAATGCCCCCAGTAGGTATGCAATAAATGTTGGTTCACTATCTTATGCTTAGAATCTACTCTTCTGGAAACTGTCCCCTGTCTAGTCTCTCCCTGACCACACTACAGGTAGGCAAAGGACCTTCCCTTCCTTAGAGCTGTAAAAGGCATTAAACATCACAGTAACTCTTAAGCCAGCTTTGTTTCTGACAGCAAATCTGAAATCTGCCATGCTTATTTTGTAGTCTAGATCCCAGTAGCCACTCCCATATGTATATTAAAGGTGTAGTTCCCAGAAGAGCTACATATTTAATTTTTCATCTACTATTCTCATTTGTCAGTCTTTGATTCTCTCACTTTTTGACTGTTAAGAATCCTTTTTCTTCCTAAAAATATTTGAAAAACCTCAGAGCTTTGTTTATTTGGGTTACCTCTGTATCCTATAAAACATCTTAAATATCTATTTTTAATTCATTTAAAAATATTATCCATTACATGTTAATAGAAATACCTAATTTTTAAAGAATATAACTATTTCCATAACCATAAAAAACAGTTCCTTCTATTTGCAGTTCTAATGCTAAGTTTAAGAGAACATAGCTAGATTTTCATATTTGCTTTTGCTCCAATCTCTTGTGATACTGTCTTGGTTGAAGTATGAGGAAAATTGCCTCACATAATACATAGTTGGAAAAAGGGAAAGAGTATTTTTGGTGGCTGTATTTTCAGATGACAGTGGATATTATTTACCACTTGTTCAGTACTAGCACAGTATACAGTTTAGTTATAATGTGGAACTTAAAGCTGTATAGAAACCAATTGTTACCTCAAAATCTTTTGGAATATCTCACACTATAAATGGATCTTTTCTACCCCTATACAATTCTGTAAATCAGACTATTAATTTGGAAAATAGAGGTTCACTGAATTAAGCAGTTCTTTTCATTATCGACACTTTATTACACAATCTCAAAATTACATGTACTAACACTGGTCCTCTGTAAGTCTTTAAATATCATGTCAGGCATATGATAGCAGACTTAAGTTTCGGCTAAGCTTGAATTGGATCATTGGCAGCAAGTAGTCTTGAATTGCTCCCCTTCAGGTAATTGGCTTAATTTATTTTAGAGAATATTTGCCAAATGTCTAAGTCAACTTAATCAGATTTTTTAGTGGATTTTTGGAATGCAAATGAATCCATGGAAAACAGCGTATAATTAAACTTGGGTCTCAGCTGTACCAGGATTTTTTCTTGAAACAGTTGTTTTTCAGTATAAGTAAGGGCAAATACAAATTAAAAATGAGGCTTAATTCTTGCTGTTGAAAATAAGGGAGACTTCTTACCTCCCTTTCCCTTTTCTTAGTGCATTTATTTTAGAAACTTTATAATCTTAAATTCTTTTATCACTCTGAATTATGTTTAAATCTTTAAAAGCTGAACTTCTTGCCAGTTCAACATTCTGGGAAGGTTTTTCTCAAGGACCTGGAAATCTTTCTGGAATTTAAATAACCAAGGACAGCTGCACCCCCATTTGTCAGTTTTGGGTACTGGGTCTGAGCTTAACCTCATGGATGCCCAGCTCCTAGTTGTAAAACTACCTTCTGTCATGAAAATAGAAGTTTATTTTGCCATGGTAGAAAACTAACACAGATGGTGACCCCAATTACTGGGTGGATTTAGGATGAATTGTGTAAAAAATGGTGCTGTCAAGACTGGTTGAAGACTGGTTAGTATCTTTTAAAAATTTATGTAATGGTTATATCTGTATATAAATGACTGCTTGCTTTCTTTGCAGTCTTTTAATGGAATGCTTGTGATAAACCTATTGTATTGGTTCAGTGCTTATTGATAATAAAACTGTTTTTCTTTACTACCTTTTGTGAAGTTCTGTGGGCTAGGAGCTTTTATTTCCAATTATATTTCCCCAGCATAAGCAGACACATTTTATGTATATTTCCCGTTTTGTGTCATGAAGGATATTAAAAATAAGAGCACAAGATTAAAGACTTACTGTTTTATCAAGGATGTTGTTTAATGTTTTCTGATAGTACTTGGCTGTGAAGGATAGAGCATCAGCTTTGTGACCATGCTTTCACCATTGGTTTCCACCACTAGTGAAAATATAAAGTAGAAAAGGCAAATAACATCTTAGTGTTGCTGAGAATATAGTTCTGAACTCATAGAACTCTTTAAAGAGTCTTGGTATCCTTAGGGGTTCCCAGACTGAACTAGAAACTAATTGAAAGTACCTTAAACCTATCAGTCTTAGGTGGGAGAGTCACAGGATTAAAGTCTTTCCCTGAGCCATGAGATCTAATTAAAGAGTGGGCACCATACTCTTAATTTGATTTTTAGCTAGTAGCAGTTTAATCTTTTTGAGATTTTAACAATGAGGAGAAAGGCCTCCTATTTGGTCTTTGTCTCAGCAAACATTTTTAACAGGCTTACTAATAGTAAAACTTTTAAGAATCCTGTTTCTTCTGATGGCCCCAAATTTCTGAACTCTTTTCTGTTTACAAGGCAGCCCATTTTATTTTCTGGAGGTCATTGTTTTTTTAAAATAACTCAAAAATGCACCAGCCACCCTATACTACTGATGTTTTTACAATCAGTGCTCGCTTCAGCAGCACATATACTAATGTATATACTAATGTTTTTACAATCAAACATTACCTTTGATTAGGTATACTATCTACATCTTGAGTGCCACAGGTGGTTTTGACCAAATACTTGGAAGTAGAAATGGTATGCAGTTTCTAATAACCACTTCCCTCAACACCTAAAGATTTATAGCAAAAATCCTCCTTTGATCATACTTCTGTAAATGTGAGGATAGGATTATGCAGCAGAATAACCACTGACCCACAGTGTTTTGGCACCATCTTCTAGTATACAAAAGTGAAGCATATATTTGATAAATGTGGTCAAGGAGATTTGGGATGTCACTGACTGTTAAATGTTCCATTCCAGATGTTGATACACACCCTTCTAGTCCATGATCCATTGGCCCAAACAAGTCATATTGCCCTACCTAGCTATAAAGATTGTGAGGAAGTTTGGCTGCTAGAAATCTAGTTTAACAAGTTACTAAACATCTGACTTCTTCCCCCTCCTCCCTATAACTTCTTAAAAAAGAAGTTGATACAACCTTTGAAATTCTCTTTTTTACTATTTTGAAACATTTTAGATGCATAGGTTGAATTGCATAATGAAAAAGAGTAAAAAGCAAATTATTACCCAAACTATTATTAATTATTCCCTGGACTCTCCTTGAATATTTCCACTTAAATAAAATGGAGTTATTACCTTGGTCTTACAAATTAGAATTACTAAATATCTCAAGCTAAAGACAATATGTCCCATTTACTTACTAAATATCTCAAGCTAAAGACAGTATGTCCCCTTTACTTCCTATCTTTTATTCTAACAGGCAAATACACCAGCATAGTGCTCTCAAAATTTATATTGCTAGAAGTTTAAAGCTACAGCAGCTTAGATCAAAAGCCAATTTTTGGAAGTGTATGTCATGACTTACTTGAATAACTTTATGGAGAGTTTCAAATGTATTTACTTATAGTTAAATTACTTAGGGCTAAATCCATAGCCTATGGATTTACAACTTTAGTCTGAGTCCTAGAGAAAAGTTCCCATTGTTTAAAACAAATTCCATCCTGTGGTTAGCAGTTAAAGCACTTGGAAATCATATGCTAGCCATTAAACAATTACTAATTATTTGTAAGTCATGAGGCCTATTTCTATAATCAAGACTATTTCCCAGATTTCTTCTTTTGTTAAATATAAATACAAATTTAATTTTAGCAATAGCTTTTTAAAATAATATTAATGATAGTATGATTAAGGATTTCAAATGTGGTTTTATTTAAGGCAATTTAAAGGTTTAGGTGATATTAGCACAATGTATTATCATGTGTTAATAAAGTTGAATTTCGTGGGGGGTGCCTGGGTGGCTCAGTGAGTTAAGCATCTGACTCTTGATTTCAGTTTAGGTCATGATCTCAAGGTCTTGGGCTGAAAACCCCATGTCAGGCTCTGTGCTTAGTGTGCAGTCTGCTTGAGTTTCTCTCTCTCTCCAACTTCTGCCCCTGTCCACTCAAATAAAAATAAATCTTTAAAAAAATGTTGAATTTTTCATGTTTTCCTACTATGTCATTGAGCTCATAATGTTATGATTTGAGATAAGGAATAGTGTTGGGCTTATTAATCCTTCATAGTAGAATGTACTTTAAAATATTTGTGGAGTATAGGAAGCTGTTGTAGATTGCCCATCAAATCTGTATAAAACAAACCTCAAGCTACAGTGGAATCCTTGAGCAGAACATAGAAACAAAAACATTACAGAGTTGACAAATTCTGGAGAATAGTCACTTCCTAAAAACATGGTACTTATCTAGAAACTTTAAAGTTCACTCCTACAGGTCAATTCTATACTAGTATTTTATAATTTTGTACTAGTATTAAACAATTTTAAAAGGAAAGCAGGTGGTGAGAACCAGTTTCTCATTACGGAGGTAGAAGCTATAGATAAGGGGAGAAGCCTAGAACAAACCATATTGCTGGATTAAAGACACTTCAGTGTGAACTCATGTTTGGCATAGTATAAACAATCATAAATGTCTGTATACATGGGCTAGTATACATACTATCAAATCCAGGAATAGAAAAATTACGATCACTAAATACAGTAGTAAGTAAGAGTTTATTGTACACATAAGAACAGTGGGTGAGGAGGAGGGTCAAGATGGGGGAAGAGTAGGGTCCCCAGGTCACCTGTCCCCACCAAATTACCTAGATAACCTTCAAATCATCCTGAAAAACTATGAATTCGGCCTGAGATTTAAAGAGAGAACAGCTGGAACGCTACAGTGAGAAGAGTTCGCGCTTCTATCAAGGTAGGAAGATGGGGAAAAAGAAATAAAGACACAAAAGGCCTCCAAGGGGGAGGGGCCCCGCGAGGAGCCGGGCTGAGGCCGGGGCGAGTGTCCCCAGGACAGGAGAGCCCCGTCCCGGAGGAGCAGGAGCTGCACCGACCTTCCCCGCGGAAAGGCCTCCCGGGGAATTGGAGCAGGATCCCCAGAAAGGCGGGGATGCCCTCGGGCTCCCTGGGACACTATCAGGCACCTGCGCCCCGGGAGAGCCCCACACCCCGCGGCCGAGCTCCCTAAGGGCTGCAGCGCGCACAGCGGGACCCGGAGCAGCTCGGAGGGGCTCGGGCGGCGGCTCCGCGGAGGGGGCTGCGGGGCGGGAGCGCGAATCCAACAGCGCAGGCTCCGGAGCACAGGGCGCCGGGACACAGCCCAGGATCCGGCCTCCCCCGGGACAGGCAGAGGCCGGGAGGGCCCAGGACAGCAAGGACGCTCCTGCCCGGAGCTGAGCAGATCAGCGGCCCCACCCCGGAGCCCCCAGGCCCTGCAGACTGAGAGCCCCGGAGTTACTGCGGGAGCTGACTCCAGGGCTGCAGAGCTGGCCCCGCACTGCGGTTGTTCCTCCTGGGGCCTCACGGGGCAAACAACCCCCACTAGGCCCTGCACCAGGCAGGGGCAGAGCAGCTCTCCCAAGTGCTAACATGTGAAAATCAGCACAGCAGGCCCCTCCCCCAGAAGACTAGCTAGATGGACAAGTTCCAGGGGAAGTCAAGGGACTTAAAGTATACGGAATCGGAAGATACTCCCACGTGTTTTTTTGTTTTTGTTTTTGTTTTGTTTTGTGTTTTTTTCTCTGTTTCTTTTTGATTTCTGATTGCTTCCCCCACCCCACCCCTTTTTTTCTCCTTTCTTTTTCTTTCACTTTTTCTTCTCTTTTTTCCCTTTTTTTCCCCTTCTTTCTCTTTTTTCTTTTTCTCTTTTCTTTCCTTCTCTCTCTTTTTCTCCTTTTCCCAGTACAACTTGTTTTTGGCCACTCTGCACTGAGCAAAATGACTAGAAGGAAAACCTCACCTCAAAAAAAAAAAAAAAAAAAAAGAATCAGAAACAGCCCTCTCTCCCACAGAGTTACAAAATCTGGATTACAATTCAATGTCAGAAAGCCAATTCAGAAGCACTATTATACAGCTCCTGGTGGCTCTAGAAAAAACCATAAAGGACTCAAGAGACTTCATGACTGCAGAATTTAGATCTAATCAGGCAGAAATTAAAAATCAATTGAATGAGATACAATCCAACTAGAAGTACTAATGACAAGGGTTAACGAGGTGGAAGAACGAGTAAGGGATATAGAAGACAAGTTGATGGCAAAGAGGGAAACTGAGGAAAAAAAGACAATTAAAAGACCATGAGGATAGATTGACAGAAATAAACGACAGCCTGAGGAAGAAAAACCTACATTTAATCGGGGTTCCCAAGGGCGCCAAAAGGGCCAGAGGGCCAGAATATGTTTTTGAACAAATCCTAGCTGAAAACTTTCCTAATCTGGGAAGGGAAACACGCATTCAGATCCAGGAAATAGAGAGATCCCCCCCCCCCAAATCAATAAAAAACCACTCTCTTGCACCATACACAAAGATAAACTCAAAATGGATGAAATATCTAAATATGAGACAAGATTCCATCAAAATCCTAGAGAACACAGGCAACACCCTTTTTGAACTCAGCCACAGTAACTTCTTGCAAGATACATCCACGAAGGCAAAAGAAACAAAAGCAAAAATGAACTATTGGGACTTCATCAAGATAAGAAACTTTTGCATGCAAAGGATACAGTCAACAAAACTCAAAGACAACCTACAGAATGGGAGACGATATATGCAAATGACGTATCAGATAAAGGGCTAGTTTCCAAGATCTATAAAGAACTTATTAAACTCAACACCAAAGAAACAAACAATCCAATCATGAAATGGGCAAAAGACATGAAGAGAAATCTCACAGAGGAAGACATAGACATGGCCAACATGCACATGAGAAAATGCTCTGCATCACTTGCCATCAGGGAAATACAAATCAAAACCACAATGAGATACCACCTCACGCCAGTGAGAATGGGGAACATTAACAAGGCAGGAAACCACAAATGTTGGAGAGGATGTGGAGAAAGGGGAACCCTCTTACACTGTTGGTGGGAATGTGAACTGGTGCAGCCACTCTGGATAACTGTGTGGAGGTTCCTCAAAGAGTTAAAGATAGACCTGCCCTACGACCCAGCAATTGCACTGTTGGGGATTTACCCCAAAGATACAGATGCAATGAAACGCCAGGACACCTGCACCCCGATGTTTCTAGCAGCAATGTCCACAATAGCCAAACTGTGGAAGGAGCCTCGGTATACATTGAAAGATGAATGGATAAAGAAGATGTGGTTTATGTATACAATGGAATATTACCAACCATTAGAAACGATAAATACCCACCATTTGCTTCAACGTGGATGGAACTAGAGGGTATGATGCTGAGTGAAGTAAGTCAATCGGAGAAGGACAAACTGTATGTTCTCATTCATTTGGGGAATATAAATAATAGTGAAAGGGAATAGAAGGGAAGGGAGAAGAAATGTGTGGGAAATACCAGAAAGGGAGACAGAACATAGCGACTCCTAACTCTGGGAAACGAACTAGGGGTGGTGGAAGGGGAGGATGGCGGGGGGTGGGGGTGAATGTGTGATGGGCACTGAGGGGGGCACTTGACGGGATGAGCACTTGGTGTTATTCTGTATGTTGGTAAATTGAACACCAATAAAAACAAATTTATTATAAAAAAAAGAACAGTGGGTGAACAGGGAGTTCTTAAATTAACAGAATGAGCCTCAAAGGTATACTATAAGATAGCATGTATAGTAAGAATGCAGAGACTTGTTTACAAAGATTAGTTATAGCATTAGTTTTCTTCGTGATAAGGGTTTGGGTTAAAAGTGGTTATGTCATGCCAACTTTGGGGGACAATTTAAGTTTTGATTTTCAAAGTCCTCTACAAGAAGCACCCCAAACCAATTTTTGCTTTTGCAGAATAATCTAAATCAAATTTTACTTATATGGCTTAGATGGTTTTGTCGGCTCTGAGAATTTTCCAGGTTGGTCTCGACTTTGTATTTTAACAGTATGCATTTTCCTAGTTCTGCTCCTGGAGAGAGCCTAGAATCAACAATGTCCTAGTGGCAGTGAGCATACCCAACACCCATATTTTGGTATCTAAAACCATCATCCTTGGAGAGAAATGGCTGATACTAAAGCAGTATATGGAATATACAAGATGAGATTTAAGCATCTTGCAGTACCAGAAAGTAAATAAGAAAAATAAATGCAGTGATAGTCAAAGAGAACAGGAAACAACTGAAAGAGCCCCCAGTGGCCAGAGCTGGAAAACATTTGAGTAATAAAGTAATGTAGCATTAGATGATAACCCAAACTATAGAAGAGCCATAAGTCCATATTGGCAAACAATTGAACACATAAGTGGAGAGATGACAGTTTCCATGTAAAATTTCATATAATTTAGGTTCCCTCTCCTTGAGGATGTATGTGCATAACTCTTTAGCCTTTGAGTGTGGCTTATGCTTAGGGATTGGCTTGCAAAAATTGCAGTAAGAAAAGGATGGTGGTTATTTCATGGTGCATAAACCTGTCAAACACTCAGCCGGGTCATCAAAGCTAGCGTCGTCAGTGGTAAGTTGTGTTAATAGCTAATCTCCTTATTATGTGGTGAGGCTCATTAATGGCTCTTTACTTCGACAGTCATTCTGCCAAAAGCCCACACCTGTCACTTTACATGGGAAAGATTTACAAAACTGAAGTACATTCTGTAGAATATTTGACCACTGTTCCTCAAAACTATCAAGATCCTCAAAAACAAGGAAACCTTAAAGTGTCATAGCCTTGGGCCAACTGGGTAGCTCAGTTGGTTAAGCATCTGACACTTGCGGAATAGCTTTATTATGCCTTGTGATGTTTGTAATTATCTTTATTAGAAATTATTACTTGTAAAATCACATTAAATATTAGATCTCAAAAAATGTATCTTTTATTTTAATATGCTTGTTTATAAAAACAAGGTTTTTATAAGGTTTTCCCATCTGATATGGTGCTTGGTAGGCTAGGATTACAGAAATGCCAAAAACAAAACAAACAAAACAAAACAAAAACCCACAAAAAAAACCCATAAGATAGAACTTGAAATACTGAGATTATTGCTAAAAAATAATCATAAATAAATAAATAAATAAATAATCATTGTTGCACTTAAAGTATTTTTGTGATCAACTAAGCTGGAAAAGAAAATTATCTCTAGTATTATCTATTGTTTATGGTTTCTAATATTTCTGACTCTCATTCTCAATTGGCAGATTTTTCCACATTGACTATATTTCATTTTTTTAACTGAATTGTAATTTCTCAAAAGATTTTAAAATTATCAGACTTTTATATTTTATTCTTGGACAGTATATCATTCAGGAAGAATGGACTAATGTGCCGAGATCAAAGACAATGAAAACTAACGTTTCTTAATGTGAAAGAATAAGACTAATATCAATTGCCTATCTTCAAGACCATATTATCTAGTTTATGAACCATTCTTTGGCTCAAATTTTGGCCAGGTATATAGCTGGCCATAAACTCTGTACTACCAAAATGAGTAGGGAAATGATGTTCTTAAACTTCAATATATTTTTATTTCTTACACTGGCTTTTGAGTAACTTATCCTTCAAACCATATTACCAATCCATTTACTTTTTTTTTTTGTATTGGAATGTTAAGTATACTACCTTACATTTTAATTTTATCTCATGTTTATACTTCATAGAGAAATGCTTTCATTGAGTACATTTTAAAATCATTTTGCAAGTGGTTCTATGGCCTAGAAAGAATGCATACAAATTAGCCTGTTACATAAATGGTGATTTGGTTAAATGCTGTATATTAATACCTAATTTAGACACTTGGTTACTTTGACCATTCTAATTCAAGTTGCTCAACAATCCCACTCCCCACCCCCCCAATAAATAAGTTCAGAATATATACTGAGTTCAAGGAATCACATTTTTAGATAGGATACTCAGATTGAAAACATAATTGCCAGTGATAATAAAATGGCAAAGTGTATTTATATGATGCTTATGTTATTTTTGGGTGTTTTTAATATTTTAAGGAAGAGATATTCCCATAATTTTGAGTTACTTTAAGAATAACATAAGATTCTGAAAAGATGAAGCTTAAGTGAATCTTGCTATACTTGCCAATGTTGCTGTACATTCCAGACCACTGCTGGAGCCATGCTTTCAGGACATTGAGGGTGTCACACATTCTTAGCTGTTGGTCATATGCTCTGATGGCTACATATACTCCCAAGTTTTTTGAAGGAGAAATTGGGGGGAAATCCCTGGGTGGCTCAGCAGTTTACCACCTCCTTTGGCCCAGGGCATGATCCTGGAGTCCCAGGATGGAGTCCTGCATCAGGCTCCCTGCATGGAGCCTGCTTCTCCCTCTGCCTGTGTCTCTGCCTCTCTCTCTCTCTCTCTCTCTCTCTCTTATGAATAAATAAATAAAATCTTTAAAAAAAATGGGATAAGAGTGACTTCAGTCTGGCTTAAAAGAATCCTGGGAACTGGCAGAGGTTCAGTGGTATGGATATAGAGGTCCCAGACATAGTGTCTGAAGTGGGAGCCAGGTCTGCAAAAATGCATATTCCCTGGGTCTTGTGTGTGGAGGGGGCACCATGCTTGCATGTAATAAAATATGTGGGTTTTTATTTTTTATTAATTTATTTATGGCAAGACCAGCTAGCTTCACTGAGTCCTAAGAAGCTGCAGGGTAGTCTCTCTTTATAGCTTAGTGGCATTCAACTCTGTCATGCTTTTGTAGTAGAAGATACTTTTTAGAGAAAGTTGTCAAATTAGTCACTGATGCTCTGTCTACGTAATGACAAAGACTGTTGCACTTTTTATTAATGCCCTATTCAAACCCCTCTAAACCTAGGCCTGAGCTCCACTGAGTAAACAAATGAAAAACTTGCCAAGGAGACTTGGCAATAGCAAATGAGAACTATGTGTAAACCACAGAAAGTGATCCCACTAAATAAGGGAAAATAATTTATGCAAATAATGTTCAGTAGGACAGGGTGTAATAGTTTATGCCTACTAGAACTACTGAATGTCAATTTAGAAAGGAATTTAAAAACATACAATTCAGATAGTTTAGGAAGTTAAATTTAAAAGCAGAAAAATTTAGAAAGAATAGAATACATAATATCGGAACTTTTTAAAAAAATATTTATTCATGAGAGACACAGAGAAAGAGAGAGGCAGAGACACAGGCAGAGGGAGAAGTAGGCTCATGCAGGGAGCCCGATGTAGGACTCCATCCCGGGACCCCAGGATCACGCCCTGGGCGGAAGGCAGGCACTAAACCGCTGAGCCACCGAGGGATCCCCTGGAACTGACTTTTTAAGAAACTAAAACAAGACTGTTCTAAAAAGGAATCTAAGCAGACTTAATATGCAAAAGTTTAATGTTTTCAGATGTGAAAACATGAGTCAATATCTAGATAGCAAAAAAATTATAATTCGGTGAATAAGTATCCATAATACAGTTGCAAATAAGAGAAAAAATGGCAGATTTATGACCAAATTCATATTAACTTGTACATGAAATATGAGCTAAATTTTGAAGTCTCCCTGTCAAAATGGATATTGAACTTAATTTTCTTTAAAAAGACTACCTTTCACCATTGAATTACTTTTGTGTTTTGTAATATCTATTGGTCATGAGTCAATTTATTGAACTCATTCTGAGCTATTGATCTATATGGCTATCTGTTTATGCCAGTACCACGCTTGTCTTGATAACTATAAATTTAGAGAAAGTTTTGAAATCACATGGTAAAAGTCATAAACTTTGATATCTTCTCAAAAATTATACTAGGTCATTTACCTTTCAAAACACATTTTAGAACTACCCTGTGAATTTCTACCAAACTGCTAGGATTTTGATCAGGAATGCACTGAATCAGATAAATTTACATATTTAAGAAAAAAGACTTAATATTCATTCATTCATTCTTTGAGTACAGAAACAGGTACTGTCTATCCCTTTATCTTTTATTTTGTCTCATCAATGTGTTATGGTTTTAAATACACCAGGCTTACATTTATTTATTGCTTTACAGTTTTTTAACGTTACTTTGACTTTCCTGTTCAATTACCTGAATATATAGGCTTGTGAGACACACACACACACACCTTGTGTCACATGGTCTTTCTAAACTCAGTAATTCTAGTGGCTTTTTCAGTGACTTGTGTTTACAGGAAACTCATTTTCAATTTTTTTATAGTATTTCTTACTCTTCTACTGCCCTAGCACAAAACAACATCAAATAGGGGATGAGCATGGACGTATTTGCCTTGTTTTTGATCTTAGGGTGAAAGCAGATGGAAGCATTTAATTTTCAACAATAAGTAAAATAGTAGGCATGAATTTTGTATAGATGCCCTTTTCAGATTAAATTCCTCTGTTATGCTCAATTTACACATTTTACATTCATTTAAATTGTGAATGGGTCTTTAAATTGTCAGTATTTATCTCCAGCTAATGAGATCCTGATTTTTAAATATCTAACCAATTAATATTTTCAATTACATTCATTGCTTTTCACATGATAATGCAGACTTCTGTACCTGAGAAAACTTGACATGGTTTAATCTTTTTGTATATTGGTGGGTTTTATCTAAAATATTAAGGATTGTTGCACCAAGCTTTAATGGATATTGATCTGTAGTGCTTTTTTTTTTTTTTTTTTTAAATCAGGACAGGACTTATGTGGAATGTGTCTTCTATTATTTTCTGAGTTTTGAAAGAATTAGCAGTATTTCTCTTAAATCTTTGTTAGATTTCAATCGTGAAATCAATTGGGCCTAGGTTCTTATGGTGAGGTTTCCTGTTTTAGATGAAGATTATCTATTTTTGAGTGAACTTCAGTAGTTCTTCTGAAACTGAAGAATCTCCCATTTCATCTAAGTTGTACAAATAATAGAATAGTATAACTGAGTACTTGGTGCTACTCCTTTGTGATCCTTTCAATCAATGTCTGTTGTATCTGTAGGAATATCGACTCTTGTTCTTGATACTGGTTTTTGTCACTTAGTGATTAGTCTGGCTAGGATTTTTATAACGCTTTTGCTATTTTAAAAAAGAGATAATTTTTGTTTCCTTGATTTTTATCTATTTTCCATTTTGATTTCTGCTTTTAAGTTTTTCACTTTTTTTGCTTATATATTTTGATATCCTGTCATTAGGCATAAAAAAGCCAGTATTGTGATGTTCTTATTTTGAAAAAAAATCTCTATTCCTGACAATGTTCCTTGTCCAGAAGTCTGCCTTACTGTACTGTTTTTGAATAGTGTTTACATAGTATACTGATCGATCTCTAGTTCGGTGTATTTATATTTGAAAGTGAGTAATTAACAAAAGATATACTTAAATCTTATTCATCCAGCCTTACACTTTTAGATTAGTGTTTAAATCCTTTACATTTAATGTGCTTTTTTGATATATGATTAGGTGTAAATCCATCACCTTGCTACTTGTTTTTCATTTTGTCCCATGTGTTCCCAAACTCTTCTTCCTTTTCTTTTGGAATAATGTCAGTCTAATATTTTTATCTTTATTCACTTATTAGCTGTGACACTTTTATATTTTTGTACTCCAAGGTACCGACTTTGAACTAGAGGTGTTTTTTGTTTTGTTTTGTTTTTTGTCTTTCTCTTTTGTTTTTGTCTGATATGTTTATCAATGTCCAGAGATATTTTACATTTGGGGCGCACACCGGCGTGTGTGTGTGTGTGTGTGTGTGTGTGTGTGTCCTCTACTTGGCACTTAGTGAATAGAGCCTAGTGATTCTATTCAACATCATAAAATGTACAATAGTGACACACAACAAAGATTTATCTAATGCAGAATGTCATCAGTGGCAATATTAAGAAACCCCAAATTGTATACATAACCTCTTATCTATCATATGTTATAGTAATTTTAGGGGTGCCTGTGTGGCTCATTCAGTTAAGTGTCTGTTGTCAGCTTGGGCCATGATCGAGTCCTGCATGGGCTCCCTGTTCAGAGGGGAGTCTGCTTCTCCCTCTCCCTCTGCCACTGACCCTGATTGTGCTCATACTCTTTCTCTCTGTCAAATAAATAAATAAAATCTTTTTAAGAATTATAGTAATTTTGTTGTACTATAAGACTCTTGAGTCCGTGTATTTCTTTCTATTCATTCATTTCCATCATGTGTGCTACTCTGTATTTTTCTTCTGCATATAATATAACCCTCACAAAACATTGGCAATAATTGTTTCATGTTTTAAAGAGACAAAAATGAGAAAAAGATCTCACATTTACATTCTAATTCTCTTATACTGCCATTTTACTTTACCCTGAAGTGTTGGCCATTAATTCTCCCATTCTGAGAAAAGCTTTTATTTTGCCTGTATTTTAAAAATCAATTTTCAGAGTATATAGGATTCAGTATTTTTCTTCTAGCATTTTCATGATCTGTGATTAGTTTTGAATAGTTGCACTAAGCTGGCTGTTATCCTTATTATTCCTTCATATATATTGACTTTTCTGTTATTGTAATTTTCCCTTTATTTATTCAGCAATTTTATGATGTGCCTTGAAATGGTTTCCTTTATTATGCTAAGAGGTCATTAAACTTCTTGTATCTGTGGATTCATACTTCTGATCAAGTTTAGACCATTCTCTGTTACTCTTTAAATACATATTCTCCCTGTCCATTCACTTTTTCCAGGATTCTAATGATATACCTATTAGACTATTAGATTTTGTGTCTCAAGTTACTGAGGCTATGCTGGTTTTGTTTTGTTCTTTTTAAGTCTTTGTGCTTCATTTTGGATAATTTCCATCATGTCTTAAATTCATTGATTTTTCTGTATGTAGTCCACAATTAATCTCCTAATTTTATCAGAATCTTATAATCCTAGTGTAAAATTCCAGGTAATTTATTTCATCATGTTAACGCTATATACTAACATAACTTATATTTGATACTTGGGATTGATTTGCTTCCAAGCTTTTGTAAAGACACACAGAGAGCAGCCCATAATCTAATGCTAATATGGCCCTCCTAAAAGACAATCATTGTATAGATTCTTCTGATGTGCTGTATATTATACAGTCTCTGGATTCTGATTGGTGGGAATGCAAACACTTCCCAGCCCTATGTGAACTCCAGGAATTATTTGATGGACTGCATGGTACTGGTTAATTCTTTCATTTTGGAGTTTTACCCAATGCATGTATAGATAAATATTCTGCCAAAGACCCGAAGGGAGGGTATTCTGGATCTTTCTCTGTGCAGCTACCATAACTCCAATATTCTATACAAATGATAGCCACCTTAGCTTTCCTGAACTCCAACATCTATCTCTTCAGTTTGATGGCATTGTTAGACTCTTATTTCACACAGCTCTGGCTGGGGTTTGGAAACAGACTTCTGCAGTAATCTAGGACAATTGTAAGATTTACCTCATTTTTCCTTCTCTTAGGTATCACAGCCCTGCAAGGCCTGTAGTCCAATATTTGAAAACAGCCTTTTGTATATTTTGTCCAATTTTCTGAGTGTTCAATTCCTGAGTCAGTTAAGCTTTTTGGAGATATTATATGAACTTTAAAATACATAAACTAGAATGTTTCTGGAGTTTTTTAACAGGTGACTTTTATGTTTTTGAAACTTTATTAAAATTAAAAAAAATTAAACAGGTGACTTACATGTTTTTGGAACTGTATTTAAATTTATTAAGAAACAAGTTGTATTAAAATGGAATTTTATTAAAATGGAATTCTCCACTGAGAAATAAAGTATATATTAAATGTTTCTGCCCCCCCCATCTTGTCTACCTATACAATTGTGTTGTTAGAAACATACAGCTTTCCCTAACACTCACAAAACACATTCATATGATGCACACTTAAAATGAGTGACCTCTTTCAGAGGTTACCAATGATATCCCCATTTCAAACCACCATCTCTTCTAAGTTGCTTCTACTCTTTTTTTTCGCTGTTCCTTTTTGTTCCCTCTGAGCTGTCATTATGAAGTGTTCTGGGGCTTAGTGTTTGGTCTTCTAGTCTGTGCTTGCTCTTTTGCTACCCAGTTTCATGTATCCTCTATACACCAACAACTATATAATTATCTCCAGCTGGACCTTTTATCTGAACTCTAAATTCACATATCTAAATACTTGAACATCTCTAAATCTTAAATAAATACTTAAATAACATGTGATGCTGAACATCTCTTCCACCCAAAACCACCCTCACTCCTTGCTATCTAACTTGATAGCATCACATCCTTCCACCTTCTTTTCCTTGGCTGTTCACATTTTGACAGCCAATATAGTCCGTGTCAGGAATTATGGTGTTGTCTTCAAAATCTATGCAGAGTCCAATTCTCTCCACCTCTATTACTATCACCTGATAGTGTACAATAGTCATTTCTATACTATAATGTATATCAAATAAGCATATAAACCTAAGTATTGATATTTGAATAATTTTTGAATGTTTAATATAAAGCACATAACTATTACTGCAACAATCCTACATATTGGGTGTTACTACCTTATAACTTTATTACAAGGGAAAGTGAAACTTTCAAAAAAGCTTAAGGCCAAAATTATTTTATTGAAAAGACTTGGATGTATTTCATGGAATAGAAAAAATAGGAAATATAGCATGAAAATCTGTAGGAATAAGGAAATGACCGATTGGGAAGAAAGATGATGTTCTTTCAACTTTATGGAGTATAAGAATTTGTCTTACTCTCTGTTGCCAGAACAGCTTTTATTGTGCATTAACAGCTAGCTCTGAATGTAGATGTTCACCCAGGTTAAGAACACCTAATTCCCATGTTAAACACAGTACTATGATTGCTCAAAACCCCTAAGAGCCATTCCCAGTTGGGGACATTCATGTTTATTCTGCTGGCTAACTTAGTTAGGTTTCTTAAATAAGGCCATAGAATATAAAGATGAGCCTTTGGGGGCTGGTAAGGCCCATAAGAAGTTAGTAAGGGTTTGTAGAGACTTGAAGGGAATTTCAATATAATTTTTACAGAATGTATTTATAAGAAAAATTAGAGCTTCCAGAGTGTAAAGAGTTTGCCTAAGATGATACAGCAAGTATCTTGTGAACCTAAGACTTAGGTTTATTTAACAATGGTCTCTAAATTATGTATTTGTTTTGTGTGAGGTGATTCATTCTGCTTTCTTAAAAAAAAAAAAAAAAATCCCTGTCCTATTCTAATATTAGTATTCACGTTGTGGTAGCCTTGTAAAATGATTTGGGTAGTTTGCTATCTTTTATCTAAGTAATTGAATATTTATACATAATTCTTTTGATTAAGACTTACCTATTAACTGAAGTTTCTAAAGCTTGCTCCATTAAATAATTAAATGTATGTAAAGTATATGATATGTCGTCTATCAGTTGTGCTTTGGGTACTTTGAAATGATCTTCAGGTTTCACTAACACAATCTCACAATTTCTGAGACTTTCCTACACCCCTTTCAGAAGTTGATGGGGCTAGGAGATACTAAGTAAGCTCACAGAATTTATAGAATTTTAACAGTGATAACATCCATAAATCTAGGAAAATGTCAAGATTTTTCTGAGAAAATAAAAAGTTACTGAAATACAAAGTTTGTAGCCCATTTGCTATAAAACATTTAGAAGAGTGAAATGATTCTATACCTTATAAAGAACCTGTGTTGTAAAAATAAGCAATTTGTTTTTAAAATGTTTCCGAGATACAGATATCAAAGTATTTTTGAAGATCTCTTAAAAATATATCAAACTTAAAAAAATATATCAAACTTGCAAAAAAAAAAAAAAAGCTTAGAGTATTCTAAAACTAGCAGATGCCCTAAATGTAGTGAATTGTGTATGTTTACATAATATTTGTAATAGGAACAATAGCCAGTAATCATGAAAATATTTTTACTGCAATCAAGAAGTGAAAGTCCTGTACTTTCTGAAAACACTACCATAATCTCAGCAGGTTTTTCTTTTTTTTTTTCTTTTTTCTTTTCTTTTTTTTTTTTTTTTTTTCTCAGCAGGTTTTCTATTTCACCCATCCCCCTGTGCTGTTCACTTTAAACTTATGATAATTTGAGTTTGTTTAATATTTTATATATCAACAACTTATATTTTACTACCTACTAGTTCCATTTAATCTTTTTCCCACCTTTCATTTCTTGAATACATTTTAGAATATTTTGGTTGATCAGGGTGGAATTTTCTTATGGATTCTTTGCATCTTTCTCAAATGTCTGTATTTTGTATTCCTATTTGAAAACTTCTTATAGTCAAAGTAATTTTCTTTTTCAAAGCAGAAATTTCAATCTAGGCCATTACAATTTTTGTTCTTATAATTGATTACTTACTATAGCTGGATCACTCATTAGCAACTCAAGACAGCCATTTACCTAGTGGAACTTTTATCCATCTTGCCCTCACCCTCAGTGTTCACATTCATTGATGTCCCCATCTCAGTTTGTAACATGATTTGGCCAGTTACACTAGAAACTTGATAGTTGTGATTGATAGCTCGCTTTCCTTTTAACAAATCTTTATCTAAAATATGAGTAAGCTCTAGTTTTTTGAATATATACTTTGTATATCTGTCTTGAAACCTTTAGGCAGGTCTCCGGTTTAAGTCCCCAATATAATAGGTGCTGGAATAGCCAACAAAATGATCTTCCTGTTTTCCCTCTTGCTCTGACATATGCTAGTCTTCATAAAATAGCCATGGGTCACCTTGAAAAACAAAATTCATGTCATGGTTGTCCTATGACTTTCCATCTTATTCAGAATAAAACTAAACCAGCTTGCTTTGTTCTCAGTATCCTTTTTTGGATCTCTGTCTCTTGTTTAGTTCCACAACCTTGCTTTGAATTTCTCTTCTCTGTTTATTTGTAAAACTACTCTCTTCCTATCTCTTCTTGGTCTTTTTTACTTTCTGTTCCCTCTTTCAAGAAACCTTTACCTTTGGTTCAAGGCTATCTACATTCTTCAAATTCCAAATTTAATGCCTTTTATTCAGAGAAATTCTCTAATATTTAATGTTCTTCCAAGTTGTACTTTGTATCACTATATCCTATTGATTTTTGTAACGGATCTATGAATCTATAGTTACTTCATTTACTTTTGTTTTGTTTTGGTTTTGGTTTTATCCACTAAAATGTAGGACTTAGAAAGTCCAGATTGCATATATTAATCTCATTCACTGCTATGTCCTCAGTGGCTACTATATAGTAAGTAATGGTATTTTTAATATATTTCCAAACAAGTATCCTCCTGACTAAATGGTGATACAGTATTATCTATGAGTTCTGGGCCATTTCAAGTAGTGCTTTCAGGAAAAACATCATGGAGAATAGAACCAATTTTGATTGATTATAGCAAATTAAGGTTAGAAACTCATTCCAACTTCTACATGTTAAATAATTGCCTAGGCATTTTGATTAGTTTTTACCTGTCTTAAAAAGAAAGTGCTATCTGTACTCAAAGTTATAATTATAAGAGTAACATGAATCTGTACTAATTGGTTTGCTGCCTTTTCTGTCCTCTTTTAATATTTTAAATATTGGAAGTTCATGGTTCAAAATCAATGAGAAATTCTTCTGATTAACGTGAATTAGTTTGCATATGATTCTTGGAAACCATCACTGTGCCCATGAGGGTAAAGTTAAAATAATTGTCAGTCCCCTCTAGAGCCATACGTTTGGATCAAGGACAGAGCAGCTGCCCAAAAAGATGATGTAGATTCTAAGACATAGAGGGGAAGAAACCTAGTTGTTCAGGGGGAAAAAAAAGAAATAAGATTTTATGTTCTCCCTTCCATGTGTTGAGGCAACTCATAGATTAGGAAAAAATACTAAAACAGTAATGGTATATGACTCAACAAAGCATTTGCTAAAATCTCTTACAACATTTTCAGAAATATGGAGTACTTTTGGCCAGAAATGAAGTATATTCATAGCTGTCAGAGACTCCTGATTAAAAAAAAATGTTGATTAATAAATATTTTTAGTGAAGTGTCGTAGGGCTTTGTCCTTGGCTTTTAAGTACTCAGTATTTTTATTGGTGATCAGGATGACTAAGTATGTGTGAGGTGAGTTTAAAGCTTTTGTGGGATAGTTGATCCAACAGGGATAAATATGTTTAAGCTTCTCTCTATTTGAAGTTCAGCAGCTCATAATCTTTAGAATATTGTTTGACCTCTTTAATTTATTTTAATAGACTTTTTGTAACCTTAGATTATTCTCAAACAGGCCTTCATGGACCTACCCATGCATAATTACTTGCAGTTCTGTGATCATGTTATGTTCCATCACTCTACCCAGGTGTGTTTCTCAGATCACTAACCCCCTTTTCATCTAGTGGACTCTATTGTTTCTCAATATGGTTGACCTTTGAACAACATGGATGTGAACTGTATGGGTCCAAATGTGTGTGGATTTTTTTTTTTTGATAAGTACAGTGCAGTTTATGAGTTTTACTATTTTTTAAGTATTTTCTCTACCTTTATCATAAGAATACCATATATAATATATAAAATGTATTAATTGACTTATCGGTAAAGCTTCTGGTCAACATTGGGGTATTTGTGGTTATGGTTTTGGGGAATCAGAAATTATACACACATTTTTAACTGCAAGGGGTATTGGTGCCCCAGATCCCGCATTCAAGATACTTTTATAAGAACCCAGATAAATATAATCGTACAACTCTGCTTTTTGTTTCATCCTGTGTAAAAATGTAACATAACACATCTTTACAAAGTATCACATTTTTGGTGTACTTTTATTTTTTTTTCTCCTACTGGGTGATGGGCACCGAGGGGGGCACTTGATGGGATGAGCATTGGGTGATATGCTATATGTTAGCAAATTGAACTCCAATAAAAATAATAATAATAATAATAAATAATAAAATAAAATATATATTTTTTCTCCACAAAGCTGAAAGTCACTGAAAGGGGTATGAAATAAGGATGCCTCTGTTTCTAACACCAAGCACAATGGCTGACAAATCATAGAAAAATTAGTAAATGTCAATTTAATAAATAGAAGTGTGGAGAAAGAAACGTAATATGATCTTGCAAATGTAGAAGGTAAGTTGTAAGAGATAAAGGATGTTCTAGGCTTTGAGGGAAAAGCTGTAGTTAACGTGATAATTGACATGGGAGACATGATGGAGAAATTAAGTTTTAGTTTACAATCAATACGAAGTAATAACATGATGTTTCTTCATAAACAGACATTTAATAAAGAATGTGTGCTTTGACAGAAAACAATAACAACTTTTTTCTGTGCTCATTCATTTGTTCAATAGATTGTGACTGCTAGAAGGATTGCCCCACGCCCTGGGGATATAAGCTGGACCAGACAGTCCATGTTCTCAAAGCTTCTTAGTCTTTATTAGGTTGAAAATTATCTTTCAGTTTTATTTATTTTATTTTTTTTAAGATTTTATTTATTCATGAGAATGCACAGGGAGGAGAGAGAGAGGCAGAGACAGGCAGAGGGAGAAGCAGGCTCCATGCAGGGAGCCTGACGTGGGACTCGATCCAGGGTCTCCAGGATCACACCCTGGGCTGCAGGTGGCGCTAAACCGCTGAGGCACCAGGGCTGCCCATCTTTCAGTTCTAAATGCTAGAATAGTAAAAATAAGATGGTGTGGAGCACAGAAAAGGCCCCCCCTGCATCCTTTAAGGGTCTGAGAGGAACTAGAACTCCAGGAAGAAGGAATAGCATATGTGGGATCTTGGAGGTGAGGCCTTAACCTAGTCAACTTAGGTGTACCATCTGGCCATAGTAGAGATGATGCCATAAGCAACTGAAATGCATGCTCTGTTTTGTAAGGCAAATGGTCTTTGCTGTAATAAAATATTGGAAAATTGGGTTTCACTTTTACAATATTTTATTACTTTAATGTATTGAATTTACAGTAAAGTTGTATCATGGATATTTTCTTCCTTTATACTATGGAAAGAGCCATTTTGGGTTGCCTCAGACAAGCAGTGCAACCATTAACTCCCATGTAGACGGGAGTTTTATGGATGCAATGCACCTCTGATTTTGTATTAGACCTACTTTCTCTCCCTTCCTTTCCTGGCTTTGCTTTTACTAGCACAGTGACTTTTCTTTTTTTCATTTTTCATGCGAATTCTTTTTTATGGGTAATATGAATTCCAGTGAACCACATTCCTAGCAATTTATATTTCACATATTTTTGTGCCTGCTGATGGGAAACTTTTGGGGTTCTTGTCCCAGGTAATGCCTTTGAGTAGCGTGATTTCCTCTGGTTCCTGTCCTTATATAGGAAATTTAAAACATTACTATGAAAGGCAGAGTTAGAAGTTAGGTGGTTCCTAACCCAAGTGGTAGACATATATTTAACTACTTTAATTAAAGACATATACGTTTTTGGGTTTAAAATCATTGACAGAGAGACATGTTAAAAAGTCTAAGGACTTTAAAATCTTCAGTCATAAAATTTAAAAACAGCCAAAGGCATAATCATTCCAAACAATGTACTTTAACTGGTAATGCTATATATGAATCACCCCATTTGCTGTTTGTTTTTAGAGGGATGATTGGGTGCTAAAACCCAGTGGTTGAATGAGTAACCAGCACAACTTTTCTGATGCAAAGGAATCAGAAGTAAGAAATCTTTAAATATGTATGACTACCCAGTACATAGATATGTAAATTTTGTATAACATAGGAAGTGCAAAGATGAACTAAAGTATATTCAAAAGTAGGCAAGGATAATAATCAAGAGTTCTAAAGATTTGGATAGAATAACCAAAATCTTTATTATAGAAAATGGAAGTTTTATATGATATGTAAAAGCCCTATAGTCCTGGAAATTGTCTTATGTGAAAGAAGAAATAGGTTTTAGCCACCATTTTAATTGTTCTTTTAGGGTGGGTATTGGGGAGGCTGCAAGTTTTAGTAAAGTGGAGAGATGTATTGGCATCCTTAAAGGGGTTTCTCAGTAACATTAGGACAGTCAAGAGGTGATGAATATTTCTTCCACAAATGGGACCTTGCTAGGTCCTTTGCTAGTCTGTTAAGCTTCTTACTCATGGCTTCTGTTCAGGTCTTGATCCAGGGGTCCTGAGTTAGAGCCCCATTGGACTCTGTAGACTCTGAGTCTGCACTGAGTGCAGAGTCTGCTTGTTCCTCTCCCTCCCTCTCTGCTCTTCCCTGGTCTCTTTTTTCAAATCCTTAAAAAAAAAAAAAAAAAAGACCTTGCTAACATGCAGCATTCAAGTATTAATTTTGTGGGAATTGTACTAGTCCTCTAAACTCCCAATTCTCTGCATTTTCATGAATGAAAGAATGATCTTTATATGCTGTAAAGACACAAATTGATCTTAAAAATATACTTCAGTTGGCCACACAGTCTCTCTTTGATTAAAGCTTGCTTTTGTCACTGTCCAGAATGGATTATTAAAAATTACCTATCCTAAATTATTTCGATTCACTCTTTAACTTTCCATCTATAAGCTTCTTAATGCCCGGAACCTAATCTCTAGCATAACACCACAGTCTGAGTGTAAACTCTGGAGAACTGTGGCTCATTTCACCTATTAGCTGAAAGATCTTGGATAAGTAACTTAATATCACTAACTCCAATTTCTTAATCTACAAAATCAAAAAAAATAGGATTATAATCTAGGATTGCTGTGAAAATTAGTAAGGTATATTTGCATGCAAGGAGCTTATCATGCTTGAAAGATAGTTTTATTTTTTTAAACTATAGCTATTCCAAAAGATTTTAAGCAACTATCATATAATTTGATAAACTATTATGTTAGACCTGCTAATGTTGTCAGGTTATATATGTACAATATATATTTTTCCAGTAAAACTGTACCCTCTAATTTATAATTACAAGATCATTTTCAAGTATTTTTAGAAGCATAAGAATTTTTTAAAAAAAGAAGTATAAGAAATTATAGATAACACAGATGTGCAATTTTGGAGGAGAGCTTTTAATATATTCAAAAGAAGAAATAACTTGTGTGAGTTTGGATCATGCTTACATAAATAATACTTTTAGCTGATTTAGTTTATAGTCTAGAATCAATTTTAAAATTATTCCAGTTGATTCATTGTATTACAATAATATTCTTTGACATAACAATTTCAGGTAGGCAGCTTTTTTGTAAAAAATTGCAGAATGCTCACCACAATAAGTCTAGTTAACATCACTATAAAGAGCTAAACATGTCATCAAAACTTTTAAGATTTACTCCTTTAGCAACTTTTAAATATGCATTACAGTTTTGACTATAGTCACCAGGCTATATATGAGATCTCTATAACTTATAATGGGAAGTCTGTACCCTTCACTTATTTCCCTCACTGTCTGCCTCCTGTGTCTGGCAACCACCAATCTGTTTCCCATGAGGATTTATGTTTTGCTTTGTTTTTCCATTCCACATATAAGTGAGATCAGATGGTATTTGTCCTTGGTTTTATTTCACTTAGCGTATGTCCATTAGTTCCATTCATGTTGTCACAGATGCCAATATTTCATTTTTTATGGCTGAATAATACTCTATGTATGCTAAATTTTCTTTATCCATTCATCCATTGATGGACACTTGGGTTGTTTCCATATCTTGGCTATTTTAAGTGATGCTGCAATGAACATGGGGGTGCATATATCTTTTCAAGCCACTGTTTTAATTTCCTTTGAATAAATACCCACAAATGGAATTGCTAGATCATATGGCAGTTCTAGTAGCTTTTTGAGCAACCTCTATACTTTTTCTGTATTGGCTTTACCAATTTATAGTCCCACATACAATACACAAGTGTTCATTTCTCTACATCCTTGCCAACGCTTGTCTTCCCTCCCCGCCCCCCCAAGACTTTATTTTTTGATAAGAGACACAGAGAGAGGCAGAGACACAGGCAGAGGAAGAAGCAGGCTCTCTGCAGGGAACATGATGCAGGACTCTATCCCAGGACTCTGGGATCAGGACCTGAGCCAAAGGCAGATGCTCAACTGCCTGAGTCACCCAGGTGTCCCAACACTTGTCTTTTTGGTGATAGCAATTCTAATAGGTGTGACAGGATATCTCAGTCTGATTTGCATTTCCTTGATTAGTCATGCAGAGCATTTTTTATTGTGTCTTTGACCATCTGCATTTTTTTGGAAAAATTCCTATTGAGATCTCCTGTCCATGTTTTAATTGCATTATTTTTGCTATTGAACTGTAGTTCTTTACATATTTTGGATATTAAGTCCTTATCAAATACATAATTTGCAAGTATTCATTCAGTTGGTTGCCTTTTAATTTTGGTGATTTTCTTTGCTGCACAGAAACTTTAAAGTTCAATGTAATCATGCTTAGTTTTTGCTTTTGTTGTCTTTGCTTTTGGAATCCTATCCAAAAAATAATCACTGAAACTGATATCAAGCTATTTACTATATGTTTTTTCTAGGAGTTTTAGGGTTTCGAGTCTTATATTTGACTTTGATCTATTTTTTTTTACTTTGTTATATTTTGATTTATTTTTTCTTTATGGTATAAGATAATGGTCAAGTTTTGTTCTTGTCCATGTGCCTATCCAGTTTTCCTGACACTATTTATTGAAGAGACTTCTTTTCTCATTGTATACTCCTGGCTCTTTTTTTCATAAATTAACCATATATGCATGGGTTTATTTCTAGGCTTTCTATTCTGTTCCATTGATCTGTCTGCTTTTCTAGGCTTTCTATTCTGTTCCATTGATCTGTCAAAGCTTTATTAAAAAGCTTTTAATAATAAAATCTATATTATTATAGCTTTGTATTGTTTGAAATCAGAGTGTGATGCCTTGAGCTTTAAGATTTCTTTGGCTATTCAGGATCTTCTGTGGTTCCATACACATTTTAGGAAAGGTGGTTCTATTTCTGTGTAAAATGCCATTGGACATCTGATAGAGATTGCATTGAATCAGGATTGCTTTGGGAAGTATGAATATGGCAACACTATTCTTCTAATCCAAGAGGATGAAATATATATTTATTTGTGTCATCTTCAGTTTCCTTCATTGTCTTAGTTTTCAGTCTGTCTTTTACTTCCATGCTTAGATTCATTCCTAAGTATTTTTTTGATGCAGTTGTAAATGGGATTTTTTCTTGTAATTTACTAGTGTATAGAGACAACAAATTTATGCATATTGTGTATCTAGCAACCTTAGTGGATTATTCTACTAGGTTTTTTGCTTTAAGGTTTTTATATATAGTATATCATCTGTAAATAGTAAGTTCTTTCCATTTTGAATTCCTTATATTCTTGCCCAATTGTTCTAGCTGAAGCTTCCAATACTATGTTGAATAAAAGTAATGAAAGTGGGTATCCTTATCTTGTTCTAGATCTGAGAAGAAAGCTTTCACTTTTTTTTAAAGATTTTATTTATTCATGAGAAACACACACACAGGGGGAGGGGGCAGAGACACAGGCAGAGGGAGGGCTCCATGCAGGGAACCCTACGTGGGACTCGATCCCAGGTCTCCAGGATCATGCCCTGGGCTGAAGGTGGCGCTAAACTGCTGATCCACCTAGGCTGCCCAAGCTTTCACTTTTTACCATTAAGCATAATTTTAGCTGTGGGCTTTTTTCATATAACTATTATGTGGAAGTATACTTCTCTGTACCTACTTTTGAGTTCTTTTTACAAGTGAATGTCCCTTTAACTTTAAGCATTTTTCTATCCAGATGTTGATGAAGGAATGATTGCACTTGAACTGATATCAAAGAAATAATTGTACAGGCAAAACTAAAGAGGTAAGGAAGAAGCACTATGAACTCAACTCCATTGAAATGCACAGGGAATTAAGAGCTAGAGTTAGGGGTCCCTGGGTGGCTCAGCGGTTTAGCGCCTGCCTTTGGCCCAGGGCGCAATCCTGGAGTCCTGGGATCGAGTCCCACATCAGGCTCCCGGCATGGAGCCTGCTTCTCCCTTCTCCTGTGTTTCTGCCTCTCTCTATGTCTATCATAAATAAATAAATAAGTAAATCTTTAAAAAAAAAAAGAGCTAGAGTTAAGGTTTTAGGAATCTTAGGCCATCTATGTTTGCTAATTGGCCTTAAAAGAAAAAAGACTTATTTTCCTGACATCATGGACAAGTTGCCAATCTACATTAGGCTCCTATAGAGACTGGGGTTTATAAAAGTGCTATATTGATCATTGTATTTCAAAGAGATATATCCCAGGTCCGTGAAAAAGTCCTGGTTTGTAAAAGTGATGAAATGATTTTTAAAAAGTGCATCTCAAAGCAGGCAGAGAGAGAACTTGCAAATTGCCTAAAGTGCATGCTCTAAGAAGGGGAAGGACCTCTGTGATTAGGCCATCTGGATTGTCAGTGCCGGGATGAGAGGGAAGTAAGTGGTACATAGGCATAAAGTTTAGTCCAGCTGACAGAAACATTGTCTATCTTGGTCACTAGAATAATCTTGGACTTGAACAGACTGGGGGAGGAGAGGGAAGAATCCAGTTTTCACTGTGTGCAATGAACAAGCTATTCCAGCACATAGTTATTGAAACTTATGCCACATCATAACTCATATTGATCTATTGTTGTCGTGTTGTATTTCTGAATGGTACCAAGAAAAATGTCATAATCTGTGTCAAGATGATAGACTGAACACATCTGCATCCTCCTCTTACTCCTGCTCATTGGCAACTCTGCAATATAAAAGACATACTGGCACATATTTATTGAACCAACCTTCTTTCTCCCAAAAACTCCCAAACCCACAGCTATCCGATAGAGCACTATAATATTAGAAAGTACACATAATGGATCTATAACGTTTCTTAAAATCAGGAGCCAGATGGTTCTAGGTTAAATGATATTAGAAACTACTAACACAAAACATGCAGGTAAGGATTTTTATCAAAGCAGCTAGACTTCAAGATCTCCAAGTTGAGAGTAAAAACATGGGTGGGAATAAGGCTGGGGTGGGGTTAAATAATTAATAAAGAGTATAATGGATAATCTGCATTTCATACCATTTGGTGTTTGGCAGATTTTTCCCTCAACATTAATATCAAAAATGAGTAAGAAGCAATATTTGACTTCATCTTAGCATTTTTCTGTTGGTATTACAGAAGGAAAGATAAATGAGGTGGACTTTTAGGAAAGAAAGAAATGACAAAGGCAAAAAAGGAAAAACTATAGGTCTCCTCATTCCACTATAGCCATATGTTTAACTAACTCATCAGAAAACCTACTGTAATAGAGAACTAGCATTTACTGAAGGCATAAAAATACGAAAACAAGCAGACAGCCCAAAATTACTACATATCTTTTCAAGTCAAAAGGGGCACTAAATTCAACAAAACGAATTATCCCAGGAATCGGGATTGAGGTGGCCCACATAAAATTGTCATATCAAATATTACTAGAAAATTCATAGGGATAGGAAGCCAAAGAAAGATCATAAAGTAAAAGGGATAATTAGAGATACTTGCAATGTAAAATGTACTGATAAAAAAAAATGTTGACTAGCTTAATGTTTTTAGCTGAAGAGCAAATTAATGAGCTAGAGGATTATTCCAGGTCCCACAGCAAAAGAGGTATATAAAAAGATGTACTAAATTGGACAAATGTGAATAGAAAGGATATTTTTTTTTTGGAAGTTCTGTCCTTTTAGAGAAATTCAGAAGGAGAAAGAAGGAATGAAGTAAAGGAGATAGTTAAATAATAAAGGTGGGGAGAAGCCACAGTTGAAGAAAATCTTAAATCTTGAGGCTCCTGGGTCGCTCAGACAATTAAGCATCTGCTTTTGGCTCAGGTAATGATCCTAGGTCTTGGGATCAAGCCCCATGTCAGACTCCCTGCTCAGTGAGGAACTTGCTTCTGCCTCTCCCTCTGCTGCTGCTCCCCCTGCTTGTGCTTGCTTGCTCCCTTTCTCGCATGTGCGCTCTCTCTCTCTCTCTCTCTTTCTCTCTCTATCAAATAATTAACATAAAAAAATCCTAAATCTTCACATGATGACTCCAAAAACAATTTGAGAATAAAGAAAAATAAAACTAAATCTAGACAGTTGTGGTGACCTTTCACAGAATAAGAAAGAGAAAATCCAAAAGATTTGCAGGAAAAAAGTGCCAAAATAACTACCAAAAAATAAGCAAAATGAAACTGCTACACTTCTCATGTTTAATGCAGGCTGAGAGATACTTGGAGAGATAACATGAAAGTTGTGAGTCAATTGTATTTAATGCTATGAAATTTAAGAAGGAGAAAGGGTAAACAATAGAAAGTGGTTCATTATTAAGCTCTGATAAAATCAGACATCAGCATTAAGGAATCAGGAAGAAAGACTGAAATGAAACAACCAATGTGATAGAAAAAAAAAATCAGGAAAGAGAATTTCTTCAATTGTTACATCATGTTGAGAAATTGAGAAGTGTGGAGAGAGAAGCATATCAAATTCAAAACATGGGGTTTGGATGATTTTGGTTTTAAAAAGAAAAAATTTCACTGGAATGGTGGGTACTTAAGACTAATTTCTGTAGGTTAAAAGTAACTGAGGTTAAAGACATGAATTTAGACTTCTTTGGGAAAAAATAGTATAATGTGAAGTTCTGAAAAATAGAGCTGCTTAAACGAAAGTTAGGCCATGGTTATAGGCTTATGGAGTTGTAGAAAATAGGATGAAAAAAAAAAAAGAAAATAGGATGAGTCAGATATTCAAATCTTTGTAAAAAAGTATAGGCATTTGTTTGCTTTGAGCAGGGACAGCATTCATTGTCAGATGATAGTGAAATATGTCCAATAATAGGTTTATTGGGAGATTGATGGGCGGAAGGTAAATGTTCTATTCTGAATTCTATTCTCTTAATGATAAATGAGCCTAAATCATCTTAAAAGTACATTTGAGAGGAGTTTTAAGGAGTACAAAGATGATTTTAAATACCTCTTGTGAGGATAGGAAAATGAATCTATCAATTTTGAGTAGATGGTTATGATCACACATGTAAAATGAAAGTATGTGAGTGTCTTCACCATTCTTCAGCTGTTTGACCATGATTTTCATATCTACTTACACCCAAAGTTTTTATTCAGGCTTGGACTTTGACCTTGATGAAAGGAGTGGAGAGTTGTCTTAATAAGTCTAAGGAGGGCTTGTAAATGACAGGTTGACCTGCAATGAGGTGTAGCTGCAGGAGACTGTTATATAGCAACAGAATTCTAAAAATAAAATTTTGGCACAATACCACCTCATGATTAATCGGAAAACTTGAGTAAGCTGCTTGATGAGTTAAAAAGTTTTGATCAGTATAGTATGATTGAGGCAAGAAAAGTGTTAAGGAACAAGATTTCAGCTGAGTAAATTTGGAGATCTAATTGGCTTTATTCAGCTTTTCATGAATCAGGCAGCAATTGCTTCTGGTAAATAAGCACTCCAAGGGTTTGTACAAAATGGGAAGTTCTTATAGACAGGACAGAATTATGGGGCAATAAAATTATTAGCAAAATAAAAGATTGTTTTTCAGTCCAGGGCGTCTTTTTAAGGGAAGGGAATGGCAATGGTCATATTTTGCAGATTACCTCATTTTTTCAGATTACCTGATTCTGGTACTGATCAGGAAATTTTAGATTGACTTTTAAAGGTCCTATTTCGGGATCCCTGGGTGGCGCAGCGGTTTGGCACCTGCCTTTGGCCCAGGGCGCGATCCTGGAGACCCGGGATCGAATCCCATGTCGGGCTCCCGGTGCATGGAGCCTGCTTCTCCCTCTTCCTGTGTCTCTGCCTCTCTCTCTCTCTCTCTCTCTCTCTGTGACTATCATAAAAATAAAATAAAAAATAAAAATAAAGGTCCTATTTCAGCTGCACCTGGGTGTCTCAGTAGTTAAGTGTCTGCTTTCGACTCAGGTCATGATCCTGGGGTCCTGGGATCGAGTCCCACACGGGCTCCCCACTAGGAGCCTACTTCTCCCTCTGCCTATGTCTTTGCCTTTCTCTGTCTCTCATGAATAAATAAGATCTTTTAAAAAATGTCCTATTTATGGCAGAGGTTGAAACTACAATTAAGTCTTGGTTTGCTGTCATGAGGCAAATGGCTCCATTTTGGGCTTGTTCTTTTTTCCAACATCTGTGAATATTTTTCCGATTACTAAAATGCAGCTAGACTTTTTTTAGTTCCTTAATTCAGAGACTTTTTCAAGGTAAAAAGCAGAAGCAGCTTGTCTTAGTTCATTTAGGCTGCTGTAACTAAATACCACAAATGGAATAGTTTATAAACAAACTTGGAATTTCCAGATTAGGGTAGCATCATAGATGAGGGTCGTCTTCAGGATGGTAGATTTTTTTCTATGTATCCTTATATATGGTGGCAGGACAAGGGAGCTCTCTTGGGCCTTTTAGTAAGGCAACAATCTCTTGACAGTGGGGCCTTCATGATCTAGTCATCTTCCAAATGTAAAAAAAAATTGCTAGAGGATGATGGGGTCTCTAAATTGGATGAGAGAAATTGTAGCAAGTGGAGCCCAAGGCCTTTTGGACACTGGAAAAATGAATAGGTTTAGTGACAATGTTGAGTTTTACGTGAGCCCTGTAAAATGTTCAGGGTTAAGAAAACCTATCCTTGATTTCTAAGAAATGATTTACCGTATAGAACTACCTTCCACATGTGACTTAAATAAGATTCATGGTTGTTCTCCTTTCCAAAATCCCATTCTTTGCCTCAGAAACAGCTCAACTGCATGTACTCCCAGACCAATGGTGGTGACAACAACAACAAAATGCTTGTCAACCAAATTTTGGCTAAGATTACCTTCTTCCCCCATTACCTGAGCAAGCAAACCCCTTCTGAGAATAGGCTGGCCACAGCACAAAACATTCTCTGGTCACTGGACCATACTTTCATTCCACTTCTACCCATTTGGTTCTTTCTGCTGGAATTGAATCTTCTCAATTAAAGAGAATCCTTTTTGCCTGATATTTGAGACACTGGCAGATCTTAAGGTCACAGCATTCTCCCTCTTGCAGCAGTCCTATTTTTCCCCTTGCAAGTCCTTTTTTTTTAAGATTGTTTATTTATTTATTCATGAGAGACAAACACAGAGAGAGGCAGAGACATAGGAAGAAGGAGGAGAAGCAGACTCCATGCAGAGACCACAATGCGGGACTCAATCCCAGGACTCCAGGATCACACCCTGAGCTAAAGGCAGATGCTCAACTGTGGAGCCACCCAGGTGTCCCTGCCAGTCTTTTTTGGATAAAGTTTCTCCTTACTAAGTCTGGAGTTTGTTTGTTTATTTTAACTTAAGGATGAATGTGTGAGCTATGGTAAAATTGAGAAAGCAATAATAAGGTAACCTTTCCATAGTTCCCACAATCCTTGCTTGGAGCAAAAGTAGACCTGAAGGAGACTTTATAAACTATATCATTAGCTGTCTCTAGGTAAGCTACGCAGACTAAGGATCTGAGGATGGATTGTGATCTCCTTCTAATTCTTTTTTTTTTTTTTCCAACACTTTTAAAATCCTATTAGCTTTTCTGTACATCCATCTAATCTATAGCTTATAAATGGTGCATAGAATTCTTACAAATTGACTGCATTTCATTTAGCTCTTTTGCCAGATTGGGCATGGAAATTGCCTTCCTCCAGCTCTGTACTAAATACATCTCAAAGCAAATATACTCGTAAGTAACTTTGTGTCCATGTTAGTGAAAAATTTTCTGGTACAAAAGACCAAGAACAGAATCACTGTTTAATTGGGCAACTCTATTTTAGTTGTTTGCTAAATGAGACTGATTAATTTGCAAAATATCTGAAAAATGTTTCCTTTTTTTTTTTTACATTTTTTAAATTTAAATTCAATTTGTCAACATATAGTATAACATGCAGTGCTCATTCCATCAAGTAAATTTTTGTCTTGTCACAAGAACATAGGAGGATTTATGGATAGGAATTATGAAATCCTTTCTAATCCATGGTATCATATCATTTGATCATTACATAGGATTTGTGCTCTTAGGATTGCTAGTGACTTTACGCATCTTTTTATATGCCTATTATTGCTGAGGAGGAAAAAAATTCTCTTCACTTTTAAAGATTCTTCTAGCTGGTTTAAGTTAAATTGACATCATAAAGATGAACAGGAGAAAAAACAAGTTTAATTATGTATACATAGAAGTCTAATAGTTTGAGACCTAAAGAAATGACAAGGTATGCATCTTTTATACCTCTTAGACAATCTGGGGAATTGATAGGGCAAAGGACTAAAGCACTTTGGGTGCTTTAGTAAGTAATTCTAAACCCGATTTGGACTGAGGTTGTAAATTAGTAAAAGTAACAAATGTTTGTTATACCCTGCCTGGAATTGCTGATCTCTGACTATAAGAATGTTTCTCTACTTCCTGGTGCAGGGAGGGGTACCTTTCACAGAAGAGATTTCCTGCTTCCAGGGGACACAGGAAGGTCAGAGTGTCCTTGGACTGGGTGTTTAAGTAACTTTAATACAAAACAACAAGCCATTGTAGCACATTTTGGGGAGCTCTGCCCTGAACATTTATGGTAGCTAATACGATTTTTTTTCCTGAAAACTTTTTCATTTTGGTTTTCCTTTTTTCTTTCTAGATTTTTTTTTATATTTTAAATGTCATAGTTTGTCTTTAAAGTGTGGCAAGTAGATTGATTTATGATATGATCTGTATCATCTTTTGTTGAATATAAATCCTGAATTTTGAGATCAAATCTAACAAAAACACTCCACATCTTTTATACATTTTAGAAGTTCACTCTGCAAAGGTTCCTTTCAATTTTGCAGGTTAGATTATAATATGTGCTTCTATATTGTCTTTAATTGGGCAGCCCTAGTGGCTTAGGGGTTTAGCGCCACCTTCAGCCCCGGGGTATGATGGCTCCATGCATGAGGTCTGCTTCTCTGTCTGCCTGTGTCTCTGCCCCCCCCCTCATGAATAAATAAATTAAAAATATTTTTAAAAAATTTATATTGTCTTTAATTCATTTCAGGCTCACATTTATATGTGGCAGAAAATAGGATCTTTAGTTTTGGAGATGTAGTGAGCCTTTTTCCCCCAAATCTATCTAATTTACATTTCTTATTAGTTTTTATAGGTTCCCATTTATATATTCCTTAAGCTTTCTATTTAGTTATGGGAACTTGCCTTTATTTAAACCAAGACTATTTACTGTTTTCATGCTGTGGGTTTAGAATGTCACAATATTTGATAAGTTCAAATCTTCTGTCCTTGCTGCCTTTTTGAAAATTCATTCAACTTTTCTTTGGTTTTGAAATAATTTCTAAAATCAATGCAGTAAAGTAAGATTCTAGATGTAATGTGGATTAATTTACATATTCATTGAGAATTGACAGAACATAGTAAATTAATCGGAACCAACATCCTAGAGTTTTCCTTTTGTTCAGATCTACTTTTAGATTAGAAAAGAATATTAAAATTTCCCCCTTTTAATTTCTGCTACATTTTTTTCCTAGGAAAATATTCCCAGGATAGATTATTATAATATTTCTCTTAAATGAAAACCTTTCTACATCAGTGTTCATAGATTGTTTTTGTCACTCATTGGGTTATTTTATTTAACAATTTAAAAATCTTTATGATTTCTTTCATGTTCTAAAATAACAGCAGTCAGGCAGCCCCGGTGGCTCAGTGGTTTAGCGCTGCCTTCAGCCCAGGGCAGGATCCTGGGGACCTGGATCAAGTCCCACATCAGGCTCCTTGCATGGAGCCTGCTTCTCCCTCTGCCTGTGTCTCTGCCTCTCTCTCTCTCTCTCTCTGGATCTCTCACGAATAAATAAATAAAATATTTTAATAAAAATAAATACGTGAAATAAAATAATAGAGTTATCAGAGTAAATATCGGAATTAGAGAAATAAAAGAGCAAATTGTACTCCCAGAAAACCATCTTTTAACATATGAATGTCATTTATTTTTTTCTATTTCTAAATATTTTCCAGTGGTTAAGAAGGTACATTTTCTTGTATTTTTCCCAAATTTCACAAGTTAAAAATTCACGAATAACCCTATATCTATATTTCTCTAATGAAGATAAAATCTTAAGCTTTCTCTTATACCTGAACTATATAACATATTTTAAAGATTTATTTATTTTTTAGAGTGTGTGTGTTGGAAGAGGGACAAGGATGAGGGAGAGAATCCTTAAGTGGACTCTGCTGAGCATGGAGTCCAGTGGTAGTGCTTGATCCCAGGACCCCAAGATCATGACCTGAGCTGAAATCAAGAGTCAGATGCTTAACTGAGTGAGCTACCCAGGTGCCCCGAAAAATATCTTACTAAAATTTCTCAGGTGAATAGATATCAATTTCTATAGTCTTATGAAATACACAGTTCTCAGGAACAAGATTAGGTTGAAAGAATGTACTTAACATAAACATGCTAAGTCATATGAGGTTGTTTATTGTTTTTCAAAATAATGTATAAAATGGAGATTGTTAAAAAGCTTGTCTTTCTATCCCTAAAAGTATTGAATTCAAACCAGTGTGATTTCTCTCAAATGGGTTCTTATCTGATTGTTTGCAGTAGATCAAATAGCATTAAAAAAAAGGCAATCTATTTTTCTTAGAAAGTTATATTTACTCAAAAATAAATTACAAAATTCAGAAGAGAATTACAAGAGACTTTGTCACAAAAAATCAGTTAATTTAAAAATTAGTGTCCACAATGTAAATTTATTTTCTATTAATATGATAGAAACCTTATGAAGTACTAGATTTTGCCATTTTTCTTTATTTTGTAATTAGTTTTAATGCATAAAAATACACATTGAAATTAAACTCTGAAGAAATACTGTCAGTAACCTGAAGGGAATTGTGAATTAAATAGGAGCATTTTAGGCTTGACAGCCTTTGTGAAACTAACCTCTGGTTCCAAGAAATCAATAATGGCAAATTAGCTACTTTCATTTATTTGTAATTTTAGTTTAGGAGAATTAATAAAGTCTTAAAGTATTTTGTTCTTCAGCTCATTTTCCCATTTCTATGCCACAGAAAAAATCTACAGGAGAAAAATATCATGACAGAAATTTTAGGTATTTAGTAATTATGTACATAATAAACATTTTATAAGTTACTTAATTCAGATATCTAGCATGTTATGATTTGAATTCTCTTCCCTCTCCCCCATGTTTTTATATGTTGAAGTCTTAATTCCTAATACATCATAATGAGACCTTTATTTAAAAATAAAGTCATCGGTGAATCACATTAAAGTGAGGTCATACCAGAGTTGAATGAGGCCCAAATCCAGTATGACTGGTGTTTGTTTGTTTGTTTGTTTGTTTGTAGAGGACATTTGGAATAAATATAGGGAGACTACCAGGTGAAGATTGGAGTTACAATGTCATAAGCCAAAGAATTACCAGAAGCTAGGTGAGGAGACCATAACCAATCCTTCTTAAGTGCCTTCATGAAGGAGGATGGCCCTTCTCACATCTTGATTTTGAACTTCAAATCTCCAGAACTGAGATAATAAGTTTCTGTTTAAGCCACTGTCTTTGGGATTTTGTTACCTGAGGCTTAGCAAACTAATACAGATTTTCGTATTATACACCGGGAGTGATACTCTAACAAATAGCTGAAAATGTAGAAGTAGCTTTGGAATTGGTTAATTGGTAGAGCCTGAAAGAGTTTTGAGGCTCATGACTGAAAGCTTAAATTATATTGAAGACTGTTGCTAGAAATATAAATGTCAGAGATGTACATTTAGTGAGTCCTCAAATAATAAACACATTATTGAAAACTGGGAGAAAGGTGATCTTTGTTATAAAGTGGCAGAGAACTTGCATGAATTGTGTTCTACTGTTATAAGGAAAATTGAACTTATAAGTGATAAGCCGGTTTCTTCTTACTGTTTACAGTAAAATGTGATAGACAAGAAATAGATTAAAGGAATTGTAAAGCAAAAAAGAACCAGAACTTAAAAACTTGGACAAATCTTAGCCTATTCATATTGTGAAAACATGTGAAAGCATGCTCTGGAGAGAACACTTAAGGGTGTAACTGGACAACTGTTTGCTAAAGAGATTAGACATTTGATATGTGGATCCAGTCAAACATGTCAGCAAAAATGCTGCCACTTTGGAATGAAGAGATCAGTGACAGGATGAAATTAAGAAAAACTGTTGGGGTTTTGGGATTCTAGAGCCATAAAATGGCCCCATGAATGCTATGCATCTGATTGTGTTATTTCTTGTGAAAAGGGAAGAAGGGATGGCCCCAGAGGTGGGTAGCGGGCTGACTCTTCCTTGGTTACCAAAAGCAGGGCTTCCTTATAGATCAGGGCTGACAGAACAGAAACAAACTAATGTGTTGTAATGATGGATGTAGTCTCCATGTCTTATACTTTTTTAAGAAACCCCATTTACAAGGGACTTACTGCTTAGAATACCCAGTGCATTGTATAAGATGTAAGTTAAGAGGAAGCACTTTTGTCTCTTTTATTAGGAGAGTACTTCCTCTGTCAGCAGATGGAAAATGTCTTTTTAAAAGCTCACTGGTAGAATTCTATTAGAGAACACTTGGAGAGAAAAGTTAATCTTGATGACTCAAATTTACAAAACCAAAAGGAGTTGGTATTAGCAAATGCAATGTAGAGCTAGAAATGTTTTCTATCAATATTTTCTAAGGTTGGATTAAAAAAAAATGATTCTAAGCATCCAATGCAAGACACCTATTTAGGAGCAGAACAGGTTTGCTGAAAACTCAGAAATATTTTCCTTAGGAAGCCTCAGGTTTTCACAGTGGTATGTCTCAGGTATTTACAAGAAATATACACTACAAATCAAAATACCATAGAACTTTCAAACTGAATCCAAAAAAACACCTCATTTTAATGAACTGTTTAAAGCTAATTCAGTACAAAGTAGAAATCCAAAATATGTGGCCCAGTTGACCACTCAGATGTGAAAATCACTATATAAAATGTGTGACTTCATTGAATTATCAAATTATTTTATAGTGTTGATTTAAAGAGGGTTCATGTACGGGAATTAAAAATCCGTCAATGGCATAGAACCTGGAATACATTGTTGTGATATATTGAGGAATTTCTCACAACTCAGGGCTAAATTTCCAGAGCATCAGGAATTTCTCTAGCTATAATAGGATGTGTCTGAATGGTCTAGTGCTTTTTGTGTGTCATTTTGTAAGGACTGTGCATCAATGCAATTTAACTAGAGTGAAGCTTTTCATCTTTCTTTGAAGGACTTTCATGAAATTTAAAGGGAACATCATTCCACAAGTATGGCTTTGAAATGCTTTGTCTACATAGTCCACACATTTAATCACAAAAAGTTAACTCTTCAAAGTCAGCAGACATTGCCACTTTTGCCAGATATTTTGCAGGCCAAGATTTTGTAAGATGCAGCACAATTTAGTTAATTTAGCAAAGGCCTTGGAAGCTTTTATTCACTTTTCCTCTGTTGTGAGGGTTCTAATTAAATGTGTCTTATCTCATTGGTTTAACTGTGATGAATTCCTGCTTCAAAATTAATCTTTTGTCTTGGTTCCATTCTCCTGTTTAAATTGTATTTTTTATTTTCCAGTTAGAGGAACATCATTCTAATTACGGCACTTGCCTAAATGAAATACCTACTCTTATTTCAGTAAGCACAAGAAATGCACATATGTTGAAAAAACTAATTGAACAGAGAAATTATTGTCCTAAATATTTGGGTAATTGCATAAATAACCCTTGACAACTTAGTGTTAGAAAATAGTAATATGATATATTTGCATGTTTACTAATAGGATTAACATTTTTGACCCAAGTCATTAACAATGAGATGCCAAAAATCTCTCTTAAATATTTGTAGAGGTTTTCAAACTCATATGGAGATGATAAAAATATTTCAGCAAATGTCTAGATTAAAGATCCTCTGTACATCATGATCATTGCTATCATAAGGACTTACAGCTTTTTGGTGTTCTGATTAAAGCAATTATTCTCCTTGCTAAAGAAAATTTGAAATAAGCACTTGTACCCATCCAAAATCAGAATGATGTTGAGTCTTTTGGAGATAATAAAAGTTTGTACTAGGTCTGGAGTTAAAGTCTTAAAATGTTCAATTCCTGAATGTTTCAGAACTAAGCTAATTGTTTAATTACTCCATCCTTCAGTATCAAATAAAGCCTTTTATTTTGAAATATTGAAGGTCTGTTTTCACAGTTTTGGAATTTCTAGCTAGAATTGGAAGGGTTCCACGATTACTATATATTTGAACTGAGCCATTTGACCACTTGAAAATGAAAAATTAGCATACTAGTTTCTAGTGATTGCATTTTAGTTATTATATTAGTTACATTTTGCTATATTAATCACAATTAGTTTACATGAGGGTTGGCTACATTTTTCTGCAAAGATCTAAATAGTAAATATTTTAAGATTGTAAATCTCTGTTGCACTAGTTAATTCTGCTGCTCCATAGGAGCAGTCACAGACAATGCATGACTGAATGAGTGTGGCTGAATCCCAATACAACTTTATCTACAGAAACATACACTAGCTCAGATGAGGCTCATGTGTCTATTTGATGTCTAGTAGATACCATTTTAAAGATAATATTTATATATACTTCCAGTTGTCCTGTATCTCCTGCTTGTTATTTTATTCAATAAGTTTAACACTGAGGTGCTATTTTATCCTACTTCTCTTATCTCTATCCTCATTGTCCTCCAGACACAAAATCTTAGTTATCTAAATGTGTTTCTTTTATTCCATCAATTATATATTTTATAGGCTTTAGCTCTACTATTTCAAATCTCAGAAATTCTTTTTATGATGCTACTCTAATTTAGCATTTCATACTCTTGCCTTGAACATGTTAAGAAATATCCTAAATTATTTTTTTCCTAATTTCTTTATACTCCTCTATATTCATTCATTCAAAAAAATTGGGTATTAGTGTAACCCCAAGATACAAGTCTATTTTTTTCTGTTGAACCTAATGCAGCCATATTTTTGTCTATGTATTCTAACAGATTGCTTGTTCTGGTCAACACTACCCATTGAGTTGATAAATCTAGTCGCCAGTTTTTGTTTCTGATTATACTTGATCACTTAGTATTTGACAAAATGTTCATTCCTTCCTCCCTGAAACACTTTTTTTTTGGCTTTTAGAACATTGCATACATGTCCTTGGTTTATATCTCCAAAGTCACTAGCTGCAAGTTTTATTGTCTTTGCTCTCACAGTTCTGTGCTCTCTTGATGTTGGAATTCCTAGAGCTGAGACTTTCCCTTTTCAGTGTAAGTCTGCACATTTTCATTATGTTGCTTAAAGTTTTTGCCTTTATTAAATGTCCCATTTAAATATTTTCAAAAGTATTGGAGGTTAATTTTTGTTAAGAAGGGACTTTTATAAAAGTGAATAATGTTACATATTTAACTGGGGATTTCAGCATTATAAAATAAGAAAGTTGCTTTTGCAATAGACAAGCAATAAAAACTTTTTTTTTTCCCAAACTAGTTATTTACATACAAGAAGTGGATCATGAGGATTTTAAAATCATCATGATCTTTCTTGGAAGTCTCATCTATTCCATTACATAATGCAGGCAATCCTATATTTTAATATAAGGGGCAATTACATAAACCAATGCACATTACCATGAAAACTTTAGTACTTTTAACAAATGTTAAAAGGCTCATAATATCTCTTTTTTTTTAATTTTATTTATTTATTCATGAGAGACACACAGAGAGGTAGAGACATAGGCAGAGGAAGAAACCGGCTCTCTATAGGAGCCCGATGTGGGACTCGATCCCGGGACCGGGATCACACCCTGAGCCAAAGACAGAGACTCAACCTCTGAGCCACCTAGGTATCCCAAGGATCATGATCTCTTAAAGTGAACCATTGGATCTTAAGATGGTTGACATTTTTAAGCTGTACCTCCAATTTGCAGTTTTCCCTATGTTAATCATCAGTCACTTGTGCAAATAGGAGATCTTATTTAAATCCAATAGACAACTCTGACAATTATGAATTTTTTCCAAGAAAAAATAAGATGTAATTACATAAGTACTAGTTTATTTGAAAAAAAAAATGTGGCATCTTTTGTAGTCAAATAGTTCGAAAATAAGAACCTTTTTATTGGTGTGGTAAATCATTTTTAAAGATGAGTGTTACTCTTTCCACATAATGGGATCTATTCCCCATCCTTGTATGCAGAAGACCCTGCATTGAGATGAGTAGGATGTGGTAGAGTTGAAACCATCTCAAATACAGTGCTTACACCTTGAGACCTGATAGGATACACTTATTCTCTTGGACTACTGAAGAGTGATCCAGTATCCTTGCCTGAGAGACCATGTGGAGAAAGCATTGCCTTGTCTACATCTAGCATTGAGGTGCCAGGCTTTTTTTTTTTTTTTTTGGTCCCTACTTGAGCTTTTAGAGGACTACAGACCAATGAGAAATCTTTTTTTTTTTTTAATATTATATTTATTTATTCAGCAGAGACAGAGAGAGAGAGAGAGAGGCAGAGACAGAAGCAGGCCCATGCAGGGAGCCCGACGTGGGACTCTATCCCGGGTCCCCAGGACCACGCCCCTGGCCGAAGGCAGGCGCCAAACCGCTGAGCCATCCAGGGATCCCCGACCAATGAGAAATCTTAGAGCTTCATGTATAGTGTGGGAACTTTGAGGGAAATAAATGAAAATTTGTGATTCAAATGGTTTTGGTATCAATTATAATACTCAAAAATGGGATATTAAGTCGTTACTGAATCTGAGAATGAGGAAGCTCTGCATCAAATCCTTACATATTAAATCCAGTCTCAATAATTGGCTTAAAAAAAACAAAAACAAAAAACAAAAAACAATCCCAGTCTAATTCAAAAGGGTAATCTCTATTTCTAGCATTTACAGCATTAACTATACAAAAGTCCTCTGGTGCGCTCTAATAGCCTCTTTGCCTTTATTTCAAAGAAATTTTTATGTAAGATTTTATTTATTTATTCATGGGAGACAGAGAGGGGCAGAAACCTAGGCAGAAGGAGAAGCAGGCTCTATGCAGGGAGCCTGATGTAGGACTTGATCCTGGGACTCCAGAGCCAAAGGCAGGCACTCAACCACTGAGCCACCCAGGCGTCCCTATTTCAAAATTTTAAGACTTCATTTTCTATCAAGGAGAAAGAAATCTGAGAACCAATGAGTGGTTTACAGTTGAATTTTCTATTTTGTTTCTACTTTTTCCGTATTCTTTTCCATTGAGTTAGAGGCAGACAGCTGTGTCTACTTTAGGGCATGAATATTATATTGAAGTATATGTAATTCTGTTACGTATCCAGAGTATTTGTGGTATAATAATTATTATCATGTAAATGCTCTGGCATTAAATTTACATAAAACAGTTTCTCTTTTAGTACCTCATACTTGATCTAATTGTAGGGCTTTTGATTAACTAATTTCTGACAATGAAAATTATCTTCTACGTAATTGGCACCAAATCCAAACCTCCTGTATGTTTGTTTTTGTCTCCTTTTCCACATTATGCTTCATGTATTTTATCTCAGGGTCGTTTGGTGGGGGGAGTTAAAAGTGTATACTCAGAGAACAATTTAAGTTTGTTTGATTCATTAAAGCAAAAGATGCTCCTGTCACTGGGAAAATCACAAGGGTTTTAGAAGTTCTATTAGGCCAGGGGCAGTAATCATGGATATTCTGTCATCTTACATCCTGTGTTAAAGTGAACCTGTTAGGTGCTCAGATAGGGATGTTTAGACTTTGCCTTTTTTTTTTTTAAGATTGTGTATTTACTTTTAGGGTGTGCCTTGGGGTATGGGCAGAGGGGAAGGGAGAGGGACAAGCAGACTCTGCACTGAGCTTGGAGCCAATGGAGGGCTCCATCTTATGACCCTGAGATCATGACCTGAGCCGAAATCAAGAGTTGGATATTTAACAAACTGAGACAACCAGATGCCCCTAGACCTAGCCAAATACATGCTAAATATAGTTTAAAATGGCAGTCAGCACTAAAGTAGCAATGCAGTACATTGAGCCTAGCCTATGTCCATTTTCTATTGGAAGACATTGAATATTGGGCAGATTTGTCAAGAAAGGTAAAGAAATGCAAATTTACTATTTGTCTAGCATACTTCTTGGCTCATACACTACTATGAAGGTACTGGATTTTGTCTTTCCATGAAATTTTTCAAAGCCTACAAAAAAAAAAAATACTTCATTCTTCCAAATCTAAAATAAGGACCTAATTATTTTTTACCACCAAAAAGTGTGCCGAAGTATTTTGGATGAAATAGTTTTGGGGCTTTGTTCTGAGGGGATAAGGTGTAATTGCAGGTGAATTCAGGAATGATTCAGGTTCCCCCTCTTTTTTTTTTTCCCCTGTTTTGGTAGACAGCAGTTTGACTTCATTGTCAGTATTTTATGGTTCTGTTTTCTGTTTTCAGACAGTATATGTTTATTTTGAAAATATAAAATGACTTCAATCTCTCTACAAAACACACATTTCTCATGGGAAAATTCAGTGGTGTTCAGTTGAGCATCACAAAAAGAAAAGAGGTAACTTGAATGAGAAACCAGGTTGAGTAGTAATATATCTTACTGTTATGCTCAGCCTGAATATCCTTAAAATACTCTTCTAAATTTTGGAAATAGTACCATGAGAAAGAAAATATATTTTGGCTTAAACCTTTAAAATTGGTATGGAAAGGGGATCCCTGGATGGTTCAGTGGTTTAGCGCCTGCCTTTGGCCCAGGGCATGATCCTGGAGTCCCAGGATCGAGTCCCACATCAGGGTCCCTGCATGGGGCCTGCTTCTCTCTCTGCCTGTGTCTCTGCCTCTCTCTCTCTCTCTCCTTGTGTCTCTCATGAATAAATAAATAAAATCTTTAAAAAAAATTGGTGTGGAAATAGAGAATACATATCAGAAAATAGACTGGCAAGTAAATAGCAGCTGGTTTTTAAAAAGACCATTAATCCTTTGATCTAAACAATTATCTACATGACTATGTGCCAGACCTTATCAACTTACCCCTCCTTTTTGTTTTGTATGACAGCTGCTCATGAGTTGGGTCATAGGCAGAAGAAATATCAGCCTCTGTGAAATGATTAATATCTCAGAAATCCATGCTTTTTACCTGGTTGCCTGTTTAAGAGTAATCTTCTCATATACTTAGAATCCAGGACAAGAAGCCAAATATTCATAGTATATACACAAATATTAACATTTAGGTAGTTTGTATTGATAATTCTTTACAGATGTTTTCAGAAAGTGTTTTTCATGATCTTACCATTTGCAATTTAGCATTTCTGGTAGAGTTGATTGTTTGATATATTAATGTAAATTCATACGAAGATATAATATCAATTTTTAAAAATATATCCAAGGATGGGTTAGGAAATCTTTGAAATGCATGGTGGATACCTAGCACTTCTTTTGCCCATCATTTGAGATTCTCAAAATACCCTTCCCAATTTTGCTGAGGAGATGACTGGTTAGAGAGCCATTCTGAGAGGATATCAGATATCAGATTAGGGTTTTATTACTGCACATATCAAAGCTTTCATAGGTCAGGGAAATTATATGCCAGAGGAAGAGTAATTATAAGAGTTCCTGCTTCCTTCCTTCACAACAAAGTGAAGGTATATTCTTACTTAGAGAATAGAAGGAATGGTAGGTCAGAGAAAAACTAATTTGATTTCAGTTAACGAAGGAAAGAGCCACATACCCTCTTTCAATATTTACAAAACCTCCATGATGGAAAAAGATAATCTGGCTATCCATGATGCCTTTCCTATGGTTTCTGCTATTACAGAAACTTTTACCAAGCAGGATTTGTCTGTTTTTCTATGTAGTTAACCCTTGGTACCGAAAACATTTTACCAAAGTAAATGATAGTATGTAAAAGAATTACTACAGGTGTCTGAATATCTCTGGTATCAGTCCTATGTTCATGGAGGAGTTCAGTTATGAGCTTCAATGATCTAAGCTTGCAAAATTAGGAAAGTAGTATATGTATTTGGTCTTCTATTTATCATTTAGAGATCAGATGTTGTAACATATTTGAAATCACTATAAAAAATTATCAGAAGTTTAGCTTGTAGTTTCACTAGCTTGCTTTTGTTGCTTGTGCTTTTAGTGTCATGTCCAAAAAAATTGTTACCATGATCATATCAAGGTGATTTTCCCCATCTTTTTCCCCCCGAGGAGTTTAATAGTTCAAAATTTTTGTGAGTGCTATAAAATTGAGGTTCATTCTTTTGCATGTAAGTATCCAGTTTCCCCAGTACCATTTATTGAAAAACCTACTCTTTCCTCCATTGAATATTTTTTGCTCCCTTGTCAAATGTTTGTTGGTGCGATGTGTGTTGTTTATTTTTGAGCTCTTAATTCTGTTCTATTGATGTATGTTTTTGTTTTTATATGGGTGCTATACTTTTTGGGTTTTTATAGTTTTGTATTTCACTTTGAGATCAAGATGATACCCACCCCCCAGATTACTGTGGCTATTCAGGGTCTTATGGGTTCCATACAAATTCTAAGATTGTTTTTTTCTATTTCTGTGAAAATAAAAATACCCCTGAAATTTTGATAGTTTGTGTTAAATCTATAGTTGTCTTTGGATAGTACATATATATTTTAACAATATTATTCCAATCTGTGGACATATAATGTCTTTCCATTTGTCTTTAGTTTTTCAATATCATTGTTTCAATATCATAGTTTTCAATAGCATTGTTTCAATTACAGCTTTTACCTCATTGCTTAAATTTAAGTATTGTTCTTTTATGCTATTGCACATCAAAATGAAAACTTACATGGTAAAAGAAACAAAGGGTAACCTGTGGAATGAGAGAAAATATCTGCAAACCATATATCAGGTTAATTTTTCTAAAATGTGTAAGGAATTCCTACAACTCAGGAAAAAAATCCAGTTAAAAGTGTGCAGAAAACCTGAATAGACATTTTTCCAAAGATGAGGTACAAAGAGACAGGTACATGAAAGATGCTCAACTTTAGTAATCATTAGGGAAAGACAAATTAAAATCACCTTACACTTCTTAGAATGGCAGTTAACAAAAAGCCAGGATATGGAGAAAAGAAAATCATACTACACTGTTGGTGGGTATGTAAATTGGCACATCCGCTATGGAAAGCAGTATGGAGGTTTGTCAAGAAATTTACAGTGGAACTACTGTATGATTCAGCAATTTTTCTTTTGTGTGTATATATCTGACAGCAATGAAATCACCATTTTGAAGAGATACCTGTATCCCCATGTGTACTGTAGCATTACTTGCATAGTCAAGATATGAAAATACAATGTATATGTTCACTGATGGATGAATGGATAAAGAAAATGTGATCTGTATATATACAGTGGAATATTATTCATTCATAAAGAAGTAAATCTTGCCATTTTCAACATGGATGGACTTTGAGGGCAGTATGCAAAGTGAAAAGAGACATTATGATCCCACTTAAATATTAAATCTTAAGCACCCGCCCTCACCAAAAAAAAAAAAAGAAAAAAGAAAAAAAAGCCCAAATCCTAGAAACAGTAGAATGGCAGTTACCAGGAAGGCTTGAGGGGATAGGGAGATGTCAGTCAAAGTGTACAAATTTCCAGTTGTAAAATGAATAGTTTTTGAGATCTATTACATAGCATTGCTTATTATAAAAAAATATATGTTGAAAGTTGCAGAGACTAAATTTTAAATGTTCTTAGCACACGCACACAAATCATAATGTCATGTGATGGTTAGGTTAACCTTATTTGGGGTAATCATTTCACAACATATGTATCATATTATCATCTTAAACAATGTTAAGTCAGGGGCACCTGGGTAGCTCAGCGATTAAGCATTTGCCTTCGGCCCAGGGCATGATCCTGGAGTCCTGGGATCCAGTCGCATATTGGGCTCCCAGCATGGAGCCTGCTACTTTCTCTGCCTATGTCTCTGCCTCTCTCTGTGTGTGTCTTTCATGAATAAATAAATGAAATCTTTAAAAAAAACAATGTTAAGTCAATTTTAGTAAAACTGGAAAATGTGTATATTTTAAGATACTATTACAGAATGTGTTGGGACATAAGATTCTGAAATTACTACCTTAGTCTCCATTGAGGTCAATTGCTTAATTCACTTTGTTATGCAATGACATTCCAATAGTACTAAAAGAATGTAATATACATTTTTGTTGCCAGAATACACTCGACAATATTCCCAACTTGAACACAGTGATCAGAAAAACTAAAAAAAAAAAAAAAAAAATTGAAAATGGAAGATATAGAATTAAAAGCAAAAGAACCTCTAGATTTACAGAACAAATTGGTGATTGCCAGATGGGAGTTTGAGGGTAGTAGTGAAATGGATAAAGGGGATCAAGAAGTATAAACTTCCAGTTGTATATCATGGGAATGTAAAACACAGTATGGGGAATATAGTCAATAATTTTGTGCCATAGCAGATGGTAACAATTTATTGGGATTATTTTATAGTGCATACAAATGTTGAATCACACTGCTACATACCTGAAACTGATATATCAGTTACACATCAAAAAGTAGTATTTCATCATGGAAGAACTTCATACACAAAACAAACTGTAACCAAATTTTCTGAGTTAGCCAAGTAGTGAAAACCATTTATTGCCAGTGAATTAATTAAAATATGTGTCATTGCAGCCGTTGAAATTTGTCAAAAAACAAAACAGAAACACTGGCAGCTTTTTAAAACAGTTGAAGAGGCTATTGGAAACAATATTCATAGTCAATTAAAACAAATTTAAAAAATTTATATAAATTTTAAACTTTTATCATTTTTTAAATTTTAAGTTTTTGTTTCAATTCCAGTTAACATAAAGTACATTATTAGTTTCAGGTATCCAATATAGTGATTTAACACTTCTAAAGCCCAGTGCTCACCACAAGTGCACTCCATTATCCCCATCACCTATCTAACCCATTCTGCCACCTGCCTGGTTACCAATAGTTTGTTCTTTATAGTTAAGAATCTGTTTCTTCTTTTGCCTCTATTTTCCCTATGCTCTTTTTTTCCCCTTAAATTCCACATGAGTGAAATCCTATGGTATATTTTTCTCACTTATTTTGCTTAACATAATACTCTCTAGTTCCATGGACATTATTGCAGATGGTAGATGATGATTCTTCATTTTTATGGCTGAGTAATATTTCATTTTATACACACCATTCATCAGTTGATGATCACTTGGGCTGTTTCTGTAGTTTGGCCATTGTAGATAATGCTGCTCTAAACATTGGGATGCATGTATTCCTTCGAATTAGTATTTTTGGATTTTTTTGGTAAATACCTAGCAGTCCAATTGCTGGGTCATTTGAAGGCAGATATTTTTATTGGTTTTCTTTGATTCTTGCAGAGTTCTATATTACCAATACTGCTAATGTTTTGTTAGGGGAGCTGGATAAGTAGAAAGTGAAGAATTAAATGCTCTAAAAGATGTGTGCGGAATAACTGTAAGAATCAAAGCAAGTGTTCAGCATAAACTGAAGTAGAATCCTCTAAGATTTATTAGAACCAATAGTGGGGAAAACTGTTTTGAGCAGAAAAAGGATTAGCTGAGAAATTTTACAAAGCTAATGAAAACACAAGGTGTCTATAGCCTCCAGTAACTGTGTTACTCATTATCACATACTTTGTATCATGTAAAATATAAACAGTTCATTGAATTTCTCTTGTGGGTTTAACCATTTTAAGTTATGTGATACTTAGTCAAATACAAGTAGAGTTAACCAGATTTGCCCTGTCACACTGCAGGTCTGACAGGTTAGCTGTGGTAATGTTTTACGGGAATTTTTTGAGCTCAGGACAACACCGACACTTTTCTGAATTAGTAACAATTCTCAGTCACTATTAGAAAATATTGAATGGCTTTGGAAATTAGTTTTTATGCTATTTCTCAAAGAATTCAATCAAAAAGCAAAAAAATAAAATAGTAGTTACTTGTGAGACTTATGCTGCAGTAAAATCATTTTGAATGACCATTAACTTACTTGAATCTCAAGTAATAATCAAGCTTTTTTATTCACTTCCCATGGTGCCAAAAGTTGAAACAAAAAGTATTATTTCCATTCCAACAGATTTTCAGTGGATGTTTTCTGAAATTTCTGTAAGAAATCTCCATATTTTAGAGTCTATTTAACTGTAATGGGGGAGTCTGTGTAGCCTTCAGTTGTGAGTGACTACTCTGCAATGTGAGGACATGCCAAGAGGCAAATATCAAAAGAATAGACTTCTATAAATGCCTTCTATGCAATAAAGCTCAGTAAAATTATATGCTTGTGGATTAATATCAGTAACAGTATCTCTCTGTGTAAAGGTATTTTCAAAGATAAAATAGATAAAATATCAGCATTTATTTATGAAACTTTGCAATTAGTTTTAATTGTTTGAAATTTAGTACTTCTTATAATCAAAATATTTTTTCTCCAAAATACCAAAATATTTTTCTCAATATGCCTGTACTATTGCAATTGCATTTCATAAAATATAATCTAAATATAAAAAACTGTTTTCTCTATTACATAAATATATGCATAATATCCAGTTTTTGCCTTTTGGCTTACAAAGTCTAAAATACTATCTGACCCTTTACAGAAAGTTTGTCTACTTATTCTGACATTAACCCTATATTATGATAGAATCATTGGAGAAATAAGTTCTAATGAGTGAAAATTAAAAGACGGGGGCAGCTCTGGTGGCTCAGCAGTTTAGCACCGCCTTCAGCCCAGGGCGTGATCCTGGGGTCTCGGGATCGAGTCCCACGTCGGGCTCCCTGCATGGAGCCTGCTTCTCCCTCTGCCTGTGTCTCTCTCTCTGTGTGTCTCTTATGAATAAATAAAATCTTTTAAAAAAGAGAAAAAAAAGAAAATTAAAAGAGGGGGTGTCCTTCCTTCCCTGCTGTGGGGAGCATTTTGACAAATGCTTAGAACACCCCCTGAATATTTTAGGCAGAGATCTCAGGCTTAAAACTGCTTGCTACTGTCATATGCTAAAAACATGAGCCTAAATAGAGGCAGGATACTTTTCTTCTGAAACTTCTCTTACCAGGCAGAGTTGTAAATTGCTGTAGGCTTTTATTTTTATTTATTTTTTTTCACCATGAGCATCTGCTCATATCTGACCACCTGGGAACTTGGGAAGTGTCCTTTGTTGCTCAGTGCTTAGATAGTGGGAGACTTGAACTTTGCAGGAGAAGAAAGACCCGTTTCAGCAGAAAGTATTCAAGCCTGTGTTTTATGCCTTTGTTGTTGGAACTTAACTTTGTACAGTCTGAAAAAAGGATATGGATTGGAAAATGGGAAGGATATGATTCCTTCTTAATGTTCTTAAATATGGTTTACTTTGTTCCTAACATCAGTTTTATCTCAACAAAACTGTATTTCTAATATTTGTAGGTGATTTCTGAGGAGATCTAGAAGACTGATCTTTGACAAGTGGCAAGGATCATGTACTACAATTATGTTCTCATAAAGTTATTGAAATTATCAAAGCTCTCTTCAGAAATTTAAAAATTATCAAGGTGAGAAATAATGTATCATTAATTTATCTGTGGATTCTTTTTTACCATTATGAGAATAAATTCCTAGTCCCTATTCTATTTCTAACTCAATCTCAGAAGCAGAGAAATGATACTATCTCTTCATCGGATAGTCTCAGAGCAAAGATGATATGCCTATAAATATTCCCATAGTTTTAATAGTTTCTATCATGCGTACAAACACTGAAATTAGGCTTTTTAATTTTTTTTGCCATGATAGACTTGTTGCCACTATAAATTCAGATGCACAGGATATGTTAACTGTTTATAAAGCATACAATAATTGTGGGTACCAGATCAGAAATCTTTTGTTTACTGCAGGCATCAAAGCCTGACAAGTTTCAAGCTGTTATTTTTCAGGGTCTTGGACATTTTCAAAATTTGTATTTCTCTTACTTGTTTTTCACTTTTGAGTACAAAACAGGACCAAGATTAAAGATCATTTAGCTATATTTTTCTTTTAGAGACTGGTATGGCATAGAAAACTGTTGTATTTCAAAATTATGTTTCACTTGAGCACGCGAGGTATTTTTTTTCTGGTGTCTTTAGTATTAAAAAAAATTATAGTACCAAAAATAGGAATCAGTGGAGAGAATTAAAAATAGATAAAATTATGGAACACAAAGATGGATAAGACCCTGTACATGCCCATATGTTAAGATAAGGGCAATATATTAATAAACAAAACCTCTTTAAAAGCTATGTTCTGGGAATTTTTTTATAACCTGCTAGAGGACTTCCAGGATATACTTTTGTAACAAATTTTACTATAGGCTTCAATACTAGTTTTTTTTTTTTTTTTTGTACTTGAAGGTTGAAAATTCATTAAATGTCTCAATAACTAAAGCTTTCAATTTTTAGAACAGATGTTTACATGTATTGCTTCACTGCATTTTGAATAATATGACAATTTCAATTACCTTTCAAAATGTTGAAACACTTGCTCTGCAGAAATGTAAGCATGTAATAAGAATTCCCCAAATTTATAAATTGTCTGATCTGCATGAAACTCATATGTATTCACATCACCTGCAATGCTGTCACTATCAAATTAATTGTATTAGTAGCAGCTACTTGTATACTGATGACATCCTAGGATCCTATATTCAGCTTATTTCTAATCTCCGGGAATATTAGTGACATTATGTTAGAGGATAACTGTGATGTCGGAAAGCTAAAATATTTCAATTTCTGAAGTTCAGAGAACTGGATGTAGTTTAATAGAACAATTTATCATAGTGAATTAAAAATCAGATATTTTGAAGTTTTCTTTGAAATAACTGTTGTATGTTTAGGAAAAGTTGCCTAAGACTAGAATTCTATAATTTGATATATTTTCCTGATATATAGATTCTAACCTTCATATCTCTATTGATATTGACACTTTAAGATGAGGTCTATTCTGTTGGATGGCAAGGTGGGTACTCAGTGCCTTAATTGAATGAATCTTTTCCTGGGATTATTTCTATATTATGTCACTAATGCCTTAATTTCTAAGTAATAAGATTTTCTGAGCTAAAATTCTGTTCTAATATTGGAACAGAGCCATGCCAATGCCATCTTGTCTTGATTATGAGAGCTTTGTAATAACTTTTGAAATCTAAAATGGGGTGAGTCCTCTCACCTTAGCTCTGTTAATTCTTCACTTTCTCATTTTTATTCAAACTGGATGTGTCCCTAGTCTTCTCTTCATGTTATCAAAGCTTTCTCTGCCTGGCAAATCTGTATTGAGTCTTTCTGGGGGAGTTTTCAATTTGATTCTTTTTAAAATTTAGAATAATTTCTACCTTTATATTGGTATTCTGTATTTAGTGAAATATCTCATACTTTATTTAGATATGATATCCTTTAAAAAAAGATATGATATCCTTTAGCTCTTTGAGCACATTTAAAATAGCTGATCTTTTATCACTGTGGACATATTTAAAATAGCTGATTTAAAGTCTGTGACTAGTAAGTCTATCTTTTTTTGAGTTTCTTCCTGTACAACTTATATTGAGTGCATTTTCCTCTTTTATGAGTCAATGTTGTTCCTTTTTTTTTTTTAACATGGCTCATATTTTTCTTACAAACTAGACTATTTCAAATCATGTGTCACTTTGGAAATCAGATCCCTTCTGCCTTTATGGTTCAGTGTTGCTGCTGCTGGTTGTGGTACTTTAGTAACTTTTGTGAAATCTATACTGGCTTAGTTTCATGGTCAGTAAATGACCAGCTAGAGATTTCTTGGCAAATGGAATAGTGAATGTCTGTTACTGCTTATGGGACCCTGAATTTGGAGCCATATCTTCAACAAGCACCATGACACTTTAAAGACCTGTCTTAGTCTTTACTTTCTGCTTCCAAAGAACTCCAAAGTCAGACAGATGTGTGAGTTTAGCGCCTTCCTAGATCTTTTTGAGAACATGTGTACAGTCCAAGGCATATGTGTAGTCACTCGGGAGTATGTTTCATCTTTTTACAAACCTCTTTGAGCATTACATTACTCAGCTGCTTTTAAGCTTTTTGTTTGCCCCAATTGTTACCCTCACCTCAAGAAACTGTGATGTTAAAACATTTGATAAATGGCTTTCAGTACTGAACAGTTTCTCTTGAGTTCTAAAAAAATAAAAATAAATAAAATAAGCCTTTTGAGTGGATTCTTTCAGGAAATATTAACCAGGTTGACAGGTCAGATAAAGTCAGTTGGAACTTAAATTCTTTGAAAGTTTGATTCACATTCAGCTCCCTCTAATACTAGGAAAGCAGTTTGTTACTTTTCAAAGATGCCACAGAGCTGGGGAATGGGAAACAGGATCACAGTAGGTAAAATTGCCTCAAAACTCACTGTTAATAAGACTAAGACATTTTTATTGACAAAATGATTTCTGTAAACTCTTGGTTAGTTTCTAATTATGAAAAAATGGATTCTCACAATATTTCTCTATTTTTTTCATTGCTTTTTGGAAGGGAAAGCCTTTGGAGGTCCTTAGTTTGACATTTGGGCTCATGTCTGTTTCCTAAGAGTATTTTAACCAGAAATTCTGATACAACGATATTTATAGCTGAAGAAAATATCCTATGTTTACTCTTCAGTGTACAGTCCTACATCCTTATTGTGCTTAATTTTATTGTGCTTTGCAGAGAGTGCTTTTTTTTTCTTTTAACAAATTGAAGGTTTGTGGTAAACCTGCACTGAGCAAGTCTATTGGTCCTATTTTCCAGAAACACTTCTTGTTGAGCCATCAAAGAGGATGACATCTTGCCATTGCAACAATGTCAATGGACCTGGAGAGTATTATGCTAAGTGAAGTAAGTCAGTCAGAGAAAGACAAATATCAAATGATTTCATGTGAAATTTAAGAAACAAAACAAATGAACAAAAGGAAAAGAGAAGTAGGCAAACCAAGAAGGAGACTCATAAATATGGAAAACCAATTGATGGTTACTGGAGTAGAGGTGGGTGGGGAGATGGGAGAAAAGTGGTGATGGGAGTTAAGGAGTTCACTTGCTCTGATGAGCACTGAATGATGTATGGAAGTGCTGAATCACTAAACTGTACACCCAAAACTAATATTACACTGTATGTTCACTAACTGGAATTTAAGTAAAAAAAAAAAAAAAAAAAACTTGAAAAAATATCAATTGCAGCTAACTTTTTTAGAGTTCTTTGTAGATCATCTTGTATTTTTTTTCTACATTAACACAGTTTTCACACTACTGTTAGGTATACAATGTTCTCTTGACTTTACAAAATATAGAAAAAGAATGAAAAAGGAATAGTAAGCTTCTTGGACTACATTGCTCCCAGGGGAAAGAGTGAATATATAAACCAAGGCAAAATGACCTCAGGGCCCAACATCTTGGTAATTCTTGCAATATTTCAGACATGTCTATCATGAATAAATAAATAAAATCTTTAAAAAATAAATAAATAAATTGAAAGCTAGAAATGATTAAGCTTTTCTTAGAGCTTAAAAAAAAGAATGCATTTCTTTTTTTTGTTTGTTTGTTTGTTTGTTTGTTTTTTGAGGAATGCATTTCTAAAGCCAACATAGGTTGAAAGCTAGACCTTTTGAGCCAGTTAGCAGAGTTGTATTATACAAAAGGAAAAGTTTTTGAAGGGAATTAAAAGTGCTACTCTATTGAATACATGAATGATAAAAGCAAAACAGCCATATTGTTAGTATGGAGAGTTTTAATGGTCTCAATAAAAGATCAAATCATCCACAACAATCTCTTAAGCCAAAGATTACTTCAGAGCAAGGCCCTAACTCCAATTTTATGAAGGCTGGACAGGTCAGGAAGCTGCAGAATAAAAGTTGGAAGCAAGCAGAGGTTCGTTCACAAGGCTTAAGAAAGGAAGCCAATAACTATGCAAGGTGAAGCAACAAGTTATTCAGAGATCTAGCTAAGATCATTCACGAAAGTAGCTATACTAAACATAGTGTAGAGGAAGCAGCCTTCTATTGGAATAAGATGCCATTTAGGACTTTTATAACTAGAAGGGAGAAGTCCATGCTTGGCTTAAAAGGGCAGACTGACTCTTGTTAGGGACTAATGGAGCTGGTGACTTTAAGTTGGAGCCAGCATTCACTGACAATTCTCAAAATCCCAGGGCTCTTAAGAATTAGGCTAAATCACTCTGCCTCTATAAATTGAACAACAAAGCCTGGGTGACAGCACATCTATTTATAACATAGTTTAATTTTAAACACACTATTGAGACTTTTGCAGTTAAAAAGATTCCTTGAAGCATATTACTACTCATTAATAATGCACCTGGTCACCCAAGAGCTATGATGAAGATGTACAATGAGATTAATGTTTTTATGCCTGTCAACACAATACCTATTTTTCAGCCTATGGATCAAGGAGTAGTCTTGAATTTCAACCTTTTAAACTTTATAAGGTTGTAGTTTCATAGACAATTCTTCTCATGAATCTGGGAAAAACAAATGGAAAACCTTCTATAAAGCATTAGCCATTCTGGCTGCCATTTAGAACATCCATGATTCATGGGAAGAGGTCAAAACGTCAACAGGAGTTTGGCAGAAGTTGACTCCAGCCCTCATGGGAGACTTAAAAGGATTTCAATATTTCAGTGGAGGAAATCACAACAAATGTGGTGGAAATAGCAAGAGAACTAGAATTTGAAGTGGACTGAAGATAGAACTCAATTGCTGCAATCTCATGATAAAACTTCAAATGGAAAAGGAGTTGCTTCTTATGGATGAACAAAGAAAATGGTTTCTTGATGGAATCCACTTCTTGTGAAGATGCTAGGAATATTATTGAAGTGACAACAAAGAATTTAGAATATTACAGAAATTTAGTGATAAATTTCTGGCATGATAAAGCAGTAGTAGGGTTTGAGAAGATTGACTCTAACTTTTTTAGGTTGACTCATTTTGAAACCACTTTACCATAGTAAGACTTCTATTAATCAGCACCACACCCCACAGAGAATTTCTTTATGAAAGGAAGAATCAGAGTGGCAAACTTTACTGTTGGTCATTTTTTTTAAAGATTTTATTTATTTATTCATGATAGACATAGAGAAAGAGAGAAAGAGGCAGAGACACAGGCAGAGGAGAAGCAGGCTCCATGCAGGGACCCTGATGTGGGACTCAATCCCGGGACTCCAGGATCACGCCCCGGGCCAAAGGCAGGCGCTAAACCACTGAACCATCCAGGGATCCCCTTTCCATACCAATTTTAAAGGTTTAAGGCCTTATTTTAGGCCTTAGGCCTCTTAGGCCATTTAGGATAAATTCTTCCATTTTGGCATTTTGTCTAAGTCTCTTCTGCCTTTTCTGAGTTATAAAAGCCAGTTACATCTCCTGCTCCTGAAAGTATTGGCCTTATGAAGAAGTCATCATAAAGTCCTGAGGGAATGGTACTTCAGGGAGTGTCTCCAGTGTGTGCTGCTTGGGCTCTGCTGTTAGGTTGTGGCTGCTTTGTCCTTTAGACCAGTTGCCTGTTGTGGACAGTTTTGGTCCCTAGCCTGAATGTGGTAAATTTTATTAGGTGTGCTCTTTCTTGTCTAGTTGTGAAATGAGACCTGACACCAACTCCACCAGAACTGAGGCTCTGCAGATCTCTGATTGGGAGATGTGTAGGTAGGGGCTTGTGCTGGATGTCTGGAGGAGAGGCTTGCTGCCCTGGGACTTAGGCAGGCTTGGCTGAGAAGGACAGTCCCACTAGAATGCAGTGGGGTGAGGCTTGGTGTCAGTAAGTTAGGCAGGTTGGGTTGTGTGCTGCTACTCTCGGGTGGCTCTGTGTTCATGGTAACAGGTAGATGAGGGAGATGGCATCATCTAGCTCCTTTGTTTCCAGAGATCCAGCTCTGTGAACACTGCCTCTCAGGGACATGCTCTGAGAAGTGCGAATAATCTCTCCACTGTGTGCCCATCTGTCTTCAGATCACTGTTTCTATATCTTCTGCCCCTGGCTTGTTTGCCTGCCTTCTCTCTAGGAGCAAGGCAGTGACTGCTGGGCTTGATCCAGCCAAGCCGGATGACCTTTAAAACTCCAGACTTTACACCCCACTGGTTGTAAGAATACATGAAATTCAGCCCTTCTCATTTAATAAGTCAATGTCTTTGGGGAAATGTTTCCCTTGGGCATCTATCTCCCTGTGTGCTCCTCTTTTTCTATGACCATGACACTCTCCCCTCCACAGCATGAGAATCTCCTTCTCACATAAACCATGTCTCTGCAATTCCATCCAACACCTTCTTCCATGTAGCTTCTTGTCTCTCTTTAGTTGTGGAGTTTGTTCTGACAGTCTTCAGGTTGATTTCTGGGGTATCTAGGGTGATTTGATAGTTATCATGTTGTTGGGATGAGAGGAGCCTATGGTCCTGCTACTCTGACACCATCTTCCTCCTAGAGAAAAAAATTTAAAAATGTACAAAAGTGTCGATATTTCTCACTGAGGGAGAATTGAATGATGTCTTCTACTGAAATCAATAAAAATGTGATTTTATAAGTTGTAGAATCATATGAAATTTAAAATATATTCCAAGATTTAATTTTTGCATTTTCATGTGAAGAAAACAAACAAACATGCTATACCTAAAAGCATCCTTCTTTAAAAAGATAGGACTCCTATATAAATCTTAAAGAAATATTTTCTATCTTTTGTACTATAGCTGCAATCAGGCCAAATGATAATATGAATTGTCAAAGGATTTTTCACTTTTTCCTTAAGCATTGATCCTCTTGACACAGAACATGAAGTTAAATGCTTTTTATAGAGGGTGGGACTTTTCCAACAAAAAAAGTGTGATAAATGAGGAATATAAAAGATAATCTGTGGTATAGTTTATTTATTTTTTTAAAGATTTTATTTATTCATTAGAGACACAGAGAGGCAGAGACACAGGCAGAGGGAGAAGCAGGCTCCATGCAGGGAGGCAGACGTGGGACTCGATCCTGGGTCTCCAGGATCACACCCCCTGGGCTGAAGGCAGCGCTAAACCGCTGAGCCACCGGGGCTGCCCTGTGATGCAGTTTAAAGGGTTAATGGAATATAGATAGCATCATTGATATAAGATAATATACACGTTTTGAACACAGTGTTAAGTTTCATTGAAAACTGGAAGGGGAATAATATATTGCCAATGCTGGTGATAAGCTGTAGCACATTAAAAGAAAAAAGAACACAAAACTGACAACTCTAGTTTTGGATATATTTCACATTTAATAACCTGGAGTTTAGAGAACCAAATATAAAAAAAATAAGGGTTTATAAATTTAGAATCTTGAAGTAAGGTATATAGAAAGGAAAAACATGAATAATGGCTTTTATAACATGATGTATATGGAAATGTTTAAAATTTGCTGAATTACTGAAATATACATGAGTTTGAAAACATGGATTCTTGATGACTAGTTGCATATCTAAGTTATTTGGGAAGAGCAGACACTTCTGGTGTAATTTTATTTTTTTAAGATATTCATTTTGATAGGGAGTGAGAAAGCAAGCATGAGTGTGTGTGGGGGTGGGGCAGAGGGGGAAAACAGACTCCCTGCTGAGCAGAGATCCTGATGGAGGATTCAGTCCCAGGACCCCATGGGAACATGACTTGAGCTGAAGGTGCAGATTCTTAAGCAACTGAGCCACCCAGGCACCCACTGTGGTGTAATTTTAGGGAAAAGACTTTCCTAACTAAGAAATCACTCCTGTTTCTACCTATTCCTTAAGTGTCCATCATTTTCACACATTGGGTTATACTATAAAGCTGCTGTGTAATTGTAAGTTAGGTTTCGAATAAGTAGGGAAATAAAAATTCAGTGTTAAGATTTCAGATAAATCAATTTATCAAGCAGTAAAATACTATGCTGAAATGGAACATCAAAAAGGCATCCAGACTACTAGTGGACTTTTTAGAAGAATGAGGAGTTTTAGAGCTAGAATTGGTGATTGTTATATGGGTTAATTATTGCTGTAAGGGGCTAAATTGTCCATTGGTGTGGCATGCTAAAACACAGGGATATCCTAGCAAGAAGAGAGAGATCATGATCTTATAGATGGGATGGTTATACTCCTTTGATCTATTTGCTTGTTGTGTTCTGGTGACTTCATTTTGGAAAACTGTAGGGTTTGTGAGATGCTGCAATGAGAAATAGATTTAAGCAATTTCTATAAAAAGCCGAACCCTCCTATATATGTTCATAGAGTACTTTCATTACTTGTTTCAGTTACAAAGTCATGCGGTTCTTTATTAAATTAAGGATTTATTGCAATGATCCTTTTCTGAGCCTGCATTCCAGATAAAATCCTATCACTCCCCAAATTCTGGCTTATAATTTTTTCCTAAAGTTATAGTATCTGAAATTTGAAAATAAAACAAAAAGATGGGCAACTGTCTTTGTAATATTATGTTAGGGTAAAAAAATTGTGGTACTCTAATTCAAATACTATTTATTAGAGGTTTAAGGTTAGGGAGGTTTACATGTTAAATTAGAATTTTTGTGAAAAAAATTTTAGCGATGCAAAAAATTTGGAAAAGATAACCCAGAGTTATGATTTATGGTACTGTTGGACATTGCTTGGCTTTGTAACCAGCTAATGGGTTTATCCTAACATTGCCTAAAAGCCACCAGTTTCTCAAATGCTCTTTGAATGCTTTATTATTTTTGGCTCCTTTATTGAGTGTAATAAAATATTTGGCATCTTATATTTGTCTGAGAGACATATTTTAAAAGTTTTAATTATTTTTCAATTTCTTATCCATTTTAAATTCCTCTTTTCAGAGCAAAGTGTTCGTTCTCTCCACAAACTTCCTGCTACTGCAGATATAATTCATATGAAGATATTGTGTATTAGCTTTCCAAATGGAATATTTGAATGTATACTCTTAATGATCTGAATTAAAATAATTCTGTTTTAGCAAGAATGCTATGGATTCAAGTTGTGAAAATAGGAAGTATTAAGTTCAAATATGTTAAATGATATAACTAATCTGTTGAGTATATAGGAGAAAGTTAACTGTTCTGGCCACTCCCCCACCCCCATTCCAAGAATATCATTATTATTAGAAACTTGTTGAAAATCTAAATCCCCATGCCTGAATCCAGACTTATTGAGTTAGTATATCTAGGAGTGATGCTATATAGATCATATGTCCTTTTTGCAAAAGTATCTTTGTTGATTAAGATGAAGTATCTATTCTTGAATTATAGATCTAGTTTCAAGATGGAGCACTTTTGAGTAGTGATTTCTAGTCTCAGATTGAGTGGTAGACATATCAGAATAGAAAACTGAAAATATATATATGAAAATATTCTTTCCAAAGGTAAACTTTGGTGTATGTGGCAAAGTATAGGAAATTTTAAACTTTTATATTAGTGTTGAATTCAAATATGTGGATATTCTGTTTTCTGTTTTGAAAATAGGAGAAAAGAATCACATCTGCCAGCTTCAAAGAATGACTTTTTAATGACATTTTTAATAATCATAAAAAATTCATATAGGCTAGCATTAAAGAAGTCTCCCTTAGAAATCACAGCCCAGAAAACTTTATTAGCTTTGAAAGACACATTAGAGGACAGACAATGGGGCAGTGAAGCTGCTTTGGGAGCATGTTGGAAGCATAATTTGACTTCGATTTTAGGTGATTGTATGAAGTCAGCCTTACAAAAAGAATAACCCCATAATAAGGTCATCAAGGAGCTCATTTTGCTAGAGATAACACACAATGAAAGTCAAATATTTATAATTACTACCTATTTTTCTTAATGCCATATCTATATCTATGAAATTGATATAAATTCTGGTGTTCCATTCAATCATCAGAAACACTCAGATACAGAAGAGCAACCAAGAAACAAAATATATTTAAATTTTATTTTCTTTTAATTTGTTATATCTAATGCTGTAATGGTGGAAGTCACCACATCAGCTTTAAAGCCAATGGAATAACTCTGAGGAATATCTGACTTGGTCATGTTGAGGGTTAATTGGCCAGTCAAAGACTGATGAGATATTTAATGTTTGTTTTCCTTAAATTTCACTGTAACTTACCCAATATATACTTTTCAGGTCAACTTGAATATCATATTCACATAATGCTCTTAAACTGCTGGATGCATCTCAACCTATCCAATTTAGAAATCACATAAAATAGTTATAGCATGAGTGTATACGTGAATGTGTTTATGTGAGAAAGAATGTGTATGTGAAGGTACGTTTGATGGTATGGGTATGAGGTTGTGAATGTGTGTATAATTGTATATGATTATATGTATGAGTGAAAACAGGTGTTAACGGTATATTTTGCTGCTTGGAGCAGTCACTGTTTATAATGTCTTATTCTGAAAGGTGTCACAAAATTACCTTAGAATTTGTGGGTGTGTGTATGTGTTAATGCATCTCATCTATTAGACAAATTCAGTAGGCCACAGTGGTAAATAATGACTTCCCTTCTATCCAAAAGAGTAGAACTAAATTAATGCCTGCTAGAGCAGTATGTACTGTCCTATGTGGATGTTGTACAGAGGTTTTTATTTCTATGCAAGTAGTCAGAACTCAGTTAAAAGAAATAATCCCTATTTTTAAAAATATATTCAGTAAATAGAGGTCTCATCTCAGGAAAATTAAAGTTGGAAGCCTACTATGACATAAGAAGAGGAACACAAAATATTATACATAAAAAGTAAACACTATAAAATGTATTATTTATATAGGTGCTACATGTTTCCTTAACGTTAGCACAGAGATTAAAGGGCAAAATGACAGATATTTCATTTTGTATCCTTTCCCACAAAATGTTCTGTGAAATTCTAATGGGATGGTTCATGAAGAGAGGTCATAGTCAAAAGTATTTAGGTTAAGAGAGTAGATCTCATGTTTAATGTGTTTACCACAATTAAAAATATTTAGAGAAGAATAGTAACTCTCCTACTGCTTACTGTCAAGTATTTTATCTCATTTCCAGAATGGGATATGGTAAGTTCTGTTATCCTAATTGTTCTAATGGGATTGACTCACTGGTGGAGTGACAAGTACCTTGGCTAAAATTTTACACTTCTAGTCTATGGTAGGTCCATAGTAAAACCTTTTAATATGGTTTAATGTCACTGTTGTATGTTGACTCCTTCTGCATTATATTAGTAACTTTTATATGTAAAATTTTTTCATATTTTTCTGCAGTAAATTAATCTGTATTTTTACTTAAGCCTGGATTGCCATCACATTTTCAATGTAAAATTTATTTCTATGGGGGTAAATATTAACACTACTTAGAACTAGCATCAGTGGAAAGTGCTCTATAAGGTCTGTGTTGTAGCAATATGTGAAGTTTACAGTCTGTTTTTATTTCCACCAATTAGTACAGTACTGGATTGGATTCCCTGGGAACTGTAATCTGAGCTAGAGACTTAGCTGAAAGAAGTTCATGAAGAGTTCTCTCAAGAAAAATACGTATAGAGTAAGGAGAATAACTAGATTAAGATGAGGGAGACATTGAAGTGTAATTCATTTGCAACACAGAAGGTTGATCCCACGGGAGAAATCTAAATTTGGCATGGCCCTTCACACTTCTCAAATTGAAGTTTTGGTTTGACCATTGAGTGTGGATTGTTCCCTGGGAGTGAGATACACTTTTATTCAAGGTAACTCCCTTCTGCAGCGGTGCAGGGAGGGCATCAGCTGCAAGTCAGTAGCAGCCAAGATTCCCAGCAGCTGAGTAAATGAATGTGTTAGTCTTGAGTGGATTACAACAGAATAACACCAAATCTACTACGCCCTTCTGAAAGTTGGGTTTCAGTTTTTTATACCTGGTAGTTGAATCAATTTTAGAATAAATTCCTGAGGTTAGGAAGGCACATATATTCACCCAACCACAGTCAAGACCCAGAACAGTTCCATCTGTCAATGATATTTCTTTAAATGGCCTTATTGAAGTATAATTGATAAAGAACTGCAAATGCTTAGTGCATACAGTTTGAATTCGGACATATGCAAATACTCATACTATCATTACAATAAATGTGATAGAACAAATCAACATGTCTCAAAGTTTTCAGTCCTTTTTATTTGTGTAATTAGAACATGTATCACAAGACTTACCCTCAGCAAATTTTAAAGTGCACAATATTGTATCGTTAACTGTAGACAGTATATTGTACAGCAGATCTTTAGACATTATTCATCTAGTGCTATACATTGAGTTTCCTAAAAGTCTATGTTGAGACTTAAATTTTTTTTTATATTTTTTAAATTTTTTTTTAAATTTATTTATGATAGTTACAGAGAGAGAGAGAGAGCGAGGCAGAGACACAGGCAGAGGTAGAAGCAGGCTCCATGCACCGGGAGCCCGACGTGGGATTCGATCCTGGGTCTCCAGGATCGCACCCTGGGCCAAAGGCAGGCGCCAAACCGATGCACCACCCAGGGATCCCTATGTTGAGACTTAATTCCCAGTGTGATTGTATCTGTTGAGAAGTGATGGGGTCATGAGGTTGGAACTCTCATGAATAGGAATATTGCCTTTATAGAAGAGACTATCATGTGAGGGCTCAGGAAGCAGATGCCCCTTATGGGACGCCAAATACCATCCAATATTGTGCAGTTCTTGGATGCTCAGTTTACTTTTTCTATTCTGTTTCACTTTGTATAATTTCTATGGACTTATCTTGATATTCACTAATATTTTTCTTGGCTCTGACAAGTCTATCGATGAGTCCTTTAAAGACATTCATCATCTTTGTATTGTCATCTAGTTCTTTTATATAGCTTCCATTTTTGTTAAAGCTATCTGTTCATACATGCTGATTACTTCTTCTGTTGGAGGCTTTAGTGCATTAAGCATAGTCATTTTATAGTTTCTCAACTATCCCATATGGAATAGTCTCTGAATAAAGCTTTGTTAATTGTTTTGGCTCTTGGCAGATAGTTTATCCTCACTTCATTTTGTGTTTGAACTCTAATTGACTACTTAACATAGTATCTAGAACATTTACAGGCTGAAATGTATGAAATTCATGCCATGAAATGAATGATACATGTCTCTTTATCTGCTAAAATGGTAGTGTAGATTGTTGGTTCAGTCCTGTCAGGAGTTGAGCTGGATTTGGATCATCATGTTACCTCTGTTCTATCTCACATTTACACCTTCTCGCTGTCTCTCAAAGGTCTCCTTCATTCTTTTACCTCTCTCCAAGTGGTTGACTGCTATATCTTCCTAGTTGATGATTGCTTGCCTATTGTCTCAGGCAAGGTTTTAGTAATCCTGCCTCTCACCCAGGGTAGACCATTTCTCCTTGGCAGGGCCCAGGACAGATTTATTAAGTGGTTTTCCTTCAATGTTCCTTCATCTGTGCTATGTACCCTCCTCTTACACAGGAAGGTGAAATAGTTTGCTGCCTGTCATTTAAAAAATACTCTAACTATGAAACATCAAATAACTTTTGTTTTCTTTTTATGTAACATGGAGTGAGAACAAACTTTTCTCTTTTTTTATTTTTATTTTTTTATTTTTTTTTCTTTTCTCTTTTTTTAAAGCTTTTATTTATTTATTTGTTTAAGATTTTATTTATTTATTCAGAGAGAGAGAGAGAGAGAGAGGCAGAGACACAGGCAGAGAGAGAAGCAGGCTCCATGCAGGGAGCCCGACGTGGGATTCGATCCCAGGTCTCCAGGATCACACCCCAGCCTGCAGGTGGCGCTAAACCGCTGCACCACCGGAGCTGCCCCAAACTTTTCTTTACTAAAGTCGTTTCCTCCTACAAATGCCTATTGATGAATTATTATTTGTTTTCTCTCTAAAGAATTATTCATAACTTGGAATTTACTAGTTATTTACTGAAGACATGCAGGAATATACATTTCTATAATTAACTGCCAAGCTTTTAAAAATGAATTTCTGTACTTAGTCTCCATGTTTTCTTTGTTCGCATCTATTCATTTTACATATCTTTATTTGAACACTTATTTTTGCTTACTATATGCCAAGCATATTGCTGTACTTAGGACTTTACATAAACTCTGATGGTCTGCTATAATGGTATTGTTACTTATATAGAAAGGCTTGAGTAAATTTGTCCAAATTACATAGAGTCAGAAACTAGAGCTGAGTAGATTGACTTTAGTCTAATATGCTTCTAAGTTATAGTCTGTTCTGCAGTTGATTTGAGTTCTACAACTGTGGTATATCTGTGTGTGCATACACAATACAGACTTGTGTCTTTAGAAAGTATTTACATTTCTAGACATGGCTAATTTCTTTGAAAAAATTTATTCACTTACACTTTTTTTTTAAGTTTTATTTTTTTTCCATAGGTTTATTATTTATTTATTTATTTATTTATTTATTTATTTATTATTTATTTTTATAATAAATTTATTTCTTATTGGTGTTCAATTTGTCAACATACAGAATAACACCCAGTGCTCATCCCGTCAAGTGCCTCCATCAGTGCCCGTCACCCATTCACCCTCACCCCCCACCCTCCTCCCCTTCCACCACTCCTAGTTCATTTCCCAGAGTTAGGAGTCTTTATGTTCTGTCTCCCTTTCTGATATTTCCCACACATTTCTTCTCCCTTCCCTTATATTCCCTTTCACTATTATTTATATTCCCCAAATTAATGAGAACATACACTGTTTGTTCTTCTCTGATTGACTTACTTCACTCAGCATAATACCCTCCAGTTCCATCCACGTCGAAGCAAATGGTGGGTATTTGTCATTTCTAATGGCTGAGTAATATTCCATTGTATACATAAACCACATCTTCTTTATCCATTCATCTTTCGATGGACACCAAGGCTCCTTCCACAGTTTGGCTATTGTGGACATTGCTGCTAGAAACATCGGGGTGCAGGTGTCCCGGCATTTCATTGCATCTGTATCTTTGGGGTAAATCCCCAACAGTACAATTGCTGGGTCGTAGGGCAGGTCTATTTTTAATTCTTTGAGGAACCTCCACACAGTTTTCCAGAGTGGCTGCACCATTTCACATTCCTACCAACAGTGTATAGAGGGTTCCCTTTTCTCCACATCCTCTCCAACATTTGTGGTTTCCTGCCTTGTTAATTTTCCCCATTCTCACTGGTATGAGGTGGTATCTCATTGTGGTTTTGATTTGTATTTCCCTGATGGCAAGTGATGCAGAGCATTTTCTCATGTGCATGTTGGCCATATCTATGTCTTCCTCTGTGAGATTTCCCTTCATGTCTTTTGCGCATTTCATGATTGGATTGTTTGTTTCTTTGGTGTTGAGTTTAAGAAGTTCTTTATAGATCTTGGAAACTAGCCCTTTATCTGATACATCATTTGCAAATATCTTCTCCCATTCTGTAGGTTGTCTTTTAGTTTTGTTGACTGCATCCTTTGCTGTGCAAAAGCTTCTTATCTTGATGAAGTCCCAATAGTTCATTTTTGCTTTTGTTTCTTTTGCCTTTGTGGATGTATCTTGCAAGAAGTTACTGTGGCCGAGTTCAAAAAGGGTGTTGCCTGTGTTCTCCTCTAGGATTTTGATGGAATCTTGTCTCACATTTAGATCTTTCATCCATTTTCAGTTTATCTTTGTGTATGGTGAAAGAGAGTGGTCTAGTTTCATTCTTCTGCATGTGGATGTCCAATTTTCCCAGCACCATTTATTGAAGAGACTGTCTTTCTTTCACTTACACTTCTATTCAAATATTTTATATTTGTAAATGTAATGATTTTACTCCAAAACTTTTATTTTATAATTAAATTATTGACTCATATTGAATTTTTCTTTTATACTTGACATATTAAAAAGGCTATATGCTTTGGGGTTGATTACTTTTCCTTAATTTTATCTGATATGTTGCTTTTATATCTGTAGCATTGTCCCTAACTTTAGTATTTTAATGTTTAAAATGGAGTCCTTATGAATTTAATTCCTGGAGTCCCTTTACTAAAAACATTAATTATCCTCATTTAAGATTTATATGTTCTGCTGTATCTATTCTAATCTCCATTTTTACTTGTGTTGTAGAGGAATATATTAAAGAGATCTTTAACATTGTTGATTACATTTCCTTTAGTCTTGATTTTGCCTATACTTTCTCTAGCAGATTTTATCTTGTTTCAGTTATAAGGTCTATGAATGATTTCACTCTCTTAACAAGTTCCATCTTTATTTTGGACTGATAATAAATTAATCATTCAGGAGCTTTTTCTTGGATTTGGTGCATTTTGAAATATGAAAATTCAGGCAAGGCAATATCTAGGTGTTTTATCATATAATTTTTAAAAGTTTCATATTATACACATTTTGTAGGCAGGATAACTTTCTCCTTTATTCACACTTGAATGAAGGACAATCAATTCAAGCCTGGCTTTTGCTGGAAAAGTATGTGTTTTTCTAAAACAGTAACTGTCCAATTGGTTTCCATTAGCATCATCCCCTAAAATGCTAAGGAGGAAGTATGGTTGATATAAATTTTGAGAGCCAGTTCAATTATCCACCAGAACAAGTTGGCAGACAGCCAGAGCCCTAGGAAGTCATTTAGATAAATTTCATATTCATATAATTTATTCTCTATTTGGTGAAGATGCTGTGCCAGAGGCCATGTTTTCTGTGAACCAATTTTAGTTTGGACCAATTACTACCCCAATTACTCTCTTCTGCCTCTGTCCTTTTAAAACATCATACTTTGTTTGGAAGAAGCCATGCCTCATCAAGAGGCAGTTGTCCAATGGCATGGTTTTTGCTTGAGGGTGCTGATATGAAAAACTACAAGCCTTATAATTTAACTATGAAAATTATTGAGTCACAGCTGTGAAAGACATACCATCAAGAATTCTCTACTTTGTTCTTGCACATCAAATTTGGATGTATATTTGGGATTGTTTCAGTGTTCCCCCTGGGCTATGCAGTCAGTATGTTAGTGGGGAAAGTTGTAAGTAAGCACATGCTGGTCTCCCTGAAGCCGGCCCTTTTAGAACTGCACTGACTTTTTATTAGTTGATGTGAGTCTTATCATTTTTATAACTTTGCATTAATCATCCTAATATCAATAAATACCTCCCTTAATTCATTAGAGTCATAAATGCACTTTTTCAGTTAGAAACTTTGACCATTTTTGGCCTTTAACACTTATAATATCATTTTGTCATCTTCTAGCATTTCTTGATATTTCTCCCCATGTTTCTTTCATATTTTCTGGCTTCTTTCCTTATAGTGTAGCATCCTTCAACCTTCTTTGAGTTTCTTCTTTTAGCCTCTACGGATTCTTCCTAGGAACATATCATTTGATTCAAATACTATACACAAACAATTTCCCTCTCTAACGTTTGCTTCCAGACTGTGTATCTCCTCTGACTCTAGTGCTTTACACTCCTCTGTCTCTGGAAGATCATCATTTGGATATCCAACAGACATCTCAACTATAACATGTTAAACTTTTCCTAACAATTCAGGACTCCTTTATTGGTTGTTGCCTTGAATGATATCTTTTAAAAGTTAAACTGTAAGTTATGGAACAATATTTATGTCCTTTTTATGTGCCTGACAACCAAATAAAACCAATTCCCTAATGGTCTATCATTATATGTATTGATTATATCTGAGTTTTACTAATGGTATGACTGCTATCTTAGAGTGTTGTTGGACTGACTTCTTTTTTTTGAGTCATGCTGCAGCAACTTTAGCCTGCGTGACATCCTCCTCCATCGTAAACATTGTGATGACCCCTATCAAATTTCCATGAGTTCCAATTTTGTTTAAATTCAAATAATACATTTAAAATATTACAAAGTCACTCATTAAGAGAAACATTTCACACAAGAATATGTTTAGAATATTTTGCTTACTGAAGTTATATATATCTTTGTGGATATTTTGATAAATTTTCATTGCCATTTTTCCTTATTGAAACTATATTTAACATTTCTATAGTGTAATTTTCTTAAATTTTATAAGTATTTTCCTATAATGAGATTTTTAGTAAAGGACAAAGGACTTTCATTGCAACTGGCAGTTTTGTACAATTATCTGTATTTGTGCTGCACTGGACATAGAGGTTCCTAAAATCAGAATTTGTATTATAGTCATCCTTTCATTCTCAGCATACATTTTAGTGGCTGATGCATGGGATCTGTTCAGGAAGTATTGAAAGAAACTGCGTGGTACATCAGCAGAGTGAATCTCAAAAAGTTGTTACACATTACCAAGTTGCCTGAACATATGGGCTTTTTAGTAATTAGTACAATATTAATGTTTTTTTTTTCCTTTTAAATAAAAAAAAAAACATAATTTATGAGCCTAAAGGTAATGATGGGAGAACCAAAGCCATTAAACCTTAAGAGAATGTCTCTTGATTTTGGTTAATAAAATTTCAGAGGAAACCAAAAACTAAATTTCATTTGCTAGTGATCTGTTAGTCAACTTGAAAAATTGAAATTTTTGAATACTCTATAATGTTCACTGTAAATCCTCTATATTAAAACTATATATATCATTGATGCAATGAATAAAAAAATCTGAACCACTTTAGAAGAATATTTAGAATATAATGTTTCTGAATGTGAAGTTTGACTTTCAGTAATTATAAAGCGCTATTAGAAATTAGAGGTTATGTGAATGTATTGTAAACTGTTATAAACCTTGTGATACTTTTTAACCCTAAGTTTTTCAACTTATTAGAGAAAATGGAAGAGTTCACTGAGAAAGGCAAACCCTAAATTAATATTCAGTTTAAAACGTTAAGTTAAATTTACTTTTAAGTGTATGCACATAGATAGGGTGTTAACACATTTACCATATGAATAGGTTCATTTTAAAACAGGGAAATTTACAAATTAAAAGGGAGATGAAAGTGACCTCATAACAAGAGATTGCAAAATTAGCTTAGCTAAAATTACTGAAGAGCAAGTGGACAGTGATTGAGAAGAAAAAGGTGATTTTCTTTTTTTAAGTTTTCATTTATTTATTCCTGAGTGACAGAGAGAGAGGCAAGCTCCCTGTGGGGAACCCCATGTGGGACTTGATCTAGGACCCTGGGATCATGACCTGAGCCCAAGGCAGAGCCTCAACCACTGAGCAACCCAGGTGCCTGGAAAATAGTGATCCTATTCAGATCAAAACATGATCGTTAGTCCCAACAGACAGACATGGTGGTCACCTTGCACCTTTTTGCTTTTCCACTCTATAGAATCTAAAAGATTAATTAACATTGTGGCAAAAATACTTTATTGAATGGAGGGATCTCCTTCCAGAGTTGAAAATAACTCTAAAAATTCATTTAATATCACCTTAGGATTCTCCTATCAATTAAAAAGAATGCTTTACTGTATCATAGAAACTCTAACATTGCATGTAGATTATGTAACACTTTGAGAGTGCTCTAGAATACCTAATTTGAAAAAGTAACAAAATCACAGTATGAAATTAGGGTAGTGCTTAGGTATAAAGAAACAAAGTGAAGTATTAAGGAAATGATGTCTGAAAAGACCTAAATAAATTCAGCGGCAATCAATTCATATCAGCTTGGGTTAATTTAAGACAAGTGTTTGAAACCTGACTTAAATTATGTAATAAGCAAAACAAAAACAGTGTACTTGCTAGTCACAATTAAGTTTGGCCAATTACAAAATACTGAGAGAACATGAGTTTCAGGATTTTAAAGTTGAATGGGTTAACTGATAGTACCCTTAGGTGCTCAAATAGAGACAATCCAAGTGCTTCTGTACTTAGTGAGCCATTGTGTTTTTACAATTACAGACAAATGCAAGATTCATATAAATAGATGCAAATAATAAAGCATTTGATGTAGGACACAGGCCATTCCACAAAAGGCCTTCTGTGAAACTGTTTCATATAGTCAGAAAATTAGGGGTTTGAGCTTTCCAATATGCTTTAATGTTACACATTGGTCATTGAAATAAGATACTTAAACACATTGTTAAAATTTATTTCTATGTAAATATAGTCAAATGGAAAACTTTTAAACTGCTGTGTGAAGTGTGCTTGCTTTGTGCCTTCAAAGCTCTGTTCAACACTAGTGCAGTTTCTGCCAACAAAATCCAGGCATTTAAATTGTGGTGAAAGTGAGTTTTTCTGTGATTGACATAGGGAGAGTTTAAATATGCTTCTTTTTTGGGGACCAGTGCTTTTTAAAGTGAGATAAATCAAACTAGAAAGAGAAAATAATAAAAAAGGGAGCTTTCAGAAATACAAGTATATTTATTTTTCAGTTATAATCTTATTTGCTCAGAATTTAAGAGCACAGATTTGAAATGATTGTAATCAGAATTATGAACTTAAAATATTTTAAAATAATTCTGTATCTAAAGGAAAAAGGTTGAATTCACACAGTGTAAATGAATCAGTCCACTGAATGTGTAGAAATTTGAGCATTCTCCTATTTCCTAGGAGTTATTTAGCATACAAATACACAATTAGTTTTTCTTTAGAAAATCCTGGATCATTACTTAAAGATTTACACCTAAAATCGAGAACAAGAAATCTTCCTGTTGTGCCTAAGATTGCGAATCCAAGAAACCACCAAGGAGCCGACACCGAAGCAAACACATGAGGGTTTATTTACAAGCTCGAGCTTGGGTCCAAGTATACCCCACACAGAGGGCAGGGACTTGGACCCGGAGGTGGGTTTCAGCTGAGTTTTATAGGCTGATCTAGGGGACCTCCAGAAGGGGTGGAGGAATTTCTCAAGTTCTGTTTACATTCTGATATGGGGCATTGAGCTCTGCTCTCATTCTAATATGGGGCCTTCTAGGGCATTAAGCTGTAAATTGTTTTTTTCCTGTAACTGAAGTAATGTAAATTTCAGCTCTTATTCACAGGGGCCTGGGATGGCTGTACTTGTGCTAACGCTGAACTTAAAGTGGAATGGCCTTAATTTTCTGGGCCCCCACACTTCCATTACGTTCTTTGTAGAATGTTAATAATGAGTTAATATATTATACTTGTGAATAACAAATTTTCAACCACAGACATGTCTGAAACTATATTCACACTTGTATTTAGTTCTAATCACTTATACCAGAATATCACATCACATTTTTTTTTAAACTGTGAAGGTAGAAGTTAAAGATCGATTGTATTATCAGTTCTAATTTACCCATCACCAATTTCAACAGCCTTTAACTCATGTTCACTTTTATTTCATCTATATCCTTACCTCATCCTCTACCACTACCATATCTAATATATTTGAAGCTAATCCCAAGTATCATATGACTTAATATATTTATGTGTCAGAATATATTTTGATTGATTGGATTATAATCTGGAATAAGGGAAAAGAATATAATCTGTTTATAAATTCAGTTCCCTTTTAAAACATGGTTATTCAGTCTTCATCTTTCTTCACTATTCCTGCAATTTGTTGAAGAACATAAGTCCTTTTCCTTGTAGCTTCTCAGTCTCAATTTTGCTGATTGTACCCATTAACATATTTTTATATTCCTTCTTTTCTGTAAAGTGAATCTTCTAAATATTTTTGTAAGAATACTTTGCAGGTAGAATTGTATACTCATTATAAGGAATTTATCATTTGTCACCATTTTTAATTTTGATAGCCTTAATTTCCATTGAAGATCAAGTGATGGTGTGAAATTGGTGATATTTTAATTTTGTTATTGCTTGTCTATTTGATAGTTGGTATATATATAATATATATATGATATATTATATATATAAAACAAACCCTTTTATGTATGATTTGATTACCTTGTGAAGAAAGGCAAGTAAAATACTTTTTTTTTCTTCTAATGGTTAGTTTTCAGAATGAGTTGATATCCTAGATTTCTCCAAAGTTGACCAATGTATTTTTATTTTTTAGTATCGTTATTCAATTTATTGACTTTAATATGTGATATGTTTCAGTCTCTTATGACTGTTGCTGAAACTTACATTGTCCTGCTATTGATCATTAGGAATCAATGTTGCCTGAGTCCTCTTGACAAAAGGCAAATAACTAGGTTCTTTTCCTAGTATTAGAAGGTCTGCTTTGCTCATGTCATACATGTGCTGTCCCAAAAGAGTAAATATATCTCCACAGTGTTGATTGCATTGAAGACAAAATGGCAGTTAGACACCCGAATCTAAATACTGGCAGTGCTTTTTTTACTGGGTGGGTTGGTCATTATTTCAAATTACCAAAGGTCAGAGCTAGAAAGCAATTTCTACATTCCAATTTTAGGATTGAAGAAAATCTTACTTAAATTCATATTTCTGTCACTTTTCTTTTGTGACAACTTTGGTTCCAAATAATTAGTAATTTATTCATTGCATCAACTGAAAGCCAAAAGTTGAGATTTAGCTCCTATTGTGAGATTGATGTATAAAACTTCCTAGTGAACACCGAGAGGTAATTTTTAGTTTTCTACCTCGAAGGAACACCAGAAGTCCTTTTGTCTTTCTGCCTCTTCCTTTTTCACAGTGGTGACATTGTATGAGTCTTTTTGCCATTTATGGTTTGGCCAAACCTGCCCTGAATATGAGGGAGGGTAGTAAGAATACATTTCATCTAGTTTTGCTGGAGATATTGCCTTTGAGTTTGTTTTATTGACATAGTTGCTTTAGTTTTTTTGGAGGGAAGTTGGAAATACAAAACTGATGTTTCTTTTTCTTGCACTTTTAGTATTCTTGATGAGCATCACACAGAAACAAAACTAGATTATATCTGATCTTTTTTCTTAACCTCATAATTGAGTGAATACACATGAGGAAAAACATTTTCATATTCCAGTAATATCAATTTGCTGAGATTTTTTTTCTAATGCAGATTTCAGCTTCTGGTTCTAAAGCACACTTCACTCTGCTCTCCCACTGGATGCAATTAAAAATCGTGAAAGAATGCATGGAGCATCCTGGGTTGAGAGCTAAACTTGCAGTAGGCAGATGGGGGGGGGGACCCAGAACTCAAACCATGCATGACCTATGGTGAGTTTCACGGAGCTCTTTTCTTCTGGCCTAGACACAATGGAATACAAATCTTGAGGCTGTGCACTTAGCACAGACATAAAGGTTTTCAAAAGAAAAACTTTTTTTTTTTTTTTGGCTCAAGTGCACAAAAGGGACCACTGTGGAACAGAGAAAGTAGGAAAAAACACTTTTTAAAATCTGATGTCTTCAAGCTCCATTTCTGAACCTTGAAACCTAGTAGCAGAGACAATGAAATGGTGACTATTTTGGCATCTAAACTCTGAGAATCTTTCTTACCAAAGGAACAGAGTTCTACAAAGGGTAAGGGGAATTCCTATTGCTGTTTTATTATATTCTTATTTAGCCCCCAAAGCAGAAACAGTCATGGGGACTGTGCAATATGAGAGCCATTAGCTTTTTAGTAAGGGGACTAGTTGCCATTTGGAGTAGGGAACATTGAGCATAGAATAGAGGGATTGAGAGTAAAGTGGCATAAAATTCTGTATGGATACTTGGGCTTATTCCTAATTTGCACATTATAGCACCTTATTTTAATAAAATATCAAAGTATTTGAGGATTGAACCTAATAATTAGACTATAGCTAAGGTTTCAGTTTGGCTTTTGGGTGGAATATGTGCAGGACAGATCTAAATAGCACTGAAAAGTCATGAAATAGAACTGAAAGTAGAACCAAAGTGCACAGAACATAGGATAGAACTTGTGGTATAAACCATAGATTGATTTCCTGCTAAAACTAGAACAAAACGTATCTTCCACAGAATTTAAATAAAACCCTTATTCTGATGATAATCAAAATGCCAGATACAATCCAACATGACTCAACAAACAAGATCTGACGAATTCTCTAGGGAAGGATAATAAACAGATGCTAAATCCAAGATGAACAAAATGTGAGAATTATCAAAATCTAAAAGTGGTATTATAAACATGTAAGACAGGGTAAAGCAACACAATTCTAGAAAATGCAGAGATAGAAATTCCCTGGAGGAAAAAAAAAAAAATATATATATATATAATAGAATATATATAGAATAGAATATATATATTTTTGGTACTATATAATATATATATAATAGAATATAGAGAGAACAGAATATTCTAATAGAATATATATAGAATAGAATATATATGGTACTACATTTTATATATATATATATAATATATTTGGTACTAATATATATATACTATTGATATATAATATTTGGTAATATATATAATATATATTTTATATATATACTATATTTTATTTTATATTATATATTTTATATATTTTTTATTTTATATTATACATATATTTATATTTTATTTTATATTTTATATTATAAAATATAGTACCAAATGGAAATTCTAGACTTGAAAAATGCAATAACTAGAAAGTTAATAGGCTCAAAGGCAGAATGGAGAGTATTGCAGAGATCAGTAAATTTGAGGATAGGATAATAGAAATTACTCAGTTTAAATAATGAAAAGGCAAAAATACAGGGAAAAAATTAGCAGACTGAGGATCCTGTAGCACAATCACAGATATTCTAAACATTCCTGTCATTAGAGTTCTAGAACCAGAAAATGGATAGGATAGGAAAAAAAAAAAAAAACCTGAAATGTGCAAAAACATGGAAAATATTCTGTCTTGGCATGTTTAAGTTTTTTGATCATAAGAAAACTCAGAATAAAGGAAAACCCTCAAAAGTTAAAATGATGGTGAACAGATTTTCAGTTTTATGTAGGTTTACATTTCAAAGGGGGAAAAATCTAGAACTATCTTTTAAAGAGCTTGATTATATTAGATACAATTTATTTTTCTCGGGAGGATAGTAGCTTAATAGCAGTTTTTATTTAAGCACCTGGATTCATAAGTTTGAGGTTCTTTTATACTACAAAATTATCAAGTTTAAGAAATGTGGTGACTTAATAGTTCTACATCATAATAAACTCCAGGTCTGGTTGATTTCACTAGCAAATGCTACACAAGAGTTAACAAATATCACCGATTATACAAAATCTTTGAGAAACAAAACACTTTCTATATTATTTTATGAGATAACATTGCTTTGAGGCTAAAACTAGTTTTTTTTTATTTCAAAATCAGTGTATATAGCTCTATTAATAAAACTGCAAAACAGTCCTATGAATGGATACAGAAAAATAATTTGAAAAATCTGTTCATGATTTAAAACTCTAATAAATTTTGATAGTTTATTTCTTTGATGAGGTCATCTAAAAACATGTAGCTTGTCTAGTGCTGAAAAAACTTGATGCTTCATGCCTTCCCCCCCAAAATCAGGACTAGGCAAGGACGTTCACTTGCACTCTTCTTCTCCTTCTCCTTCTCCTTCTCCTTCTCCTTCTCCTTCTCCTTCTTTTTTTAATTCATGAGAGAGAAAGAGGAAGAGGCAGAGACACAGGCAGAGGGAGAAGCAGGCTTGATGCACAGAGCCCAATGGGGAACTTGATCCAGGATCAATGCCCTAGGTGGAAGGCAGGTGCTAAACTGCAAAGCCACCCAGGGATTCCCCCACTTGCACACTTCTTATTCATCATTGTCCTGGAAGTCCTAACAAGAGGAATAAAGAAAAATACATGGCATAAACTTTGGAAATGAAAATATGAAACTTCCCTTTTAAAGAAATTACATTAATATTTAAAAACTGATACCCACACACAATGACACCGAATGTCCTAGAGTAATAAATGAGTTTAGGATAATCACAGGACACAGTTATTTGATGAAAATCATTTGTATTTGTATGCTGACAAGTATTTGAAAATGACTAAAAAGAATAGTGATAACTATCAATATGCCAGGACCATTTATTATAGCCTTCCACTCCAAAAGGAAATATTGTTGTAAATGTAATATGCAAAATCTGTTTTGTGAACATTGCAAAATCATGATGAAGGGAATAAAAGACCTCAGTAAATGGAGAAATACGCTATGTTCCTGGATTTGAGTACTCATCATTTGTTTTTTGCCCAAATAATCTATAGTTCTAATAAAACTTCAATCAGTATCCCCCTGGAAAATCTAGACAAACTAGACAATCAGACTCCGAATTTATATGGTAAGGCAAAAGAATCAGAAAATACAATACTTACTAAAAAAATATCAACAAAATTAAAGATTCATACAACCTGCTTTGAAGTCTCACCATGAAGCTACATTAGCCAAAATATGTGAAAGAATATCCATACAGATTAATGGTGCCCAAGATTCCGTAAAGACCCACTCAAATACTGTTAATTGATTTCTAACAAAGATGAAAAGTCAATTCCATGGAGAAAGCTGTCCTAACAAATTGTGATGTATCAATTGGGGATCTCAAACTGAGTTTTCTTCTGTACTAGGCACTGAAATGTGGGGCACCAGAGTGGCTCAGTCAGTTAAGTGTCTGCCTTCGGCTCAGGTCATGATCCCAGGGCCCTGAGACTGAGCTCCATGTCCAGCTCCCGGCTCACTAGGGAGTCTGCTTCTCCCTCTCCCTCTGCCCTTCGCACCTGCTCATGCTGTCTCTCAACTAAAATATTAAAAAAAAAAAAATTATTCAAAATGTATCTAAATATAAAATATGGAACTATAATTTTTAGAGGAAAATCTAGGTCCTAATCTTCATGACCTTGGGTTATGAAGAAGTTCTAAAATAAGAAATCAGGAGGAGGGGCAAGATGGTGGAAGAGTAGGGTCCCCAAGTCACCTGTCCCCACCAAATTACCTAGAAAACCTTCAAATCATCCTGAAAATCTACGAATTCGGCCTGAGATTTAAAGAGAGAACAGCTGGAATGCTACAGTGAGAAGAGTTCACGCTTCTATCAAGGTAGGAAGACGGGAAAAAAGAAATAAAGAAACAAAAGGCCTCCAAGGGGGAGGGGCCCCACGAGGAGCCGGGCTGAGGCCGGGGCGAGTGTCCCCAGGACAGGAGAGCCCCGTCCCGGAGGAGCAGGAGCTGCACCGACCTTCCCGGGCGGAAAGGGGCCCGCAAGATAGACTGACAAGTTCCAGGGGAAGTCAAGGGACTTAAAGTATACAGAATCAGAAGATACTCCCCCGGGGTTTTTTTCGTTTGTTTGTTTTTGTTTTTTGTTGTTGTTGTTGTTGTTGTTGTTTGTTTTGTTTTGGTTTTTTGTTTTGTTTTGTTTTTTGCTTTTTGATTTGTTTCCTTCCCCACCCTTTTTTTCCTTTCTTTTTCTTTCTCTTTTTCTTCCTTTTTTCTTTTTTCTTCCTTTTTTCTTTTTTCTTTATCTCTTTTCTTTCCTTCTTTCTCTCCTCTCTTTTTCTCCTTTTCCCAATACAACTTGCTTTTAGCCACTCTGCACTGAGCAAAATGACTAGAAGGAAAACCTCACCTCAAAAGAAAGAATCAGAAACAGTCCTCTCTCCCAGAGTTACAAAATTTGGATTACAATTCAATGTCAGAGAGCAAATTCAGAAGCACTATTATACAGCTGCTGGTGGCTCTAGAAAAAAGCATAAAGGACTCAAGAGACTTCATGACTGCAGAATTTAGATCTAATCAGGCAGAAATTAAAAATCAATTCAATGAGATGCAATCGAAACTAGAGGTCCTAGCGACAAGGGTTAATGAGGTGGAAGAATGAGTGAGGGACATAGAAGACAAGTTGATGGCAAAGAGGGAAACTGAGGAAAAAGACAAACAATTAAAAGACCATGAGGATAGATTGACGGAAATAAATGACAGCCTGAGGAAGAAAACCCTACATTTAATTGGGGTTCCCGAGGGCGCCGAAAGGGACAGAGGGCCAGAATATGTATTTGAACAAATCCTAGCTGAAAACTTTCCTAATCTGGGAAGGGAAACAGGCATTCAGATCCAGGAAATAGAGAGATTCTCCCACCCTAAAACCAATAAAACCCGTTCAACACCTCGACATTTAATACTTAAGCTTGCAAATTCAAAGATAAAGAGAAGATCCTTAAAGCAGCAAGAGACAAGAAATCCCTGACTTTTATGGGGAGGAGTATTAGGGTAACAGCAGACCTCTCCACAGAGACCTGACAGGCCAGAAAGGGCTGGCGGGATATATTCAGGGTCCTAAATGAGAAAAACATGCAACCAAGAATACTTTATCCAGCAAGGCTGTCATTCAAAATGGAAGGAGAGATAAAGAGCTTCCAAGACAGGCAGGAACTGAAAGACTATGTTACCTTCAAACCAGCTCTGCAAGAAATTTTAAGGGGGACTCCTAAAATTCCCCTTTAAGAAGAAGTCCAGTCGAACAATCCACAAAAACAAGGACTGAATAGATATCATGATGACACTAAACTCTCTTTCAATAGTGACTCTGAATGTGAATGGGCTTAATGACCCCATCAAAAGGCACAGGGGTCAGACTGGATAAAAAAGCAGGACCCATCTATTTTCTGTCTACAAGAGACTCATTTTAGACAGAAGGACACCTACAGCCTGAAAATAAAAGGTTGGAACCCATTTACCATTCAAATGGTCCTCAAAAGAAAGCAGGGGTAGCCATCCTTATATCAGATAAACTAAAATTTACCCCGAAGACTGTAGTGAGAGATGAAGAGGGACACTGTATCATACTTAAAGGATCTATGCAACAAGAGGACTTAACAATCCTCAATATATATGCCCCGAATGTGGGAGCTGCCAAATATATCAATCAATTAATAACCAAAGTGAGGAAATACTTAGATAATAATACACTTATACTTGGTGACTTCAATCTAGCTCTTTCTATACTCGATAGGTCTTCTAAGCACAACATCTCCAAAGAAACGAGAGCTTTATGATACACTGGACCAGTAGGATTTCACAGATATCTACAGAACTTTACATCCAAACTCAACTGAATACACATTCTTCTCAATTGCACATGGAACTTTCTCCAGAATAGAACACAAACTGGGTCACAAATCGGGTCTGAACCAATACCAAAAGATTGGGATCATCCCCTGCATATTCTCAGACCATAATGCCTTGAAATTAGAACTAAGTCACAACAAGAAATTTGGAAGGACCTCAAACACGTGGAGGTTAAGGACCATCCTGCTAAAAGATGAAAGGGTCAACCAGGAAATTAAGAAAGAATTAAAAGGATTCATGGAAACTAATGAGAATGAAGATACAACCATTCAAAATCTTTGGGATGCAGCAAAAGCAGTCCTAAGGGAGAAATACATCGCAATACAAGCATCCATTCAAAAACTGGAAAGAACTCAAATACAAAAGCTCACCTTACACATAAAGGAGCTAGGGAAAAAACAGCAAATAGATCCTACACCCAGCAGAAGAAGAGAGTTAATAAAGATTCGAGCATTACTCAATGAACTCGAGACCAGAAGAACTGTGGAACAGATCAACAAAACCAGGAGTTGGTTCTTTGAAAGAATTAATAAGATAGATAAACCATTAGCCAGCCTTATTAAAAAGAAGAGAGAGAAGACTCAAATTAATGAAATATTGAATGAGAAAGGAGAGATCACTACGAACACCAAGGAAATAAAAACGGTTTTTAAAAACATATTATGAACAGCTATACGCCAATAAATTAGGCAATCTAGAAGAAATGGACGCATTCCTGGAAAGCCACAAACTACCAAAATTGGAACAGGAAGAAATAGAAAACCTGAACAGGCCAATAACCAGGGAGGAAATGGAAGCAGTCATCAGAAACCTCCCAAGACACAAAAGTCCAGGGCCAGGTGGCTTCCCAGGGGAATTCTATCAAATGTTTAAAGAAGAAACCAACCCTTTCTACTGAAGCTGTTTGGAAAGATAGAATGAGATGGAGTACTTCCACATTCGTTCTATGAGGCCAGCATCACCTTAATTCCAAAACCAGAGAAAGACCCCACCAAAAAGGAGAATTACAGACCAATATCCCTGATGAACATGGATGCAAAAATTCTCAACAAGATACTAGCCAATAGGATCCAACAATACATTAAGAAAATTATTCACTATGACCAAGTAGGATTTATTCTCGGGACACAAGGCTGATTCAACACTCATAAAACAATCAATGTGATTCATCATATCAGCAAGAGAAAAACCAAGAACCATATGATCATCTCATTAGATGCAGAGAAAGCATTTGACAAAATACAGCATCCATTCCTGATCAAAACCCTTCAGAGTGTAGGGATAGAGGGAACTTTCCTCGACATCTTAAAAGCCATTTACGAAAAGCCCACAGCAAATATCATTCTCAATGGGGAAGCACTGGGAGCCTTCCCCCCACAAGACAGGGATGTCCACTCTCACCACTGCTATTCAACATAGTACTGGAAGTCCTAGGCTCAGCAATCAGACAACAAAAAGACATTAAGGGCATTCAAATTGGCAAAGAACTCAAACTCTCCCTCTTCACCAATGACATGATACTCTAGAAAACCCAAAAGCCTCCACCCCAAGATTGCTAGAACTCATACAGCTATTTGGCAGTGTGGCAGGATGCAAAATCAATGCCCAGAAATCAGTGGCATTTCTATACACTAACAATGAGACTGAAGAAAGAGAAATTCGGGAGCCAATCCCATTTACAATTGCATCCAAAAGCATAAGATACCTAGGAATAAACCTAACCAAAGAAGTAAAGGATCTATACTCTAAAAACTATAGAACACATCTGAAAGAAATTGAGGAAGAGACAAAGAGATGGAAAAATATTCCATGCTCATGGATTGGCAGAATTAATATTGTGAAAATTTCAATGTTACCCGGGGCAATTTACACATTTAATGCAATCCCTATCAAAATACCATGGACTTTCTTCAATGAGTTAGAACAAATTATTTTAAGATTTGTGTGGAATCAGAAAAGACCCCGAATAGCCAGGGGAATTTTAAAAAAGAAAACCCTATCTGGGGGCATCACAATGCCAGATTTCAGGTTGTACTACAAAGCTGTGGTCATCAAGACAGTGTGGTACTGGCACAAAAACAGACCCATAGATCAATGGAACAGAATAGAGAACCCAGAAGTAGACCCTGACCTTTATGGTCAACTAATATTTGATAAAGGAGGAAAGACTATCCACTGGAAGAAAGACAGTCTCTTCAATAAATGGTGCTGGGAAAATTGGACATCCACATGCAGAAGAATGAAACTAGACCACTCTCTTTCACCATGCACAACGACAAACTCAAAATGGATGAAAGATCTAAATGTGAGACAAGAGTCCATCAAAATCCTAGAGGAGAACACAGGCAACACCCTTTTTGAACTCGGCTACAGTAACTTCTTGCAAGATACATCCATGAAGGCAAAAGAAACAAAAGCAAAATGAACTATTGGGACTTCATCAAGATACGAAGCTTTTGCACAGCAAAGGATACAGTCAACAAAACTAAAAGACAACCTACAGAATGGGAGAAGATATTTGCAAATGACGTATCAGATAAAGGGCTAGTTTCCAAGATCTATAAAGAACTTCTTAAACTCAACACCAAAGAAACAAACAATCCAATCATGAAATGCGCAAAAGACATGAAGAGAAATCTCACAGAGGAAGACATAGATATGGCCAACATGAACATGAGAAAATGCTCTGCATCACTTGCCATCAGGGAAATACAAATCAAAACCACAATGAGATACCATCTCACACCTGTGATAGTGGGGAACATTAACAAGGCAGGAAACCACAAATGTTGGAGAGGATGTGGAGAAAAGGGAACCCTCTTTCACTGTTGGTGGGAATGTGAAATGGTGCAGCCACTCTGAAAAACTGTGTGGAGGTTCCTCAAAGAGTTAAAAATAGACCTGTCCTAAGACTCAGCAATTGCACTGTTGGGGATTTACCCCAAAGATTCAGATTCAATGAAATGCCGGGATACCTGCACCCCGATGTTTCTAGCAGGAATGTCCACAGTAGCCAAACTGTGGAAGGAACCTCGGTGTCCATCGAAAGATGAATGGATAAAGAAGATGCTGTTTATGTATACAATGGAATATTACTTAGCCATTAGAAACGACAAATACCCACCATTTGCTTCAATGTGGATGGAACTGGAGGGTATTATGCTGAGTGAAGTAAGTCAATCAGAGAAGGACAAACATTATATGTTCTCATTCATTTGGGGAATATAAATAATAGTGAAAGGGAATATAAGGGAAGGGAGAAGAAATGTGTGGGAAATATCAGAAAGGGAGACAGAACATAAAGACTCCTAACTCTGGGAAATGAACTAGGGGTGGTGGAAGGGGAGAAGGGTGGGGGGTGGGGGTGAATGGGTGATGGGCACTGAGGTGGACACTTGACGGGATGAGCACTGGGTGTTATTCTGTATGTTGACAAATTGAACACCAATAAAAAATAAATTTATTATAAAAAATAAAATAAAATAAGAAATCAAAAGTATGATCCATAAAACATTGATAAATGGATTTTATGAAGACTGAGCTTTTTACTCCAAGATACTGTTAATAGAATGAAGACACAAGTACAGATTGCAATAATATATTTGCAAATTACACATTCAACAAAAGACTTACATTAGGCCATAAAAGTAACTAAAATATGAGAAAGCAAAGTACAATAAACTATGAAAATATTTCAGCAGGTCTTTCATCAAAGAAAATAAATGGATGGAAATTTAGCACCGGAATAGATGCTCAACATCATTATCAGAAAAATGCAAATTAAAACGAGGAAGTGGTTCCACTACACATCTATTAGAATGGTTACTGGTTATAATGGAAGGTCACCTATCCAGTGTGGCAAATATTTTGGAAGTTTCTTATAAAGTTAAGTATCTACTTGTGTGATTCAGCTATCCCACTTGTAGACCTTTTATATAAGGAAAGACAAGCTTATTTCACATGCACAAAAACTTCCCATTAATGTTTATAGTAACTTTGTACGTAATTGCCAAAAATAAGCAATTATTTAGTACTAAACTGATTATGTTGACAGACTGATACATATTTTCAGTAGAATGAAATACTATCAACAAAAACATGATCGAAGTGCAACATGCATGAGTCTAAATAGAATTATGTAAAATCTCAAAATGTTACATTTTATATTCGTTCATAGGACATTTTGGATAAGACAAAATGCTATAGATGAATAATAGATTAGTAGTTGCCAGGGATTATATGTAAATGAAATTTGGACTAGAAACTCAAGCTGGAAAGATTTTTTTGGGTAAGGAGGGATAGAAATGTTTTGTAAACTGACTTTAATGGTGATTATGTGAATCTGTATATGTGACAAAAGTCTACCTCTTGAAAATGTTAACTTTTAGTGCTTTAAATTATGAATTGCCCTTTTATTTATATTCCATTGGATACATTTGTAAGAATGATGTAATAGTTTTATTCTAAAATTTCAGCTTTTACACCATGCTGGAACATTATTTCCAACTATTAAAAAATTAGTTGCAAATTAATGATGGAATGCAACTTTGTTGGGTTTCCCGTAAAAGAACTGGGACTAAGGCAATGTCTTTTGGAGATAGCCCCAGGCAGCACACTGGAGGAAGTGGGGAAAGTGAAAACAGTAAAATGTACATCCCTCATGAAGGACAGTTAGGGCTCAATCTCACTGTATAAATTAGGGAGTTTGCAGCTGGCGGCCACGAGGCCTGGTGCGCTCCAAACTCCCGCAGCCCCAGTAAGCTCAGGGGTAGCTTAGTAAAGGCATAAACCACATCCTGTTGATGTGGTCTATCAATGTGTTGATAACCAGACAGAAACTGTTGAGCCCTAGACGCTTGCTAAGCATTGTACGGAAGCCAGAAAGCTGGGTTAAGCGAATGTCTAGCGTATACTTCCTGAAACCCTGGGTATTGGGACATTGGCAGTTGTAACAGACATAAGGTCACAAAATAGTGGCTGTGTACAAGACGGCGTCCCTTGTGCTGAGGCCTCGCTATCTCATCCCTCACTCGTTTTGAGATTATGATTCAAATCGTTGATTCATTAACGCTTGGTAAAGGGTCATATGCCGGCTTTATTAACAGTAGTTTTACTGAGTTAATCTGTCTTTTGATAAAATTTACGATCCAATTGATGATACAGGGTCCTATTGTTATGGCTAATAGCAAGAGGATGAGGGGTCCCAGAGCAGCTGACATCAGGGTGGCGACCCATCAATATAGTTGATAGGGTCTTACATCCCCAACATGGGCAGAAGTATTCTCCCAAGTTTAAAAATTGAAAGTTAACTTTTTTTGAGCCCTGGCAAATGTAGATTTCTACCTTGGAAGCTCTTGTTTAGCCTTGTTAGTTTTGCATCCCCAAGGTGCCCCTCATCTCTGCCCTATACCTATTTTTATGTAATTTCCAAACAAGAAGCAGAGTTCTGTTTTTTCAGATTGGTTTCTTTCCAAGGGGACTGAGTAACGTTTGTAAGTACTTCCCCAGTAATCCCATTTCTGATTCCCATATAGCCTGGGGTTTAGGCTGGGGAGGGTTTACAGATTTACTTGTACAGAGTGTGATAAGGGTTAGGATTAGGGAACATGCAAGAGTCTTATCTTTAAAGGGTCTTGGGGGATCCCTGGGTGGCGCAGCGGTTTGGCGCCTGCCTTTGGCCCAGGGCGCGATCCTGGAGACCCGGGATCGAATCCCACGTCGGGCTCCCTGCATGGAGCCTGCTTCTCCCTCTGCCTGTGTCTCTGCCTCTCTCTCTCTCTCTCTCTCTCTGTGACTATCATAAATAAATTTAAAAAAAAAATTATAAAGGATCTTGGGTTTCCTGGACTTTCCATGTTTCTTTTTCTTTTTTTTTTTTTTCCTTTTTGACACAGGAATGATGTTGCCAGGTGGGGATGCCGCTGACTTTAATTTGTGTTTTTTTTTTTTTGTTTTGTTTTTTGTTTTTTGTTTTTTTTTTAAGAAATGCTTGTTAAATATTTTATGTTTTTCCAGGATTTATGGAGATAAGCATAGTTTTTTAATCTTTCCATCTAATAATGTGCTGTGAGATTTTAATAGACTTTCTAAAATTGAAGTAATTGTATATTCTTAAATCTACTAATAGTGCATTATTAATATGGTATGTTTTTGCTAAAACTATATTTAGTATTTTGGCACATAAAACACGTATTAATAGCTGACACTGTTTTGAATTTTCTGACTTTCAGGTGTAGGTATTGATACTATGCTTGTTTCATTTTAGTAGGGGGTTTCTTTTGTATTCAATGTTCTAGAACAATTTATAAAACCGTGGAACTATCTGGACATTGAACATTTCGTGGAAATTCAATGAGAAACTTTCTATGCCTGGTGCCTTTTTAAAAATTCTTTTATAAATTTCTGTGGTCTATGGAAAGTTGTTTGTGTAGACTTTGTCTATGTTCCTTTAGCTTTTTGTGAAAGTACTTTTATGTCAGGTGGTAGGGAGTTTGGGGTAGAGTATGGGTGGGTGGAATACTCATTCTTTTAATTTTGCTTATGCTAACAAGTCTGATATAAATGAATAAAAATTTACCTTTTATGACTAACAAGGTATTTTCTACTCTTGGCTGCATTTTAATGGGTATTTCTTTTTCTCAATTTTTTTTTTTTTAAACTGAGACTAGAATGTTTGATGAAGGGACAGGTAAATAACCTTGGAAACAGGCAATCTTTTAAAATATTTGGTTTGTTAGTCTTAAAACTTTCTTTTTTTCACTTTAGATTAATATATGTACTTCTCATAGGGAATAAATTAGAGCCTCTAATTCTGTATATGACCCTGGAGTCTCTTCCCCTGCCATAGAACATCATGCACATGGGTTCTTCTCTTACATGCCCCTTGCTTCTTTGAGTATTTTGTACCTATAGGAACTATTCACCTATTCTCCAGTCAGTATGACGTCCTGCATCTGCAGGTGTACTAGATCCTAGTTTCTGTGTAACAAATTATCCCAAACTCTTATCAGTTAAAAACTAAGTAAAACATTATCTCAATTTTTTGTGGGTCAGGAATCCAGAAGCAGTTTCGTTGTATGGTTCTTCATCAGTGTTTCTCATTAGGTTAAAGTAAAACTATCAACTGGAATGTTAGTTATTTAAAGGCTTCGCTGAGGTTGAGGGATTCACATCCAAGCTTAACATGATTGTGAGTAGTCTTCAGTTATTTATGTTCTATGGGTTGACAACCACAGTTCCTTAAGGTACCATGTGGGTCCTCTCCAACATAGGGCTGTTTACAACATGCCATCTTGTTTACTGTAATGTGTGCAATCAAAGAGACCAAGAGACAGAGACACAGAGAAGGGGAAAACCCAAGATGGAAGCCAAAGCATTTTTTATAACCTAGTATAAAAATAACATAGCTTCTACCACACTTTTTTTATTAGAAACGAATCAGTAAGTCCAGCCCACATGTAAGGAGCCCACATACCAGGAGGCAGTACCATTTGGGGATGTCTTAGGGGCTACATTCTCATAGAAATCAAGGTTGTGAGCCTTTGGTCTTCTCTGTGGTAAGAATCTTTTTTTTTTTTTTTAAATCCCCCTCCCACATTTTTTTTTTTTTTTAAGGTCACCAGGCTACACAATTAATTTTCTTTGTTTTGTTTGTTTTGCTATGGACGTATTCTCCATTGGTTTTCTTTTATCTGTTGTCATTGTGGGGAAAAAAAAGAAATTGCTCCAGAGTCAATCTGCCAAAGCAACTTTTTGAAATCTCTCAGAATATCATTGATACTATTAAATCATTCCCAAATGTAGTAGTATGCTTGGCAAGATAGTGAGATTCATAGGACTACATCTATTTTATCAGCACTGAATCATCCAAGCATATTATGGAGGGGGGGGGGGAGATGAGGTATTAAGTTAAAGTAATCACTATCCATTCTCAAGTTACTCTAAGTTTCTATAATTCCAGTTCTAAAAGTCTGCTATCATCCTCTGTGGGATCCATCTGAGTCAAAGTCGTTGGTGACCCACTTAAATATTTAGGTGTCAAACATTTGGCAACTATTTTATGGATTTGTCTGTCAAGGCCATTTCCTAGCTGATCTGAGACAGCTGCCTGATTGAATGTCTGCCCGATATATTATTAGCTTCACTCTTTTAGAACCACTTTCAGTGACAAACCTTGTCCTGTCATTTTCAACCTTCTTTATGCCATTATAGTTGACATCTCCTGAATATCTACATGAAGATTTGTTTCCACCAACATGGAAATATTTTCCAGAATGAGACAGGAGTCTTGAACTAGTCTCTGAAATGGTCATTCCCAGTTGACTAAATTGCAGATCAATATGTGTGGTGTCAAAGTCGAGAAGATAATGGAATAACAGAACCATAGGCATAGACATACAATATAAAAACAAATACTTTTAACATTTAGGTATTTTAAAGAACTTGTGTCTGTTAAATTTTTCAAGTTATAATGGCACTATTCAATTCGGGAAGGTTTATTATCTCAATTATGTAAATAAAGGAAAATGAAGATAAGAAAGGGTCATAGTGGGGGGCCTGGGTGGCTCAGTTGGTTGAGCATCTGCCTTTGGCTCAGGTCATGATCCTTGGGTCCTGGGACTGAGCCCTGCATCAGGCTCCCTGCTCAGGGGGGAGCCTGCTTCTCTCTCCCTCTGCCTACCTCTACCCCTACTTGCTTGCTCACTCTCTGTCAAATAAGTAAAAATAAAAAAATAAAAAAAAAAGGCCATAGTGATCCAGTGATACAGCCATTTTGCTATGGAATCTAAATAGAATCCCAAATCTGACTCCTAGCCCAGAAAAATTTCTGTAATACTGTTGTGCCTCTTACGAATGTAATCCTGAATAAATGTAGCCAGTTTCCACTTGCTTTAGTTAAAATAGTTATGGGCTAATCCCAGAAATAATCAACAGAAACATCACATTTCACACTTCTCATCCCCAATATATACTGTCTCCAACCTGCCCTGAAATTGAACACTCTGATGTTTCTTAACATCATAGCAAACTCCAAGCCAATTTCAAATTCTCTGTATTTTCAGAATTTCCCTATAATTTAGACTGAGATGGAAAAGTTTTATTCATTTTGAACTCCTTCCCAGTCTAGTGTACATAGCTCCTGGACCTAGAATCTCTCAGAGGCTGAGACTATAAATAGACAAATTTATTTCTCCTTATTCCTCCTGCCCTATTTATCTCAGGTAATCTAATGGGGTTCGATTTAGTCTTGATTATGCTATAACTTCATACTCACTGCCAAGTCAATTCTACCTTTTTTTTTTTTCTATTTTGTCTAAAACCATCTTTTGAGATAATTAGATAAACTTAGAAAAGCAGTCCATGGTTGACTATAGTCCATCTAGATGCATTTTCTAGCTACACTGAAAGGCAAAGTACAGTATTCCAATATTGTCATAAATTAAAAATGTACTGTTATGGTAGTATTATATAAGCCAGGAACATCATTAGTTTAAAAATATATCTAAAAGTACGTGTTATTTCCTGGGTATAAGTTAAATGACACCATTTTGGTGCAACATTTATAATATTGCTATGAAACAGAAGGTTTAATTTTTTACTTTAGAAGGGAGTTTGTTATGTTTTATATAGCAAATGATTTTGTATACCCACGCACGCTCAGACAAGGAGAGACTAAACTGATTCCTTCTTAAAGCATTAGGTGAGGGGCACTTGGGTGGCTCAGTTGTTAAGTGTCTCTTGATTTTGTCTCAGGTCTTCATCTCAGAGTTGTGAGATTGAACGCCACATTGGGCTCTGCCCTAGGTGTGGACCCTGCTTAAGATATTTTCTTTCCTTCTGTCCTTCCCACTCATCTTGCATCATTCTCTTTCTCTCTCTCTCTCTCTTTCTTTCTCTCTCTCAAAAGCGGCATTAGTTGAGACATTGTAGGCCCGAGTTTTGAAAATACTGTTCTGCACAAAACAATAGAAGCATTCCCAGGTGTCTGTATGAGATGAAGGAAAAAGAATAGTGTACAATCATAAACTAGGAGAATCATCAAAACTTTTATAAAGTTATTAACCTTATCACTTAGTGTGAATAAATTATTTTTAATAGAAACCACTCAACAGGCTTGATTTCATAACCAAGTTGTCATAAAGACAAAAAGGAACAGGAATTTATGGAAATTTCATGTTCTTTCCTAGAATTTTACACTTCCATAAATTTGGATCAAGTTTAATCTGCTATCTGGGAGGCCAAGTGCCTAACTTGTCTTTGCTTTATGCAATGGTATGGTAATTATCACAAGACTAAATTTTATTAACGATTTTTACTTATTTCAGTTAGAGAATGTCAGTAAACTAAGAAAATTATATGGGAGCATATCAGTCATGAACCTCTAACTGAAAGAGGAATTGTGATGTACAAATTCTATAATTCTTCATCAATGTATCATACCTAAGAATTTCTAAATCAGTAGGAAGACTTTGCATCATCATAACTTATAAATGCTTGAAATGGATTTGAAAGTAGAATGGAAATTTCTAGCTGGCTAGGGAACCACAATCTATCTAATATCCAGTAGAAATTTGTAAGTGAAAGTGTGTGGCATCAGATTACCTCAGGTTTGATATCTAGATCCCTATATGTCAGCTTAAAAACCTTGGAAAGTTATTTAATATGTTACCATCTTGCTGTCTGAGATGGAGATCTGATCTGTCCTAGGATCATTGTTATGACTAAGTTAACATAAAAGAGTTCATTAATAAGGGGTAGAATTTAAAAGTGTAACATAGACAACCCAGCAGGCTGTTTATTGTCATTATTTTTGTCTCTTGTAAATTTTTTTTAAACCTTTGGGTTTTATTTATTTATTTATTTATTTATTTATTTATTTATTTATTCATGAGAGACAGAGAGAGAGGCAGAGGGAGAAGCAGGCTCCATGCAGGGAGCCTGACGTGGGACTCGACCTTGGGTCTCCAGGATCAGACCCTGGGCCGAAGGCAGCGCTAAACCCTGCTAAACCACTGAGCCACCCGGGCTGCCCTGTCTCTTGTAAGTTTTATGTAAAATTGGTCTCTTTGGTATTCTGGGATGAAGTGGAAAAAATACATGAAACATTTCTGCTGCATCCTGAAGCATGATTTTCTCAGGAAAAAGCTCCTGTGTAACACTAGTGTTAAAAAGTGAACCAGCTACTTTCTTCTTGGAATACTGTTTTTCCTTGAAAGAACGACTTCAGACAAACTGGTTTTTCAGACTTGAGGGTTTAACAGATACAGTCTAGAAATGAATGTCATTTCAAGGAAAACAATTGCAAATATGTGTTGCCAATGATAAACTTTGGGCTTTCAAGCAAAATTAGAATTTTGAAAAACATGTATCTGCCACCTTGAGCTTAATGTCTTTCATCTGATGAAATTGGTGGGATATTAACAATTGTGATTTTTTTTTATGTGGTTTAAATAAGTACATAAACATTTAGAATGTCTATATAGTTCAGTGAACTGGTATTTTTCAAGTGACTAGTGTATGATATTTTAAAAATCTTGTATGGACAAGAGTCATTCAAAGTGCAAGGTATACTGGTGGATTTCAGATCAATTAATTTCAGCATAACAGAGGACATAAAGTTCACTGATAGGGCTTCAGATTGCACATTACAGTTCTAACCTTTTTTGTTTTGTTTTGTTTTAAAGATTTTATTATTCATGAGAGATGTAGAGAGGCAGAGACGTAGGCAGAGGGAGAAGCAGGCGCCTTGAGGGGAGCCCAATGTGGGACTCAATGCAGGGACTCCAGGACCATGCCCTGAGCTGAAGGCAGACACTCAACCACTGAGTCACCCAGGCGTCCTTATAGTTGTAACCTTTAAGATATCACTTACTGAATTTTACTGTTGAATCAAATATCCACAATCAAGTAAGTTATTAAAATACTATTCCCTTATTATATATATGAGGCCAGATTTTCTCCACATATTTCACCCAAACAGCATAATACCACACATTGAATTCAGAAGCATATTTGAGAATCTAGCTGTCTTCTGGAAATCCAAATATTAAAGATTTGTAAACCTCAAACACCGATTCTGTTCTCATGAATTCTTTTGTTTTTGGGAAATAGTACTCATTAAAAAAAAAGAAAATTAGCAGTTAAAAAAAAAGGCCTCCTTGGTGTTTCTCAAACACACTTAGCATATATCTCTACCTCAGCACCTTTGAACATAGGGTTTATCTGCTTAGGAGATCTCACTTCCCTCATTTGTTTTCATAGCTCACTATCTTGTTTCATTCAGGTTTCTTTTTAGAATGGCCTAATCAGAGATACCTTCTTTTTAACTACCTAACCAAATAGTGTTCTCAACTATATTTCTTTATATCAACCACCATTTGGTATTTATTTATACATTTTCCCTCCATACTGATATAGAAGCTCCATGAGCAGAGAGATCTGCTGAACTCTTATTCTCCCAGTGCAAACTTTTTTTTTTTTTTTTTTTTTTACTGAAACTAAAATAATAATCTTTCGTGGAAATGTGGTCAAGATTGCATAGGGGAGTTTCGGTTTCCAGGTTATCTCAGTTGGAAGAGCATGATTCTTGGTCTCGAGTCTCAACCCCATGTTGGGTGTAGAGATCACTTAAATAAACTTAAATAGGTATCTTTTGGGGTACATCAGTTGGTTAAGGGTCCAACTCTTGATTTCAGCTTTGGTCATGTTATCAGGTTGTGAGATCAAGCCCCATACTGGGTGTGGGGACTGCTTAAAGTTCTCTCTGACCCTTTCAGTGATGGGCATTAAGGAGGGCATGTGATGGGATGAGCACTGGATATTCTGTGCAACTGATAAATCATTGAACACTACATCTGGAAACCATGTACTTTATGTGGGCTAATTGATTTTAAAATATTATCTTTCCACCTCCCCACCACTTCTCTCTTTGCTCTCTCCCCTTCTCTTTCTTTAAAAAAAAAATGTACAGGGAAATTTACAGAGTAGTATATTATTGTAAAAAGAATTAAGGAATAATTAATGGAAAAAGAACAAACTAAGCTCTTCCACAAGTAGTTGAAGAAAATTGCTATGAATCAAAGAAAGAGTAATACAAAGTATCCAAATACTTGTCATGTGTTTAATTTTACTTTCACAGATAGAATTTTAATATATGTAAAATAGGGCTTGAAATCATGACCCTGAGATCGTGACCTGAATTAAAATCAAGAGCTGGATAACCAACTGAGCCATCCAGTTACTCCCAAATGTTCACTTTTTAAAACTATCTGGTGCATGTTTTAACTTATGACAACAAAATGTTTACCATTACTGTAGTCAACAATTTTGGAAAATCCTAATTGACAGTTCAAGGTATTTTTAAATATCTAACCCACAAAATGTGTAGAGTATGTGATGTTTCACAAATGTGATCCCAAAATATTCTGTTACTTGCAAAAAATACTTGGAGGACAAAGCTCACCATAGAAGCACCTTAGAATTGTGAAGCTTTTCTCCTATCTTATCTCATACTAATTTCTGTGTTCTATTTCTATTACAGGAGTTTTTTTCTGTATCTGAATATTTATGGCCCATTGACCATTAAATACTTAGCAAATCTACTGAATACTTTGTCAAATCTATTCCACTCCATGTGCTTTCCCTTTTAGTAGTTTACTCAAGATTCAATCTTCTGTAAACAGATTTCTACTCGCATTGTGAGAGTTCGGTTTTTACTTTTTGCAGCCTTTTTAAGTGCTTGTTATTTTTATCTTCTATTTCTACTGTCTCAGTCAAACATAATCAATTGTAATTATGTATTTGTTTCTTGCCCTAGAGTATGAGATTTTTTTAATTTCAGGGGCAGCATTTTTTTCATATTTGTTTCCTCATTACTTTATACAATAATATGAGAATAACGTCTTGAGTTGACTTAAATTATTAGCCACAATTTACAAGTTAACAGAGGCATATAATATGGCACAGAATCTCTCAGTTCATCTTGATTGCTCCATAAATGTTTTTCTTCCTCTGTTTCATTTTTAAATGTAAATTTACACAGAGTATAAAGTCAGAAACTGAATAGATCAGCAGAAAAAGAATAATTCCTCGATCCACAGAGCCTGGGTATGAGATCCCAGTTGGCCTCATTGCTGCTTTCAGATCATTCACCCTCCCTTGTCCCTAAACTTCCCATTTGATTTTTATATGATATACTCTATCACCTGCTATTACCCTTTTTTGCAATCCAGAAATTCTAAAAATATTTTAATAATTAGACTGCTTAATCTCTTCAGTACTACTCTTACAGCAATTCTGGGGGATTTCAGTGTACACATAGATGACCTTTCTTTAACATAACCTCCCAGTTTTCAGTTCTACTTTGGCAGTCAGCTGCTGTCCTACCACTATTGTAGCCACCACATCCATGAATGCAAATTAAGCTCTGGCTATTACCAGTAACTGCCAACAAGCATCCTACTCTTTTTTTTTTCTTTTTTTTAAATAATAAATTTATTTTTTATTGGTGTTCAATTTGCCAACATACAGAATAACACCCAGTGCTCATCCCGTCAAGTGCCCCCCTCAGTGCCCATCACCCATTCACCCCTACCCCCCGCCCTCCTCCCCTTCCATCACCCCTAGTTTGTTTCCCAGAGTTAGGAGTCTTTATGCTCTGTCCTGCTCTTCAACATATTCTCCCATGTTTCCAATAGTCCAATCCTACAAAATGCTAGCATGTGTTTATTGTACTTTCCTACAATCTTACAATTTTATTTTTATCCAAATTTAATTCATTACTCTTAAAACCCATGCACACGCACACTCCTCTCATAGACCTTTCTCTAGATATCTGTACAATTTCAGTTATGCTGCATGAGACTAATGAAATACAGCATACTTCCTGCTTCATACCCATACTCACTAAGCTGAATGCAGCTGGAGAAAACATGCAACTTATCTGACTGGCTGAATTTAAAATCATGAACATTAACCACAGGTGGATGGATTCTTAGAACTCCCAAGCAATCAGAAAACATTTCACTAGTCCAACATCCTATAAATAAATAGTCTGTATTTTCACTTTTCCTAATATCCCTAGCAACTCCCCTGTTTTCCTCACTATAGCAGATGTGCTATTCTATTTCTCTGAGAAAAGTGAAGCAATCAGAAGAATCTATGACCTGCCACCACTGTTTGAACCTACCTACCTACTTCTCTCTTGCTATGGTGGAGGAAATGTATATTTTTCTATCACAGTTTAACTTCAGTGCTTCTACACTGGTTTTTATTCTCTTACTGAAATTTATAACTAATCTATTATTCCCCACTTTTGTGCATCATTATTTTCCTGTTCAATTTGGCCTTACTCTTCAGCATAAAACCATGTGTCCTACTTCTTGTTTTGAGGGAAAAAAAAATCATTCCCTAACCTAATATTCCCTCCCTTAAGTTTTCACTTCATTTATCTTCTATACAATAAAACTGAACAGCTTCAACTGTTTTCCCTTTTTATCCATTCTCTTATTTCATAAATCTTTATATCTCCGATTATTTTCCATGTTAAGAGTGATATTGCTTATATCAATGGAAAATTCAGAGTCCTTGAATTTCCAGACACCATGCTAACAGTTTTCCTCTTAATTTACTAGCCCCTCCCTTTTATTCTCTTTGCTCTTTTACATCTTCTCTTCTTGATCTCTAAGCATTAAAGTAGATCAAGTTTCAGTTTTGATCACCTTTTCTATCTGCACAAAAGTTCTTTGATTTCATCCATTCTGTGTTCAAATACCATAGATATATTCTTGACCTCTAAAATAGTATTTCTGGCCTAGACCTTCTGGTTGAACTCTAGATTTACAAATTAAACTTGTTACTCATTCTCTCTATTGAAATGTCTGATAGATGTCTAAATATTAACAGAATCATAACTGAACTCTTCTTCCCCATAATACCAACAACCTTGATAATTGATTCTTTTCTATGACTCCAATCTGTCCTGAAATCTATTGGCTCTGATTCCATGATAGATGCAAAACAAAAGCATTTCTTATCACCTCTTCTGCAAACTAATGTCAAAATAATTTCTACTTCTATGAAAAATGTCACTAGAATTTTGATAGGGATTGCATTGGATCTATATCGCTTTCTTTAGTATGGATATTTTGACAATACTAATTCTTTTAATCAAGGAACATGGGATTTCTTTCCATTTCCCTTGTCAACTTTTTCATCAGTGTCTTATTTTTTTTCAGTGTATATTCAGTGATATTTCATCACTTTGGTTAAATTTATTCTTATTTTATTCTTCTTGAGGGTATTGTAAATAGGACTGTTATCTTCTTTTTTGAATAGTTCATTGCTAGTCCATTAAATAGGAAAGCAGATAATTTTTGTATGTTGTTGTATCCCACAACTTAACTGAATATTTTTCACTCATACTAACAATGTTTTTGTGTCATCTTTAGGGTTTCCTGTATATAATGTCTTTTGTAAAGAGACAGTTTTACTTTTCTTTTTATTATTCCAGATATGTATTCTTTTTATCACTTAATTTCTCTGGCTCAGACTTTATTTCATTAAATAGAAGTGGTGAGAGTGAGCATCTTTGTCTTTTTCTGATAAAACCCATTCCTGCCTTCATAAAAATACAGTTTACTAATTTAGGATAAACTGTAATTTAGAAATTAAAATTACAATCTAGAGTAGAATATAAAGAATAACCTAATTTAAAAAAAGAATAACAAAATTATAGAATGTACTTCAGATAAGCATAGAGTAAAAAATATCCCAAATGTGTCAAGAAAGAGTACCAAAGTAAAACAAAAAGAAAACAAATGGAAAACAAGGTGATTGACTTAACCTCAACCCATGCCAAGACTACATTAAATATAGATGATCTAATAGCTCTAATCAGAGATTATCAAAATAAGTGAAGACACCGCGATATGCTGTTTATAAGAGATAAACATTAGGGATGCCTGGGTGGCTCAGCAGTTCAGCTTATGCTTTCTGCTCGGGGCATGATCCTGGAGTTCCGGGATTGGGTCCCACATTGGGCTCCCTGCATGGAGCCTGCTTTTCCCTCTGCCTATGTGTCTGCCTCTCTCTTTCTATGTGTCTCATGAATAAATATATAAAATCTTTTTTTAAAAAAGATAAACTCTAAATATAAAGACACAAATAGGTGACAATTAGAATGCTAGAAAGAAATATACTATGTAAATTGTAATTCTAAGAAACCTGACAACCTATATATTACCGTAAGATAGACTTGACTTCAAAACAAAGAATGTTACTGGAAATAGATACATAAATACTGTAACAATCACATTACATGCATGTCCTAATAGAGCTCCATGTACATACTACAACATAATTCTTTAAGATTTTATCTATTTGAGAGAGAGAAAGAGAGAGAATCTCCCACAAGCGATATCATGACCTGAGCTGAAACCAAGAGTTGATTGCCCCCTACCAGCTGAGCCACCCAGATAGATGCATTTCTAAATGTGCAGTAGAAACATAACAGATCAAAAGGAAGTATCCATAATTGTGAAATTGAGGCTTAGTATTCCTCTCAATAATTGCAAGTAATGGACAAATAAAATATATATATATATTATTTAAGCAATGCTATTAGCCAATTTGAGCTAACAGAAAGATATAGAACACTATAGCTAACTAATGAAATGCACATGTTATTTTTAAGTTAGTGAATCTTCCCTGTAATGGAGGGCATGTTTGTGCATCCCTAAAATGTATATGTTGAAGCCCTAACTCCCAATGGTTTGGTATTTGGGTGTAGGTCCTTTGGAAAGCCATTCAATTTAGATGAGGTCATGAAGGTGGAGCCTCTATGATGGGGTTAATATGGTTACAAAGAGAGGAAAGACAAGCTAAGAAGAGGGCTCTCACCAGAACCCCACCAATGCTGGCACCATGACCACAGGCTTCTAGTCACCAGAACTATGACAAATATATTTGTTAAGTCACCTAGTCTATGGTATTTTGTAATAAGAGCCTTACCAGACTAAGGCATATACCAGTGTAGACAATGACCTAGTCTATACCCAAGTCATAGTCCATTTCAAGAGTTGAAACCTTTCTTAATGTGCTTTATGATGATAATTAACTAAAAATTAATAAAAACATGTAGACAATCCCAAATCAATGTACATTTTTTTTTTTAATACTGAAGTATATAGTTGATGCAGTGTTACATGAGTTTCAGGTATACAGTGTAATGGTTCCAAAAGTCTGTTATGCTGTGCTCACAACAAGTGTAGCTATCATTGGTTACCATGCAATACTATTATAATACCCTTGATTATAATCCTTATGCTGTACCTTTCTTCCTTGTGAATTAATTACTCATTCCATAACTGGAAGCCTGTGTCTCTCACTCCCCTTTGCCCATTTTGCCCAACCCCCATCTTCAGTGTACTTTCCAAACTCACTGATCAATGAAAAAATAGAGAAATCAGAAAATATTTTTAATTGAACAGTCATAAAAACACATTATAGCTGCTATACAGCTAAAGTAGTGCTATGATAAAACTATAATACATTATAAATGTTTATATTAGAAAAAAGCAACACGTAAGTATAAATGTCCTAAGTGGTCAACTATAGAATCCAGGGTGGCAGTGTGGGGGGAGCAAAGCAAATCCAACATAGACAGAAGAAAAAATACCACAACATCATGTGACATTCTAGTTTTGTGAAGTAGAACCTGTAAAACTAAACTACTGAAATTGGAGTACTACTTGCATCAGTGATAGGGACAGACGAAAGAGTCATGAGGGAAGATTTCAGGGTATGACAGTGTTTCATATTTTAATGTGTCAAATTCATGTGTGTATAGATTCATCAAAGTTCAAATGCACAATAATTATCTTTTTTCTGTATGTAATTTTACATTAGGAAAAAAGTAAACTCAGCTAAAAAATGCATTATGTATAAATATGTTAACCTATCCAAAGCAAAATGTCAGATAGTATACTTATTCTCAGGATGCATTCTGATAGTTCATGTTCTATTTTCAAGTCTACTTTTTCTTTAATACAAGTGGTTACAAATATTTTTACTGATTTCATCACCTTAAGATTACTGCTTGCTGGATAAAGAATAATACCTTAGAATTTAGAATGTACTTTTACTTCACTCTTCATAGTAGGTAAGACAGTGTGATAATTGAGTATACAGAGAATAAAACTTGTAACTAATTTGTTTCTATATTTGAAATATGAACTAAATGCAAAAGAATAATTTAATGCTTACATTAGTAATTCATTGTTTAGTACTTTTTCCCTGGTGGAGTGGTGAAGGAAGAAATCTATATGTATTCTTTACTCAGCAGCTGTAATATGGTGTTAGACTAAAATGGGACCAATGTTTATCTGAAATACAATCCTCACAGCTGGCAAGTGTTAGAATATTATCTCTTAGAACTTCTGTAAAATCTGTAGCAAATTATCTTTAAAACTGCAAGAAATCAGTAGCTATTGAATTTTTATTATTTCATTTGTTGTTTTTAAACTTGGTTGAAAACCACATGTACATGCATACTTACATACATGCTCAATTGCTTTGACAAATAGACTTGATAGAAATATAGGTCAAAAAGTAAAGTGGAATTGGCAGAAATGAAGAATTATAAAGATCAGATAAGCACATAGTTTCTTTTAAATATAACATATATGTGGGGGTGAGGGGATAAAAACACTCCATGCAAGTAAATTCTTTTGATTATATAATTTCTACTTAAATTGTAGGTGTTTATGTAGGGCTTGTTTGGGTATTGGTGTGATTGTGTGTATAAACTGTGAGGTGGAAAATAAGGAATAATTAATTTTTAATGGACACATCTACTTATGAAGACAAAAATATATAAATGAATCTGTGGTTTCTAGGCCTCCTTGTTTATATTCTAGATTGAGGGAATTGAACTCAAACCAATTTGTCTCTTTCATATTGGAGAATTTAGTATATTTTCTGATGGGAGAGAAGATGAGGCCCAAAAAGAGTAGAGGACCTCCTTTGAAAGTGCAGATTTGGGTTGAATTTGAGGAAGTCTGGGAAATAATGGAGGGAGAGAGATGGGGGATACATGCTGTATCAGTGCTTGAGGCTTTTGAAAAATAATTGGGTGACACATACTTTAATAACTTTTCCCAGGTTTTATTGCCACATTTTTGGCATTTTTCAAGAGGGTTGTGAAGAATTAAATTGCTTTGTCTTTATTTTTAGATGTGCATCTGAATTCAACAACATGCTAAAATAGTCATAAAGAGACCCACTTTTATGGAGTTACATTAGTAAATTGAGGCTTTTTATGTTTTTAAAGCATATATGTCAGCTATTTTGTTTTCAAAATTAAAGTAGCTCATTATTAAAGAGTGTCTCTTTCCTTTTTTTAAAAAAGTGTGTCTGGTCCATGGTGAATTCATGACAATTATTTGACTCACTAATTTTGCTTTCAGTATTTATGTCTTCAGATTTTTTATTTTCCGTTTTTTATTTATTTTTATGTTTTGCACCTAACACTTTCTTCACAGTTTTGGTCAAGTATACATACAGTAATACCAAGTCTTTTTACTCATAAATCTTCCTTTTATTCCTCCCATTATTGTCAAATCTACCCCAAATTGATAATTACTTTGTGACATAAATAGTGCTCCTTTTTCTCTGAATAAATTTATTGTCAATCATAGGTTTAATCTACTTCTATAACTGTGACACCTTCAGTATTTCTTGATAATTTTGGTCACTGATTGATAGGCAGCCTTACCTTTTTGATCTGTCTGCCTTTCCCTTATCCTGGTGACATTATCTTTTGTGAACTGCCGTCTATTGGTCCGATTGTGTCCGTTTCTAAGGCAGTCCTACCAGGAATTGTACTTATGTCAATTAACTCCTTGCTCCTTCAGTGAGAACTCTTCCAGAAGTACTAGAGTGACTCATATTAGATCAGGAAACCAGAAGCCAGTATCTTGCATATCCTTTGCCCTTAATGAGAACCATAATTTGATTAATCAGATGGATGAACAAAAACTCATGTCATGTCCAGTAGTAGCACTTCATGATCTGCTCCTCCCAGTACTGAATCCATTTACAGCATTGGACTTCTGCCTTGGCATGTTCTTTTAATTTTCAGAATTGAACTGCTGCCTAGGATGCCTTGTTTCTATCTTCTACTTATTAGTTGGAACTCTGGAGGCCAACAATTACCTGAATGGTATCCAAAGTACTAATTTCTTAGACAGTATTCATTTTACCACTTTGCTATTTATAGTGGGACCAACCTTTGCAATTTTGGCAATTCCAATATCCTGTTATTCTCTGCCTAATCCTGGATTTCTGAAGCCCCAGTGGTATATAGGCTCATGAATGATTTATATGTGAACTCATCAGTAAATATTTTTCCAAACTAAGTGAAAAACTTTGCCTTATATCTGAATATATTTATTAGGACATAAATTACTACAAAGCTATGAAAGTAATTATTAAGCCTGTTTTATTACTGTATAACTGATTATTTCATATATAGCTTAACTATAAAGAGATGAAATAATGACATTTCTAACTCTGTGGTTTTCAATTTCCAAATCTAATTGATAGTTAAAACATACCTTTAAAGTTTCTGTATAAATGATTGCTATTGAAAATTAGGGGCACCTGGGTGACTCAATGAAGCCTCTGCCTTCAGCTCTGGTCATGATCTTGGAGACCTGGGATCATGCCCCATGTTCAGTTCCTTGCTCAGTGGGGAGCCCGCTTCTCTCACTCTCTGCACCCCTCCCCATGCTTGGGTGCTCGCTCTCTCTCTCTCTCTCAAAATAAAGTTTAAAAAAAAAAGAATGATGTCTATGGTCTGAAAAATAACTAGAAGCAATGAAAAGAACTTTGTATTAGTAATTCTTTGGGTGTATTAAGTACTTTAAACATTTCATTGTAGATAAACAGTAGTTTGAAAGTTAAAGCTAATGTTTCTTTAGTGTTATCTAAATAGGATGAAGACAAATGAAATTCAATGCTTTGAATTATTGTTCAAACTACCCTGTCTCTTAAACTCTCTGGCAATTCTGAAATTGAGGCCCTTATATTTTCTCAACTAAATTATTACAATAGTATTTTAAATGTTTCCTTTTCCATTAATTTCATCCTGTTTCCTATTCACCCTGTACAGTGATGCCAAGTGATTTTTCTGAAGTATATGATTAGCTTATTCCCTGACCATCAAGCATTTCATGTCTCTTCAGTTGCCCTCAGCATAAAATTTTAAACCTTTTTTTTTTATATAACATGCATAAGTTACACATTCTGGATCCTTACTAGTTATACTGAAATTTGGTTTCCTAAGCTTTGACTCTGCAAATGATACTTCCCAGTTTCTCTGACAAGTAATTTGCTCGTTTCTAAGGTGTGAATACTTCCCATTGTGACAAATTTCAAACTGGTAATATGATGTCCCTGAATGTGGAATTAGGAAGATAAGTACACAGTTGACTCACCATTATGGGTCCATTTCAGCACACAGTGTGCTTTGTGTATTTTGGCTGTACCATGATGAAACCATAGGAGATACAGAAAGTTTTCAGGAAATAGACCCTCACAAATGGGATTCTGAGATTTTCCTTAGCTCCATCCTGAGTTACTTTAAAAATGGAAAAAAGATCTACTGGGAATATAGCATGCCCTGGCATTTGGATTAAATTACCATACCTGCTCATTTAGTATGAAGCACCTGAGGAAGATCACTCTTTCATGAGACATATGGCTGCTTCTTGTACGTGAGTGTTAGTGATGGCAGCTGTGAATGGATCAGAATGGTGCATATCTGAACTGTAGAGTTTACAGAATGGAAAAGGACAAGCTGAGGAAATAAAACTTTCAACTTTCAAGTCACTATGATATAATTTTACTGTGGCAGACCTCTTGTAGTTGTAAAGTACATGCAACTGAAAATTATATTGAAATGTAATTAAAATTTTACAGAATTACAATGCATGCTGAAGCCAGAGGTTTATTAAGTATTTAATGTAAACACAGGACTTAAAAAAAAAAAGACTTCATGACTTAAATAGATTCAAATGGTTCTACAAGTCATCCAAGTCTTTACTGTCACTGGAAGCAACCTATTTTTTTGTCTTAAAAAGATTGCAAAAGAGGAGCACCAGGGTGGCTCAGTCGGTTAGGCATCTCACTCTTGGTTTCAGCTCAGGTCGTGATTTTAAGGTCATGAGATGGAGCCTCACATGGGGGTCTGCATCCAGTGGGGTGTTGACTTGAGATTCTCTCTCTCCTTTCCCTCTGCCCTTCCCCCACTCACATGTGCATGTTCTCTCTCAAATGTTAAAAAAAAAATGTAAAATATGTTTGTTCTTCTGAAGATCCCCTATTTCAAAATCCCTATTTCATCTATAACTAGAATTATAATATGCTGCAGGAATTCAAGTGTGGCATGAGACACAGGAAAAGATAGTATTTTTGCTAATTCGTATTTATGGAAGCTTAAGGGGAAAATATGTAAAATTATTCTAGATATGCTAGAGAAGGAGAATAAAATATAATGATGGGAGAAATTTATCTTTATAGTTAACTTATCAGATCTGGATTTTATGTATTCAAGTAGTTGGAAGAGGCTCAAAGAATTTGTGGTGGATTGACTGAAAGCTGAACTCAATAGTGGCTGTTCCTCACAGAGGTTATGGTGTCAGATTCTCTTATATAATGTAAAGGGTTGAATGAAATGGAAATGAAGTGGAAAAGGAGTGCATTTTTTTTATGAAAAACCTGCACATATACATATGGGCACATACTCAAGACTCAGAAGAAAATCCTTTTATTAAAACGTGAGAATTGCGTTAGTGAGGGGGTGGCAGGACCAGCTTCCATATAAAGCTCTGTGATTGCTGGCCCATTTAGGAGGGAAGAATGCTAGGAGATGCTGCTATGAAGATAATATCCCTAATTTCAGTGGTAATTTTGGAGTGAGGGGGACTTTATTGCTCTCCTTAGTCTCTAGCAATAAAGGGAATACAATTAATTATATTTGGAAGCAGGGATAAGAGGGTGAAGAACTACTTAAACTGCAGAGATTTTGGTGGTGATGAAATGACTCCAAGTTTACAAAGGCATGAAATATATAAGCAATGTACCAAAGTATTTGATTAAATGCATAGTTTCTAAATCTCAAGACACAAATCTGACTTAAATTTCCACAGTAGAATGACTCAAGAACATTAGAAATTGATATATTGTAAATCCTGTAGGCTATGTTTATTAGAAACTATGGCTACTGCTAAAAACTTTACCAGCATAAAATAAAATTATCCGAAAATTAAAAAAAAAAACTATCCATGCTTTAATAGACATAGGTTTTGAGTTACTAGTCCTTGGGTACTCAGTATGTGACTGTGGTCCATCGATCAGAATGGAGTTTTATAACCTCAGGTAATTAACTTTAAGTAAAAGTTTTGCATGTGGGTAGGCCATTTGGTCCATGGAACTAATCTGTCATTGTTTAGTTTTTGAATGTATAAATGGAATAAATTTATGGTAATCCTATATGGCTTTCCAACCAATGGGTTGATGGCTGTTATAGTGGGTGGTACTAAGTAGAAGCCCTTTGGTAGTATGTATGTATGTATGTATGTATGTATGTATGTATGTATTTATGTAACCAGTCTGATAAAACATATTGTATACCCAGGTAGATTCAATAAATGCCATTAAAACAACTTTGAAAAAGATCAGTGGTTGTCACATTCTTATCTCACACATTGAGTCTATTTGGAGTGTTTATTAATCTCCAAAAATGGTTTTTTAGGTCACCAAAGACCTAAAAAACTTAGTTGGGCCCCTTAAATATTAAGGGTAGTATACATTGCATTCAAGTAATTCATAAGGCTGAAGAGTTTGAGTGGGACCCTGAGCAAGAAAAGGTTCTGCAAAATTCTCTCCTTCACTGGTCTTCCTAACCCAGCAGATGCAGTTGTACTTTAATAAATAGATATGTCATGTTAAACCTCTGAAAAGCCCCAGCAGAAGATTCACAAAGGGGATTCCTAGGGATTTGGGTTCTTCTTCAGATGCCTGGGATGTTCTTCATAGCTGGTTGTCGGGCTTTAGTACCTAATACCTGCCTTTGGGACATAAGGTGACCCTATAGCCTGAAGTGCCATTATAAATTATAAGTTATCTATCACATTATAGGCTTTGGTGTAGTAGCAATACGTTGTTCCATTGAAAATGGTATGTATGTTTCTGACTGAGCAAGAGTAGTTCTTCAGGCACAAATATGATGTTTCAAATACTTCTGTAGTATCTACTCCTAGCTCTCCTAGCTGATGGCCTTTTCCTGTCAATCAACATCTGTCTTCTCAAAGTAGTTTTTAAAATATTTGTCAGCTTTTTTTTTTTTTAAGTCTAAGTTTTACCCAGTATTTTTTTTTAAAGATTTTATTTAGAGATCAGAGAGATCTTATTTAGAGAGCAGAGGGAGAGAGGAGAGAGAAAGCAATAGAATCCCAAGCAGACTCCACAGAGCCTGATTTGGGGCTCAATTCCAGGACCCTGAGTTCATGGCCTGAGCCAAAATTAAGAGCCTGATGCTCAACCTACTGAACCACCCAGGCACCCCCTACCCAATATTTTTATTTCAACTGGCAACAGGCTGCAAGAGCATCAGAAGCCTCGCTATAAGACACTAGCATAGTCAGCAGTACATGTGTTTGTTCATTGTCTGAATGTGAAGAAGTCAAATGTATACCTTTCCACTCATAATCAGAAACTTAATGGTTTGGCTGGATAGTCAGGAATGGAGGAATAACATATTTGTAATTTCTCTGACAAAGATACCTGGAGGTTTTAGGTTGACATTCTGGAATAGAAATAGAATTGATATATACCCATACTGTTTGTATACTACACACATGTATATGTATGTAGGATTTGTATACACATGGATAAATATGTCACAGACACACATTTGTGCATATATAGGGTTACTATGTATCACACACATACTTAGTATATTTAATATTCCTATTTATACTTACCTAAAACTATATTTTTTAGTCGATAAAACAATTCCACTATGTCTGTTCTTACCTTAGTCATATAGAGAATGAGGGTTGGAATAATTATAAATTTATTTTGACCCTTGAATAACTAGTTTCATTGCCTGGGGGAATTTTAAATTTATTTGTGATATTGAATTTCACATTAAAAACTATACATATGTACATATTTGTATTGTGCATGTATATACATGCATATGTTTTCATGTGTTTACATGCATATTTACATGTGTATATGTAAAATATATGTAAAACAATATGCTGTGGAATATGTAAGTCAGGAAATTTATGGGATAGAAAAACTAATGATATATCTGTGGTTTACTCATTTCACTTTGACTTCCCTGAATAGCTTTTTCTCGCCCACTCTGTGGGAAATAACCTCGCCCAAAAACTTTTTTTCTCAACTTGCATATACCTTAGTTTATGCATATAAATCATATAATGATTTCTTTAATTGTGCTTATTTCCTGTGTTCATCTCCAAATATGAGTTATACAGCAATAGCCTGTGACTTTGTTCCCAGCACATAGGAGACTGCCTGTTTCAAAAATTTTGTTGGATGACCTTAGAAGGGAGGTCATTAAGAAGTTGCCTTGTCGGGATGCCTGAGTGGCTCAGCGATTGAATGTCTACCTTTGGCTCAGGGCATGATCCCGGAGTCCAGGACGGAGTTCCACATCGGGGCCCCTGTGAGGGGCCTGCTTCTCCCTTTGCCTCTGGCTTTGCCTCTCTGTGTGTTTCTCATGAATAAATATATAAAATCTTAAAAAAAAAAAAAAAAGTTGCATTGTCACAGCATGGCTACTGACTTTGTCACCAAATAGTCATTATGGGGTTTTTTTTGGCATTATTAATGTCACATTTGAGTTTTATCACCTGCAAATGAGAGTAATAAATGTACCTTCTCAGAAAGATAGTTTGTATCAAGTGATATACTATAAAAGAAAGCATGATTACTACTTATTTTCATACAGATTCTAGTGGAATATTCATTTCCAATCACCTTAGACATTGTATGCCAGTGCACATTTGAATGTTTGCACCAAATGATGAATCTTCACTTAAGAATAAATCTTCATATTATCAGTAATGTATAGACTGTATGTTTAGAGGTATTTGAAGATGATAAAACAACTATAATTCAAAATTCTCTTCTACCAGTTTATCTCAATTTAAATATTAACACAGTTTATTTATTTATTATTTTTCTATGCATTGAATTTCTGTATTTAAACTAGATGGGACATCAAGCTGTGTTTTCAATTAACTCAAAAAAATCTCTTTCCATTTGCAACAGCAAGGAGTCCCATCACAGAGGGTAATATTAGCAATCTGTTTTTCATCTTATAATTACACAAAAAATCTCTAACAATGGAATGCTCACAAGAGACACAATCCAGTATCCTCAAACATAGTTCAGCTAAAATGTCTTATTTCATGTGATCTTCATTTTTTAAAAGACCTAGATACTCCTCTTTGCAGATTTGACCCAAAGGCAAATAAGCATTTAAGAAGCACATGTACTGGTTCTTCATCTTGAGTGGTGCCTTTGTTTTTGTTTTCCTTAACTGATGGATTTTCTTTTGTGTTAAATGTTTTTCTTTATACAATGCAGTAGCTACATGTACTACCTTGTGGTACCCAAATTTGTATCCTGTGTTAATATATTATCAACTCTATGTGCTTAAGCAAATTACTCAATATTTGTGGCTTATAATTTCATCTTTAAAATGGAATAATAGTAAGACCTTATTGAAATGGTATACCTTTTAAAGAAACTAGTTGACTTTTAGCAAGTAAAACATTTCTGAAAAAAAATAGTATTTTCTTCTGTATTCCCTTTATTCAAGCATATGAACTTTTGGCTGCTTTCTGAAATTCTGATCAGTTCACCTAAGAGCTTTTTGTAATCTAAAGCAAACTTCTTAGCTTAGCAAAAGGTCTTTCATCATTTGCATATTGTTTTTCTGTCCATTCTCTACATAGCTTCTCCTTTGGTAATTTCTGCAGCAGCAAGGTCAGGAGACAGTCTCCCGAAAACAGCATATTCATTTTTTGATATGTTTTTGTTTAGGATGAACTAAAAACATTTGTTTGGAAAACTGTGTTCCTTCTTCAGGCATCTGTAATACTATAATATTATCTAAGATGTTAAATAAGAGCCTTCTATGTGTGTCTTACAGTCTGCCATTTACCTGTATTATACTTAAATCTATTTATGGTCTCTTTCACTAAGTTACATAAATGGCGTGATGCTTTTTGCATTTATGTATCTCCAATTTCTACTGTGATAATAAACATATTTGTTAAATAAATGGGGAAGTGTATTACTTTGGAACTCAATTCTTCAGTTTTGGGTAGATATGGGACAGTAATGGATTTTTGATTGGTGTATGGGCAAAATTTTCAGTCTGAAGTTTCTTGACTTCATAGTTAACACTGTAAAGGTGAAAAGACTTTTATTACTAATTTCAAGTCACAGAGTGAATCCAAAATGGTTAATACATACACAAACACAGTGAAAGTCAAACAGGAAAAAGGAGAGGAAAGAAAAATATGCAGAATCATTTTGTGCTCAAACTATTGCAAGAAAAAAAATTAAGTACTGAGATGTAGTACTTCATTATAAAAAATAATGAAGTTATATACTTGTGTAATAGAAGGATGTTAAAAAAGATACTTATTTTACATGGGAAGGAGTAGGTTTCAGTTAAAATAGGTGTCAGTATGAGAACTATAAAACTTTTAAGATGGAATTTAAAGGTTTTTCCTTAAGTCTTTTTCCTAGAATCAGACTTTAACTTTGTAAAAAGGGACCAGAGTGAAATGAATTAAAAATGTATAATTAATGCCTATGAAAATCTTCAAGTTTTTGAAATTGACAGATATGTCTGGCTTAAGGATTCTTGCTCTTTATTCAAAATATTATATATCATAGAGAATATGTAAAGAACTACATATACAGAGTGTACTGAAATACAAAGTCTTAACTTTGGACCTGGGATATGGAGGAGCAGTAAGTTAATACATAGTATTCAGTGTCATTGATGAGAATATACCAAGAAAAAGAACATGTACAAAGACATCGAGTTTAGAGAAAACAAGGAATGTTAATAAGTGTGAAGGAAGTTTGGTATGCCTCTACAGGTAAAGAGAGGGATAGAGATTAGAAGAGCTGAAATCAAGATATGTAATCACTTGTGGAAATTTTGTTGTTCGAGCATTATCTGATGTGAGATGACTAACTACCAAAGATTTTTAATTAGGTAAATGACATTTTCAAATATGAGTTTAGAGAAAACTATCACTTTTCCTATGCTAACGGAGGAAAATGATTAAAGGTCGGGAAAGTGGTTATGACATTATTGTAGAAAGGCTGAGCCAGAGAGACAAGAGTTCTCTCTACCCAGGATAGGACAGTGGAGATGGAGAGAACTAGATTTATATGAATATTGCTTTCAGAATTTTGACTAAAAATAGGATTGGACAAGAAAAACTTAAAGGTGGTGCTGTAGATCCTATCATTGGCAAATGGATGAATGTTGTGCATATTAATCTAGACACCTATTAAATCTAATGAAATAGATTTGAGAAGATAAATTCAGTTCTGGACACACTGAGGTAAAGTCCTATGAATTTGCAAGTAGAAATCAGCGGTCAGTTGCCAACTTAATCTGAGAGATTTGAATTGAAGTTTTAAATTTGAAAAATACAAAAGTTAATTGAATTCATTAGAATGTGAAGATTAAGACAGGGTCAATGGCAGAGTTAGAGAAAATTCAACATGTACAATTGGAAAAAAGGATCAAAAAGCCTGGAGTGGGAATAGAAATGACCCCCCCCCCAAAAAAAAAAATTAATAAATAAAACCTAGGTCAATATGCAAAGTAATTGAAGTTTAGAGAAGTTTGGAGTTCCTTAATATTGCCAAGTAGTCAGGAATGTTTTTTGTTGTTGTTTGTTTTAGAGATAAGGAGTTAGTGGTTCTTGAGGACATGTTTATCAGAGTATAACAAGAAAGGCTATAGATTACATAGGCCTGGGAAGACTGTGGGAAAGGAAAGGAGTAAACAGTTGTACATGCCACTTTCATCAAATAATGTGAAAGTGGAGGTTTTGAGAAGAGTGTCACAAGGAGTGATAATTATCTAAAGTATGAGAATTCTTCGGACACCTGGGTGGCTCAAAGGTTGAGCATCTCATCTGCCTTTGACTCAGGGCAATTAGGTCCCACGTCGGACTCCTATAGATAGCCTGCTTCTCCCTCTGCCTGTGTCTCTGCCCCTCTCTCTGTCTGTCATGAATAAATAAAATCTTAAAGAAAAAAAAGTATGAGGACTCTCAATCACATTATGATATTAGCAGGAAGTGTGTGATGGCATGTGTAAATTCAAACTTCAGCATCTTAAGGGAAAAACAAAAGCAAAAAACAAAACTTCAGCATATTAGGAAGAGAGCTCCCTATCAGCAAGAGAGTGAGAAAAAGGGAAAAGCATAAAGAGTATAAGGTTAGAGAAACAAAGCCCTTAAATCACTGTACAAAGTCTGGAAGTCAAGCCTGAGTGGCATATCTCTGAAATTGACCCAACACACTGATAAAGCACTGCCTTTAAGAACTAAACTTAAAAAAAACAAACAAGCAAAACTAAACTATAGTACAGAACACTTCTCGGTCTCCACCACACTGGGATCTGGGTAGTGCACATGTGTGGCACACACAAGTAGCATTGGAAATCTTTGAAAACTGGTCTCGAAACAAAGCCCACAGAAAGGTTTGTGGTATAAATATAACCAGGGTGATCTGCCTTAATATATTTTTAGAAAATCAACTTTCTTTAAAAGGTATAACAGGACTCAAAGTTGCATAACAAAATAGAGAAAATGCCCAGGATATAATCCAAAATTCCTTGGAAAAACACCTGGAAAACAACCATCAAGGGAAACGTTAATTAATAAATATTGGAAAGTTTTTGAAATTAGCAGACTTTAAATAAATTATTATAACCATGCTCTATTAAAACATAGGCAAATATACTTCAAATTAATAGAAAGGCAGAAGGCTTAGTAGAGAACTGAAAAATTCAATAATTGAAATAATTCAACTGTACATTCTTAAGAATGGATTGAAAATGACAAAATCAGTAAACCTGAGCATTTTGTAATATATATATACTTACCTGAAAAAGGGAACAAAAAATAAATCTTCAAAGAAATTTTAAGACAATATCAAAGGATCTTACATTCATATTTTGGAGTCTCTGAAGTAAAGGGTAAATGATAGCAAATATTTGAAGTGATTATGGCATAAAACTTTGCAAGTTTAGGGAAATAATTTACACATTGAAGAATTTCGGGAGAATTTCAATTAAATCCAAAGAATGCCATAGCTAGGTGTATTATAACAAAACAGGTAAAAATTTAAGGTAAAGATAATACTTTAAGGCAAAAAAGATTTAAATACATTATAAGTAAGCATTGATATAGATTATAAGTACTAATATAGGTGATTTAGATATTTCTCACCCCAAAAATAAATAAAAATCAAGATAGAGTGTGACAATACTCTCAAAATATTGAAAGTAAATGATGGTAAACCTCAGCATCCAATCCAGCAAAAATACCCTTTTGGAAGAAAGGTAATAGAAAAGACATTCCAAAATTTAAACACAAAGCAAACAATCACAGAAAAACAGGTGAACCAATCAGTAGCAAAACTATTCCAGTAGAAATGCTGAATGAAGTTCTTTAGGCAAAGGGGAAGAAATATTTTAGGAAAACTGGAAACTTCAGAATTAAAGAAAAGCAACAATGATCATGTCTTATAATAGCCTATATTTTTGTTTTAAAAATATGGTTGTTGAAAGCAAAGCCATAAACCTTATCTGAAAGATGTTGATGTATAAGGATGTACATATGACAACTGCAATTTAAAGTAGGGTACTTAAAGGCTTATAGTGCATAAAGTTTCTACACATCACTTGACATTGGAAAATACTAGTTCTAAGTAGGCAAAATAGTTGGGCATATGTATTTTAATCCCTATATCACTACTAAAAACACAATTCAAAGAAAAATAGTAAAAAAATAGATATATTCAATGAGATTTAAAATAAAACATGACAAATGCAGGAAGAATGAAACAGAAGAAGGAACACAGTGGAGACTTAGAAAACAAAATAAGACTGAAATCCTACCACACCAATAATTAAATGTAAATTACCTAAGCACAACACATGGACGCTGTTTTGTTGGGATTGATTATACATTGTTCCCAAGACCCCACTTTGCATATGACTAAAGGAATGGAAAATGATATGTGGAAGCTAAAGAAATCTTGAATGTCTTTTTTATTGAGTAAATTGAACTTCAAAATAAGGAAAATACCTGAGATAGAAAGAAATATGTTAAACTATTTAAACAGGGTTAATTCACCAAGAAGACATAGCAGTCCCAAATGTGTATGCAACTAATAAAAGACCTTCAAACTACATAAAACAAAAACTAGCAGAATTGAATACATTCACATTAGACATTTCAGCATTTCCTTCTTGTTAATAGAACAAGTAGAGGAAAATAACAGTGAATGAGAAACCATGTTTAACTGTATCAATGAACATTACCCAATTGGTGCTTTATGGAATGCACAACCCTAAAAGAGTCAAATATGTATTCTTTTGAGGTTCATATGGAACATCACAAAATAGACTAAATCTTCGGTTATAAAACAAACTTTAACAAATTTAAAAGAATTGAAATTATACAAAATACATTTTTGACCATAATGGAAATAAACAAGGAATATAATAAAATGTATATCAAAAACGTGCAAATATTTAGACGCAGAATTATACATTTTAAATAATTGTGTTGAAAAGGAAAGAACATATTTTAAATTCAAAATACATTATATCCAATGTGTGAGTTGAAGTTGAAGCACTAGTTGGAGAAAAAGCAACATTAAGAGAGTACTCTTCGATACCTTAACAAAATAAAGATTTGTCACTTGAGTGAAAGTAAATAGGATTTGCCTCTTGTCTAGTGCATTTTCTAAACATCAATCACCTGAGCTATTTTGAAATGACACCATACATCCAATACAGTCAATCTAATTGATTTACCACAAGTCAGTCTATTCACCCAAATGATTGACTAAAGTGTTGATAACATTGGTATATTTTATATTGCAAGGGCACTCAAGTGATAATGTTTGTGTATTATATGCAGTAATATTAATAAATACAAAATGGTGCTTCTGAGGAATGATTTTAATTTTCCTAATTTCAGGATCTATTCAGTATTAAAAACTCAAGTTCACAGAATGAACTGATTAAGGAAATTTAAGACACTTTTCCCCCTAAAATATGTGTTTTTCCCTAGTGATAAGAAATCTTAAATAGTTTTGGAAATAATATGTTTGCCTTCAAAATGAATAAATGAAGTATTTGGGAGCATGTTCCTCTATTCCGTTCTCAAAGCGCATTTTATTGAAAAAAACCCTGAAGACTATATGAGTGATTTTACTATTCCAATATGTAGGAAGATTCCAGTAATTATTTCATGATTCTGTGTTTTATAGGCTTGAGTGATTCATTCATTTCTTTCTTATTCATTCTTTCTCATTTAATAATGAAAATTTCAGGACACCAGTTCATGGTAACAGTTGCAAAGGTTTTGCTATAAGTGTCCCTTCTAAACCATACATTGCCTAAATAATATATAGATTTGCTTTACTTTCCTATCACTGATTGCAGGCAAATGATATTAGTTGCCTCAATTGTCCTAAGTTCAAGATCGGAGCTTGCTCTTGGAGTTTGGGGTAGGTTTAGGGAATGGTTGACAGAGTGGCTTTACCTGCATCCTCTGGCAGCCTCTGCTGAAGCAGTAGATATTACTGTTTATTTCCAGGCTAAAATTGTCATCTCATGATAAAATGTTATAATCTAATAATACTTGAAATTCTGATTTATTTTATCTTGGATCCGTAGGGTCATTTTGTTTTGTTTTGTTTTGTTTTCCTCTCTCTTATTCCCATTAGGGATCTATACATATCACTAAAGCATAGAAAAGGGTTAAAGCTAAGGTTTGAATTGTTAGAGTCCTTAAAGCTGACTTGAGAGTCTTCTGAGACAGCAACTTCAAACATGCTGCAAGAAGAACTAGTGAAACTCATTAAAGGACACTTTGAACTTTTGTTTGAAATCTTCAGATACATGAAGCCATCAGTGTTAGAGCTCTATAAAGCATGGAAAATTGTTTTTCTGTGAGCTATAATATTACGTACTAATTATAATTTTGGCTGAAAGTTACCAATGAACAAACCAGGCAAAACAAAAGTATTCCTTTTGCATAATTATTTTGGTAATTTAAACAAATGCAGGATTTTTGATAAACGCACCTTTTATTGCTGCATTTCTATGATGGAAATGGAAAACCTAGTTGAGTAACTTTATTTTTTTCATTTTTTTAAAGGTTTTATTTATTCATTCATGAGAGACATACAGAGAGTTAGAGGCAGAGACATAGGCAGAGGGAGAAGCAGGCTCCATGCAGGGAGCCTGATGTGGGACTCAATCCCAGGAATCCCAGATCAGCCCTGAGCCAAAGGCAGATGCTCAACTGCTGAGCCACCCAGGCATCCCTAGTTAAGTAACTTTAAGAAAATTAGGTCATATTGTAATTTATGTATTGTAATAAAAGTTCTAGTCTTCTAGCATATTTTGCTTTTTTTTTTTCTTTTATTTTCTGAGGGTATTAAAATTCTACCAACCTTCTTTTAAACCACTGTGAATTTTTAATTGGCAATCCTCCTAGGATAATTTCTAGCAAAAGCTCACAGAGAGGACATGACCAAAAACATGTTGTCATTCCAATTGTCCTGAAGCAGATGTTTACTTCACTGAAATAACTGGTATTTCTGTTGGAAAATGTTTGCCAAAACAACATTTTATTTTGACCAATAAACTACGATTGTTACCAAATAAAGGATTTGTTGAGAAAAACATATGTTGGATTGTGAATAGGGAAGTCAACTTCTGATATTATGCTGTTACACTGAGAGCCTGAAATGAAACTATGTGAAATTATATTTTTTTAATATTAACAATAGTTTATAATTTTAGAAATCAAAGCTATATTATTAGGATTGTTACATAAAAAATGTAAAGTACTTACATTGTTTTTGGTTAGACAGTATATCGTTTTACTTAACTGAATCCACTTTCTAAAATTGATCTTTTGAACTTAAATATGATTGTAATATAATAAATATTACATAATAAGAATTATGTCATCTCTTGGCTATGTCACGTTTAATTACGTAATTCATAAATTTTTTAATATTTTCTATATATGACACTTTTATACCTTAAATATTTACTACAGTTTCAGGTTTCAATATTTTCTGACTAATCTTTATGGAGAGTAAACTAGATAGAGTTAAGAGTTATTCTTGAAGGTAGCACCATTCATTCACACAATGAAATAAGATATTTTGTAACAGGTGGCAATTATCTCTGAAATATAGACTTATGTTTATTTGTTTATTTGATTCACTATGTGCACTTTTCTTTTTGGTATTTGTAACCTAAGGATGTATTTTAAAACTGGTTCCTTTTTAAAAAAAATTATTTATTTACTATTCATGATAGACATAGAGAGAGAGAGAGAGAGAGGCAGAGACACAGGAGGAGGGAGAAGCAGGCTCCATGCCAGGAGCTCGACGTGGGACTCGATGCCAGGACTCCAGGATCGCGCCCTGGGCCAAAGGCAGGCGCTAAACCACTGAGCCACCCAGGGATCCCCTTAAAACTGGTTCTTAAACATAAAAGTAGTGGATAAAATAAGATGGCTGCCCAAGATGAGTGAGAATATTCAGTGTATCAACCACAAACAAAGCAGTGTAAAAACAACAAAAAAACTTTTTTTAAAAAATTTTTTGATGAAAAATTTTATATTTAGATTTATAGCCAGCTGGACTCAGTTTAGATGATCCCAATTTTGTTGGCAACATTCAAACCATCATAGTCAGGAGCCAGTCAAACATATGCTTTCTTTGCTCCATCAGGACTGATCAAGGTGTTGACCTTGGTCACATCAGTGTCGTAGAGCATCTTCACAGCCTGTTTATGTGGTGTTTGTTGGCTTGGACATGCACAATGAACACAAGTGTGGTGTTGTCTTCCATTTTCTTCATGGCTGACTTAGTAGTCAAGGGGAACTGGATGATAGCATGATGATCAAACTTGTTTATCCTGGGGGTGCTTGTTTGAGGATATTTGGGCTGCCTTCAGAGACACAGGATCTTGGGTCATTGGAATGTAAGTGATGTGCACATCTTTTTTTGTGTGTGTGTCACTATGGATGCCTTTCAGCACCGCTTTCTTGACTTTCACAGTCTTTGATTTGGGAGGGGCAGAGGCTTCCTTCTTCATCTTCGGTGCCATCTTTATGAAAGGGCAACAAAAACCTTTATTATCATAATTTTTGTAGGTCAGAAATCTGGACCCAGCGTCCTTTCTCTGTTCTAGGTTCATGGGATCAAAATCAAGTTGTGAGCAAAGCTAGGTTCCTTCCTTTAGGCTCTGGGGAATAATGCACTTCCAAAATTATTTATATCATTAGCAGTATTTGGTTACTTGTGGTTTTAAGACTAAGATATTTGTTTTCCATCTGGATGTCAGCCAGGAAACATCCTTATCACCTCGAGACCTCTCTTATAAGTGTGCCAAATGCATGGAACTGTTTTAGAACTTGCAGTGGTATGTCAAACATTTCTCCCTCTTGGAATCATTCTGTCTTCCTCTTATGCATCTCTTTGATTCTTGCAATGAAGAACTGACTCCTGCCAGAGAAAGTTGTTTTTAAAATGTCATTAGATTGGACCCATCTTAGATAATCCATAGTCTCCCTAATTTAAATCCTTAAAATTAATATAATCTTTACAATTCCTTTTGCTGTGAAACACAACACATTCAAAGGCTCCAGGAGTTAGGAAGTGAACTTGTCTGGGTGTCCATTTTACCTACCACATTTAGACACTAGACTAAGGTTACTAAAATATAGTAGGTGGCAGATGTTAAAGATTTTGAATCCGTCCATCTAAGATTGGCTTCTTACCAATTAAAGAAAAGCTGATTGAATAATTCATTAGGCGCTTAATTTTACTCATATTGACTGAATAGTGAACATTAAAAGCATTATATACTGTGAGATATATATTTAACTTGCCATAAATTTGCATTTAAAAGTGGTATAAGGATAAGCAATAAAATTACAATTGGATACAACCTACAAATATGAAAAAAAATGTATTTTGCAGACATCCTACAGTTAAGTAATTTTAATAAAATGTTTAATAAAATAAATTGTTTTGATTCATATACATATAAAATGGTGATCAATATTATCATTGATGAGTTATTTTATACTGCTTTAATTGCTTAAGTTAGACCAACTGTAGTATTCACTTTATTTTGCAGTTATTGCTAATGATTTCAGTGAGTGAAAATAAACTGCTAGTTTTTGTAAGTAAAAAATTCTACCTGTGTAAAAACTATGTGATTTAAGGGGGAGGCATTCTGGTGTTTTATTCAGACCAAACCGCAAAGTTCAATCTGCAGCCAAGTCATTGAGATAGTTCAATCATGTCCATGATGAAAATCATGGAAACTCTGTCATTTATAGTGAGAGCAATTTGATTGCAATCAAGCTTCTGACCAAAGGTATTGAAAATTAAATATATTTGATACTGTCTGTAATATATGGTATTTCCATTTCTCCTTCTAAATTATATCTTCCCAAGCTACTTTAAAGAAAATTCTTCAAGAATCAAAGAAAGAATGGTATTATGACGAGATCGGGCATGTTCAGGGTGGTATGGCCATAGACAAGAATGGTATTATGACTCTAGAATTTATCTGAAAACTTTTCTCTGAGTTCATTCAGTTTTTTTTATACTTTAGTTCCATCATCTTGGCAATTTAGCAGTAGACAATTTTCTGTTCTTGGGTCGGTATGCCTTCTCAACTTAAAGTTAATCATAGCTAGGAAGGGAGGGAAGTAGGAGTAGTAGTTTTCTTCTATACAATTTGATGCACTGTTTTGGAGGATTTATAAGAAGGGTCCTTCCACCAAATAAGTAATATAGCATTTTATTGTGCCCAGAATATCCTCTTGGATTTGTGAGCATTGCATTTACTTGAGGATATCAAATATATATTGGACTAGGCTCCATGTGGGACAGCTCAAGAAAGAAATGAGGAAATTAGCCATTCAAAAAAGATAACTAGTGAAAGTTATGGCATTTAATGTTAGCTTATCTAAAAATTCATTTATCTCAGTGTTCAACATTAAGAAGGTTATTCCTCATCCATAATATCCCTAAATGGCTCAGGAATTCATACTCTTCATTTTATGATGCTGACAATTTAAACATGATACAGGCCATATTTTGCTCACATTCCATTATTCATAAGTCAAACACGTGAACTCAGAGGGAAGCCTAGAAAACATAGTTTTCCCTTGTGTCCGAGGATATTGATGTGCTTGGTCAACTATCAGCATATTTGTGTCTCGGAAATAAGAGGCATTAAATAAAGATGTGACTAAGCCATAAAATAATAGTAAAATGTATAAGATGATATGTATATGGTATGATCAGAGATACAGAAAGATATGAGAATATAAGATTCAATGAAAAAGTTCCACTCAAGGCTTCCGTGTGGTTGTGTGTAGATGAAGAGCAGAACATGATGGTTATTTTAAATTTCTTCCATACAAAAAAAAAATATATTTCTTGCATAGATACCCATTATCTGGCATTCCTTGCCATTGTTGTGCTCCCAGAAGACTCATTTATTTTCTTCCAGCTGGACTAGACCTTTGAGTTGTGCAGACAGGAGATAAGGATGAATAAGAGGACTCTGTTTCAGGGCCATGTATCTGGTTGTGGTGCCTCCACATAAACTGTCATGAGTATAGCTTCCCTTGACTGTGTCTTCATCAGTCCTTAGTACTCTCATTGGCCCTTAGTAGCAGTTTTCTTCCCTTTTACCTCAGTTTTGTAGGTGAGGATAATGGTTTCCTGAGGTGGTTGATATTTGCTGTGTTCTTGTTTGGTCATAACTCTGTCTGGATCTATGTAAGTGATACTTGCATTAAAATTTCTCACTAAGGGGATCCCTGGGTGGCGCAGCGGTTTGGCGCCTGCCTTTGGCCCAGGGCGCGATCCTGGAGACCCGGGATCGAATCCCACGTCGGGCTCCCGGTGTACGGAGCCTGCTTCTCCCTCTGCCTGTGTCTCTGCCTCTCTCTATCTCTCTGTGACTATCATAAATAAATAAAAATTTTAAAAAAATATTTAAAAAAATAAAAAAAAAATAAATAAATAAAATAAAATTTCTCACTAAGATCTTGAACCAGTCTTGTTCCCTACTATGTTCGTATCCAATATATTTGAAACTGTGGTTTGATTTTGTTGGTTTCCAAAGGAAATCCTGGGACTGTACATACATAGGTTTGTATATATATACTTTCAGTAGTTGATCCAAATTTTAACATACTTCAAAGATAGAATTTGATAGGAACAAGCTATAGTTTTTCCCTCAATGGAATGTTCTTATAGTTACATGCCAGTGTAAATTACTTTTCTGTTAATACCTCAAATATAGTTCCATGAAAGGAAAGAAGGTCAACTATCTGTACGAAGGACTAAAAGAATGTTATTTAGGGCTTTCTTAATGAAGAAAACTCTAGGCCCTTAATTCGAATATAAACAACCACAATTTTTCTTCTTCTATGTCTTTTTATTCTTTTTGCTTTTTTTCCCACCTCCCTCCTACCCCCTCCTCTCAGTTCCCCAGGGACATAGAACCAATGCAATAAGATATACATATACTACCCTTTTATGTATACTTGTGTAAACACATAGATTTTTAAGGAAACAGTTCACAGGAATGTGGAGCTGGAAGTTTGAAATTGACTGGACAGACTGGAAAGTTAGGAGACTTGGGGATGGGTTGATATTGCAGTCATGAGTTCATAGACAGCCTGCAGGCAGAATTCCTTTTCAGTGACCTCAGTCTTATTCTCTTATGGCCTCCAAGTGATTAGATGAGGCCCACTCACATTTTGGAGGATAATCTGCTTTGCACAAATTCTACTGATTTAAATTTTAATCACATCCACAAAATACCTTCACAGCAACATATTGTCTGGTGCTTGATCAATAACCTGGAAATCACAGCTTAGCCAAGTCAACACATAATAGTCATCTTTATCAATCATCTGTCTTAGTACTTATGCATATTAGTTTCCCATTGCTGGTAACAACCACAAACTTAATAGCTTAAAACAAGGCAGATTTGTTTCACGGTTTTGGAGGTCAGAAATCGGTAATGGGTGTCACTGGGCAAAATTCAAGTTATTGACTTCAATAAGAAAAAAGATTTCTTTCAAACTCTCTAGGGGGAGTCAGTTTCCTTGTCTTTTCTAGCTTCTAAAGACCAACTTCATTCTTTAGGTCTTGGGCACCCAATGGTTACCTCTAAAGCCAGCAACATCAGGCAGTCTTTCCCACATCTCTGGTCACATTGTCACATCTTCTCTGATTTTGACTCTTTTTCCTTTTTATTCAACTTGTAAAGCCCCTTGTGATTATTTTTGACCCACCAGAATAACCTAGGATCATCTTTTAAAGTTTCACTTACAAACTTAGTTCCACTGGCAACATTAATTTTTGGTTGCATAGCCACAGATTTTAGGTATTTAGGACATGGGTGTTCTGGGAGGCCATTATTCTGCCTACCACATTCTTTATCATGCACAAAATTTTTTAACCTCCATTAACTTGACAATATTGATGTCAAGTTATCAAATATAAATTTCCCAGAGTTGTTAGAAGGTCTAGGAATATTTTAATAATATTCTACAAAAACTCAGCAGTACTGAATAAACAGAAAAGAGATGCTCTGTTCATTCCGCAATGAGGAAATAACCAAGTCAATCAAAATAAAAAAGTTAAATGTTTTTCCACTAATTAAGCATGGTGCTCATTTATCTGAACAGGAATAGAACATACAGACATGCGGCTAGGATCACTAGAGTTAGAGCAGCTGTTGTTTTATTCACCACAAAGCACATCAGTATTTTGTGGTGCTCATTGGAATGAAACAAACATTTCATAAATAAGAAATACTGAGTACTTAAGCCACTTTCTCAGTTAAGATCCTATTCATTGTTACTGGGAGTCCTAAAACATGGAATCCAATGATGAGAAATACCAGAAAGTATCACTGTGTGGTTGTGAAATTTGGTTTTGAAGTGTAATCCAGGCCTGGATTAGAACATATTAATTGCTATAATAATAGTTACAATAATATAATTACTCATTTTCACAGGGCTCTTGAGAGCTTAAAATAAGATCAACAATAAAAATCTGTACACAAACTTCTTACAGCTTTATTAGTAAAAACCTAAATCTAAAAATGACCAAATGCCTTCATTAGGTGGATAGTTAACTCTGGTACATTCATATAATGACATAGTACTGAGCAATAAAGGTGAATAAACTATGGATATATGCTACAACATGAATAGTCTTCAGGGTATTAGGCTTAGAGAATAAACTCCGCCCCAAAATATTACATACTATGATTTTATTTACACAACATTTTCAAAATAACAAAACTATGGGGGGGGGGGGGTAGAAATGATTGGTAGTTGTTATTAGTTGACAGGATGTGTTGTAAATATAAAAGTAGCATGAGGCAGTTTCTCTGCAGAAATGGAAGAATTCTGTTTCATTTTAATTGAGATGAGATAGTTACACAAATGTATGTATATAATAAAATTGCCTAAAACTACACATACATACACATGGAGGCAGACACACAAGTGACTGCATGTAATTAAGTTAACAATGTTGCCTTGAAGTCAGTTCACTAGTTTTGATAGTGTGCTATTAGTTAATTAAGATGCCACATTGGAAAAAAGTGAGTAAAAGGCTCATGGAACTCTGTACTATTGTTGTACCTTCCTTAAAATATATAATAATTTCAAAATTGAAAGGAAAAATGAGATCAGCCATGTGTACCACTTAGCACTAGACCAGCTACACAGTGAGTGCATATATTTGATGAGTTGAAAATAGTTGACATATCAATTTGGAAACAGAATAATATGGGGGGAGAAGAGTGAATATGGGAAAATGGGAACTTCTTTATCATTAGCAAATGATCGTTTGTGATTGCATGAGTTTAATGTGTGTTTCATGTGGGGGAAAATATAAGATGCCAGTGGAAGATTATATACTATTATTCTGTTCCTCCACATATTTTATTTAGTATTCCTTGTACTAACATGTTAAAAAAAGCTGTAGTGTTGTTAAAATATCTTGAATTGTTCATATATATACTACCTTCAGGAGATTTCATTTTTATGTTTATTTACTGAAATCTTTCAGTGATATACTTGATTAAAAAATGCTACACTGATGGATCAATAACTGTTTTTCATTACAGCTTCCACTACAAATTCTGTTCGATGAACAAGGTTATGAACCAACTTTAACATGGAAAAATTTTCATCAGCAGTGAAGTTTTTTCCCCCTTTTTTTGGTTTTCTCCATCTTTGATTACTGATTAGTGTGTGAAATGCATCTTTTCACATATCTTGGAGGATGATAAAAATTGTGGGCTGCATTGTCTATTACTTCTACATTGCTTTTAAACTTTGCATTTTAAACATCACTGAAAAAGTATAATGCACTAAAATAACACACCTGCACATATGAATCAGATGATAGCAAATACCTTTAAGAAAATAATAATTTTCTTCTTTTATATTTGTAAGTTTCTTTGTCATTTTTTAAAAATGGTGATTATATATGTTGAAAATGCTTTTAAATATTTTTATATTATGTTAAATCTTTTAGTAATTCAGAATTGTTCTGAATTCTAAATAACCAGAGAGTTATCAATATACTAAGTGATTTAGCTAATTCATTTAGTAACAAAAAATTATGAAATTTGGGGCACCTGGTTGGCTGATGGTTGAGCATCTGCCTTTGGCTCAGGTCGTGATTCTGGAGTTCTAGGATCAAGTCCCGTATCAGGCTCCCTGAGGGGAGCCTGCTTCTCCCTCTGCCTAAATCTCTGCCTCTCTCTCTGTGTGTGTCTCTCAAGAGCAAATGAATAAAATCTTTGAAAAAAAATTACAAAACTTATTTTTTAAAGATTTTATTTATTTGAGACTGAGAGCGAGGGAGCACAACCAGAGGAAGAGGGAGAAGCAGACTCTTGTTTGAGCAGGGAACCCAATGCAGGGCTCAATCCCAGGACCCTTAGATCATAACCTGAGCCAAAGGCAGACACTTAACTGACTGAGCCACCTGGGGGCCCTCCAAAATTATGAAATTTAAACTATTTCCTTCAATCAATATTACACTGATGTTGAATAATAATAAAGTTAAGTCAGTTGTAATACAACCAGATATGGAATGTTCAGTCAGTCCACTTGATTTGTTTGTTTGCTTTTTTTTTTAGTCCACTTGATTTGAATTAAAACAAAAAAAATTTAGTCTTAGTGATTATTATTATAGCTTTTTCTTTTTAAGATTTTATTTATTTATTCATGAGAGAGAGAGGCAGAGACATAGGCAGAGGGAAAAGCAGGCTCCACGCAGGAAGCCCAATGAGGGACCCAATCCCAGGACTCCAGGACCAGGATCATGTGCTGGGCCGAAGGTAGACGCTCAATCACTGTGCCACCCAGACGTCCCATGATTATAGCTTTAAAAAGCTTCCTAAAGTATAGCCTCACCTCCAGGTAGAATTAGAAATATTAGTTTTGTATGTTCTAGGACATATGGCACATATTTCCAATTCACATACTCATCACAGTTTCTTATAATTAATATTTTATTGTCTGTGTTCTTCACTTGACTGTGATCTCCTTGAAGGCAGAGTCTGTCGTATATGTATGTATTTTTTAACCCAAATGACTAGTTCAGTGTCAAGTCATTATTCTACAAGTGTTCATTAAATGATTGGATATGTAAGTTAATGTGTTGTTTTTTTAATGTAATCCTTGTTGGAGGTAATGAGCATTTCCATCTACTGGAAGGTCTACTGGAGTAACTGTATTAAATTTTCTATTAAAGTAGTTGACTGAATTCATTGGCCTTTGAGTCACAAAAGCTTGTGTTTGAATCCCAGTTCACTCACTCAATAACTGTACCAAATTGCACTCATGGTTTATATGATCATATGTTATGTGCATTTTAATCAGAGAATCAACCTTTCTCACTCTGCATTATGCCTGGACAAAATAAACACCTTTTCATGCCTTTTTTCCACAGGGACTTAATTTCTTAATTTACCAAGTATTATTAACCTCACTTATTGTGCTTAACAATATATCATCACACACATACATTAAAGGGAAAAGGAAATGTGGAAAATAGGTTTCCTGTCTTGAAAAATTTGTATTACTGACGTGACAAAATACACCAAGACACAGGAAAGAAAGATATATTTGTGTCCATACCATTTCTAAAACATTCGAGAGCACACTCAGTCTGTATTAAAATTCAGGGAAAAAGAGAGAAAGGGAGAAAGGGTGGTTGGTGAATTATGCCAAGGAAAAAAATTAGAAGGACATGGAATCTTGAAGAAAAGGTTGAGTTATAAGTATACATGTTTTATGTTAGGTATCCTTGAAACAAACATTAGATGACATTTTTTTTGTGTGTGTGAATGATTTATTAAAGTGTTCCCATGAGGCTCGGGGAAGAGGGACAGGAAGGACAGAAAAGGAGATTTTGATCCTGAGTAAAATCACAGAGTAAATGCTTTCAGCTTCATCTGCAGAGGAACTCTAGGGTTTCAATTGTAATCCAGAGTGGGATGAAGGGATGTAATCCACATCCTGGACTGGGATTAAAGAGCAGGGACTTTTCAGAGGCAATCACCCATCAGTGTTTAGGTAAAGTGCATATGTGTACATGTAGTGGGAAGGAAAGGGAGATGACAAGAATTGCAAGACCTTTCCTGCTCTCTCTACATGGTGAAGACATGGGATCCTAGTCTGAAGGCATGTTTGCTAAAATGAGCCACTACTAACTGTGAATCAGAAAACAAAGTACAGTGAAGCCTAGGCCAAACAAAAAAAAAAAAAAAAAAAAAGGAAAAAGTTTACTTAAGCACCTTTACTGAGTACAATCATTGCCTAGTATGTGTGTCAGGTAGAAGGGGATTGCTGACAATTATAGGAAAAACAAAGAATAACCCTAAATGAAGGGAAAGATTTTTACTTGAGGCATGATACCATTGATCTGCAATTCTTCTCATCCAACTACTCTTCCAGAGCAGAAGTGAAATTCTACTTACAATGGTTCTGGAAAGTTATTCTTCAGCCTTTGCTTTAAATTTCTAGAAGGAACTCATTGTTTCTGGGGTCAGCAACTGTTAGAATGAATTGGTGTCCTTTTGGTTTGTTCAGATTATTGGGCTCTTATTCATCCCTTGTTCACAGGTTACAAGGGATTTCAATTACCAACTAGACTGCTTTCTATTTTTTTTTTCTTTAAAAGAGAGACTCCTATAGTGCTGCTTTATGCTCCCCTGAAGTCACACCACAAGCTATTACAATCTTACTAGCTTGCATTTTATTACAGATCCCTGAGTCTTATACTCAGATACTTAAGGCACCACAGTGCTCTTTATTTTTAAATTGTCTTTTAACCCAGGCATTCCAAAGATTACCTAAGGCCATGGAATATTTTTGTTTATTTTGCTAGTTCTCCCTGCACTTCCAGGTAGGTAGAAATCTTGTTCATCATATCTACAGTCCCACTGTTGTGAATCTGAGGAAATGAAGACCATGGACTAGAGTTACTTATTCTTTCCTAGTGACCTTTCCTGGCATTAGTGTTTTGCTTTTTTTTAAATTAATGTTTTACTCATTTTTATTTTTTTTAGTTCAAGGTGGAGGTGGGAATGGAAAAGGAAATTTGGGAAATGTTGCATTCTTCAGGAAAAGAACTAGCATCTCTGATTTTGGTTATATTTAGTTCACATATAAAATTCTAAATGCTAAATAATGATATGAATCTCTTTTTATATATTCCAGTGACATTAGATGTGAAAGGGTTTAGATATACTGAACTTGGAAAATATTTAATATTCTATGAATTTTCAAATTTATATCGTATTTTTTCTGAGATAGCTTTTTACTAATTAAAACAATGTTTAATGAGTATTAAGGTTATGTATATTTTCTATTTTGTCTTTTTAATACCAAATTTCTGAATTTCTTCTGTGATTATTAAAGTACGTGGTTATTTCCTAAGAAACACATGCACATTTTAACTTCCCCAAATGTATCTTTCTGAGCCCTTGTCACAAGTACATTATCTGGATTCTGAACTCTTCATTTTACAGCTAATGACTATCAGTTTTAAAAAAATTTTTACTCATGCTAATTGCTAGAAACTGAAACATTTTTATAACCAAGAGGGGGAGAAAAACTATTTTAGGGGCATTCTCAAAATTTTCCCACAGAAGAGTGGAGATTTACTGATCAAATAACATATTTATGAAAGTGGCCCATTTCTGCTTTTCTTCTTAATAGACTGTGATTCCAAGATGGCAGAGCAAGATTATAGCCACTCTTCTATGTTATGCCTAGTTTCTGTCATATATTAAATGGTCAGTAATTACACAGTAAATGGAGGCATTAATTTTGTTCAAGATCATGAAGTATTTACAACTCAGTTGTATATATTTTTGGTGTTGTTTTAAAATTGCTTTGTCAATTGTTTGCTAGAATTGTTTAAAAATTCTAATTCATGCCCAGCCATTCCCTAAATCCTGCTTTAAATGGTGTTGCTTGAATGATTTTGTTTATATTCTGTCTCTGTAATTAGTATTAAGAGCAACCTGGGACTCTTTCAACCCAGAGAGTATCCATATTTCTTTATTACTATATTCAAATTAATCTCCGGGAAATAATATGTAATGGGATATTATATGACTTAAGTCTGATTACACCCAAAAGCACATGATTGGAATTTAGATTTACTCATAAAATAAAAAGAAAAAGTTGATAAGAGCCTATGTAGCTTCCTAACTCCATTTTTGTTTGAGTGTTTAATGATAATTTCAGTGTCAGAAGTAAAATTTGAAACATAATTTATGGGTTTGCAGTAAATATGCTTATATAAAAAGAAGGAAGCATATGTGCTACAAGGCAAAAATATACTCCAGAATTTGTCCAAAGCAGATTACATTTAATACGTCAGCTGAAATGGAGAATGAGTCCTATGATAAATCTGTATTCTTCCCCCAACTCTTGGTGAAACTTACAGTAAATGCATATAATTTCTTAAGTATTATATTTTTTCCATTATTGCTATCAAATATTTTGGCCATACTGTATATTTATTAAAGAAGGAAATTATGGGGACGGCTGGGTGGCTAAGTGGTTGAGTGTCTGCTTTCCCCCAGGGCCTGATCCCAGGGTCCAGAATTGAGTTCCACATCTGGCTCCATGGGGGGAGACTGCTTCTCTTCTGCCTCTCTCTGTGTCTCTCTCATGAATAAATAATTTTTTTTTTAAAAAAAAAAGAGTGAAATTATGTGGTCTTTATAATCTCTAGGAGTTGAAAACTATATGATTATTATATTTAAATTTTTGATATCATACGTTTTAAGTGCCTGTGACCTGATTACTATTAACATGTTTTCATTGGGCAGCCCAGGTGGCTCAGTGGTTTAGTGCCACCTTCAGCCTGGGGCATGATCCTGGAGTCCCATGTTGGGCTCCCTGAATGGAGCCGGCTCCTCCCTCTGCCTGTGTCTCTGCCTCTCTCTCTGTGTCTCTCATGAATAAATAAATAAAATTTAAAGATAACGGGTTTTCATTGAGGATGGGGGCATTAGTGCTTTTGTTCAGTGCTCTTTTCTAGCTCTAGACTATTTCTACAGAAATGGTGAAAGATTCATGAGAACTAAATGAATAAAGGCATAAGTATTCAAAGATGTGATGAGAGATCTTGTATTTAGTTTTGTGTAGAACTTACATTCAGATTATGTGTATCCAACTCTGAATAACTCAAATATATAGTTCTTTTCTTGCAAGGAAGTTCCAGGGAGAAGAAGGAAATTATGGGGACTTGGGTGACCATCTTCTTCCTAGAAGTATTAGAATTATTTCCTGATGATGGGTCTCTTTTTTGCCTGGTTGAAGCACCAGTGGTTAGTACCAGGCCTGACTCAGAGTAACCACTCAATAGTATTTATTGAGGAAATGAATGTACATACCCAATTGAGCCTTTCTTTAGGTTTCACGAATATAATCAGCATCCATACATTATGAAGCAAGGGCATTGTGATTTCAACAATCTGTAATATTGAATTTTATTATTTCACTTTAGTATTAAATTATAAGCCATTCAATGATAAAGTATATTTGTCATTTTTTTCAGATGTTTTAAACTGTTTCAAAAGACAGTATGTAGTTGAGAACAGAAAATTGAAGGAAAAACATGTGCAAGGTTGTCAAAAGACTATCTGAAGAAGTTTCATATGATGCAACCCTAGGAACTAAGCAGAGTAGAAGTCACTGTGCATAATTAAGTAAATTTAAAATTATTTGATTTTCGTTTGCTTCCCTTTAATTAAACAGTTACTAACTCTCAGTTAATCCTCTGCAGAATAATTTGCTACATATGGTGGAGGATATCCTTTAATAGACTAAGAAAAATAAAGCATGTGGAAAAGATAATATTCCTGTTAAAAATATTATAAACAGCATGGTGTTGCTTTATAAATATTTTAGTTTCTACATCATGCATTTTCTCATAAAGAAACCTAATAACCATCTCAGTAGTTCATTGGAAGCTTCGAAAAAGCAAGGAGATCAACAATAGTAATGACAACAGAGTTGCTTCAAAGAATATTCTGGCTATTTACTGAAATCTAGTTTGAATCATTATGGAACTGAAAATGTTTGACATAGCTGATGTACCAGATATAGTTCTAAAAATAGAGTGTACTAGAAACATGAGACCTTTAAATTCAATGATGGTAACAGGTGCAGCTTTAATGAAATACATTAGCATGTTAAAATAAACAAAGCTAAACATAGTCAGATGGATAATGATCAACATCTTTATTTACTGAATTCCACAGCAAAGACTAAAGGCATCAGAGAAACTTACCTTTAAAATGAGATGTGCAATCTTAGGGAAACTATTTTAGCTTTTGCAGATTTTAAAACATAGTTACTCTGTTTTTATCTATCTGCACACTTAAAATATAAAGAGCTGGTAAAATTATTTATATACTTCAAGAAAATTTTCAGAGTCACTGAGTGAGTACACAAAATCCCACTTAGGGGTATAGACCTAGGGAGCCTAGAACCAGAAACACACCAAGTGCTCCCATGTAGTTTCTAACCGTCATATGAAACCCCTTCCCCAAATCTAATTTCAAAAAAAAAATTTATGAAGAACAATAGGAAATTTTCTGTAAGGGAGACTACTTTTGACATTTGGAGTGCTCTCCTGTTTGGAGAGCCCTGGCTATATCATGGTGTGAGTGAATTCTGTATCTTTTCTTGAAAGCTTTAGGAGCGAAGTGAATGTTCAGGAAGATTGTGATGATCTGACAGTGGTGTGGAATGAAAGCCCTGGAAATTGATATGATTTGAAAGGTGAAACTGATAGTGCCAGTGGATTGCCAAAGGCCATGTATGAGGAGCTTGTATAGCCTGGAGAAAATACAAGGGGACTGAAAACCTTGATGGGGTAAAAAAAGGAAGTATTTCTTTCCCAAGCTACTTGCTTGGGTTAGGCAAAAAAAGAAATTTCACTTTATAATGGCAAAAGGGAATATGCTGACCTACATGTTTCAGAAGACAATAACTGTATTGTTTCTTGCCAACTTAAAACAATTGATGTAGATTCTCACAGTTTGGTTTGTTTTATGTTGTTGTCTATTTTTTTTTTTTTTTTTAGTATAGTGGTGTGCCAAATGAATTTATGCCATTAACAAACTCCAAATCTGTGATTTAGAAGGTAAAGAAAGCCCTTTTTTTTTCTCTTGTAGGATAGATTGTTGTAAAAATAACAAGATCATTTACAAGTTAGAATAATAAAACTGATGGAACAGACATGAAACAGTTAAGTCACAATCTTAGCTAGGTGATTTAGCGTCCTACCTTTGAAGAAAGGCTTCAAACTTTAGCAACAGTAGAAAGGGGAGGTAGGAATCAGCAATAAGAAAGGTATTCAAGTTCATTCAGATAAAAATGAATGATGGTTTTTGCGTTGAATGATAAATGACCTACAACATTATATTAGTTTCAGGTATGCAACATAGTGATGAGGTATTTTTGTACATTACTCAGTGGTCACCAGGATAGGTCTAGTTATCATCTGTCATTATATAAAGTTATTAAAATACTGGCTATTCCCTGTGCTGTACATTACAACCCTGTGTCTTTTAATTGGAAGTTTGTGCATATTAACTCCCTCCACCTATTTTTCCAATCTGACCAACTTCCACTCATCTGGTAGCACCAGTTCTCAATATCTGAGTCTATTTCTGACTTGTTTTTCTTTACTTTCTTAGATTCCACATATAAATTAAATATAGTATTTGTCCTTGATTTATTTCACTTAGCATAATGCCCTCTAGGTCCATTCATATTGTAACAAATATCAAGAGTTTATTCTCTTTTATGGCTGTGTAATATTCCTGTGTGTGTGTGTGTGTGTGTATGTGTGTGTGTGTGTGTATACACCACATCTTTTTTATCCAAGCATCTGTCAAGGAACACTTAGGTTGTTTCCATATTTTGGCTATTAGAAATAATTCTGCAATGAAAGTGGGTATACATTATCTTTTCAGATATGGTTTGTTTGTTTTTTTTCAGATACTCAGAAATGGAATTGCTGGCTGTATAGTTCTGGTTTTAATTTTTTTGAGGAGCCTACATGCTGGTTTACATTGTGGCTGCAGTAATTTACATTCTCCCCAACAGTACATGGAGGTTCCCTTTTTTTCACATTCTTGCCAACTTATTTCTTGTCTTTTTGATAATAACCATTCTACCTGATGTTAGGTGGGATTCCATAGTAGCTTTGACTTGTGTTTCCCTAATGATTGAGCATCTTTTCATGTGCCTGTTGGCCTTCCATAGGTCTTCTTTGGAAAAATATTTATTCAGGTCCTCTGCCCATATTTTTTAAGATTTTTTTTCCTTTTTTTTATTAATTCTGTATGGTTGACACACTGTGTAATATTAGTTTTAGGTTTACAATTTAATGATTTAACACTTGTACAGCACTCAGTGCTCATCACAATAAGTGTCCATTTTAATCCTCATCACCTATTTAAAACCCATCCTCCTAGGGATCCCTGGGTGGCGCAGCGGTTTGGCGCCTGCCTTTGGCCCAGGGCGCGATCCTGGAGACCCGGGATCGAATCCCACGTCGGGCTCCCGGTGCATGGAGCCTGCTTCTTCCTCCGCCTGTGTCTCTGCCTCTCTCTCTCTCTCTCTCTCTCTCTGTGACTAACATAAATGAATAAAAATTAAAAAAAAAAAATAAAAAATAAAACCCATCCTCCTCTCGCACACACACCTCTCCTGGTAACCATCACTTTGTTCTCTATAGTTAAGAGTCTGTTTCGTGGTTCGCCTCTCTTTTCCCTTGCTCATTTGTTTCTTAAATTCCATATATGAGTGAAATCATATGGTATTTGTGTTTCTCTGACTTATTTCACTTAGTGTAATACTCTCTAGCTCTAAGTCATTGCAAATCGTAAGATTTCATTCTTCTTTATGGCTGAGTAATATTCCATTGTGTGTGTGTGTGTTTTAATGGAATTATTTTTGTTGTTTTTTGAATTCTTTAATATGTTTTGGATACCAACGTATATATTGTTTGCATGTATCTTCTTCCACTCAGTAGGTTGCCTTTTCATTTTATTGATTTCCTTTGCTATGCAAAACCTTTTAGTTTAATAGAGCCCCATTTGTTTATTTTTGCTTTTATTGTCCTTGCCCAAGGAGACATAGCTATATATATATATACTGCTGAGAACAATGTCAAAGTGATTACTGCCTATGTTTTCTTCTAGGAATTTTAGGTTTCAGGTCTTAAATTTAAGTCTTTAATCCATTTCAAGTTTATTTTTGTATATGAGGTAAGAAAGTGGTCAAGTTTAAATCTTTTGCCTGTAACTGTCCAGTTTTATTTTATCAACATTTAATGAAGAGTTGTTTTTTCCCCATTTTATGTTTCTACCTCCTTTTTCAGATCAGTTGTTCATACAAGCATGGATTTCTTTTGCGACTGACTTTGTTCCATTGATAGATGTATCCACTTTTTGCCAGTACCATATGGTTTTGATTACTATAGTTTTGTACTGTGGTTTGAAATCAGTGAGGGCACTGCCCCCAACTTAGTGCTTTTTTTTTTTTTTTTTAAGATTTCTTTGGTTATTTGGAGTCTTGTAGTTCCATACAAATTTTAGTATCATTTGCTCTTCTTGTGTGAAAAAAATGCCACTGGTATTTTCATAGAGATTGCATTGAATCTGTAGATTGCTTTGGAAGAATGGACATTTTAACGGTATTTTTCCAGCGCATGAGCAATGGCATATCTTTCTACTTATTTGTGTCATCTTCAGCATCTTTCATCAGAGTACAATTCTTTGGCTTCCTTGTATAATTTATTACTAGGTACTTTATTCTTTCTGGTGCACCTACCTTTGTGCAGTGGCAGTATTGCGGTCAATGAGGTTTACCCAGGGTGTGATTATTCTTAATTGATGCAAGTATAAATGGGATTATTTTCCTGATTTTTCTTTCTGATACCTATTAGTTTATAGAAATTCTATAGATTTCTGTATATTGTATCCTGAAATTTTACTGAATTCTTATTTATTTGCTGGAATTGTTAGTGTTTTTATATATAGTATGTGTCATCTGCAAATAATGAGTTTTACTTCTTTTCATTTTGGATGCCTTTTTTCTTTTTCTTGCCTAAATGTTGTTCCTAGACTTCCAATGCTATGTTGAATAAGGTTGGGGATTGTAGGCATTTTTGTCTTTTTTCTAATCTTACAGAAAAGAAAAAGTGTTAGCTTTTTATCATTGAGTATGATTCAGCTCTAGGATTGTCATATACAGCCTTAATTATGTGAAGGTACCTTTGCTCTATTCCTGCATTGTTGTTTTATCAAAAATGAATGTTGAATTTTGTCAAATATTTTTTTCTGAATTTATTGAGGTGATCGTGTGATTTTTATCCTTAATTTTGTTACTGTGATATATCAAGTTAATTAATTTGTAAATGTTAAACCATCCTGATATCTCTGGAGTGAACCCCACTACAATCCTTTTAATGTATTTTGGATTCAGATTGTTTATATTTTGTTGAAAATTTTTGTATTTATGTTCATTAGAGCTCTTATAATTTTATTTATAATTTTATTTTTTTGTAGTAACTGTCTGGTTTTTGTATCAGGGTAATGCTGGCCTCATAAAAAAGAGTCGGAAGTGTTTCTTCCTCTAATTTTTTGGAATAATTTAAGGATTGGTTTTAATTTTTATTGAATGGTTAGTAGGAATCACTTGTGCAACTCTCTGGACCTGAACTTCTGTCTGTTGGGAGATTTTTTTAGGTTACTGATTAATTACATTACTAGTGATTGGTCTATTTAGATTTTCTATTTCTTATGATTTAGTCATGGAAGATTGTATGAATTTAGGAATTTCTTTTAGATTGTCTGCTTTGTTAGTAATTGTTCATAGATTCTCTTATGATTCTTTGTATATCTGTGATATCAGGTGTAATTTTGGTTCTTCCATTTTTAATTTTATTTAATTTAGTGGTTTGTTTTTTTGATGAGTAACTAAACATTTTCAATTTTCTTTTCAAAGAACCAGCTCTTAGTTTTATTGAGCTTATTTATTTATTTGATCTTTATTTCCATTTTGGTCTTTATTATTTCCTTCTTTCTACTAATTTTGTTCGCTTTCTAGTTTCTTCTAATTAAATATAGAATGGTTTGAGATTTTTGTTTCTTGGGGTAGGTCCTGTATCACTATGAACCTTCCTTTTAGAAATTTTTTTGCTATGTGCCACAGGCTTTGGACATTGTTTCCATTTTCATTTGTCTCAAGGTATTTTTTATTTTCTCTTTGGGATTTTAGATCACCTGCTGGGTGTTTAATAGAATGTTGTTTAGTATTCATATGTTTACATTTTTAACAGTTTTCTTTAGTTTTTATAATTGATTTTTAGTTTCATACTGTTGTGATTGGAAAAGATGCTTGATATGATTATCAGTTGTCTTCTTTTTACTGAGACTTGTCTTGTGGCCCAACATGATCTGTCCTGAAGAGTGTTCCAAGTAAATTTGAAAAGAATGTCTAGAAATTCTGCTTTTTTGAATGGAATGCTCTGTATATATCTATTAAGTCCATTTAGTCTAATGTGTTGTTATAGGCCAATATTTTCTTACTGAAAATCTATCCATTGATCTAAGTAGCATATTAAAGTCCCCTACTATTAATGTATTGCTGTCTATTTCTGCATATTTCTGGTAACATTTGCTTCATATGTTAATTCTATTTTGAGTTCATAAATATTACAAATATTACATTATTTTGTTGAATTAAACCCTTTCATTATGTAATGGTCTTTTATTATAGTCTTTGGAATTTGTATTTTGTCTGATACAAATATTGCTATTTCAGCTTTCTGTTTGGTTCTTTTGACATGCTATATCTCTACATCCCTTCACTTTCAGTCTGTGATGCCTTTAATTTTAAAGTTAATCTGTTGTAGGCAGCATTTAAAAGGGTCCTGGGTTTAATCCATTCAGCCACTCTGTGTCTTTTGACTGAAGAATTTAGTTTCATTTACATTTCAAGTAATTGATATGTAAGTACTTATTGCCATTTTGTTAATTATTTTCTTGCTGTCTTTTCCTTCTCTTTCTCTTTTGTGGTTTTCTTTAGTGTTATGTTTCGATTTGTTTGTTTATATTTTGTGAATTTGCTATAAGTTTTTTTTCTTTCTGGTTATTGTGAAGCTCATATATAACATGTAATACTCTTTTTAAATTTGAGAGTAACTCAATTTTGAACGTATTCCAAAGCCTTCTATTTCTAACTTCCCTCCCCGCACATTTTATATTTTTGATGATACATTTTACATCTATTCATCTTATGATTCCTTAGCTAATTACTGTGATTTTAATTTCACTACTTTTGTCCTTTATCCTTCATACTTGTAAGTGGTTAATCTGTTACCTTTATTGTTTGTTTACCTTTTCTGGTGAGTTTTTTTTTTTTTCCCTTTTATGTTTTCTTATTATTAATTAGTGCCTACTTTATTTAGCTTAGGGAAGTCCCCTTAACATTTCTTGTAGGGTCAGTTTCGTGGTGAGGAACCCTTTTAGTTTTTGTTATCTGGAAAACTCCTCTTTCCTTTAATTCTAAATAACCTAGCTTGGTAAAGAATTCTTTGTTGTCAATTGTTGTTTTTGTTGTTGTTGTTGTTTTCCTTTCAGTACTTTAAATATGTCATGTCATTCCATTCTGGCCTGTAAATTGTCTAATAAAAATGTGCTAACTTACAGAGTTTTCCTTGTACATAATATGTTGCTTTTCTCTTACTGCTTATAAGATTCTCTCTTTATCCTTAACTTTTACAAACTTTTTTTTTTTTAAGATTTTATTTATTCCTGAGAGACACAGTAAGAGAGAGGCAGAGACACAGGCAGAGGGAGAAGCAGGCTCCCCACAAGGAGCCCGATGTGGAACTTGATCCCAGGACCCCAGGACCATGCCCTGAGCCAAAGGCAGACACTCAACCACTGAGCCACCCAGGCATCCCACAAACATTTTAATTAAATGTGTCTCAGTGTGTTTCTCCTTAGATTCATCTTATTTGTAATTCTCTGGGTTTCCTGGACATGGATGTCTGTTTCCTTTCCCAGATAAGGGAAATATTCACCACTTATTCTTTCAAATAAATTTTTGGTAACTTTCTCCTTTCCTAAACATTGTTTCACTCAATCTTGTCTCAGAGCTCCCTTGAGGTATCATTTCTTTTTTCCTTTTTTCATTTTGCACTTTGCTGCTCTGTCTGGGCATTTTCTATTGCTTTGTCTTCCAGCTCACTGATTGGTACTTCTTTTTTATTCATTCTTCTGTTTTAATCCCTTTGATATATTTATCAGTTCAGTTATAACTTCTGTTTGGTACTTTTATATTTTGCTATCTCTTTGTTAAAGTTTTTGTTATGTTTTTATTCTTTTCCTAAGATCAGTGGGTGTATTCATGACTGTTACTTTGAACTCTTGATCTGAGAGTTTGCTTATCTCTGTTTCATTCAGGGTTTTTGTTTGTTTTTGTTTTTTGGGAGATTTACCTTGTTCTTTGGTTTGGAGCATATCCTGTCTTCTCATTTGCTTATCTCTGTATGTCTGTATTTCTTAGGCAAAATGGCTGCCTTCCTCAGTTTTGAAGGAATGGTTTTGAGTTAGGAGCTGTCCTGTCTGGCCCAAAAGTGCAGTCTCCACTCGCCACCATAGCTTTTACTATGATAGGCATTCCTTATGTGGGCTGTGTAGGGTTGAATCTGCTGCATGGGGAAGGTGCTTGAGGTCCTTGCCCAGAGTGGTTGAGGCTTTGAGGCTCAATCTGTTTGCATGGTGAGATTTTTTTTTTTTTTTTTTTTTTTTACAATTTGCACACATGCCTTTTAAGGATTTTAAATAACATTCTGTTTCCATCATAACACTTAATCAAAATGTACACATTATTAGAAGAGGTCAAAGTTAGTAAGAAAATTATGACATATATTTTCATACATTGGAAAATATGCCTCATTGGAAGTTCTAGACTATAGAATTATACTTTATCAATGTCAAGATGCTATACAATCTTACCTAGAAGAACAAAGGACACCTTAATTTATTTTTTAATTTTTTTACCATCATACTCCTTTCTATTCCATATTCATTTACTTCAGATTAGTTTTATTATGTGAAACACTCAGTTTAGGAAACTTAAAATTTTTGAGTTTGAAGGAAGATAAGTAAGTAAATAAATATATTGAAACACAGGACAATTTCTTCAAGAGTTTAGGACCAAAAGGAAAGTTCCTAGGTAAGATGTTGCAATTGTTTCTAATAGTCCACCAGATTTCATTTCCCACCTAAACTTCTTTTACTTTGAAAAGCATTGCCATACAAAATACCCTCTTCATTAAATTTTCTTCAACTTTAACTCAACTGTAAAAAAGGAAAGAAAAAATAAATAGAAAAATATTTTTTAAACTTGATATAGATAAACTAACAGGAACAAGAGATAATATTGAAATATACCTTGTTTGAAGAACAAAAAAGGAAAATACACAAAATTAAATTATTTGGTAGTATTATTCTTCAACAACAGATTTCTCTTCCCCTGTAGTGTGTGCATTTTTAGTACATTACATTATACCATCTAGCTCTGGATCCTAGAAGGCATGACATAGAAGCAGAATAAATAAACAGCTAACTTATAATGATCATGTTGCACAAATGAGGGGAAAAATTGTTAACTCAGTGATATACTAGAGTTGCTTTTTCTGCAGCATTATACAGTTTATTAACCTAATGCCATTATCCACCCTGCCTTTTACACCCTCAAAGTATGTATGTATGTATGTGTCTGTGAATAAACACATATATTACAGTCTAAGATATTCTCAAGATTTTCTACCCCTTTTATATGTACTCTGCATAGTTTTGGAGGCCATGAAGCTAATGAGCTATTCTAGTGATGGTTATATGGAACAGTTGACTTTAGCAAAATTATCTGGGTGACCTATTCAAATGACATCTTCTAGAAAACATTTTCTCTGGTAAGAAAAGATGAAGTCAGAGAAATTCAAGTGTAAGAAAAGTTTCACGATGATTTTAGTTTGAAAATAGGAGTATGTGGCAAGAAAATGTTAAGGGCCTCCAAGAGCTGAGAGTGGTCCTAGCTGTCAGCCAGCAAGAAACAGGGATCTTAGTCTTACAATCCCAAAGTACTGAGTCCTGCCAACAGTGAGGTTATTTTTTTCTAGAATCTTTAGATGAGGAAATCAATTTTTCAAGTTCCATGTTTTTAGCCTTATGATACCCTCATCACAGAAGCAAGTTATGCTCTGTTGAACTTCTGAACTACAAACTTCAAGTTAAAAATTTGTATTGTTTTAAGGCAATAAGTTTGTGGTAATTCGTTAAGCAGTAATGTAAAATTAATATATGCACAAGCATATGTGTATGTATAATAAGTGAATACCTTTTACTAATCATTAGGTAACACCTATATTTTAACAACTCTACTGATGAATAATTATATAATCTGTACACATATAAGATATTTAATTTGATGAGTTTTGACATGTACACATAGCCATTAAATCACCAACATAATGAAGATTCAAATATTTTCATCACCCACAAATGTTTCCCAGTGTCCTTTTTTATATGCTTCCTTCTCTCCACAAAGAACTCGACAATCACTGATCTATTTTCTGTCAAGATAGATTACTTTTCATATAAAATGAAATGTGTGAGTGTGTGTGTGTGTGTGTGAATGATATCATACATGTGCTCTTCTTGCTGACATTTTTTTTTATTCAGCATAAATATTTTGAGGTTGATCCATGTTGAGTGTATCAATGTTGATATGCCACATTTTATTAATCTATGAATAGATATATTTTTTTGGATAAAACTACTATGAACATTTGGTATAAAATTTTATATATTTTAATTGTTTTTGTAAATAATTAGGAGTTGAAGGTCTGGGATATATGATAGATATATGTGTAACTTTTTTTAAAACAAAGTGTTAAGTATGTCCCAGTGTTAGTATTGTATGGTTGTAACTTTTTATAATCTGGTTAGAATTGATACACCCTTTATGAAATGTAGAAACCTTAAAAAAGAAGATTCTAAAAAAAAAAAAAAAAACAAAAAAAAACCATGAGATTCTTATCTTCATCTTATTATTTATACTGTATTGGCTTTTAGTTGTAGTGATAGTATAAACTCCACAGGACAATATTTTGACTTATGCTTTAAGCTATAATATGAACTATGAAGTCAAAGGACAAAAAGATATTTATACAGATACTTAACATTTATGATGTCCTAGATTTCTTTATGTCCAAATTTCATTTTTTTTTTATTTTTTTATTTTTTTATTTTTTTTTTTTTATAATAGTCACACACACACACAGAGAGAGAGAGAGGCAGAGACATAGGCAGAGGGAGAAGCAGGCTCCATGCACCGGGAGCCCGACGTGGGATTCGATCGGGTCTCCAGGATCGCGCCCTGGGCCAAAGGCAGGCGCCAAACCACTGTGCCACCCAGGGATCCCCCAAATTTCATTTTAATATTTCACTCAATTTGAAAAAAAATTAATGAGCATTTATTGTTATGAAAGATTTAAGGCTGTGAATCTATTTTCTTTTATATGAGATATCTTTATTTTGCCTTACTTCTTGAAGGATATTTCCAATAAATCAAGAATTCTGTATTGACAGCTGTTTTGATTCCCTTGGAAATTTATTTATTTTTTAAAGATTTTATTTATTTATTCATGAGAGACAGAGAGAGAGAGGCAGAGACATAGGTAGAGGGAGAAGCAGGCTCCATGCTGGGAGCTGAACGTGGGACTAGATTCTGGGTCTCCAGGATCCTGCGCTGGGCTGAAGGCTGCGCTAAACTGCTAAGCCACCCAGGCTGCCCTCCTTTGGAAATTTAAAAACATTATTTCATTTTCCTATGGATGCCATAGTTTCTGATGAGAAAGTTGTCAATCATTTTGCTCTTTGCTCTGGTATTTAAAGTTATTTTACTCTGGTAACTTTCAAGATTTTTTCTTTTTCCCTCTGCATCTCAGTATTTAAACAATTACATATATGTGTGTGGTTTTCTTTGTATGTATCCATGATAGAATTCATTGAGCATCTTGAAATATTAAGTTCATGCCTTTTCATCAAATTTGGCAAGCTTTTGACCTTTTTTTTTTCTATCACATTCTCTTCTCTCATTCTGGAACTATAATTGCTGATAGGTTAGACTTTTTTATATTAATAGGTTTCTTTATGTATTTCAGTACCTAAAATTCTGCTGTTCTCCCAACTGGTGTTTTCTTTGTTTTCAGATATATAATTTCATTGTTTTGTTGACTGTTTTCTCTTTATATCGCTAATAAACCCCAAAATTCTTTGTTTCAGATATTTAACAGCTCCTTTCATTCTTCCATATATTTTCTTCTCTGTTAAGATTTCCTAAATGTTCATTTATGATGTGTGTTTTTTGCTTTACTTCACTAAGGTGTAAGCAAGATAACCGCTTCGAAACTCTTTTCCAAAAGTAGAGCCACCTTCTAGTTATATTTCTTGAAAATGGTCCACGTTTACCTGAATCTTTATATTTCATGCATTTGAGAATGTTTACTGAACATTATAAATATTGGGTTTTGAATTCTGGTTCTGTTACTTTTTTCTGAAGATTCAGAAAGATGTTAATTTATTTTAAAAGCTTGTCTAAATTCAAACTGGAAAATGTCAGTGTCAGTTTGATTGTCAACTAAATCTGTTATCCTATTTCTGCTCTCTCTGACCAGCTCTCTAACAATCATAGTTGCCCATATTCCATCTCCTGGTTTTTCATTTGAAAAGGTAGCAGACTACCAATTGGAATTTTAGCCACACAACTGCAGCCTTTTGTCAGGTCAAAGCCACCAAATATGGCACTCACTTCATGGTCCTAAATCTCTCTAGAAAGTTTTACTCCTCTCAAAACCAACTACTTTTGCCCATGCTCCAAGTCATTGAAAAATTGATTTTTATTTTGTATTTTACAGAGTTTATGGTTCACTGTGAGATAGTTACTTTATTAGAAGTTTATGCCCTATTTTGGAAGCAGAATGTTTTATAATCCTGTTTTATAATCCTGAATTATCAAATTGTTTTATGTTACAGCCAACTCAGTTTTTGCATAGGATGTAAGTATTATAATGTATACTGAAATCTTATTTCTCCACTGATACTTAGCCATAACTTGTTATATTCTCTTTTTTAAATTTTTTTTAAAGATTTTATTTATTTACTCATAGAGACATAGAGAGAGAATGAGAGGCCGAGACACAGGCAGAGGGAGAAGCAGGCTCTACCCAGAGAGTCTGATGTGGGACTCGATCCAGGGTCTCCAGGATCATGCCCTGGGCTGCAGGTGGCGTTAAACCGAGTGCCACCGGGGCTGCCCAACTCGTTATGTTCTAAGTCACATTAGTTTTTTGATTTCCTCTTATTGATATGGCATGAATGATTTATTCTTTCTGCAAACCCAGCAAATACATAAAAAAAACTGTTAAGTGTAACAAGACTGGTATTTGGTTAGAATATTTTTAGGCAATGGGTTAGAAATGAATATTCTATGAGAACAGAACTATTTCTTTTTAAAATATATATTCACAATACTAAAATTACTAAATTAAAACTGATAACATATTTTGAATAAATAGAAAAGGAAGGGAAATTTCTTAAGAGTGAAATGTTGGGCTTTTACAAATAAAGGAGAATAAAACAGATCAAAGTTAAGATTAGTAAATTAAATATTTCATGGTTTAGAGATAATGAGACAAAACAAAAACACATGTCTGTATGAGAATTACCAGGAAATATATTACTTGTGTGCAAAGATACAGGGTCAAGAAAAGAGAAATGTATTTGCTTCTATCCATTTAGCCTCATTAGCTTTCACATAGTTTTGCTTCTGCATCTCTTATATAGATATGATAAATACAAATTGCCATAATAACCATTATATATTTGAATTTCTAAATTCAAAGTTCCAATTTCATCACAACTATCAGTAGCCCATATTCTGGAATGTTTGCCAGTTAAAAATATTTTTAAAGTTTACATTTTTATTAGAAAAACATACTACACTTAACCCTTGAGCAATGTGATGGCTAGGGGTTCTGAGACCCCCCCCCCTCCCATATAGTAAAAAATCCACGTGCTTTTGATTTCCTTAAAGTTTAACAAATATCCTATTGTTGACTAGAAGCCATACCAAAAACATAAGCTGCTTATTAGTACATATTTTGTACGTTATATGCATTATGTATTCCTACAATAAAGTAAGCTACAGCAAAGAAAATCCATTTTAGTACTGTACTATGTTTGGTACAGCAAGTTCATGTCCTCCATTTATAAGATGAATTATCTGTCAACACCTACTTCAATATTGCCTTATTATAGGATACAAGATATTGTAGATGTTATAGGTATTATTAACAGTAGACATCAAAAATTAAAAGATGCTAAAAAGGAAAATTTATATGTATAATGATTTATGCATTGCTAATAGGCAGCAGTAGGATTGCTTTCTTGTAGCCTAATATAATATGATTAATACTGTGAGTCAGTTAGTCTATATGCTACACTAATGAATGAATCATAAAATTTTTTATGGCATACAGTTTTATAGTCATATTCATAATCAGTATTGGAAATATTTTTACATTTAAAAAAAAAACACCTGTGATGATAGGCTGTTAGGCAGTTTCTCCATGAGTGAAAGAGGCATATTATATGGTGATATAATTCTTTGAAAGCAAAATTATAAAATTGTAAAAAACTAACACAATAATTTTATATTGAATATCACTTTATGCCTGTGTAAGGATAGGTTCTCTGATTATATACAAGTTTTGATGTTCTCTACAATGATTACTTAGGCAATGATAATGACGAAGTCATCTTAAAGTTCTTGCCATACAATTATTAGATATTCACAATTATTAGATTTTCACAATTATTAGAATTTCACAATGTAAATTAAGTGAACAGCATAATGATTATATACTCTTTAGTAAGTGAAAGTGGAACATTATACACGTATGCATCCTCTTTTCGCATTGAGTGGACTGAGGTGAAGAAAAAGGAGAAATTGTACTTGATGTCTCAAAGGTGGAAGAGACCTCAAGAGAGGTAGGCACACTTGATTTAACTTAATGGGAATATAAATTCTGCTGACTTTTTTGCTTTTTCATTTCTCTAAAAATATTTCTATATGGTGCCAATCCTTCCACTGTTTACTTTAGTTTCAGTGTCCATATCATAGAAGGGTCCATGTTATAAAGGAAGTCAAAAGCAGCCTTGAATAATTGGAGTCCTTCTGCCAGATTGTCTAATATCAGTTTGTTTTCTGGCACTGCTTCAACATCTTCCTCATTGCCAGGCACTAGTTCATAAGCGCTCCTCTCCCTGAGGTCATCTGTAAATTCTACTGGTGTGCTATTAGCTCTTGAATTTCTCTAAGATCCATATCTAGAAATCGTTCACACAATCCTTTGTCTTTTTTTTTCTGTATCCACAGTCTTTCATATTTTTCTTGATTGCCTTTGGTGTAAATATTGTGAAGTTATACACGGCGCCTAGACACAGTTTTCACTAGCAGGAACTTGTTTCAGGCTTGATAGCTTTTTCTATAGCCATGATGGCATCTTAAATGGTATAATTCTTCCAGACATCCTCTATATTAGGGTCCTCTTTCATAGCACTGAAAATCCTTTTCATAGAGTGCCCTGTGTAATAAACCTGAAAGGTCCTTATGACCCTCTGATGTTAAAGTTTGAATTACGCACATTGTAATTTGAACATCTAGACTACTCCAGTGCTTTTGGTATTGAACTCATGGGGTTCTAGGTGGTCAGGGGCATGATCCAATATAAAAAGAACTTAAAAAGGCAGCTTCTTCCTGGCAAGTATTTTCAGACTTCAGAGACAAAGTATCAGTGGAATCAATCTCAAGAAAAGGGTGCATATCCAGTCTGTATTGTACAACCAAAAGACTGGCAGATGGATTTTCCTTTTCCCATCAAGACTCTGGGGTTAGCAGCTTTATAGTTGAGGGCACTCCTGATGGCAAACCTGATTGCATTTATACAAAATAGAATTAAGCTTATCCCTCCTAGCCTTAAATCCTGGTACTTGATTCTGTTCCTTACTAATCAAGTCGTGTGTGTGTGTGTGTGTGTGTGTGTGTGTGTGTTTCTTTCAGAATAGGGTACTTTCATCTACATTAAAAACCTTTCCAGGGAGATATTCTTTCTCCTCGTTGATTTTCTTAATGGTATCTGGGAACTTAATCTATTGCCCCTTGGTCAGCAGAAGCTGCTTCTGTTACCTAGATATTTTTAAAGCTAAACCTTTTTCTAAAAGGATCAAACCATCTTTTGCTGGCATTATATTCTCCAGCTTTAGATCTTTCAGCTTCCTTTTGTTTTAATCTATCATCTAATGACTTCAATTTTGCCTTTTGTCAAATTATATTAGTCCATAGATATTCAATCCTGCACCCACACTAAAGCTGCATTTTCAACATAAGATAAAATGATATTTTGTAAAAAGTGCCAGATTTTTATGCCTCCTGGTGTAGCTGTAGTGAAAGTTTTACAGATTTTTTTAAAACTGTTGTCCTTATGCTGGATTCATTTATCTTGAAATGGTAGGCAGGCACAGCTATAAACCTCAATATTTTATGCATATTAAGCAACTGAAATTGTAATGTCATGATTTTTCTCTGATTCCTGAAAGGAAAGTGATACTTCCTTTGGGTCTCATGGTGTTATTGGAGCTTTATGGCATTTGACTAAATATGATGAAAAATTCAGGAGAATCATGAAGATCACTTTTAACTGCAATATGCAGTTTACTAGATAGATGAACTGCTCACGTGGAGACAATTAGTGCCACATGTCATTTTACTGGAATACTCCCAACCCTTGAGCATACTGAAATTGAAGTAGGAGGTGGCTACAAATTTATGATAGTAGTACAGTATATATTGTAATTTTATGGAGTTATGACAATATGGTGTTATTACATGCACTTACGTTTCTCTCAACTGTGATTGCCATTGATATGGGAGAGCTAGGTTCTTGTCTCATGGACTCAAAGAATGAATCTCATGGACAATGGAGAGCGTGAGTAAGGTGATTTGAAGTTTATTAAGCAAAGATACAGATAAAGCTCTTAGAAGTGAGAGGGGCCCAAACAGGGTTGCCACAGAGGGTTTTATTGAGAACTAGCTGGGAAGCTTGTGGCCTTGAGATTTTTTGTGCAGTCTTGGTTTGAGCAAGGGCTATTAATAATACCCTTAATGACTTATTTCTTGGCCTGGTGAATTTCTGTGATTACTTGGTAGCCATCAAAGAGAGATACTCCCTAACATTTTTAAGCTAGGGAGCCAGATTTATTTTTTATTTTATTTTTTCTGTCTTTGCTGCCTTATCTCTGTTTACTTGGGATAGGTAGGAGCCTGACTCTGGGCCTTTCAGTTTCCTTAGAATTTAAGGCCTAACTCTGGGCCTTTCCCTGTCTACCCCATCTATCCCTATCTCAGCATCATGTATATCTGTAAGCATTTATGTAAATTTTGATAATAAATTCTGTGTATATACTATGGGTAATTATGTATTTAAAATACTGATTTTGCATATATATATATTAGGATATATATATATATATATATATATATATATATATATATATATATTAGGATTTTATTTATTTGGAAAAAAAAGATTTTATTTACTTGAGAAAGAGAGAGACCACAAGCCCACACACAGTAAGCAGGCAGAGAGGGAGAAGGAGACTCCCATCCTGAGCAGGAAGCCTGATGTGGGGTTCCATCCCAGGACCCTGGGATCATGATCTGAGCTGAAGGCAGATACTTAACAGACTGAGCCATCTAGGTGCTCCTGACTTTGTGTATATTTGTAATATATATATATATGTTCATATATATTTTATGGTAGTAAATGATAGGACAGTATCTACATATATTTTATGTACTTGTGGCATACCTAGCTTTTCCAATATTTTTAGGGTACAGGGTATACTGATGTTTTCAAATTGATGCAAATGTCTAAGAAATTTTCCAGGGTCTTTATTGAAAAAAAAAATCTACATATAAGTGGACCTGTGCTGTTCAAACCCAAACCCCTTGCTGTTCAAGGGTCAACTGTAGTGTCTAACAGGATACCAATGATTTATGTCAGTAACAATGCAGGCTATGAGTTTACCAATTTGATTGGCTAATTGTATGATAATATTACTAGTTATGTGATAATTGTACAGTTCAGTAGTATACATTAATGTATAAAGTATTGCAAATTATCATATATTTTAGTGGGACAAATAAGGTAATATAAATGAATAACTGCTGAGTACTCTGTTAGAGGAGTATTAAAAGCCTTGGGAGTTCAGAAATGGATACAATTACTTTTTAGTATGATGGTGGAGATGATATCAGGCTAGGTAACTGGGAATCCAGAAAAGCTGCGTAAGAGAGGTTATGTTGAGATTAATCTAAAAAACAAGTCAGAATTTCATGTTTCTGATTCTAAAATTATCTCCATTTCTTAGCCCCTCTTTTGACATTGTTGTCATCTAACTCTTCTTTGTTGGCCTTTTCCATTGAGCAAATGGTGAAATAATGAGATAAAAATATCTTTATTTTAGTAACTGCTTTGTTATTCTTTCTTCACCTTGTTTTATTTTATTTTCCTTCACAGTAAAAAGTATGGTAATAGTAACAAGTTTAAGGAAGCTTAAACTCCCTTTTTGTCCTTCCTTATCTACTAGGATCTATATTTGCTTCAGACATTCGCTAAAATTTCACTACTTCTAGAACAATTTTCCTCCAGTACCAGCACCTGTTTGGATCAGAGCTCCTTCTACATAAAAACTAACAGTTTCATGAGTAAATGTAGAGACATTTAACATTTAGCCTAAGGAATAGGACCGAAATATGTCTGTTAAATATTCCTAATACATATGTACTCTGTGTTTGTGTTTATGATCATTTCAAAAATAGGAATTTATAATCTGCCCTGAGTTTTCTATAATCAGGGCCCAAAATATGCAATGTGCTCAATATGTGTTGAAGTAATGAATAAGTTCAAAATGCATAAAAGGAAAAGTATACACAAATAAGAAACTACAGGAAAATAAGTAAACTAACATGAATGTAGTAATTGAACTTAAAGTTCAGTTGTGTGATGACAGGTGTCCATATTGTAGCCGATTGGGTCAGATTGAGTCCAAGATTATTTTTCTAGATTATGAAGAAAAAACTTCAGCTGAGGTGATGGCCTATTCTTTAAAGTCCATGTCATGTTTAAGTTTGTTTTTTAAGACAGCTTTATTAAGGAGTACTTGGGTGGCTCAATGGGTTGAGCAACCAACTTTTGGTTTCAGCTGGGTCATGGTCTCAGATTCATGGGATCAAGCCCTGCATTGGGCTTTGTGCTCAGCGGTGAGTCTGCTTGGGATTCTCTCTCCCTCTCTCTCCTTCCTTTCATTTATTATTTTGTAGTTTTTAATGTACAAGTCTCTCATCTCCTTGGTTAAGTTTATTCTTAAGTATTTTATTCTATTAGATGTTACTGTAAATGGGATTATTTTCTCAATTTTCTTTTCGAATGGATGGTTGTTAGTGTACAGAAATCAACTGATTTTTATGTTGATTTTCTATCCAACTTTATTGAATTTATTCTAACAATTTTTTGGTAGAATCTTTAGGGCTTTCTACATATATGATCATGCCATCTGCAAACAGATATTTTTGCTGCTTCTTTTCCAATTTGGATTCCTTTTATTTCTTTTCTTGTCTAATTGACCTAGTAAGGGCTTCCAGTACTATGTTGATAGAAGTGGCAAGAAGAGGCATTTTTATGTTGTTCCCACTCTTAAAGGAAACACTATCAATTTTTCACAGTTCACTATGATATTAGTTATAGGCTTTTCTTATATGCCCTTTATTATGTTGAGATACGTTCCTTCAATATTTACTTTTTTGATTGTTTTTATCATGAAAGAGTACTGAATTTTTCCGGATGCTTGTTCTGTATATGACATCATGTGATTTTTATCCTTCATTCTGTTAATATGTGTCACAGCTATTGATTTGTAAATGTTGAACCATTCTTGCATCCTTGAAGTAATTCCAATTTTTAAATTACAGAGGTTAAAATTTTAGATTTAAATAGAAATTTTATTATTTATTGCATTTATAAAGAGTTTATATGAGATTCACATAATAGTTTAAAACAAGTATAAATATTATATATTGAAATAATTGATTAGGGTAAAGAAACCAATGATAAAAAAAAAACTGGACACTTTCTTTTGGGGATAAGATTCAGTTGTGGTCTCAGTGTTTACCTTAATATAAATGAAAATCTCCAAAGAAACATTACTAGGGTCTTGAAGTGGGTAAGTGCTAAAAAAATGAAAGGTAACCAGAAGAAATAGATACTCTGCACCTAAAGAATAGATGTAACACTGATAAGTTTCTGAGAATATGTGTCAAAATACATTTCATGTGTAAAAAATATATATATAAATATATGTGTTTTTAGGATTTTAGTTTGAAATTTTGTTTTATCCCATTCTTCCATCATTTACTATTATTTCAAATCATAATACCTAATAGGATAAGATCTTGAGAAATCATTTACATTTTATAATATAAAAGAAAAAGTCAAGATGATTGAATTTTTTCCAGAATAGACATTTCAAATAACTATCAATTTGAGAAAAAATGCAAACATTGATAATAATCATCCAGTTTCAATAAAGGATAAGGAAAAGTGCATCATAATACATTTGTCAGATTGACTATTTTAGTGATGGTACACAATTTTTGTTGAAGAAGCTCTGTTATTTGGAAGAAATATCACCCTATTGTGAGAATGGGAAAGGAATAATTACAATATATAAATTATCCCATTAGTTAAGAGATATGTTAAGAAGACACAGTTGCTTCAGTAACTCCAGATTCATTTTTTGCCACATTCTCCTAACATATAATTAGGAGGAATATACCACATAGAAATCTGGGACACTTAATGAAGCCATATATTATTTTTAATTATACATTTAGGTAAACATAATAGCTAATGTCACTTTGGACTAGATTAATTTTTCCTTTTTTTCCCTTTGTATTGGCAGTATTTTAACTGCTTTGATTATGCACCTGCAACCCTTCCTTTATCACTGTCAAGAACATAAATCATAAATAATAAATAAATATATTTTCTAGTTACAGTTATGTGCTTGCTATTCATTAAAAGTGTATCGGCCTGGATAGTACAAATATAATAGACTAAATTTGTCATTCTTAAATGAAAACAATCACCACAAGAAGATAGGAAGATATAGAAAATGATTTAAAGGTATACTGTATAGTTCACCTAAATTTATGACTTTGACTTTGGTTTTATAGAGAATGTTTTGTTTTCTTTTCCACCTCATTTTAATTAGTTGCATTATTTTATCAAGTGGTGCTGTGTTGGTGGTTGACAGATATGTAAATATGAAGTGGCTTCAAGAACATTCACTTATTTCTGTAGTTAATATTTTTAAGCTCTCCGTTGTAGAATCAAGCTTCCCTGAAACGTAACCTATGTGATGCATGAACAAATGACTGTTTTTTCAAATCTCAGGCAATTTATATAATGCTATCAAGACTGTTATCATTTATTTAGATAGCCCTCTCCCTTGGAAAATAGTGTCCCTACATTCATCACTTAAAATGATATAATTCTTTTTTTTTATGATTTTATTTATTTATTGATGAGAGACACAGAAAGAGAGAGGTAGAGGCATAGGCATAGGCAGAAGCAGGCTCCATGCAGGGAGCCTAATGTGAGACTTGATTCTGGGACTCAGAACCAAAGGCAGACAGATGCTTTACTATTGAGCCACCCAGGCGTCCCTGTTATAATTCTTTGAATAGGGCAGCCCCGGGTGGCTCAGCGGTTTAGCGCTGCCTTCAGCCCAGGGCATGATCCTGGAGGCTGAGGATCCAGTCCTACGTCTGGCTCCTTGCATGGAGCCTGCTTCTCCCTCAGCCTGTGTCTCTGCCTCTCTCTCTCTCTCTCTCTCTCTCTCTGTGTCTCTCATGAATAAATAAATAAAATCTTAAAAATAATAATAATAATACTTCTTTGAATATTTATAGTAATTGTATCTCTCTATGTCTCTCATGAATAAATAAATAAAATCTTAAAAATAATAATAATAATACTTTGAATATTTATAGTAATTGTAACTTAAAAGCTCAATGTTAAGAGTTTATAACGTATATATTACTACATACATATGCATATATATAACTATAGCAAGTCATCATATCTTCCTCCATTAATATATCTGATTTGAAATATTTTTAGAAAAACTTAGACATCATCAAGGAGTGAGTAGAAACATCAACTCAGTGGCAGTTGATACATAACCTAGTATAAAATACAAAATTAAAAAATATATATATGATATACACATAGGATATATACTTTCTAAAATTAGTAAAGCAGCAAATACCATACTGTGGTCAAAAATTGTATTGCATGGTAGTCTCTTATCTTTAGGAATGCATTCCAAAGACCCTTAGTGGATGCTTGAACCGTGAGTAGTAACGAATGCCATACATATTGCAATTTTACCTCTGCATACATACCTAATGAACTAGTTTAACTTATAAACCAGGCACAGTAAGAGCTTAACAATAATAAAATAGACAATTATAACAATATACTGTAATAAAACTTATGTGAATATGGTCTCAAATCTTACTGTATGGTACTTCCTCTTCTTGTAATCACATGAGGGAATAAAAAGCCTATGTGTCGAGATGAAGCAAGATGAGTGACATAGGCATTGTGGCGTAGTGTTAGGCTACTATTGATCTCCTGATGAGTTTTCTGAGGATCATCTGCTTAAGGACCATGGTTGACAGTTAACTGAAACCTTGCAAAGCGCAACGGCAGATAAGGGGGGACAGATGTATTAGCTAATTGCAACTTAGAAAAATAACTGCATTTCCCTAATGAAATTAAACAAAGACCAAGAAAAGCTATATTTAAATTGGTGAATCTAAAATTTTGGTTATGTGAGAAGCATTGAGGATCTTATTAAAGATGCATAAATACCTAGATAGTAGAATTCATGATGTCTGGGATAGGGCTGGCTTTCTCAATTTTTATACATATACTCTATAATCAATTCTATAATTAAAGTCTATAAATTAAAATGCATTTACAAATAATAAATATCATCTCAATGTAACAAATGAAACTTTACTAATATAGTGAAATTGTTTGTATAACAATGATTATTTGCTCTTGGGCATTTCCTCAGGGGTAACCATGCTCCTCAATCTGTGGTAATAAAGATAGGAGAAAATATTACAAGCCTTCTGGATGCAGAATATATTCGACTAAAAGGAAATAGAACAAAATTATAACTGTATAGTGCTTTCTAACTCTATGGGCAGAGAACAATTTTCCCATAAGCAGAGAAATTAAAAACCTATATATGATCTTTGTATGCAACTTGATCTCTCCACTCTGTGTGATCCAGGCAATTCTAGTGCTTTTGGATTAACAATGTAAATAACTCTCAGAAGCTATTACCTCAAGAATAAGATGAGTCATTTACATTTTTTATGTTAATCAATTTAGCTTGCTATATTTTAAATTTCAAATAATGTTCCTATTTTGAAGTGTATTTGCTAACTAAAGAATGTTTTGGCTGGAGGGCATAGAGGGGGACTTCTGTTACTTCTGGAGGGCAGCAATATATATTATGTCCTCAGAGGAAGGAGGAAAGAGGATTATTGAAAGAGACTGGAGAGAAACTGTAAAGGTAATATTTAATATGCTGATATTTTTTGTCTGCATGGATGAAGATGGGAAGTCTACATGCATGTCATTGCAAAGATATCCCGCATCTGGTTAGATGCCTTTAGTGGCTTGGGAGATCTAATCTGATCCTTTGAAGGCATTGACCTCCTGTGTTTATTTTTACATAACAACTATGTAAAACTCTTTATGGAAAAATGAAGTATGCAAACCACTTTATGCAATTGTTTTGATTTTTCTTCTAAATGTAACTATTATTAAGGATTTGCCCAAAAATACATTACTGAAAGCTGAGACTCTGCTGATAATACATAGGCTTGAGTCCATCATTTAACCACTTTGGAACATTGGTGCTATCAGTAATATATTCCTGAAAAGGTCTTTTAAAGCTTATATATTTGAGGTTAGAATATAGACGAGAAATGGTTTAATACCAGTGATGTGTTGCAGCTTTGACTTTTGTATACTTTATTTGTATTCTCCCACAGTTACAAAGACCAACCATGATGGATTTTGGAAATGTAGAACTTTTTTTTTTTTTGTAGAGCTATTTTTTAAGTGTTATAATGTATATGGTTGTATACAGGTGTATATGTATAATGTGTATGACATAATGCTGTAATAGCCATATGTGCTTTTTGGATTTGCTTCATTTGGGGGTTTTATAGATGTTTTATTTTTGCTAGGAAGTAATAACTAAGATTATTGTACCAAATGTCATAATTAATTTTACATGTATTAGCTATAATGTGATTTGCTTGTGTATCTTTATAGGTAAATTTGCTACTTGGAGATTTTCTAGTGCGAAATGAACATTTCCTCACCTTTGTAGCTGTGGTATGCTGCTACTATATTATGTGTTATGCATTAGCATAGTTATTTATTAAGTATGACACAGGTATTGATCTGAGAATCCTGTGGTATTTGCATAATGTCTCTAATATGTTAAAGTTTTGCCATTATAAGTATATTTGGCATATTCCTTTTCTATTTTTCTATAAAGAGTTGAATCTTAAACTTTTGGGTCTACCTTACCTTTTACAAAAGTTCTATTTTGAAAGAAAATACCAAATTTTCACATGTACCAAAATGTATGATTATGAGGGGAATTTGTCAAGAATTTCTTTACCTATTTTTTTAAGATTTTATTTATTTAAGAGAAAAAGAGAGAACGAGTGCAGAGGAAGGGGCAGAGGAAGACTCAAACTCCCCATTGAGCCGGCATCCTGACAAGGGGCTCTATCTGAGGACACTGAGATCATGACCTGAGCCGAAGGCAGCTGTTTAACTGACTGAGCTCCCCAGATGTCCCCCAAATTTAATCATCTTTTGAAAATGTCTCTTCTGAGTGGTTTTTTGCTACCCAATTTTTTCATTTGTCACATATATTGCTGAACACTTCAAAAAATTATAATCTTTGAGTTAATCTATCTGATTTAATTTCCATAAGGTCCAAAAAGACTTTAGGAAATGTGGTGAGTTTTTTTTTTTTTTTTTTTTTTGATACATGAATCATTTTAGAACTAGGACAGCATAAATAAACTTAAGATGTATTATCTATTACTGAACAGACACCATAAGTCACTTAAAAATCTTCATCTAAGAGATCACTTGGTGGCTCAGCAGTATAACACCTGCCTTTGGCCCAGGGTGTGATCCTGGAGTCCCGGGATCAAGTCTTTCATTGGGCTCCCTGCATGGAGCCTGCTTCTCCCTCTGCCTATTTCTCTGCCTCTGTCTCTGTGTCTCTCATGAGTAAATAATAAAAGAAAATCTTTAAAAAAAAATCTTCATCTAAGTGGAATATTGTAGTGTTCCAAAACAATGTGTGTATTATTTATCATCATAAATAATATGTGAATAAATTATTTTTTCAAGAAATATTTATTTTCTTTTTGAAAACAAAATAATCATCTCAATGCAAGCACCATGAGAAGAATTTTTCTGTCCTATTTCCACTCACTGGCACATCTTCAGCATTCATCAGTTTGTGATGCATAGAATTTGCTCAATATTTACTGAAGAAATAAATACACGTCGCCAAATTTGACCAAATACTTTTATATTTTTATTAATAAAAGGAATAACATAGAAACCATTTCCTAGTATTATTTTTAATACTTCTTTGATATAAAAAATCTTTTTGTGCTATCACACCTTATTAAAGCAACAAATGTTTATTGACTTTCTGTTGTGTGCCAGTCACTGTGTTATATGACAAATGAGTCAGGCTTGTTACATGTTAGAGATGCCACACATGCTTGCATATTGGCACACTCGTAAAACATGGCTTATATGTAAATAATTCCTCAGAACTGAAGTCTTTTCTTTCATAAATGTTTGTAGGGAAATGTAGGGATTTCAAGTTCCTTTCATTCTTTGTTCATTCTCTTTTCTTTGCCTAAAACGTAAAGATGAATGCATCCAAAATTGTTGTGCAAACTATCCTATGATATAAATATTAGTTTTTTTGTTGTTGTGAACCTAGAAAATTATAGGCTGTTTCCATAGATTATTTGGGCATCATGGTATCTTCTAAAAATGTACCTTTAATGTTTCTATTCCATGGAATCTCTTGGCTATCTTGCATTTTAGTGAGTTCCATGCTCTCTCCTCATCACAGAGGGCTAGACTGTCCTCTACTTCATTAGCAAGGGAGGATATTTTGCAGTTATGTTTTTCTTACTATCTAATATATCCTCAGGAGCACAAAAAATATATTATATATTTGTAATACAGCAAGCTTGGAGCTTTCTTAAAGTAAAATTATATCCATTCACAAGAAAACTGGTTATTATCTCTGTCAGAATATCTGTAAGAATAATGACAAAAATCAGGACTAAGCTAACTGATGCTATTTTTATCAAGTGTTCTTATCATTTATCAGTGGGCCTCTGAATCCATGACAGCACAGATTTTAGGAAAATCCCTAGGTGATGGCAGGATTTATTGGCAAGCTACACAGTTAGCACAGCTGGAATTATCAAATGACCTAGAGCCTGTAGAATCATCAGCTTCCTGGTTTGCACATTCAAACAATTCAGGTCAACAAGACTGCTGTATGTGAGTATAATGAGGCCATGTGCAGACATTTTAATCTTGTAACATTAAGGAGTTATTATAATATACATCTAATTTGGCGAAGTTTTTAGTCTACAACTAGATTTAAAAAGCCTTCAGACATTTGAAATTAATTTCTCATACCCAAATACTACCTTAAAAAACAGAAAAGTACTCTATGAATTAGATGTGGGCCTGCCAAAGTAATCAGCATGTATTTCTTCTGCTTGCTCAATTAAAAAAAAAAGGTATGCTACAAATATGAATATCTAAAATAGAATGTTTAACCCAAGAAAGCAAAGTTTAGTGTTTTAGAAAGAGAATTTAAGTCATCACAATAACAACAACAAACAAATTTACATTCTAAATTGCCTTTAACAATTTTATTTTCTTTAAGTTGGTTGTAGGGTTCAGCAAAAAAGAGTAACACTTTACAATAACATTTTAGGAAACTTTCACTGTTTTCAAAAGGATGCCTTTGTTAAGTGAAGAAACTTGAGATTGCACAAATGAATTTTTGGCACTTGAGATGTATTTGGATGGTCTTTCCACCAGGTATTTTGCAGTGTCATTAATTGAGCATAGGGGGAGCATGTGCTATGGGAAAAGTGCTGTGCTTCGTAGGCACTATGAGGATACCCAGATGGGTCAAATATCCTTGCTATCCAGAATCTCAAAGCATGTTTGGAGACTTTGAAGTCCTATAAATGTGGTAGCTGGACAAAATATGCAAAGCCTTATTTTTAAAGGGATGAAAAAGATTGATTGAAGCTAAGAAAAACAAATGTGAGGGAATGGATTTGAGTTGTGTCTCAAACATTGATAAGGCATTTAAAAGCAATACTTGGTAAGCTTTAAAGTACTAAATGAGGTTGAGAAGGGAGAATGAAAAGGAATTACAAGAATAGTAAGTTGATCAGCTTGATAGGAGATGGTGGAGGGATGGGGTAGTTTAACAAGATTCCAGAAGCATAGTTCCTTAGGAAATATTGGATATTTGAATATTTCAGTACTAACTATAACTACAGTATTACTCTAGACAATCATAGGAACATAAAATGAGGTATGGTAGGTGTATTAAAGATAATATACTCCTATACCCTTTATATTTTGGAGTCTCCAATTTGTATAGCACCCCCTGACCTTTCACAATAGGTAGTTGTGGGAAAATTGTCTCTGTAGGAGGTTTTGAAGATTCAGAATAAGAGAGTTTTTATTTGTTCTATGCTCACAAAGAAACCAAGTTCAAGGTTTTAAATGTGGTTTGTCCTTGTACAACTAGAGACAATGACCTTGTTTATGAAAAACATAATAAGTTGGGACTGTGGATCCATTTCTACTTTTTAAAACAAGATAGTATATTCTAGTATACAATGTACAAAATACACTCAAAAGTGAAATGTTACAATAAATTTTGCCTTTACTGTTCATTCATACAGTAAATAAATGATAAATAACTTACCAGAAAGGTAAAAATCATCTCTAGGCTTATGAGAACATTATATTTTTAATTTTTCTTATAGTGAATTTTATGTTTCTGGCTGCTATTTCCTCTTCTGTTTTTTTTTTTTTTCTTGAACTGTTAGATTTAGCTCTTACATATGATTTTAATGAGATGGAGCTTTATTTTTCATTATTTAAACAGTTCTAGATTGCAGATAATGATGAAATAGAAAAATATTTATATGATAGTTGATTTGAATGAGCCCATCATAATAACATGCATGCCATATTACTTCACATGAAACAATGTATTCAAACCAATATTAGATTCAGCTTGTCATGTGGATCTGTCTACATAAAGGACAGTGACCATCTCAACCATCTCAACTGCTCTGTGGTGGTTTTTTAAAAATTTTGTTCGGGTTTTCCTATATTTGGCATTAGAGCCATTGATTGCAGTTGTTTTTTCGCATATACACCCATCTGTTTAAATATTTTCACTTATTTGTGGCCTTTGCCACTTCACTGAAATATTTTATAAAGTTCATATCAAATACTAACTGAAAGTATCCTGTAAAATAAGGTTCTTAAGAAAACTGTTAAAAATTCCTGCCCATAGGCATTGCAAAACATGACCACAGACCAAAAAAAAAAAAAAAAAAAAAAAAAAAAAAAAAAAAAAAAGAAAGAAAGAAAGAAAGAAAGAAAAGAAAAAATCAATACACAGAAGGATGGCCTTTATATGGTTAGGTCAAGATTGCAAGTGAGTTTTAGAGATGGGAGGAAAGGTCGAAAATACATTTATGGTGAGAATTATTAGTATTTTCTCTATGAAAAAGCCTGAGTAAATTCGGCTAGGAAAAAAAAAAAGCCAGTACACAAAGATGTTATGACTAGGAGGTCATTTTTATTCTTCCTAGTATAGAGGAGAAGTCCAGAAGTTCTTCATGTGTGTGTGTGTTTGTGTATTCCACCACATTCAGATTTGTTATAAAAATATTTTGGGGGACTCCAAACTAAGAGATGTGCACCAGAAAGGAGGGATTAGTAACTGGCCTGCAATTCATTTTCCTTGCCCTCATAAATTGTCATGAAGAAATAAAAAAGCAATAATGTGGTCAGACCTTCTAAACAAGCTAATCTTACCTCCTGATGTTATTTACTAGTGGAAACAACATAGAGTTTTTATCAAATACTTTTAACAGGATATGCCTTGTATGTCTAAGTGGCTTAAAACCTCAAAATTGTGGTTGTATAGGGCATAGACTGCTAGAAAATGTCAGTGACAGCTTGTAATTATCACAGTATAAATGAAGATATTGTATGACTAAAATGACTCCATTTATGTAGGTAATGCCCTGATGCATCTCTTGGGAACTTGCATATTAAATTTGAATAAGAGCTTGCTCTAATGTGGAAAGGATCTGGAAAGCTTTAGTGCTGGTCTCAGATGTTGTGAAGTTTGTTAACCTGTGATGTGTGATTGTCTGCATCCTTTGAACTATTAGTAAAACTTTGCTTAGGGTAAAAATACCCTTTCTGTGAGTTGACTTTTATTTTATCTCAGTATGTCAAGTCAATTTTTTTTGGTTTGTAAATACATATTACTCAAAGGCACTAATAATCTTGTGTTCAAGTAATTTTGCTATTTAGATTACACTTATGGCAACTTGTGGAAGTGTAGGGAGAAATTTTATAAAAATAATTCTTTGGGGCAGCCCGGGTGGCTCAGCGGTTTAGTGCCGCCTTTGGCCCAGGACATGATCCTGGAGACTCAGGATCGAGTCCCACATCAGGCTTCCTGCATGGAGTCTGCTTCTCCCTCTACCTGTGTCTCTGCTTCTCTCTCTGTGTCTCATGAATAAATAAATAAAAGCTTTAAAAATAATAATAATTATTTGCAATTGCCATATTACCCAGCAACTGCATTTCTTGCCATTTATCCCTGTTGACATGTTCACACAAATGCATATAGTTAATCCTTGAACAAGATAAGGTTTGGGCATTGACCTTGTGCGTAGTTGAAAATCAAAACTGGTGTATAACTTTTAATTCCCCCAAAACTTTGCTAACAGCCTACTCTATTATTTACTATTTTCTGGCAATAAAATACATGAGAAAATAAGGTTAAGAAAATCATAAAGAGAAAATAAATTAACAGAACTGAACTTAACATTTATTGAAATTCTTTGTAGATGTGGGCCATTTGGGCCAGGCCAACTGTGACATGGGCTGTGGCAGCAGTAGGCCTGGCCCAGGGATGGTGATGTTCCATAGCCTTGTGAACTCAGCTCAGCAGTAATAGCTTCAGGGTAGAACCACAGGCAGTAAAGCTCCTTTTGTGCCTAGACGTGTACCACCAGGTCAAGACCATCAGTAGCTGCAGCCACATAAGAGCCCAGTGTGCTGAGGGCTTGAGAGAGGAAGGCACATTCCTCCATTTTAACCCAGCAGCCCTGAGTGCTCCACCAGCCACCCCACAGGCACAAGGTGCAAGCTACAGCCCCTGCCCAGTTGTCTTTAACTTGGTCTTGTGGAGACTAGGGTGGGCAGTTGTAAATAAATGCCTTCTGGCTTTTGCTGTCAACTCTTAAAAATTAGCATGTAAGTCACCCATGCAGTTCAAACGTATGTTTTCCAAGGGTCAAGTGTATATAAATGTTCATAATAACAGCATTATTCATAATAGCCTTAAATTGGGAATAGCTCAGATATCACTTCAAGGAATGAATGGTTAAACTCTGATACACAAATACACCCACACCCATCCATCCACTCCATGGAATACTCATCAATAAAAAGAAAGAACTATTGATTTTTACAACATCAGGGATTTATGCATGTAAAAAGCAGTTTTAAAAGGTTACTGTATGATGTCATTTATATGACATTTTTTAAAAGATTTATTTGATAAAGAGAGCATGAGCTGTGGGAGGGGCAGAAGGACAGGGAGAGAGAGAAGCAGCCTCCCTGCTAAGGGTGGAGCCTGACACAGGGCTCAATCCCAAGACTCTGAGATCACGAGTTCAGCCAAAATCAGATGCTTAAATGGACTGAACCATCTAGGTGCCCCTCATTTATATAACATTTTTGAAATGATGAAATTTTAGAAAAGAATAGATTAGTGATTCCTAGGGGTTAATGGTGAAGGTCAGGGAGTTTGGAAGGAATGGGTATGGCTATCAGAGAATACGAGGGATAGTTGTATTGAACTCTTCTTTATCTTGGCTGTGGTAATGGATAAATGAACCTGTACATTGGGTAAAATTTTATAAAAATATATACATGTATACAAATGAATGAAAGTAAAATAAGATATCAGAATAAGATCAGTTTTTTTTTAATCATTGTTAATATCCTTAATGTCACATGATTTGTTGCCACTAGGGGAAAGTGGCAAATGTACATGAGATCTCCATATTTTTTTTGTTATATGTGCATGTGACTATAATTCTCTTAATTAAAATTTCCATTCAATATTTACATTTTACCTTAAAAAACTCAACCCTCCATAAATATTAGGAAAACAGGACTTGTTCTCCAGATTAAATGTTTACCCCCCAATTTATATGTTAACCTAATGTCCATTGTGCTAATATTAGGAGATTGGGTCTTTAATAGATGATAAGAACATGAGGTCAGAGTCCTTATCAATGGGGTGAAGTACCCCTATAAAAGAGAAATCAGAGGGTTCCTTCACTCTTCCGCCCTGTTGAGGACACAGTGAACAGTTGTCTGTATATGAGCCAGGAAGCATGTTCTCATCAGAGACAGACTCTGATAATGCTTTATTCATGGAGTTCCCAACCTCCTGAACTGTGAGAAATTTGTTTATATAAGTCATCAAATCTATGGCATTTTGCTATAGCAACCCAAACAGACTAAATCATCTTCAATAGAAAATAAAAAACTTTATTTTACTTATTCTAGAAAAGAGAAATACATACAGAAGATACCATATAATCACATAGAAAAACAGGTCAACACAGCAGACTCCACTTTGCTTATACAAAGGCATGATGTAGTTGCAGTTTAGAAAGATTATTATAGCAAAGTTTGTTCCACTAAATTAGAGCAGCTTATCCAAGGATGCACCGTCTTTTAAATTTTTTACTTATTTATCAGTAGTACACAAGGAGACAATGCCTGGGTATCTGGTTGGTGAATAGAGTTAAGAGTCAAAAACTTATTTATTTTGGACAAGATAATACCATGAATTCAAGTGAAAATTTGAACTGTTTTGATTTTGTTTATCAGGTTGTGAGATACTTTATTAAATACTTTTTCATTTCTTACCCAAACACTACGCTGGGTGCTAGAATTAAACTGGAGAGCAAAATTAAGGTTTTGCTTTTCTTGAGTTCACAGGCTAATGAATTAGACAAACATTAATTGAATCAGCATGTGAATAATGGTAACATTAAAACCAACTGACAACTCTAGTAAGTGCTATAAAAGTAAAGTAAAAGGTATACTATTGTGGTGATGTGGACTGATATAATCCTAATTTTCCTTGAAATATTATTAGAGCTGAAGTCTGAACAAACATTGTCTTCAAAGAGGAGACATCCTGGAGTATAATGAGTGGCAATGGAAAGAAGAAACAGAATGGTCAAGGTGCCATGAAGAAAAGATGTTTAAGGCTGGGATGTAGAGGGCCTGCAAGGAGTTAGTTTGAAGATAAGAAGTAGCTTGTCTATTCAGGGTTTAAACATTTTTTCCTCAAATTCCCCAAATTTGGTCTTGAGCATGTTGTTTAAAGGGGAACAATTGTATTTAGTAAAGAAACTAATGCAAGGAGAAATTATTATATTTGCTTTATAGTACTATTGCTCTGTATACATTGTGGAGGCTAGAAATTGAATAATGGTTTACTAATGGATATAATGAGATAAGATGATTCTGTTATTTGAAGTAAATGATAGCTTGGGCTAGAAAGAAGAGACTTAAACAGTCTGAGATGTTTTGACATTGTACATTTTGAAGTTAATGTGTGTTTAAAATGGACATATCATGGAGGCAATGGGCAGAGGAAAGAAGATATGAAAATGACAGATATATTTAGGTTTATTATGTTTAGATATATTCATTTTCTTGGTTGTGCAACTTCAATGAGCGGTCATGGTATTCATTGGCCTTTGTGACAATGAGAAAAAATTTGATTAACAGCATGGTCATTAGTGTGTTTTTGTACAGTAGAACACATGAATCTGGAGTACATAGTTCAGAGAGGAGAATACTGATCATGGACACGGCTTATAGGTAGATAGTCCTTGTTAATGAATCATCTTCTCTCTGACCTGAGAGAAGAAAATAGAATTTCAGTTTTAAAGAACATCATAAATTAGAAGCTATGTAAAGATGGGAAAAAATATATAAGGTAATGGCTAAATAGTTTATTATTATCTGAGTTAAGATAGACTTTCCAAAGAGGCATTATTATTTGAGAAGGATAATTTGAACAAAATAAGCCTGAGGATAATAAATTATGTAACATTCTTAAGTCAAATGCATGGCTCTAGTATAAATTTTGTCCTTTTGTTAGATATTAAACAGCTCTCCTATTATAAAAGGAGAAAGAAAAAAAGGGGTGCCTGTGGCTGCAGGTAAGTTGATGTGACACAAAGGTTAAGATACAATTGTTTCATGGTTTCTATTTTTCTACAAACCAGATGGAATTTTAAGACACAGGGGATAGAGTATATGGAAGAGAAGTAAATGGTTGGACAAAACAAGGAAAATTTGAAATTGTTACTTTGAAAGTATAAGCATTCACTAGAGAAATAGAACATGTTTTGTAGGACAAATTGAGAGCCCACTTGAGACTTGTGGCTTTTTATTTATTGTAGCAGTAATCACCCTTTTTAAATTTCTATAGCATTGTTAGGGTGTTCAGTGGAGACCTGGAGAAATCAAACTATTGAGTTCTTCCAGGATTGAAATTGTTAGAACTTGTGATAAATACTACTTGCTCAGCATTATTCATTCCATAGTTACAAAATTGGGTCACTGACACCATCCTCCCTTGCATCTGGACTGACTAGTGGTTGATTTCCAGCCAGAGGAATGCAAGTGAAATTTATCTTAGGCATATTCAGGTCTGGCACATCAAATATTTCCATCTAGTCTTTGGTCTTTCATTCATCTGGGGTAAAAATAGCAAGGCAATCTTGAAAGTCACATGCTGTAGATGACAGAGCAACCACCAAACAAGTTCCCTAAATGACTGCATGAAAGAGAGGTACCCAATGAAATTTATGACAAACTAAGACTTTTTTGTGAGCAGAAAATTGTTTCAATTGTGTCATGGCAGCAATATTTTTTTTATAAAACCAAATAGTAAACAGTTTTTTTCTGGGTGAGCTAATAAGGTCTCTGTAACAACTATTCAACTGTGAACCTGTAATGCAAAGGCACACATAGACAATACATAAAGAGATATTTCTATTCTACAAAACTTTACTTACTAAAGCATGCCATGGGCTAAATCAACTAGAATGTGCTGTCATTAGTATTAAACATTTGTAACCTCACTCTAGCCTGTCCACACTAATATATGTGCATTATGAAAATTGATAGATATGCCAAGATTTAATGTATTTTAGAGTTTACTTTTGTAGTAACAGAGCATAGAAATAAGTTAAAGAAATGAAGAACAAGAGATAATGACATAATAAATATAATTAGTGGGGTCAAAAATGGCACATCACAATAAAACTGAAGAATGGTGCTAGAGGGAATGATTTAACAGGAAAGCTGGAAGTAATTTTGAATTAGTCACATGGGAGTGTGACTTAGGAAACTTAATGCAAATAAGTTGTGCATATATGTGGTAGCTATAGTATCTTATTACTCCAATACATCAATGCGAAAAGCCAAAGATCAATTAAGGTTCAATGTTTATGTAATGATAATGATATTGAATGCCATAGTTATAGATTTATATGTATTTTATATGTATATTTATACACAGGTATAAGTATTCCTTATTGATAGGACATCAACAAAGAGATTCACACATACATTATATATCACATACATACATATGTATAAACTGCAATAAGAGCTACAAATAAATGTAAGCATAGATGTAGGTACAGGTGATTGGCCATACAATCTTTGCTACCTAGATACTAAACAGATCACTCATTTCAGATTTGCATAACGCCAGTTTCCCAAATCAAATGTAATATCCATGAGCATATTATAAAATAAAGTAGAATTGATTTATAAATAAATGGCTTCGGCATGAAGAAAAGCCATCTCTGCAATACAGTTGACTTCTCTGAAGTAGTCTGAAATAATGTGAGGAGCATAGAAGAGAATCTATCTAATTATCACTCTAAACTACAAAAACAGCTTTGTAAGAAAACAGAAAATTTGTGTTTTAAATGATTATAGCAAAACATAAGTGTAGAATATTGTACTTAGGTTTTCTGATAGGTGATTTATGATAGATTTAGGACACTTATAACAATGCATTTGCTGACATTGCACTGTATTAGGTCATTGAAAAATGTGACATCAATTCATATTACCATGAATAAGATAAGGCATTTCCCTCTTCTCCATAAAGTAATTCCTTAATAAGTAGCTCATTTATTATGCATAAACTCCTTTTAGCCAGGTTCATTAACTGAGGTTATACTTGCTGACCTGTCAAAACTATGATTAGCCAAATTACTTAAAATATTTTCCTAAACGAGAGTAGAATAATCACAGCATTATTTTCTTAACTACTAAGAAGCCTAGTTGCAATATTTGCTGAGATTTGTGATGTAATAAAAATGTTTAGTACTCAAGGTATAAACTAAATGTTTAGATTGAAACATGACTTCAGGTAGAATGGTAACATTTATAGTGGGGGTTCTCACAGCTGTATTCTACTGGCTCTCAGCAAATACTGGCCAGAGATGATAACATCAAGTACAGAAACAGATTGTATCCTTACATTTTCTATTAAAACTTTTTGTTATAAGACTTTTGTTAGTTATTTTTTCCCTAGAGGATTCAGATTATTGCCACCTGATACATCTTGTTCAAAATGTCATTTACATATAGTTTAAGTGTAACTAAATATTAAGGATCTTTTGACTTTCTACTGGAAGAATAAGAGATAAGTAAAATTTAAGTCACTATTTTCCATTTACTGTGGGTAACAGAGTAGCACCTTTTCATCTTAGAGAAATTAAGATTTGAGAATCTTCACCCTTTGGGATATACAAAACCACACTTTGGGGTACCCAACCCTTTGGGGAAACTATTTTATAGTTACTTGAAGTCCTGGATGGAGTGAAAATTAAGGTAGAATTAGTTTGCTGTTAAAGAGAGGGGGAGGAAGGAGAGGAGAAAAGCAGTACTTAAACTGCCACCTGGCAACAAATTTCTTTTTGCCTTCACACAATGTCTAGGATGCAATGTGGGTACCAGACTCTTTGTCCCACCTACACATTGCTAAATGGCTTTTTCATGTAAATAGTTTTGTGGGTTTGTTTGTTTGTTTGTTTGTATTTGGGTTTATGCCTCTTGTTAAACACTGGTTGTTGATCTGCTTGCATTTTATTCTGGAAATAGACTCATGTTTGATGTTTAGGTGCACTCATATGTCTTAGCTCATTGCTACTCATGTCATCCCCTTGTGAGTTTTTACTTTCCACCTCACTAATTATTCATTATGTAGGAGGATGTAGATTTAAATTGTCTTTTTGTATTTCACTGAAGTTTTGCCTATTTTTGTAGCCATTATATGTTGGATTTAAGAAAAGAGGGAAACTGGTATTGATTGAATATCATTTTTTTTTTTTTTACTTTAAGGAATTCAAGTATGGTTATGGAGTCAGCTGGCTACAGAACTTTCAGGGAAAGGGTTTGACCATTAAAGTCCATTTCCCAGACTTGTGTTCACTTTCACTAACTGGGAGAGTGGGTAAAGGTAGTGTTTTCTCTGGTTTTACATTGCACAGTCTGGGTGTCCAGAAGAGATAGTCCAAGAATTTCTACCCTGAGTGAGAGCAGTTGTCAAAACCACTCCTGAACCAAATTGAGTACTTATAGCAGGTCATCAATCTCAGAGGTAAAGAGATTCCTATAGTAGGTACTTACTTATACCCAGGCCATCTTGCTCAATTTGTGATAAAACCAAAATGTCAGTTGTAGAGAATCTTACTCTGTATTATCAGCATCCACAGATGGTTTCTCTATACTTACTGAGTTATTCTGACTCTTAGGTGAAGAAATCCAAGCTCTTCATTAGCAGTTGGTTGTTGGTTTTACATAGACCTAAAAGAAAATCTTTCATAATAGTTGTAATGACAAAGAAAGGAGAGGGAATAATCTTTGCCTGTTTTCCTTGTCTTTGAAAGATGATAAGAGTAATAAGAATGATAAGAATAATATCTGTAGATTGAATTTTGTGCCTAGTAAACAACACATTTAAAGGATATGTCACATTGCCTAAAACATTATAAAAACATGTATACTTGATTGAAGAAGAAATAAAACAATGCATGGGGATTTAGACTGCCTTTTAGGCTGTCATCACCACTTTCCAAATGGTTTGGTAGAGTGCAGATTTTTGTACTTGTCTAATTTATTAAGCTGCTTTAATGCATGAAATATTATCCTACTGGCCTAAAAACGTTGCGGTAGCTTCCAGAAGTCCCTGTTCACAGCTAAAGAGCTTATGTACTAGGTGAATGCAATTTAACCTGTATATTAGTATATTACTTAGAATGGAATCATGGTTTATACCAGACAGTGGCTATTTTGACAGATATATTCTTTCTTTTTTTTTTTTTTTTTTGACAGATATATTCTGTTTACATTTTCCACATCTGTTTACATGGCATGATGCCCATTCATAAGTTAATCAAACCATTTCTGAGATTTAGGCTGCCAAAAAGACATTGCTTTGGAAGGGCAACTGGAAATTTTGGAAGAGAAAAGGCAATATAAGGAAGGCAATATAAGGAAGCCAGTTTAAATTAATATGTTGGAAATTATAAAAATCTTGAACATCATATGATTTCTGAAGGAAATGGGGGATTTTGGACCAAAGCACTCTTACATAGATTATATAACGTATTTAAGAATACTCATTTAAAAATTGAAAAAATAGTATAATATGATTAGAAATCTTAGAATCTTGCAACAAGTAGGCAACTCTAGATAAGAATGTGACTGAAATGATACATTTGAATATTTGTAATTTTCTCTTTTTAAAAAAGGGTAAGTCTTAAAAAACAACAACAACAAAAAAAAAAAAAAAAGAAAAAAGTTGGCAAGATACTTTTTCCCTTTGGCAGAAAAAAAACTTTCCATGAATTTGACAGCTTTTCCTTTCCCAAAGGGAAACACATGACTAAGTGATGTTTTTCTCACTTAGTAATAATGGATTGTGTTTTGAAACTGTGTACATTTTTAGTCATAATATTCTGTACCTTTATCTAATTCTTTAATCTATAATATCTGGTATTTTTCTGATAGTATTGTTTTTATTCATACTTTATATACTGAAAGATGATCTGTTGAACACAAAGATATCTAAAACATGCTTATGCTGAAGGAATTTTACTTCAATTTATAAGGGGCCAAAAAAAAAAAAAAAAATTTATAAGGGGCCTTTTACAAATCAAGATGTCTCATGATAAATATTATATACATACAGAAATTTCTCCATAAACTAATTTTATAGATATTATATTTATTCTATATTCAAATGCATATGTGAATATCACATTATATGTTAACACCTCAGGTTTTACTAATAACTGAATTTGTCTGATATGGTGACTTTTGGAAAAGCTTCAAAAAAGCAATAGCATTTGCACTAGACCTTGAAAAATGAGTAGGCATTAAGCCAATTTGTGTTGTATAGCATTGGTGTGCTAAATAGGAAGCACTTGGTACTTTTTATTACCAGCAGAAAAAAAATGATTTATATGGTAGAGGTCGGGAATTCAGGATAAGAAAGATGTATGAAGCTATGACATATATTAAGGGGAAATTACCTAAAACCCTGATATTCCATGCCTCAGTTTTAAACATTTCTTGGCAATAATTGTTCTTAATTTAAATACTCTCACTGTCATAATGTTTAAATTAAGGTAGTCTAGTGTCTCTCCATTTCATTCATGCATAATTTCCATTAATGCTAATAAAACCCACTAATCTTTAATGGATGTTATGTATCTCATATTCATGCCAATAGAAGAGTCAATAGAATTTCCACAATGATTCCATAGTACCTACATATTTCTATGTAAGTCACTTTTTAGCCAAATTAATAAACATCAGAATGTATGATGCTAATAAGACCATAAATGCTCTTTTAAAAATCTTAAAAAATGGGAAAATATAATAGTTGAATATATATGTGTTAAATTATAATTATAATAAATCACGAAAATAACACCCATTGTTATGTTGAAAAGAAGCCAGAAGTATGCATTTGTTAAATGTGTCATTGTTCTGATTGTGGTTCATCAGATTTCATTATGACAAAAACGATGCTCATTCCTTGCCAAGAAATTTGAAAGAGGGGAATAATTATTAGGCAAAAAGAATAAAACAGAAACAAATTAGAGCTTACTTTGAAGGAAAAAAAACAAGTGCTAAAAAGTTGAGAATAAAAATACTTCCATTGACAGTTATTTTTAACCACAGTGAAAACTCCAGTTGTTCCATTTGAAGAGATAAACCTGAATTTTAAGTATCCAGAGATTCAAAGTATTCATTGTACTCCCAGTTCTTCTATAAATTCAGGATTATAAAGAATTCTATTGCTATTTATATAAATTTTCAAATCCTAATTAACATCCCATTCATAGTTTAGTAAATCATAGAGTTGGCCTTTTAGCTTTAAAAATTGAAACTATGTGCAAATATAAAAAGCCAACTGTAATCAACTTTTGAATGATTTTAAATATTTACATAAAACACGGTTATTTTCTGAAAAACAGTTTAGGACGTCTGTTAATTCCCTAAATTTTCATCAGTTTCTTATAGTAAATATATTGCTACCATTATACATAAGTACTGAATTTACACCGTCTTAAGATACATATGAATGTATTTTAGATACAGGGGTGGAGTGGTTAGAATAACTTGTTAATGCACTTAACTTACTTTCTTATATCTCTTCGTACCCAACATACTAAAGTTGGCATATGGCATATGGATTTTGGAAACATAGAATATAACTTTAATAGATTTTATCACCAAGATAAAAGTACTCTAAGATACCTAAGTATCATGAATAAATATAATTATACGGATCATCTTTGAAACTTTAAAATTAAATATTGAGTCCAATGTGATGAATAAACTCATTAAGGATATGGGAATTAATTTTCATAGTTCATTATGTTATTATAGGTTAACAGAACTCTGCATATATAGAACTGAATTTTTTTAAACATTGACTATAAATGTATGCTAATAATGAATTAATCACTAAAAATGTTTCAGCAAATAAAGCAGACCCCCTTTTTTTATCAAGGGAGAATATGAATAGAAAAGGAAAACAAAATACAAATGTCAGGAGGAAAGAGAAGGATTTGAGAGTTAGTTAAGGAGGTGAAGAAACTCTGGTACATTCCAATGAAATGAGGATTATGTATGGTACCTGTGGTACCTCTTTGGGTTTTTTTGTTGTTGTTTGTTTTGGATGTGTGTAAAGGGAGTCCCTGTTACCTTCTACTCATGGATTAAGAAAATAAAACCTGTCATCAGAGAGCAGAGAGTGTTTCAAAGAAAAGAACAAAAACCAAAATCTATTTTCAGTATGCTGCAAACTTCTAGAAGTGCTTTCTGTTACTTGACAAGCTTATACCTATACTGTAAAGAAGAGTAAAGTGTCAGTGGTGGCTAAGAAGAATAGAAACACAGCTAGGTATTTCCCTTAAAACGTATGGAGACTTATGACCATAGTAATTAATATTGTGTTCCATTGGCATTGATATAGGAAGAAAAAAACAGGGAAAAGACAAGATGACCTTAAAATACATATATTTATATTTACATTTACATTATTTATTGCAGAGCTGGCCTTATAAATGACTGAGAAAATCAGGTTTGATTTTTACTGTACATCATTCACAAAACTTATTTCCATGCAGTTGTAGTGAAAATTATATGTTTTAGAAGGGTGTAGTATGACACAAAGCTTGCCAATATGGGATAATTTTGCTATACGTGAATATTTAAGAATTTATACATAAAAGATAGATTAAATGAAAGAGAAGACAAACCAAATACTCCACCCAAAAAAAAAGCTACGAAAATAAGATAATAGTAGCCAGGATATATAGTATATATGAATCAGAAAGCAAAATTTAAAAAGTGACTATCAGCAGAAGAAAGTCAAGAATAGGCATTTTACAGATCAGTAAGTGACCAAGAAACATATGAGAGGAGTAAGTGACTGTGGTAAGAGCAAATACTAATAAAATGTGCTGCCATAACAGTTGGTAAGATCTGGAAGGCCATGGACTGACCACGATTTCCCCTTCTCTTTCCTCATGGTTCTTTGCTAAAAAGTCCTTAATACCAAATGGAACAAGTTCATATCCTGCTTATGCCTGAGTAACAGGTTTGTTTCTCACCAGCCCTCAGAACTTTGGAACCAACCCATTACATCTTCCAGTAGGAACCACAGGGTATGTTCACCATCTTGATGCTATGAACTCTGTCTCCCAGAGCCCCTGGCTTTTCACTATGTTCCCAAATGCAATGCCTACCCATGTGACCTTACATGACATACTGTGTCCTCCACATCTAGGCTCTGAGTTCATATGATAAACTGGTAAACTAAAAACACTAATCTTGGTCTCCTCTTTCTAATGTCCAATGTCATGAATTAGACTATTCCCATCACCCCAGGGTGGAATCTCTCCCCCATCCAAAGGGTGGACAAAAGGTGATGGAAACAGTGATACTTAAAGGTACAATAAATATCCTATAAACTAACCATTTTGGTAAACCTTGGAAAAGCTGAACAGTAGTAAGTGTTAGATAGGTAAGAAATGGTAATCCTCTACTACAGGTAAAATTGTGAAGTTTCATAAGACTTACAAGATGAAGTTGCCCCTGTGGGGAAGGTGTGTGTGTGTGTGTGTGTGTGTGTGTGTGTGTGTATGCATGAAAGACTTTTAAAAATGTGTAATAGCAAACAATTGCAGAATGCTTACACGTGTTCAAAATTAGATAATAAGTAAAACTGGAAACCAAATATCCACTGATAGCAGTATAAATCCAAGCATGTTCATAAAATGTTGGCAAAATATTTATAGAATATTATATGTCAAAAAATCAACTAGAGTTCATTTACCACATGAAGGAATTTTAAAATGTGTTGAACATAAAGATCAAAAGATAACAGAACATGAATTCTAAGATTTACTTTAAAACATGTAAAAACAGAAACATATAAATAGATGTGAGCGTGACATGACTGTACATGTAGTAAAACTCTAAAGAAAAGCAATGATGATGTCTAACACACACAAAAAAGGGTAGAGGTTCTATCTGGATGAGACATATGTGCTTGGTTGAGATAAGCTCAGGAGCACATAAGGCTGGACTAGGTACTATGAATATTCTGGACACCTAGTTGTACGGATAAAAGGTACTCATTTCACTTTGACAAATGCATTGTCAATTCTTTTGCATGTGGCGTATTACAGAAAAAAAAAAGAGTCTTGTTTTGTAATGGGATATGTGCCTGCCTTTGTCTTTCAAGTGTGCAAATACTGAAGCTTTATTGGTTTGGTCAATTTGAATGCCTTTAATGTCTTTTTGTTGTCTGATTGCTGAGGCTAGGACTTCCAGTACTATGTTGAATAGCAGTGGTGAGAGTGGACATCCCTGTCTTGTTCCTGATCTTAGGGGAAAGGCTCCCAGTGCTTCCCCATTGAGAATGATATTTGCTGTGGGCTTTTCGTAGACATAAGTTTCGATTGCTGAATCATCCACTTCAAAGAGGGTTCTAGCTAATAAACACATCACCAGCCATAGGACTAGATACAACGCCAGGCTCCCTCCCCTGACTGAGGCATCTTTGTTTTAGAGACTTTGGTTGATTTCTATAGCTGACCACTTTGCCCTTTTGTTTTCCTCTTTCCATGCTTTAAATTCCATTCCTGCTCTCATGTTTTAAATTCACCAATAAAGAGTGGGCTCATGAAACCCTGAGCCCTCACATTAAACCCAAATGAAAACAGAACTATTAGGTATTTGTGCATGGTCTCTCTTTCTACCTGTGACCTCACTTTGTAGCGCTGGGTATATTGTATAATTTCTAGATCCTTTAAGTAATAAACATTTATTTTTCAGAGTTTCCTGATTGTTATGGCTGAAAAACAATCTTGCAGTAATGAGAACTGTAAAGGCTGGTCCAACCATTGTGTTGCTTATTGATAGGCTGAGACCAGTGTAAAACAGGCATACAGTATAATGATTTGACATTTGTATATGCTGAAAAATGATCACAGTAGTAAGTCTAATTAACATCAGTCACCAAAATGACAAAAAAATTTTCTTTCAATGAAAACTTTTATGGTGTACTCTTTTAGCAATTTTCAAATATGCAGTACAGTATCAACTATAGTCACCATGCAACATATTACATTGCATTCCCATGACTTATTTATAACTCTTGACCACACTCACCATGTCACCCACTCTCCAAACAGTTTCTCCTCTGGCAACTACCAGTCTGTTCTCTGTATCTATTAGTTTTGTTTTGTCATTTGTCTTTTTAGGTTCTGCATATAAATAATATCATGTGGTATTTGTCTTTGACTTATTTAGCATAATATCCTCAAGACTGATTCATGTTGTTATGGCACATGGCAAGATTTCATATGTAGTATTCCATTGTATTCATATGTGTGTGTGTGTGTGTGTATACACAACACATCAGTCTTCTTTATGTATTCATCCATTAATGGACACTCAGATTGTTCCATATCTTGGCTTTTGTAAATAATGTTACAGTGGACATTGAGGTGAATATATCTGTTTGCTTTAGTGTTTTTGTTTTCTTGGGATAAGTACCCAGAAGTGGAATTTATGGGTCCTAGCATGTTTCTATTTTTAGTTTTTTAAGGAACTTCTATAACGTTTTACATAGTGGCTACACTAGTTTGCATACCCATCAACAATGTACAAGGGGTTCATTTTCTCCACATCCTTGCTAACATTTTTTGTCTTTTTGATACTAGTTATTCTAGCAGACATGAAGAGATATTTCATTGTAGTTTTGATTTGCATTTCCCAGATGATTAGTAATATTGATCATTTTTTCATGTGCGTGTTGGCCATCTATATGTCTTTGAAAAAAATATTCTCTCATTCAGTTGGTTGTCTTTTTATTTTGTTAATGGATTGCTTTGCAGAAGTTTTTAAATTTTATGTAGTCTCACTTGTTTATTTTGTTGTTGTTGTTGCCTTTGCTTTTGAAATATGATCCAAAAAAAAATCATCACCAAGACTATTGTCAAGGAGCTCATCACCTATGTTTTCTTCTAGGACTTCCATAGACTCAGGTCTTATATTCAAGCACTTAATCAATGTTGAGTTAATTTTCTGTGCATAGTATAAGATATAATCTAATTTTATTCTTATGGGATATCAAGTTTTCCTAACGACATTTCTCGATGGGAATGTTCTTTCCCCATTGTATATTTTCCTATATTAATTGACCATATATGTGTGTGTTTACTTCTGGGGTCTCAATTCTGTTTCATCGATCTATATGTCTGTTTTTATGCCAACAATACCATACTCTTTATAGCCTATCTATATCCTATTGGTTTTGCTTCTCTGGAGAATTTTAATACATGATGCTTAGGAAACTGTAATTAAAATACATTTACTGCTTAAAAGGACACAAATTAATAATTTTAAAGCATGACAGATAAACATGTTTGAAGTGTTTATCAGGCATTGGTTTACAAACCATATTTTGTGTTTTCAGTTGTAATTTAATAGTCAAAGAAGCAATTCTGTCTAGGAGCTTCATAAAGGAATATAATATTGACTGTTTTGAGGATACTTTTCTGTGTGCTTTTAAAGGGATTAGACATTTTTAAAGTAGTTTTAGGTATCTAGGAAAATTTAGTAGAAAGCACAGAGAATTATCATGTATTCCCTTGTACTGCCCCTTACCCCTAAACTCTCCTATAATAAACATTTTGCATTAGTGTGATACAAAATTTTTACAATTAATCAGCCAACATGTATACATTATTTTTAATTAAAATTGATAGTTTGTATTAGGGTGTATTGTATATTATACATTCTCTGGGTTTTGACAAATGTATAATGACAGATGTCCACTAACATAGTATCATACTAAATAACTGCCCTAAAAATCTGTGCTGTACCTATTCATCTCAATTTCCCTTCTCCCCAAATCTACAAACCATTGACCTTTTTTATTGTCTACTTAGTTTCGTCTTTTCCAGAATTTCATTACAGGTAGAATGTGTATATAGCCTTTTGGACTGACTTCCTTCACCTAACAATATGCATTTAAGGCTTCTTGTGTCTTATTCTAACTTGATAACCCACTTCTTTTGATAACTGAATAATACTCCATCATATGGATATACCACAGAATGTTTAACCATTTATGTATTAAGAGGCATCTTAAAAAAAAAAAAAAAGAGGAATCTTGATTGCTTCCAAGCTTTGACAGTTATAAATCTTGTATAAATATTTGTATACAGGTTTTTGTATGGATGTAAATAAGGTTTCAATTCCTTTGGCAACATCTTCTGTGGATGTAAGTTTTCAACTTCTCTGATTACTGTGTTAAAATAAGAGTATGATGAGTCTTTTATGAGCCAAACTCTCTTCCAGAATGGTTGTACCATTTTTGCATTTCTACCAGCAATGAATGAGAGTGGCTGGTACTGTATATCTTTGCTAGCATTTGGTGTTGTCAGTATCTTAGATTTTATTTACTGTGATTGGTGCATAGAGGTAGCTCAGTGTTCTAATTTGCAATTACTTAATGAAATCAAACTGCTTTATAGAATTTTGATCCTGCTTCTCTTGTTCTTATTGCAGGGAGAATTAGTCTAGTATAAGAGTGTTTATTATAGCCAGAAGTAGAAGTCTGTCTGTATTAGTTTAGGAATATTCTTGCTACATTTTCGATCTGTTAGGTGCCTCAATTTGTCTAAAATTGCCTATTCTAGTTTTCATTGTGCAAGATAAATATGCAGTAAGATTAACCTTTTGAGTCATGTAGATTAAGTTAGATTTACTTTAGGATCTTCTAAAATTTTCTGCTTATTTTCTCCTAAGGGAAACTGGAAATAATAAGCTTGATCACATTTGCTAACCTCATTGTTAAATGTGTACTAAATTATAGTAACATTTTAAATTTTCTGAATTGACAACTTAAGACCACGGTTTCTGTTCTAGTTGATGATAGGACCTCTTTAAGAGGAATATGTATCCAGTTAGGTGAGATTTTCATAACCTTATAATTTAAATTGTGTCCTATGTAATTTTTATTGAGAAAAATTGTATGATAGATTTTTTTTCTCTATGGTAAAACTAAGAATGTATTTTGGATAAAACCTCTAAGGAAAATAGTATATAATTTTCACAACTGGATTATAGGAAGGTAGTAAGTTGGAAATAAATTCCCAAGGGAAAAAAAAAATAATAATAAATAAATAAATAAATTCATTCCCGAGGGAGCACCAAACTCTAAAGAATAAATTTTGCCCACACACAAGGGAATCAATGGTTCTTAACATAAATTGGAGTCTAAAGATACCTACTTAAGAGAAAGTCAGATGCATTAAGATTTTTCCTTACAAGGGAAAATATTTTTTACTGAAAGTGGAATGTAAATTTAAAATAGAGAACCCTATGTAGTATTTGAAAACCATCTTCATCACTAGTACTTAAAGTGGGCTGTTAATGTTATTGTCATTGCTGGTTACTGAACTAAAGTCTGATGTATAGCAGATCCTAACCACATCAGGTACTGAGCTGACCATGAAATATTTTGTTAAGTCTTTTATAAGTAATCAAGATAAGGATAATACACAGACATTAAAATACATGTACTATATTCTATTAGATATTGATTTTATACTTTTGTGTTCTTATAATGTATTTTTATTGCTTCTCTGAGGCTTCTGTTTTTTAAAGTGACATATTCAGATTTACTTGTAAATAAGAAAATTGAAATTTAATTCAAAAATGTTTCATTATAATTGTTTTTATTTCTATTATAAGAAATACTGCTTTCAATTTATTTACCTATGTTGCATATTTCTCTTACACGTAAAAATACTGTATGTGATTAAATAAGTATATGGTTTAGCATATTACTGTATAATATGTAATAGGAATAATACATTTTATTATTTTAGCTGCTTGCTATTATTAGATTTCCTTATTTGGATATTTATCTGAACTACAAGGACATGCAAAAGCATGTTAGAGTTTGGATTTAGAAAGAAAAGCAAATAATTATGAAATATGTAGAGAAGATTAACAACAGAAAGAGAAGATTCTAAACTTAGAGACATATGTGTTGTAATTCATTCATATTTGAAAAATATTTTAATTGCCTACTCAAAAATGTGATCACCTTTTATCTCAGTCTGCAGTGATTATATTCATTCAGTAAAAATACAGTACTTTCTATCTTTATTTGCAGCTAAATAAGGCCATGATACTAAGTTTTGTACAATGGTATAAGTATGATCACATATGTATTACTTCCTCCATGGGAAATTCAGTGGCTATATTGAACTGTAAAGATAAGAACAATGTCTTAAGAATGGGTAGCAAGTAAGAATCTGGGAACTGAAAAATACCATGGAGTTGCCATACCAAACCTACACTGATAATATCTAAGTTATTTGTATTCTAGAAACAAATCTTTTTTTTTTTTAATTCAAATTCCAGCTATCAGGATTTTTTCTGTAATATGCAGCTGGATGGCCTGATAGATGACTCTTAAAAATGTGTTTCAATATTGCAAAGGTTCAGTTTCTATACCTGTTAACTTGAGGAAGAATATCTCCTTACCTAACTTATATTATTATAAAAATAAAATAAATACTACATAATTAACAAAAGAGAAAACTGCACAGCTTCTAAAGAGATCATTGAGCAGCTGGCATTTGCCAAAATTATGCTGGACAAGTCAGGAGGTATAGAGGAGTCATGTAATTCATTTTGGGATTTATGCTGATGGTACTGAATCTGCTTCCTCACAGGTAGTTGTCTTTCAGTTATGTTGGTATTGTTTCCTATTAATAGGTTTCATAGTGTTCTTTTGATTAAATCTAAGAAGAAATGTGAAATGAGAAGTTAGAGGAAAAATAATGTTTGAAGGTGAACATGTGTTTATTCACTGAGAAAATTTACATATACAATAACATTATAAACACACACACACATCTTTTATATGTAATTGTAGTGGGATTTTAGAAATAAGTCAAGAAAATATACTTCAAAAGTACAGACATGACTTTTAGCATAATCTGATTCCTTCTTAAATACGTGAGATGTTTCTAACAATATGACTTTGGAGAAAAATGGTATGGGGCTTTTTAGAGGATTATCTGTGATCTTTGACCTTGAAAAGGAAAACATTATTTTGAATTATGGATGACAATTTAAATTTTGAGTGAAACTGAAAGCTAATGTGTAGGGTCTACTAGATTAGAAGTACTCGGTTTGAATTGAGACTAAAATACCACTTACAATAGAATACACTTTCTGAAAGCTATTTTTTTAGTGACATGTAAATTAAAGAGGATTGTCAATGTATGTTACAAGCTCTGTTTCATGAAAACATTTGAAATGTCAATGGTATTATACATTAAACATATCCCTTTCACAAAGACTTACAGACACTTGCGCAGTCACTATCTCTAAGAAGTTTTGGGGGTATTTTTATATCCCAAGTCACTTGACACAGGAACTTTAGTAATGGTTTCTTTTAAGCAAATATTTGATACAAATACATTTCCTGGGAAGACTGCAGAAGATGAAGCTCAAAAGTAGGTATTAGACATTGATGAAAAAAAAACCAGAGATGCCGTCAGAGTAGTCAATGAGGACGGAACTCATCTGCCTCTATATTCATGTACCTCCAGGTGAATCAATGGCGCAGAAGGAATTGGTGTCAATGAGTGTTCAAGAAACATGCTTACCTGCTGAGAAAAGCCTGGAGACACCTTTATACTTCTCCTCCTCCAAAGAATAGATCTACAGAAATGTGGCTTATAAAGGGCAAAGAGACTTAAACTGTTTTATGAGCAGTGGTTGAATTTTAATAGCATCATTAGGCCATGGTGTGTGACTTATTGTCACTTTAAAATGTGCATTATAAAAAAAATCAAAAGCTAATAAAAGTGTTAGTTAGGTGATAACTTCATCCATAGAAGGTCAGTTGTAAGAGTATAGCAAATTGACAGGTTAATTGTTCTCATTAAGCATACAGGTTATCTTAAATTTGTATTATTAATATAACCTTCAGAGGAAAAATGTCCTGAGCATCTTAACAGCAACCCACTTTGTGTGTGTGTGTTTTTTTTTATTGTTGCTTTAGTCTTTCACATTATCATGTGAACAAACCAGGAAGAAAATGTGTTTGATGTTTTTTTCAAGTGTTCTATAGGATAAAATAATTGCAAGTGCTGTTTAAATACATACCAAGGTAATATTTGTGGAGCCAAGGATTTGAGTAAGATACACAAAACCATTAGGAATTGTAGGATGGAGAAGCAAGAATGAACATAAATTGATGGTTAATAGCAATAAAAAACTAACATCCAAAGGTAGCTAATCTTTATTGGGAGAAAAGAATCATGAGAACATGGATAAAAAAATTTGCTGTGTATGTTTAATAGAGTCAAAGTGCTGGGCTTTGATGCAGCTACTGCTGAGATGTATTTTGTATATTTTGTAGCACTGCAGCAAAAGAGATTTTTTTAGAATGTGTAACAGGCTCTTAAAAAAAAAAAGCTATTTGAATGATGGACACTAGATCTAAATTAAATCTTTCTCTGTAGAAGAAATTGCTCTCTTTTTCGCATTGGTGTTGAGATGGTGGAGCCCAGTTCTGGCAGGAGAATATTCTTGTGGAGTCCATCTCCTATTTTCACAGTCCAAATGAGCTGTTAGTTGCTTCTGTTGACAATGCCTGTAGGTTCTGATTAAGCTAGCTCATCTGACTTAACTTAGCCTCCCTCTGGCTAACCTACAATGCCCTGGTTAATTGTTCAGAGGTTTGGAAATACCATAGACAGTAATAGGAAGAAAAATGCTTTTTCAAAATTCTTGTTAGACACTGAGTTGTTCCTTTTTTTATAAACCCTGTTGTTTTGTTACAATAAGACATACTTAAATACATACATAGGAGGAAGAATGGGATGATCTTAGAGTAAGAAAAAAAAAATTCCAGACATGTAACTGGAAGTGTCTTCTATGAGTAATAGGAAGCAAAAAAGGTACCCCAAAGATGGTAAGTGAAGTCTTAGGCCTGAAATGTAAAACTGTCAAAGTTTGACTTATAAGTAATTGGTGAAATAAAAATTTAAGGAACATTTTTAAAAAATAGAACATAGTTTTACATAAAAATCTAAATAAATAGAACATAGTTTTACATAAAAATCTAAGAATATATCTTTTCATTTCTAATGACTTTATCATTCTATTTCAGAGCATCTTATATTTAATAATGAAAGTTTAATGGCAAGTAACATAGACTTAGGTAGTGTATCAATGCTTTACTTTCTCGGAGTTTTTCTTCTTTGTTTTGTATGCAGTTGAAATCACAAAGTTCATTAGAAGAATACTTGGGGAAATGAATTAGGAGATTCCTGTTTTTATCCCCAGGGCATCCATTCAAGGACTTTTGGTAATGTAGATTTAGTTGATTTAAATCTCTGATCCTGTTTCTATATTTGCAAAATTAAGGGGTAAAGAATCTGAGATATACTGACCACAGATAATGTTCAAGGGAATTCCATTCCATTATTTCATAGATATTCTCAGTCAAAATTATGAGGGTGGGTCCTCTTAGTCTTTTTTTAAATAAGAAAGACATTAAATTCAAAGATGTTACATAAAACACACACACATATAGGCACACACAAAAACTCAGAGACGTTACATAATTTGCCTATAGGCTTCAGGTCTAACTCCAATCTGACTTTAAAGGTTACTACTTTTTTTTTAAAGATTTTATTTATCTATTCATGAAAAAACACTGAAAGAGGCAGAGACATAGGAAGAGAGTGAAGCAGGCTTCCCTACAGGGTGCCTGTTGTAGGACTCAATCCCAGCCCATGATCTGGGGTCCTGGGATTGAGTCCTGCAACAGGCACCCTGTAGTCAAGGGCAGATAGATGTTCAACCACTGAGCCACCCAGGGGCCCCAATTACTACTTTTATGTCTACAGAAGGGTTATGTTAGACCAATTAGAGGATCTTTTCTAGTTCAGAATGCCCAAATATTAGTGATATAAGCTCTGTTGTGAATGATGACTAGATCTGCTTTACATTTACTAGTGAGCCTGGGATCCTTCTAACATACCTGATATAACATTGTAAATCCAAAAGATATTTTTGGTAATGGGAACGTCTAAATTGGATACATGCCAAACCAAAAGAGCTAAAAAATAACTGTCAAGACCAAGTTGACAGAGTAGTGAAGCTGTTAAACAATGAAGACACTGCCTATTAAAGCTGAATGTGAGTATAATCTGTTATTCCATAATTCCATGTGCACCAAGGGATATCTGCAAGAATGTTCAAAGCAGGGACACTTGGGTGGCTCAGTCAGTTAAGCTTCCAGCTCTTGATTTCTGGTCATGATCTCAGGGTTGTAAGATTGAGCCCTTTGAGGGACTCCTGGTGGGGCTCTGTGGTGGGCATGTGGAGCCTGCTTAAGATTCTCTCTCCCTGGCAGCCCCAGTGGCTCAGCGGTTTAGCACCGCCTTTGGCCCAGGGTATGATCCTGAAGACCCAGGATCAAGTCCCATGTCATGCTCCCTGTGTGGAGCCTGCTTCTCCCTCTGCTTCTCCCTGTGCCTCTGCCCTTCTCTCTCTCTTTCTCTCTCTGTGTCTTTCATGTTTAAATAAATAAAATCTTTAAAAAAAATTATCTCTCCCTCTTCCTCAGCCCCTGAACCACCCTGCTTCTCTTAAAAAAAAAAAAAGAATGGATCAATAAATTAGACTATATTCACACTGTAGTATATTCTAGTTCAATTAAAGTAAGCACTACATCTCTGTGCAACAGCATGGATTAGTTTTACAAACTTAATGTTGGACACTTAATGTTAACCACAATCTATATGATTGTGGTTAAATGGAAAATCAGGCAATTCTGAAATATGGTGTTAGAAATCAGGATAGTAGTTACTTTGAGTAGGGAGTGGATATTGATTGAAGGTCAGTCACTAGAACTGTGGATCCATGTCTTTGTTCTGAAGAAAAGATTCACGGTAGCCATAATCTTAGGTGCAAAGGGGAAAACTCATTTTATTGATGCTATAAAAATCTAATAGAAGCAGAAGGAAGAAAAAGGGAAATGTGAACATAGATGAGAGCAATAGTAAGCAGTAAATGTGGTTAAAATAGAGTTACATCAAATCGAGTACTTACAACCTCCAACCTCATTAGCTGGGGAAACCCTTTGGAAACAGCCAGGCTGGAGTCCAGACTGAGAGGCCTGGGAAGACCATCCTCCCCTGAGGTGAGACTTCCAGCTGACCATCCCCAGAAGGGCTGTATTTATAGAACAAATAAATGGGAGTTTGAAGTTAAACATTTGTTTGTCTATATGCAGTTTGGAGTGAGCTGCATTCCTATGTTGTCATCTCTACATATTCAAGAAGTATGCAAGTAGGTGCTTGCCTCCTCTCCTGCATTCCATTCTGGAGTGCCAGCCTATCCTGGAGCTGGAGGGGATGTAAGGTAGAATTTATAGCTCTTGGTATTCACACCAGAAGGGCCAATTCTTACCTGGAGGCCAGCTAATGTCAACTAATCAGGTTCCCAAGGTCACTACAGGCAGTAAAAGTCTCACAACATTCTTTAGCCTGCCTGCATCCCTGCAGGTCGGGATGGTTGGTTATGCAGGACAAATCACAAAAACCTTTATCCATACAATATAGTCTTTCAACTCCAAGTTTTAGTTTTGGGCATTATCATCTTTTTGTTGGGTTTTGCCATGGCCATTAAATTTACTTCTTACCTCAGAATTGTGATAGTGCAGTTTTCTGCATTGCATATAGACATATCTTTCTGAATTATAATTTTCATTATATTTCTGAATGATACACATTTAAATGATCCACACCCTCTGGAAGGTGTCCAAATTGTTTGACATGACTAACAAAAACCCTGTGTATCTGTACCTCAGTCTCCTTGAATTGTAATCTCCAGAATTCATTTCTACTCATAGATTTTGTTAGTCATTGATTCTAGGAAGAGGTATATTTATGAATGATACAGAATCTTTAAGAAAACAAATATGGTATAAAATGAATATATTTTATGTACATTTATATTATTAAAATTAATGGAAACAATATTTAACTCACATCATTTATTTTGGGATACATGAGTAAAATCTAAATGTTTCTACTTTATAAGATAGAAGGGACTAATATTCAATGAACTTAAATTATACTTACTTTCATAGGCTAAAAAGTCATTAAAGTGCTTTGAAGTATTTATCTGGATAATTCAACTTAAGTTTCCTTCGGATGTTCTGCTCAATATTCAAGTTGCTGGAAGGGTTGAGCCTTTTTTGTATTATTTCATGTATTTACTCTTTTGCAGATAGGAGTGATTCCTTATATGGATAAATGCCTGAAGGGATAAAACCATAATTTAAAAAAATATAATAAAGAAGTCAAATCTTTTACTAACGTCATATCCAGGATGCCTGGGTGGCTCACCTGTTGAGTATCTGCCTTTGGCTCAGGTCGTAATCCCAGGGTCCTGGGATCAAATTTTGCACTGGGCTCCCTGCTTCTTCCTCTGCTTATGCCTCTGCCTCTCTCTGTGTCTCTCATGAATAAATAAATCTTAAAAAATAAGGCCATATCCAGTGAATGATAGATGTTTATTTTCTTTAAAGAAAATAATTATTAAAGAGAAAGTGCTCTTGTGAGGAGGAGGAGCAAAGGGAGAGGGAGAGAATCTCAAGCAGACTCTATGCTGAGCATAGAGCACAATGTGGGGATCAATCTCAGGACCCCAAGATCATGAACTGAGCTGCAACCAAATTGGATGCTCAACCACTTGAGCCATCCAGGTACCCTGAATAAGAGATTCTTTTTTTAAAACATCCTATCGGGCTATAAATGCACTTGCTTTCATAACATTGTTTCCTTTAGATGAGAATAATTTATTTAAAAGAGTTGCTTTGCCCTATATATTACCATACTACTAGACAATGTTTGAGCCAGTACAAAGATCAGATACTTACATTTATTTTATTTTATTTTATTTTTTTTTATGATAGTCAGAGAGAGAGAGAGAGAGAGAGACACAGGCAGAGGGAGAAGCAGGCTCCATGCACCGGGAGCCCGACGTGGGATTCGATCCCGGTCTCCAGGATCGTGCCCTGGGCCAAAGGCAGGCGCCAAACCGCTGCGCCACCCAGGGATCCCCAGATACTTACATTTATAATCAAGATTCTTTCTACCATACATTGCAGCCTCAAGTTTTTGCCATAACTTAGTTTATTACACCTTGATCTGTTTAGTATATGTACTGAATTATAAATTTTCACTAGAAAATATTATATTAATTTATTAACATAAATTAATTTATATTTTCTTGGTTTCCTATATTTTCAGTAACATGAGTTCAATACCAATGAACTCTTCTTAAAAGTTTCAGAACATTTCTCCAAATACAAATCTTCCAAACAAGGCAGTTGTTTATCATGGAATGTATATGCAGAGTTGTATGAGTAAGATTAATTCCTCTAAATAGATCCATATTTATTTACTGGTTCTTCCTATTGTTTGTTGTTGTTGTTGTTGTTTTGGGCTGTTTTGTTTTTGTTTTTCTTTTTATACATTGACCTAGATGCTCTTTACCTTCTGAAGATTTCTTGATTACTGATTCTTAGTTTTTAAATCTCTTCAATGACTCTTTTTTCTAGTCTTCATTGCAGATTTGATCAATTCCTTTTTTTCCAAATGTTGCAGACTTAATTTTCATGAATATTATTCATGATATATGACAAGAAGGCATATTTAAGCAGTGAAAAGAGGTTTGGACATTATCATAGTATATTAGTCAGGAAGCAATAGAAATATAATCTAGAAAGTTTTGTCTGCACTGTCGAATGTAGATTGGCAGATGATGGTGGAGGGAAGAGGAAGGTTGGGAATGTGAGTTTGTTGACCTGAGTATGAGGATGCACAGAACATTATTCATTTTATATAAGTCTAATTGAACCATGACTTTTGGGGCCTGATTCTGAAACAATCACACATCTGTTTCAACCATCTCTTCTGTGTTCCTGGTCTGCCAATAACTCTTTCATTAACAATTATTTGTTCTCTGTGAAATATGCTGCCATCAGCATTATGCCAAAGAAAAGAGTCTCTTTAAATTAGAAAACAGCCAAACACAGAATCTCCTAGCATTTAAGGAATAGAAGAAGGGAACAGATGTGGAATCTTATAAAGGATTTGTGGCAGATAGAGCTACTCAAACTCAGAAGTATAAAAATACAATGCATGAAAACTTGGAAATCTTTTCCCTTTGCTGACTTTATTAATTAGAAACCAAATCTAACATAAGCAGAAATTTATTGGAAATAAACAGTTCACATAATTGAGAATTTTGAAGACCAGACAACATGAAAACTACAAAATAATAGAACTTTGGGCTGTTAGTGTAGTTGGAGCTTGTGGAAAGTGCTTTGAAGTATTTATCTGGATAATTCAACTTAAGTTTCCTTCGGATGTTCTGCTCAATATTCAAGTTGCTGGAAGGGTTGAGCCTTTTTTGTATTATTTCATGTATTTACTCTTTTGCAGATAGGAGTGATTCCTTATATGGATAAATGCCTGAAGGGATAAAACCATAATTTAAAAAAGTTTTCTCTATGTTCTACCCCTTGGCTGTCCAATCAATATACATGTACATACCTGCACATACATACTATTAAATAATTCTTAAAAAATGCTCACAAGGGTGCCTGGGTGACTTGGTTAAGTATCAGCCTATTTATTGGTTTAGGCTCAGGTCATGATCTCAAGCCCCAAATTGGGCTCTGTGCATGGCATGGATTCTGCTAGAAAGAGTCTGGCTCTCTACTCCTCTCCCCTTACCCTTCTCCCCAACTCTTACACATGCATGTGTGCAAGCACGTGCACTCTCTCTCAAATCTTTCAAAAAATAAATTAAAAATGCTCACAGAGACCATGTAATGTTGTATTATTGGGACAGAGCACAAAGTCACAACCAGAAATACTTTTATGGGTTCACTGACCTCTAATGATATGGTCTCCAATTGACCCCTCTCCTCCTCTGATTTCATCACAAGAGTGGGGAAAAGGGATAGAAAAGTAAAATATAAATCATATAATAAATGTTTGTTGTGTGTGTGTCATGCATGTGTGTCCAGCAATCAAGGGAAAACAGGAAGTGGCCTCTTTCTGAAACTGATATTTGTCACTCCCATGTTGCATTCCTTATTATCTTTATTCCTGCCTTCAAGTGCACCTTCAGCTGGATTAGAAACTTTGCTACATTGAGTGAGCCAAATCTTCATTCCTCAGAGTTGCCTAAGGTCAATTAAGTCAGTCACCATCTCAAATTTTGCCTGTTTGCCTCATTTATGTTAGGTGCAGTATCAGCTTCTAATTAAGTGCAAATATTATTGTGTGCTGGCTAAAATGTCCCTGCTTATTAGTCTGAAAATTTTTACACATGAATAAAAAAGTTCTCATTAGTTACGGAAGTTAAAAGCATTTATCGTATGTATGGTGTGAATACTGATTATCAACAGAGGCAGTAGGAGTTGAATATATTTCAACTCCCAGTACAACTTGTTGGTTTCTAGACCAATATATTATGATTTTGTTAGAAAAGCACCATATATCAAACACTTGTTCAAACAATGTTACACAGAATATGACAGGACATAAAAACTTAAGAAAAAGAAAACAGCAGGAACAAATTACTTGCAATCCAAAGATGTATTCCACCACATTGTCCTCCTCCTCTGTCCAAATCTACTTTTAAACAAATTCTTCATGGTCATTTAAGGCATCTGGATTATAAGTGGCCCTCAATGGTATGCAGAACAATCACATTTACCCCAGGAATGTCATTTTAAAATGTATTTTAGTAGAAAGGAACTCTAGTGGTGTCATGCAGAGACTTTAAGCATAAGAGGAAATAGTAATGGAATGTATGTTGTTTTTAAGGATCATTAAAACTAGATTCTGAAAAATTGGGAAATGAGCATAGGTTCTATTGGGAATCACACTACAGCTGATAGGAAATATACTTGAGTCACAACTTAATTGGGTTTCCTTCAATGATGACTATTTTAATTATACTTGCCATAGAAATTAGTTTAATGGTTAAGTCTGTAAGTGGGATTTCTTTTCCAAGAGTATTTCCAAATTCACAGGATTCATGACTTCTGAAAATATAGGTCTATTGAATTCCATCAGTCCCACTAAGGTTTTCACATAAGTGCAGTTAAAGGTTTTCACATAAATGCAGTTTAAAGGTTTTCATATAAATGCAGTTAACCAAAGTGACATGAATTGTTCCTTGTTTCAATTGTCTAACTGTAAATAGCTAAGTGGCAGAAGGTAACTCTAAATTTATATATTGTTTAGTATATGTAATTGCTCAGTATATCATTAATCATTGGTATCATTAATATTCCATCAGATGAGTTTAATTATATAATAAACAAAACATTTTAGGTGGCTTAGCCAGAGCTCTTTTTAAATCTGACTAGAATTCTACACATAAATCTTGGCTTTATAAATTGAGGCAGCTTTCTGACCAAGATGGCTAATTACCACATGTAGATTTGTTGTATTTATGTCAACCTCAATCTATGAGATGAGTTCTAGTTCTTCATGATGAGGGCAAAGAGCATGTATAACAATTTTCCCCCTAAATAAGAAAAGAGTTTTTAGTGTGCCACTTTAATGTGTCTGGAGACATGCTGAGAAGCTGGTGTAACTGGTATCTAATCTCAAATATTAAAAATAAACAGCTATTTGCTTTTTATCTATTTATTGTTCTGAGATGCAAATAATTATATACCAGTAATGGCATCCAAAATTTAGCATGAAGTAATTGAATTAATTGTCATTTGTCGAGTAACATTCCACAATTGTGGAATTATCTGAAATGTAATCTTGGTTTTCAAAGTCTATTTGAGGCAACTATTAGACATTACCAGTAATAATTATCATGTCTAAATCCACAGATGTTTTCAATTTCATCTTCTATTTCATTAAACTTTTACCCAATTTTACATATATATGTTCCCAGCAAAATAAATATGAAGAGTGGATTGTATTTAAGTCATCTTAATCTGCAATTAAGCAATTTACCAAATATACTAGTGCATTCTATTTCCTCTTGAAAATAATTTTTATATAAATGTTAACAGTTTTATTGAGCTATAACTTACATATAAATAACTGTATGTATTTAAAATGTATAATTTGATGAGTTTGGACATATGCAAACACCTGTGATACCATCACCACAATAACAATGAAGTTTTGTTGATTTTCACTACTTTCTTCTGCCAAACCCAACACTGATCAAATAAGGAAATTTGTTTTATATAGGCTTTTGCAACAAGAGAAAAATGTAAGATCCAAATAACAAAGAATCTGAGCAGGGTAGTTTTGCTTTATACTTTCATAGAGAGGATTAGATTATAACCGGATAACTTATATTTTGGACTTCTTTGTGATTTTTTTTTTGTCTCAGTCAATCAGCTAGATAGAAAGCATTTATCTGTGCACCTAGCTAGTTTCACAGGGATAAATAGTTCACCTAATATTTCACATCATGAGCTAAAAAATGGAGTTGATTCTCTGTATCGGGCTTGTCAGTATGTTCAGGTAAAAATGAAATGTATTTGTGTGGCCAGGTCACAAATAAGTCATCCTTGCATCTTATAGAGGTCATGAGGAGGAATGGACAGCTAGTCTTACTGAAACCACATGGGGCAGGTTGCTTTTGGTTGTCATCCATTTCCTAGAACACAGATGGAGAAATTTGCAGTTTTCCAGGACCTTCTATCAGTAAGATACAAATTTTGTCACCACACTAATCTTTATTATTTCCTTCCTTCTACCTGCTTTGTCTTCAGTTTATTCTTATTTTTCAGCTAAAGGGAAAGATTAGCTTATTGATTTAAATTCTTTTTAATATTTATTTTTAAATATAAATATTTATTTACAGTTATACTCTCTGCTATAAGCACTTCTTTAATTGTATCATAAGTTTTGTTATGTCATCTCAAGGTTCAAAATTGCCATTTCTTTTGTTCATGATGATCATCCTTCATCACTAAAAAACTCAGAAGCAGTCATAAACTTGCTGAGTAGGGTTAATCTGGGCCTAAGAAATGATCTCTTCAAAACTCCAAATTCCATGAACCCTGTTGAGGCATGAAGGACAACATCAGTTGACTTACAGCTCTGGAGATCAGGCCTCTTAAAAGTGGGATACCTGAAATAAAAGAAATAATTGGTATTAATTGTGTTAAAGAGCCAAGAGATGAATACTCAGACTCTTCAGTCCAACATATTCCAAGAGATTGGTGGATGAAAGCCTATCTATTATGCTTCATTCCTCATTATATATGACATCTTTTTTAATTTATTTTTTTAAAGGATACCTTGATGAAAATAAGGTATCAGTGCTCTTGGTGATATCGTCCAAAGTATTGACTACCTATACCAAGTATAGAGACATGCATGACCCAAGCATTTCTTTAGACAAACTTTATGGTTCAGTCATTGGCTTGCTTGTTCATGGAGAAATCCAGTATGTCCTTATAATCTGATGCACTGAGGAGTCCTTTGGTGAAAATGTAAATCTGTTAGGCTTTTGCTGATGGTATTTCTTCAGATTCTTGGGGGAAGCCTAGATATGCATCAATCTAAAGTCTTGATGAGGATCTGGGTGTTCAGGTTTTAGTTCTTGGGACTAAAGTGGAAATATAAGTCTGGAGGGTTGGAGCTAATATTGAAGAAAACAAGAAATGTTCATAACAAATGTTTTGAGTTATAGCCTGTTAACATGTCAGACAAATACTTAATGAGTCTATACAAATATTGCCATGAAGATAAAAATATTCAATAAAAGTTTCTGAATTCTAGAGGGCACAGCAAAGATAAATATTTTATTTCTCTTTTTAAAACCATAGTCTGCTAAATTATTTTGAGTTATATAATATAGCTTAAGAGAGAAAGTGGTTCCATATATCCAGAAAATAGGATATTAAGACATCAGCAAGAGGTACCGGGGTAGCTCAGGGGTTGAGCATCAGCCTTTGGCTCAGATCATGATCCCGGGGTCCTGGGATAAAGTCCCGAATTGGGCTCCCTGTGAGAAGCCTGCTTCTCCCTCTGCCTATGTCTCTGCCTTTCTCTCTGTGTGTCTCTCAGGAATAAATAAATACATAAATAAATAAATAAATAAATAAATAAATAAATAAATAAATAAAATTTAAAAAAGACATCAGCAATATTCCAAATAAAACTTAGTCATTCAATTCTATGTATTTAATTCTTATCCTATTTGATCTTGGTTTAGCAATCTCATGACCACATCTGCTTCTCCACTAGAGTTATGGAAATCCTGATTTATTCTATATGGTCTTTAATTTATTTATGAAATATTTTCAAGAATTTATGCCAAGGAGTACTTGACTGGCACAGTCATTTTCTAAGGGTCTCTGAGTCACTTTTTGTTAAAGAATTTCACAGTAGCTGATTTGCAAGTACTTTCAGAGAAGCATGACAGTAAAACAACTATCTGTAGATGAAAAAAATCTGAAATCACTGTGGTTGACTTACAATAAATTTCAAAATTGACAGATCTGATGAGATTTTATTGTAGGAATGACGTAACTGACAAGACAATTTCTTCGTTTTTGTGACATGTAGAACAAACTAAGTCAATCAAAAAAATTTTGATAATATCTAAACATAATGAATGTCTGTTTCCAAAGAACGGTATTTACACCTAATTTATGAAAATAGTTGAACATAATCTCATTAGAGAGAAAAAAATCTGATGTGTAATAACTCAGAGGCCTAATGTATCATAGTATACCAAGAATATATCAAGATTATCAAGTTAAAAAGATTTAGTAAGCCTGAGAAAGTTACCAAATACCTGTATATTAATTTCATAAGTGTTGTGAATCTCCCAAGGAAAATCACCAGGATATACTGGATTCAATAAGTAAAATTGTTATCAAATCAGGATTTTAACAGCAACTGGAATTATGATGAATCACACTAAACTCTTGTGGTTTAATATCAGGCAAATTAGCACCAGGAGACTGATAATCAAATAGGAATATAGCCAGTGCAGTGGCAAATCTACAGAAATCTCATAGGATTTCTGCAATATTTATATTAAGAACATTTTACTCACACTTAACCCAAGAAAGGGTTATCTGCTCTTCTGATTTGACCATACTTTCCCTGTCACTCCTATCAAATATACCTAATTATTTCTACCATCTCTCTCTATATAAGGTGAAAGAATATATTCTTAAAAAAAAAAAAAAAGAAAGAATGAATATATCCTTTGTGATATTCCCAGGAGCCCATTTGCATGATAAATGCTTTTCTGTCCCTTTACTTTCAATTATCATGAGTCTTTATTTATTTATTTTTTTTATGATAGTCACACACACAGAGAGAGAGAGAGGGAGAGGCAAAGACATAGGCAGAGGGAGAAGCAGGCTCCATGCACCGGGAGCCCAACGTGGGATTCGATCCCGGGTCTCCAGGATTGCGCCCTGGGCCAAAGGCAGGCACCAAACCACTGCGCCACCCAGGGATCCCCTTTCATGAGTCTTTAGGTCTGGAAGAGGAGTTTCTTATAGACAGCAAATAGATGGGTCTTTTTTTTTTTTTTTTTAATCCATCTGTTACTGTATTTTGATTGGATTTTATTCCATTTAGATTCAAAATAATTATTGATATATATGTAAATATTGCCATTTTGTTACTCATTTTATTGTTGTTTTGTAATTCTTCTATTTCTCTTTTTTTCTCTATTCTCACAGTTTGCTGGCTTTTTTTAGCCATATACTTGGATTCCTTTCTCTTTACCATTAATTTTATAAATAATCTTCTGCATATAGCAATCTATATTAAGTTTGAAGTGGTGTGTCTGTAGGAGAAGGTGGGGACGGGGTGTATTGTGAGCAGGTTAGGTGGAATGTTTTGGTGCTGTGCAAGTTCCCACAGGTGTCTGTGTCTAGGCTAGGGTTTGGAGGAGAAATAGTGCTCACCAGCAACTTTTTTCCTGGAGAAGTCTCCTAAAGATCCCTGTTCCTCCAGCACACACTTTGAGATTAAATCAATCTCTTTTTTGTATATCCCAGGTGTTTTTCAAACAGCTGCTTCTGTGTTGTATTTCAGCAAGGGTGTTTGTTGTGTTTTCTCTTTAAGGGTGGGGACTCCTTTCCCTATACCATACTCTTGGCTCTCCCAGAGCTCAGTCTGCTGATTTTTAAAGTTCCTGTTTTTGTTGTTGTTGTTGTTGTTGTTGTTTGTTTGTTTGTTTTTTAATTTTAAACTCTTTATCCAAGTCACCATCCAAAGCAGGATTCTTATTCATTAATCCTATGTTTTGCTCACCTTCTTCAACGAACCTGTTATTCTACAATGAGGTACCCCATGTGAGGCACCTTTTGTACCCAACATTGATTGGTTGCCAAGCAGACTGCTGCCACCCTGGGGAAGCTCATGATTCCTCTCACCCTTTCTGCTAAAAGGAGGGGAATTCATGGTACAGGGTCAAGGGCAAGACGGGAGAGTAGAGTACAGATCCAGCCTAACAGAGATTTGAGGTGAATAGTAAGTTCTCTCTGTTCCATCCATCAGCAGCAAAAGTACTTAAGTTGAAATGATAAAACGTGAAGCCTGTTAGGTCCAATGGTCATGTGTCCCTGGCTGCATCTGAGTCAAATTTCCCTATAAGAGAAACACTGCTACTCTGAACAAAATTGTCCTTTATAGTAGCCCCCATCAGAGGTTAGGATAGTTCCTTCAGGGTTCCAAAATTTCAGACTTCTAGAAACTATTTGTTGTTTCTCTTCAAGTACTGTGCCATTGATTCTTGCACAAGAATCTGGATTCTTCCTGGTATTATAAGCCAAAAAATCCAGTCAAGAAATGGAGAGAAGGCATGAACAGACATTTCTCCAAAGAAGCCATACAAACAGGGATGCCTGGGTGGCTCAGTGGTTGAGCATCTGCCTTTGGCTCAGGTTGTGATTCTGGGGTCCTGGGATCAATTTTTGCATCAGGTTCCCCACAGGAGTCCTGTTTCTCCCTCTGCCTATGTCTCTGCCTATCTCTCTTTCTGTCTCATGAATAAATAAATAATATTTTTTAAAAAAAGAAGTTCTATTTTTAAAAAAATAGAACTACCCTGTGCCCAGCAATAATACTACTAGGTATTTATACAAAGGACACAAAAGGATACAAACATAATGATCAAAAGTAGCACATGCACTCCAATGTTTATAGCAGCCATGTCCACAGTAGCCGAAATATGGAAAGAATGCAGATGACCAATGAAGAATAGTTAAAAAAGATGTACTATACATATACAATGGAATATTACTCATCAAAAATGGGATATTACCAAAAAATACCAAAATATGGAATATTTTGGAATATTTTGGAATGTTTTCCAATATTACCAAAAATGGAATATTACCCATCAAAAGGAATGCAATTTTGCTATTTGCAGAGATGTGGATGAACTAGAGAGTATTATGCTAAGTGAAACAAGTGAAAGACAAATACATGATATCATCATAAGTGGAATTTAAGAAACAAAACAGATGGAACATTGAGAAAGGGTAGGAAAGTAAAATTAAAAATGGAGGAAAACCATAAAAGACTATTAAGCATAGGGAACAAACTGAAGTCAGTAGGGGGCTGGGGTAATTGGGTGATGGGTGTTAAGAAGAGCACTTGACGTAATGAGTTTGGGGTTTTACATGCAATTGATGAATCACTAAATTCTACCTCTGAAACTAATACATATATTGTTAACTAAATTGAATAAAAAAAAAACATAAAAAAGTTAATAAATATTGTAAGACCTAGTAAAATTAGATACCTATGGTTTTCAAAGCCAAATGTAACAGGAATTCATCTTTCCTTGAGGGCTTTCCTGTACCTGGGATGCCTGGTGTGAAGGTTTGTTTCTGTCCCCTTTGAGCCCATAGTATCTCTCCCTCCTTTCTGAGTCTCTTTAACTTCCGACTCTGTCACCACCCTTTTTGCCCTCTTCACTGTATCCTTTTTTCTACATTAAGTTTTGGAGAGTTTACTCTGACAATCTTTTGGCTGTTTTCTGAGTTATTTACACAGAAACAGATGTTATCTGGTTGTATCCATGAGATGAAGTGAGCTGAGGATCTTTCCATTCAGTCATCTCCCTGTTGTTGTTGTTGTTGTTGTTGAACAGAAAATCAAACTTTAGTTTTGCATAATTTTGGCATTTAAAACTACAGGTATTACAGGTATTTGGTATTTAAAACTTTCAAATTTTGGCTAGCTTTGAACATGACAAAATTATCTTTTTGTAAGCTTTCTACAACTTTTTATATCCATTCGGGCTTTGTCCTTTATGTTTCTCATTCTGAAAACAACATTTTACTTTAGGACAAAACTACTTTTTTTTTTCTTAATAAAATGCAACCTGCATTCTTACATAAACAGTTGTGTTTTTTGGCCAGTATTGGTCCTGGCAGAGTCTTATTCAAATATATTAACTGTGACGAACCACAGCAACTTCATTTTCATAAAGAAAACTAGCACTTGGATCATTTCAATTGTCGATGACAAATAAGTGTTTTGCACAGACTTGCAAAACTTATGAATGTGTCACAACTTTTTATAACCATATGCTTCCTTAGAGTATAATTGATCAAATGTAGTAAAAATTATCACATTAACATACCCAAACATGTACATGGCTTCTTTGTACTCCATAAAAATAAGCTCAAGTGCATAAATTTAATATTATGCTTATTAATATTTGGCATTCTGTTTTAGAAATTATATATTTAATATTCATTTAGTGAAAGTCTAAGATTTTAAGTTATCTAAAGATCTTTGAAACGAGCTGACATTCTACAAAATATAATTACTATTGGAGTAAAGTTTGTCACAAAAATGATTCAATTTAAACACACTTTAAAAATTTAAACACAAGTTTACATCTTTTATAATCCTTTACATTTAATATAAATAATATAGCATTTCAACCAGCAAACCTACAGAAATTTAGGAAGAATATAGATAGGTAGAATAAAAAACATATGCTTATATCACACTTAATACTGGTAACTCAGAAAACTTAGCTGTTTTTCTCTGATCAAGACTTTAGTCTTGTTTGCCAAAGATTTGTCTAAATTCTGGAATTAAATTCTTAATCCCTTTAGGTTAGTTTCTGTAAGAACTTATATATTTTGGTACATTGACAGTATTGGAAGATTAATTTATTTATGTGGAAATTTTAGGAATGTTCAGTTTATGTAATCGCTTACATATATATATCCCATTTTCCTGATAGATTGAATTTGCTGAGTCTTTCTAGTGAATTCCTTCTATTTCAGTTATACTATTTAACTCCAAAATTTCCATTTGGTTCTTTTTTATAATTTCTATCTCTTTATTGTTTTTCTTTATTTAATGAGACACTGTCATAATGCTTTCCTTTTAAAACTACTTTCCTTTGGTTTGATGTCGTTGCTCTAAAATTCAACATCTGGTCCTGCTCACATATAGTTTCACAATCCTCTCTTGTTTTTTTGTGTATGAAAATGTATGTAGCCACTTAAAATATTGATTCCTGCCCTCCACTCCAGTTCTTGTATGGTTGTTGTTTATCTGTTAAGTGCCTTGGCTGGACCATTTTCATGAAGTCTATTTTCCCTTTAATGTTAAATTTCTGATGTCACTCACAGAAGATGCAGCCTTGTGCTTATTCCCAATCATCCTCAGATGACAGGTTTTAGCAAGTCTGTCTATCTCTTTCCTTGCCTCTGTTGGTACCACACTCAGATTTTAGGCTCCACTCTTTGTCAGCTGATTACTCTATTCTCAAAGACTCCTTGTGTCACAAATTAGTTCACCATCTGATCCAATTTAGCTTGAGCTTCTTTGCAGGGGTAGTTTTTTTTAGGCCAGTGTTTGAGGCTTTTTCCTGACCCCAAAATCATCATATCTCTCTTTCCCTGGGTCTCCTCTGGTAAACTAGACTATAGTTTAGGTGTTACTCTTAATTATTTATCACCAAAATACCACCATTTTGATAGTGCTCCAGAGTTTGAACATTCCAACAATGTTTCAAATAGTCAGTTGCTTGGGGGAGAACTTTAGAGTTCTTTGTTTTAATGCAGTGTCTCTCTTTCTGGGCATAATCTCAGAGCCTTTGCTTTGGAGCCAGGAGTGGGAAAAGTTTTCTATGAGTGGGGCACTAAATTGAAGAAAATAGTTTTCTCAGCTAGCCTTTCTCAACATGGAACCTCTACTTCACAAACTTTTGAGTCCTGGTATTTTTAGTCTGCCATGCTTGGGATCAGGCTTCCACACTTTCAGCATGGGTTAGGTGGGGGAAGGAAGCCTCTAATTTCTCAATAGCAGTTGCCAGGAATTTACTCTGCAATTTGGAGCTGTGGATTTGAGAAATGCTAGCATCCTGCTCCTTTGGGGAGGTACCAATTCCTTGACCAGGAGCAGAGGGGAGAAGGAGCCCTGTTAATGTGGCCACTTACCCAGGTTGAATTCTATGTCATTGTACTTGGGTTGGGATGGGGCTGGGGTGGGGAGGAGAAGGAATTGGAAATGGCTCAACTATCAGAGCCTCTCATATTTTCGTACAGGGATTTGATGAATTTTGTTGAATTAAAGTTTCTTCATATGCTGTATGCCCTTAGGACAATTCTTGAGGTTTTAAGTGTATTTTATTGTTCTTAATACTCACTAGTTTTTGTGGGTTTTTTGAGGACCAATCTGCATAGCTCTTCACATTGCCAATCTGAAAGTAGAAATCTAACAGAGTTTTCTTTATTTTCTCTGATAATAATTTAGGTGGGACTCTTTTTCCTTTTAAGAGTTAATTTAATTGCAAATGGAAGACATTCCTGGCCATGTAATTATGGTTAAACTCACTGGAATCCAAATAAATTAAATTGGACCACTCTTCATGTCAACATGTCTTTCTCATACAGTGTCTTAAGATACTACCCGCTATTCACTTTCTTTAACATTCTGGGGATTTTTATTGTGTCAGTCTACCTAAGCTAGAGTTATGGTCTCCATAATTCCTTTCCTATGGAGTTCCCAGTCACCCTGGATCAAAGGAAACTAAGATTTAGAAGGCAGAAGTAAACCAGCAGCAGCCACATTATTTTTACAGTCAGATGATCATGATAGATGCAGCATACATTGTTTTAAATTCATACATGGATTCTCTTAATCTGTTGGCTGGGTCCTTTGGTGAGCAGTAACAGCAGAGCTGTGGCTCATACAAGTTCCTCCAGAGCTGCATTTAGCTTCTGGTTGCTGGACCATGTACATTCTTCATCTGTGGTGAGAGGTACAAGCTTCCTGTTCAGGACACCAACATCATTGGAGTTGGAGGTTTAAGGGTGATGAAATACTGGTATTGGTTATAGCTTGGTCTTGCAGCTAGTTTGTATTTGCTTTCCCAAATTTACATTCATCCTCTTTCCCTTTCTGCCTCCCTGTCTGTAGACCTTAGGTTCTAATTTCCCAGGTGCAAAGATAATAATTGCCTTACATAGACTATGTAGAACATAGACTGTGTAATAATCTCAAGTTAATAATATAAAGTCATGTCCTTTCATACACATATAGTAAATACTATAATGTACGTGATATAGTATTATATAGTAATGCTATATAATGAAGAAATATGGAAAAACATTTCAACTCAGTACCTTTTATTTCTCTGATCAACTTTTACTGATAAACATGCATAAATTTGAAGTATAAAATCAGAGTGAGTAGTTTCATTATGGGAAAACTTGACGTCTCCTTAAGTTTTATTTATTTACCTTCTCAGAATGTAGCATTCGTAATTAACATAAAATTTTCAGATTACCCCTAGTGTTTTGACCAGATAAATGAACATTTGCAAACTACTCAATGTAAATTCAATATAAATTACAAATCCCTCACTTTTGGGCACATTTTACCTACAGAAGATTATTGTTATATATTTTCATGTGGTTTTATGTTTATTAAAATATACAGAGGTAAACTTCTCTCACTATGTGAATAATGCTTCCTGAAACTAAAAAATCATCTCTGTGGCAGATTCATAATGGTCCATTGTCATTTATATGAACTCATGTCTGGTTTCTTCCTCCTATTTCTTTTTCTAGTATGTAGCAATGATATCAAGTCAAAGAATATTTTGAGCAAACTCTAGCCATTGATGACAAGAGCAGTCTCCTTTTTTTTATATATTGTATTACCATTCAGAAGCCTGAAATTTCTTCTATTTGTTTTCCTTGTCTTATAAGCACAGATTTTGAAGAGAAATCATGACATGTGATTGATGGATCAGGATTATAAAGAAAGTTCCTATTAGACGTATCCATTCCCTGAACATTTCCTCTCAAGTTTTTTTTCTTTTTTCCTGTGTATAAAATATTACTTGTACAACATTCCTTAATTCTTAATGGTATAGTTTTGTAATGATAGACAACTTTCCTTTGTTTGGTGAGAAAAATCTATAGAATTTCCCATGGCTCCATGTTGCAAGCTTACCTTTTATCTTTTCTTTGAGTATATTTTGATTCATTTCTATATGACCAGTAAAATGATTTGGTTCTCAAATATTTGGTTCCTAATTATTAATTTTCACTTAATTTGTCTCTGAATCCATGAAAAAAATACTATTTATAAATAACAAAATCTTAATAGTAAATTTTGCCTGCAGGAGAATGCATAGATGCATTCATTGTTCAATTTTAACTCAGACTATTGTGCAAACATGAAAAGGATTAAGCCACAGCTGAAATGTGAATTGGTAAATATCATAAACCTAAAATCCTAAATATAATGTTGAATATAAAGGCATATTGCCCAAAAATTCACATAGTATGATTCCATTAATATAAAGAAATACTTGTTTCTCTGATTAGGAAGAAAAAGGTATACTAACAAGCAAAAATTCAGGATGAAAGGTACTTAGGGGAAATGGAGAATTTGAAACTAAAGATATATACGCAGGGATCATAAGAGTTTGGTATGGTTCTATTTCTCAATCTAATTTAAGAGTATTTTCATCTTGTAAACTGGACATAAATATTACATATATTCTGTATTTTATTTATTTCATAATAAAATAATATATCATACCATTTAATGGGAAGAAATATGATGGTTTGTTATCAGCTACTGAGCTGATAGGAATTTGGAGAATGTAAACAATTATGCACTTTTAAAATGAAAGTAATTTGGTTCATTGTAGAGCATAATTAGAAATTTTAGTAAAGTTGAAAATGTTCAATTACTTTTCTGAATCTTTTATGTTTGTGAACTATTCATATGGATTATTCCAAACACTGTGTTATATTTTTTAACAAGTTGTCAGAAAAACTGAATTTTGAATACATTAAGGTCACAGTGGGGCTTTTATCAATGATCTGACTCCATCTGTAGCTAGGATGAGCAAGTATTAAGTTGACTTTTGATCAAGATTTCTACATATCCTTTACTCCTTCCTTTTCTTTGACCAACTTCCTATTTCCTCCTTTAGGCTTATACCCTATGTAAGCGAGATCTTTTATGTGGCACTACTAATCCTTCAATGAATGATAACGTTGTTAGCATAAATTATAATATCAGTGGCTTGTCAGGCTTTGTGACATGCATTTGGAAAAACTTTTTTTTTTTAATTGGTATGAGTAGAGAGCTTGTATTTTCATCTTCGAAATTTTGTTTGGAAATTTATTTTATTTTTTTAGTTATTCTTGAAAGACGCAGAGAGAGAGAGAGAAAGGCAGAGACATAGGCAGAGAGAGAAGCTGGCTCCATGCAGGGAGTCTGATGTGGGACTCTATCCCTGGACTCCAGGATCATGCTCTGGGCCGAAGGCAGATGCTCAACTGCTGAGCCACTCAGGCGTCCCTTGTTTGGAATTTTAGAAGCATATCAGTGTTCCATAGATGTTTCTCTTTTCTATTGGCAGATGGCAATTGTTAAAGATTTCATTAAATGGCATATTAAATGCCAAAGTCAAATTGTATTGTGAACAGGCATACTATGAAATTATACTAAAATAGGAATCTCAAAGCCATTTATTAAGCCACGGAGACACAAACATATGCCAAGACAATGAATGGCTAGCTACTCTGGAACTTTTGCTTCTGGAAGTTAACACTATCCTCAGTACCCAAATCATGTGATAAGAAAAGGGAACTAGATATTTTGGATGGTGCAATTCTTATTTTAGCACATTGGTGAAATTTAGGGAACTGAGAACATTTAAATATACAGGCAAAGGATTGGGTTTTGAAAAAATATATAATATACAAAATTATCCAGTTCTTTTTCATTGAATGGAGAAGAACTTTTGGATTACCGATGAACAAATTAGTGCCTAAAAAAACATTTGCAGTGTCATCCTTTAGAGAAAAATGGAAACAGTTATCCAGATAATTAATGAAAACTAAATTGTTTCTTCTTAAAAACAAAGAATTTATAAAGAATCTATCTACATTGATTAAAGTCACTGGATAAATGTTTAACTGTCCATTTTACTTTGCTTATATAGACAGAATGTATGAATAGGTCATATCATCTGGGTGAGGGGAATTGAACTTGACAGAGGAAAGGGAACAGGGTCATTATATTGTAAATTGCCTCTTCAAGTGCAATTATCTATTCATGACATAAATCCAATACAGTCCTACCAGTCTTGGGCTTCATTGTATGTACCTCTTCTTTTCTTCATTGCCTTGTGTTAACAAGTATTTTATTTGTTTATACCAAAAAAACTTTTTTTGGTTCAGTTCTATTAGATATTTTCATTGAAAACTGATGAGGTTTCTCTCCTGGATGCTGAATGGCTGGAGAAATCATTATGTAGTATAAACCTTTATACCATAAAACTTTTTCTTAATGAAAATATAGACTATATTATAGTAAATATGTATACACCTGAAATTTGATATTGATATTTCTAATTACTTTACATTTTATTTTTTAGTAGCCACTTGAAGTATGACCAAGAAGAAAGTTCTACATTTCAGCTCCCTTCAGATTAAAGTCATCCCTGTTCCCTCGTCCAGTGACAAACACTCAACAATGAAGCCGATATAGCCATTATTGTACTTGTAATGAAGCTGTGTTTCAATACAGGGTAAATTATAATTTTTCCAGTTTTATTGATAAGTAATAAGATAATTATTGCAGTAGGGGCCACTTGGGTGGCTCAGTCGGTTAAGCATCCCACTCTTAAATGCAGCTCAGGTCATGATCTCAGGGTCATGAGATCAAACCCTGTGTCTGGCTCTGGGGTTAGTGTGGAGTCTGCTTGAGATTCTTTTTCTCCCTCTCCCTAGCCTCCCTCCCTTCTCTAAAGTAAATAAAATCTTAAAAAAAAATCATTACAATATATACTATATACTTTAAATAACTATATAGTATAGTATATCATATATACTTAATATAAAACATTTCTTTTAGTATTTATTTTTTAATTGTAAGAATTATCCCTATGCAATAAAATCTTGTTTAGTTCACCTGGAACATTACTATTATGTTATTTTTAATTATGTATACAAACATAGGACTTATTGAAAGGGAAACTTTTATGTACCAATTAATACCAATTTGGGGGGAAAAATATTTTGAATGATTTATCCAGTTGCTTAAACTGAACAATTGCACATTGGTATAAGGATGACTTAAAAGGCAAGTTGAAAATGTCAGATTATTTCAGGTTATATGCCATTGAAAATACATAAGCTGTTTCCTATGCCAGCCTTATACAAATAAATTTTACCTCACAGTGCTAAAAATAATCATGAATGAGTTGGAGACACTCACTGTGATATAATTATTGTTATATCCTGTTGAAACTGCTGAGATTTTTGGGAAAAAAATCAGAAATTTCCAAAGAACCTTAGATATCATGATAGCAAGTATCAGTGTTCCACTCAAGATTAATTCTGATGCCTTTACCTTTTTCATGTACTTGATCTTTGGGTGTGTTTTCATTCTCAACCACCAGCATCTGCATCTCTTTATCAGGGACCTGTCCTCGTCTCTCAGATCACATTTTTGCCCCTGTGTACTAAGAGGCTTTTCTGGGAGACAGAATTCCCTGGCTATTCATGTCTCCCAGAATTCATGTCTCCCAGAAAAAGAAAAAAAAAAGCCCAAAGCCTTAAGCAACAATTAATAGATGGGATATGGATATTCTAACTTCCTTGCTCCTGATTAGTACAAATTTATATAGGGTCTGCATTGTCACCAAAATTCAATGCAGAATTGAATTACAGTAACCTTGTAGGGAATTTTGCTTGCTATTGAACATTTGCTTGAACTCCTTAGCTTCTAAGTTTTATTTCCCCACCCTCATAGTACCCCAGCCTTCTCCTGGAACATTTTCTGTGTACTGCCACATAAGTTTGTATTTCAACATTCGTTTCTTGGGAACCCAAACTGAGACAACTGGTTCTGGAAGTGCTGCTTAGTACCAGACTCTCAGGATGGGATTCTGAGTTTGGATCCCTCTCTGGCCAGATTAAACCAGGGGCCATATTGTTCACAGTAAAGTTTTTATCCCTGCTAAGTAGTAGTATTATACTGCATTGCTAAGGTAACATGCATTGCTAAGGTAATGTGAATGTGATTCAGTTTCAAGCAGATCTACTAGCTTGTGAATAATTTCTACCATTGGGTAAATATGAAAAAAAAAATAGTGATTATAAAGATGATGGAGTAGATTGGTTTTCGCTAAGTTTGACTGTTACCCAGAATAAGGAAAACTAAACAATCAAGTCAGCTTATTACTGACTCAGGGCATAATGAGCATATCAAAATACTTGATGAAAGCATTTAAAAAAATCTTTATCATAAGGCTAGCAAACTAGAGAGAAGGCTAACTCTGAAACTTTAGCAAATCACCTGTGCCTAGGTTAGGACCCTGTACACCAAGGGAGATTTTAAGAGATGTTATGAACCTGGGCTCCCCACTTAACTGCTAGAGGCAAAGTAATTGTAATTACCATAACAGACTCTGAAATAAGATGGAAACCAGGGGATATAATCCATAGAAAGTTGTAACCTTGGCCAATTGATCATAGTGTTCCTTGGGAAAATATGAATTGACAGCCAAAAATATCAATTGATAGATTTGATTTTAAAAAGTGGATGATTAGAAGGCTGATAGCAGCTACTCCAATGGAAAATCACAATATTTCACATATTATCATGTCTGAGAAATTTCTCAGACCAGAGACAATCAATTGAAGAGACTAATATTCCTTGAAGGATCATGATATGAAACAAAATACATGAAACAGTATGTTACCTCTGTATGTAATCTCCCTGTTGCTTACCCGAAGGGATGTATGACCATCTGAGTAATTGAATACTGAGGAGAGAGAAATATCCAGATTTGGCAAGAGATTTTTAACATTGTATCCAAAGTTGACATTTATACCAGGACTCCATGTGCATGGAGATCTGTGAAAGCCAGAGAGTAAATGGAGGGATGGCCAAGATGTGTTTTCCACTGGTTACAGTGCAGCCTAGGTAGCCACTTCTTGGTCCCTGAGCTTGTTTAAAAGAGACACACTTAGCACTCGGATAAACTTTAGTTAATTCCTTGAACACTAGAATAAGGCCTCTGGAAATTTCTCTCCTACCCAAGACTAAAAAGTAAAATGAGTGCCATACACTGAGTAAAAAAGTCAGAGATTATTGCCCCTTTCAAAGCTGTAAAGAATAAAGAGTTGGTTGTCCCTGTCATGTCCCCATCTATTTCATAGTTTAGCTCCCTGAGGATGATGGTGGGGGCTGGGGGTGAGGAGAGAAGGCAATTCATGGTAGGTGATGGTACACCACTACAAACTTAAGTGTTTGCCCATTTTCTGTGCTTGATGAGATATCTTTACTAGAAGAAATCAGTATAGCCTCTATTTTGGCACATCATACATTACAAGTATCTGGCATATGCATTCATTTCAAAATGTATTAGGACAAAAATAATAGATAGTACTTCACATGGAAGATCTTTTCTCCATGGCTATACTTACTCTTCTGCCCTTTGCTATAGTATACTTCAGAGGGACTTTAATATCTGGACAATCCATAGATGTGTATTGATGATGTTATGTTAATTGGACCTGAAGAACAGAAAGTGGTAATTACTGCAGATACTCTTGTAAGACATAAAAAGCTTAAAGGATGGAAAATCAACTCTGTGAAGATTTAGTGGCCTTCTAAATTATAGAAACTTTTGGGATTACAGTGGTAAGGAAGTTGACAAGAGGTATCTTCCAAGTTGAAAGAATAGTTCTTGTGCACTGCAGTTTTAATCAATACCACTCTGTGCTTGGTAGGTCAGGTGGGATTTTGGTTTATTTGGGAATATTTCTCTGAATACTTATAGGGTGATTTCAAAGGCTGTTTATTGTGAGAGAGTACAGCCAGTTTCTTTTTAGTTGTGCAACCTAACACATGTAGTGGCTCTACTAGAAAGATTGGTGGTAGAAAACATGCCATTTGGAACTTCAAAAGCTTTAATGATGATTAACTATAGACATGTAGAATTCAAGATGAATGTCATGCTGTCTGTAACAACAACTATGTATCATTTGCAAAGTTGAATAGGCACAGCAGCTATCTACTATGTAAAAATAATGTAGATCTGGGATAGAGATTATGTCCTCTGCATACAGATCCAAAGGCCAAAAAAAAAGCATGTGAATAGGTAGCCATAGCCCCAAGTTAAGTTCGTTTGTTGGACTTAGTTAATGGTATTCTATCAGCTTACACTTAGGTCCTAATGGAGGTTCCTTAGGATCCACTGGTGGAAGAAAATAAGATCCTGGTTTGTGGAGAGCTTACTTCAATATATTTTTTGTGAGCTTAAAATAACTGCTACCAAAAAACAGCAATACCAAATGTGGAAGTGCCTGGAGGACAGGGGTAAGAAGTCTTCCCAGTGGCAGAGCTTTGGAGGCATGACTAGCCACTGTGTGTATGCAAAGATAAAATACTTAAGGTAAAACTATCTGAACTCATAGACAGTAGCTGATAACTTGTTAGTTTGGATCTGAAAGAAGAACTGGAAGAATGGCATAAGGAGGCCTAGACAAAAAGACATGTGGATGTACTAGTAGTAGTGCGACAAAAGTGTGAGCAATGTTGATTTTCAAGTTAATGCATAACCTGGATCATCTACTGAATACCCAGGGGACAGAAATACCACAGAGAGTTCATTCAGCTTCTATCCCCAGTCATTGAGCAATGGGCTCCAAATTGAGCAGGCATAGGGCTATGGATGGGCCCAACAACATATCTCCTCCTTACCAACACTGCTGCCATTACTGAAAGTCCAAATTGTGAGCTGCAGTATCCAACCCAGTATCTCAATATAAGCTTTAAAGAAATCCACCAGAAATTGTAAAGTTGATTACATTAGAGCTATTCAAACTTTTAAGGGATAGCAATTCATTGTGAATATGACCAACTTACATTTGTGTAAGGGTTTGCATTTCCCACCACAGTGCCTTCTGATAGCACCACTATCCAAGGGCTAAGAATATCTGCTTTACTAAGAATATCTGCTTTACATAACATTATCCCTGTCTTGTGCAAGGGATATTCTTTTCTTTTCTTTTCTTTTCTTTTCTTTTCTTTTCTTTTCTTTTCTTTTCTTTTCTTTTTTCTTTTCTTTTTTTTTCTTTTCTTCTGTTCTTTTCTTTTCTTTTTTCTTTTCTTTTCTTTTTTTTCTTTTCTTTTTTTCTTTTCTTTTTTCTTTTCTTTTTTCTTTTCTTTTTTTCTTTTCTTTTTTTCTTTTCTTTTTTTCTTTTTTCTTTTCTTTTTTTTTTCTTTCTTTTCTTTTCAGATTTTATTTATTTATTCATGAGAGACACAGAGAGAGAGAGAGAGAGAGAGAGAGTCAGAGACACAGGCAGAGGGAGAAGCAGGCTCCATGCAGGGAGCCTGATGGGCTCAATCCTGGGTCTCCAGGATCAGGCTCTGGGCTAAAGGTGGTACTAAATGGCTGAGCCACCTGGGCTGCCCAAGGAATATGCTTTTCAATGAGAAGTGTAATAGCACGATCAAAGGACTTGTTGGTTATACCTTGTGATGAATCACTAAAGCCTTTATAGAAACCTTTATAGAACATTGGAAAGATCTTTTAAGGGCAATACTGAACTATCCATGAGATTAGGATACTGTCCTTCAAGGTACAACACATGCCAGGATTTAGTTGCCATAATGTGATTCTATGTCTCTGAAAAAAAGGAATAAAATTGTCTAGAAGTCCAGGGTTGGATGTAAGAGTGTCTCCCCTCATCTTCAAGCCATGAGAGTTAATAGAAAAATGTGTATTTCCTGTCCTTACAACTTAAAATTCAATATATCTGGAGATCCAGGAAAACAGCAGGGGACAAATTAAGACTTCCATTGAAAATAGATGTATTGCAGCCACATGGTCATTTTTAGATACTCATTACAGTGAGCAAGTAGGCAAGAAATGGAATAAATACTTAATCACAGGAGAAGGTAGGATATTGGATACTTAATGTGGATGGATAGAGAGTGGTGTTGTGGGTGAAACTGTTTATGAACAATAAGAGGAGATTCCGTTTGAAGTCTTGCCCTGTGTATGTGAATCTGAAATCCCAGGGAATCCATGGAACACCTTTTCAGGCTCCCAAGTATGATTTAAGTGTGAATAAACAACCAACAGACAAGTGGATGGTAATCTGGGGTAGAGGCAGTCAACAATGCAGGTTACTCAGAAAAGCACCATAGACTATGTAAGTATAGGCCCAGGGTTGGGGTAAACAACAATGGGTGGTAGAGGCAGTTCACTTTTGAAAGGCCAGTGACCTTGCCTAACCAGGATTCAAATATTTTGTGGCAATTACAGCCTTGGCAGCAGTTTCAGCAGCAGGGACTACAGCTCATTACAGTGATTGTCCTTTTGTACTGTTCCTTTCTGGAATCATGATTAGTAACAACTTGAAAGAATCAGTATAGAGAATCCAGTGTGAAGTATGAGTGTATATAAGGCTGCAGCAGAGGCTGGTGTTGCTTTTCTAAGCCTTGCCATCCCCCTTCATCAATCTGATGCACCCTGCTCTCAGCCTGCAATTCTTACCAGCAACCAGCACCTTTGCCTTTGTGGGAGGGGCTCTCTTCTTCTCTCAGATCTCTTTCCCTGCAATCTTAACAGAAGTGCCTGGGAATTTACATTGCCTCAGGGTTATTCCTGCACTATGTCTGATTAGCATAGGACTGCTGATCTGGACTTTACTCAACTATGTGATGTACTGTCTTATGAGCTGAGCGGAACTTAATATCACAAACTTACTTGCACTTCTTCCCTTTCCAGGCCCACTCTCCCACCATATACTGGTGTTTCCTGGAAATTCTGTTTCCTCTCTAATAAACCATTTCCCTAAAATTTCTAATCTTACAGTTTCTTTCTGGGGAATTCAGTCTACGAAAAACACCAAGAATGATCTATTAAAGTCACCTTTTGAATATAATGTCCCCCATATTTATTATGAGATCAACCACAAGTTAGGGTAAAATGAGCTTGAAGACAATAAAAAGGATAAATTAATAGCATCCCACAATACATAAATAGTGTTGTGCGTGCTGTGGCAACACAATCAAGGTCCTGAGGATAAGGGGATGAGGAAAATAAAAGAAAAATAAAGAGATGGGGACAGGAGGGAACACAGTGGATGATGTCCAAGCAGTGCCAGCTTTATTCAAGGTTTCACAACATTTTATAGCATGAGCAAAACAAAGCCAAGAAGGTGTTTATTTTTAGCAGGTTTGTGAAACCCTCCAAAATTCCCCTTTCTCAGCATGCAAACAGACTCACGGGTGCCAGAAGACCTTGGTAAATAGATAAACTTGTTGCTCCAGATGTGCACACTTCAAAGGAATGTTAGATATGGTAAACAGACCAGCAAGGACAGCACAGACCCTTATTTACATTTATGACCAGGTCAGAATAAGTTCTATCTATTGTGTTATGTGGGCGATCACGTACAAGCGAGCCCTGAGAACCATTGCTCAAGCCCTTTCTCAAGTGTCAACCAACTATTCACCCTTTAGGCTCCTGAGCTTTTTGAGTGAATGAGGGACGCAAGTCCGGGCCTGGTTTGGTTCTGTTACTCCAGCTAGTTCGTGGTCACCCACAAAATAGGCTTTCATTAATGATTATTCACATGTTTATCTTTCTCCATGCCTCTCTCCAACAATGCTTGTATAAATTGTGATGATTTCTAAAAATTTCTGACCATATTAGTGAATGGGAAAAATAAAATTTCTCTTGACAGTTTCCTTTGACCTGACTATAACTTTCATAGATAGAAAATACCCACTTTATAAAACTGTAAATGAAGCTAGTTGAATGTAAAATTGAGGTAAGTCCTCTTTGACATATTTTCCACAAATCTTTGAAATATGTTCATGCAAAGACTAAATGTCTAGCTTTCTTCTATTAATAATTTTACTATAAATCTTTAATATGTACACAGAGGTAAGTGGAAAATTTCAAACTATGACCCTCAAGAAATTAAACCTTACTGATATGAGGATAATTGAAACACCTCTAAGGTACCTTTCTTCCTCTTATATTTTACCTTGTCAACTTTATTGAGGAATACTTCACATATAATAAACTACATCTATTCAAAATGTGTGATTTGGTGAGTCTTGAGAGTTGCAGAAACCTGTGAAATCGGTAACAAAGTCAAGATACAGAACATTTCAATCACCCCAAGAGTTTTCTCATGTTGGTTTCAGTCTTATCTCTCTGTGGCCCAAGCTTGTGCAACCGTTGATCTGCTTTCTGTTACTATAATTAACATTTTTATGTAAATGGAATCATAATATGCACAATTATTTTGTGACTGGCTTCTTTGACGTGACTTTGAGATTCATCTGTGTTGTTTGGTGTAACACTAGTCATGCTTACGTATCACCTAGAGTCCATGTGAATGCATCATCCAGCTTTTCTCACAGGAGGATGCCTTTCTCAACCTGAAAATTAGAGGAGCCATGAGAGGTAAAGAGGCATTTATTTGGGAGCAAAGAATTGAAATTTAGGAAACATGAATTCTAGCAGAAACCCAAATAGTGTACTGCTTGTGGGATAAAAGTGTTTTTATGAGGAAAAGGAAGGGGGACAATTACATGAGTTGAAAGAAAGTTTTTTTTTATGAGGGTGAACAGGCTAAGTTGCTCTGAATCATACTGATTGACCACTGACTCTATCTTCAGAATGTCTACAGCCATCAGTCTCATGATTGAGATGTCTCTTCTGCTGACTTCTCAAGCAGTGGCATAAAACAATTGCCATTTTGCCCAGGCCAAAGGTTTTGGACCAATTCAGACAAAGGCAAGTAAGGCAGTTTCTCTGTAGTGGCTGCTCCAGTCATGTCAGTTTTTCACACCTGGCACAACTACAGTAGGATATAAAAATACGCCATAATGTATTTAAGTAGACTATATACCTTATTCAGTTTTCATCATTTCTTTACAGGCATTCATGTTAGTGCATGTGCATAGTTCTGTGCAGTTTCACCCACTGTATGGATTTGTGTAACCAGCAACAAAGTTGAGATGTAGAATTATTCTATCACCATACAGAAATCCTTCATATTCTCACCCCATCCCCAACCCCACCATCCATTTTTCTTGGCAACCACTGTTTAGTTCTCTTTCTCATAATTTTGTTATTTCAGTAATGTTACATAAATGGAATCCTGGAGTATATAATCTTTTAAGATTGACTCTTTTTCACGGAAGCTGATGCTTTGTGATCCACCCCGGTGCTTTAATGTATCAACAGTTCATTCCTTTTTACTATTGACCAGTGCCCTGTCCTATGCATACTATGTGCTTTGTTGACCTCTTAATGAACATTTATATTACTTACAAATTTAGCCATCATGATTAAAGGTATTATGATTATCCATGTATAGGTATTTGAGTCGAATATATTTTTATTATTCTTTGTTAGATATCTTCAGTGGGATCTCTTGCTAACTTTATATGAAACTACTAAACTTTTTCAATATCCATGTATAGGTATTTGAGTCGAATATATTTTCATTTTTCTTTGTTAAATATCTTCCAGTGGGATCTGTTGGTAACTTTATACAAAACTACTAAACTTTTCCAAAGTGAAAGTATGGCTTTACTTTTTAACCATTAGTGGTTTGTTGATCTCATTACTGAGTCATTTTGAGTTGCAATACTTTCTCCCTTTATATGGTTTACTTTTTCTCTTTGTTACTGGTAACATTAAAAGCATTTTTTTTTTCTTTTTCAAAAATCTCAAGTTGTGTATTTTTCTTCACGTTTTGATTTTACTGTGTCTTATATGAGAAATATATGTATCAGAGAGACATTTCTGATGTTTTCTTCTAGGATATTTTAGTTTCAAATTTCTTGATTAGGATAATGAGTAAATTAGAAAAAATATGGTGTAAGCTAAGTGTCAGTAGTTCCTTTTATACCACAGTACTCTGTTTTGAAAGCCTTTCTTCTTCACATGTTGAATTATGTGGTAACTTTGTAAAAAAAATGAACATGTATGTGTGGCTCTGTTGCTAGACTTCCATCAATTTCATTTTTAACTTTTTATGATTTATGTAAATCTTGAAGTTAGGTAGAGTAATTTTAGTTTCTCAAATTTGCTTTGGCGTTATATTTTCATAAAAGCTGTAACATCAGCATGTCAGTTTAAATCAGAATGCTTCTTGGATTTGTATGGAATTTGCCTGAATATATTGGTCATTTTGTAAAATTGAAATCTTACAATATTCCAAACTATGGATATTGTGTCTCTTCAATTATTTAAGTCTTTATTGTATTTCAGCCTTCTATAGTTTGCAATGTGTGCATTAAAAAAATAGGAATATTTCATTTTTTGACACCACTGTGGATAAAATTGTTCTTTTATTTCATTTACCTAATTTATTTATTTTACATAAGAATACAACTAAGCTTTGTATGTGAACCTTGTAACCTGACGTTGTAAACTTTATTATTTCTGTTGTTTTATAGAATCCTGTAAATTTCATGCAAAAGAAGTCATATCAGATACAACTGAGAGTTTTAACTTTTCAATTTTTATAGCCCCTTCCTTCCTTTCTTCTTTTTTTCCTTCCACCTTAACTGAAAGGCTAATAATGGTGATATAATGGTGTGTAGAAATGAACAGACATTCTTGTTTATACATTGTCTTGATAGGAGATCATTGCAGTTGTTTTGTTATAATTTTTTGTGTATGGCCTTTATTAGATGAAGGAAATTCCATTCCATTAGTTTTATGAGAGTCTTTTGTCATGAATGTGTGGAATTTTATCAAATCCTTTCCTGAGCCTTTAAAAATGATAATGTGATTTTTCTCTTTTTCTGTTAATAGACTGTTACATAATGTGATATTTGCCTATTAAATCAACCTTGCATTCCTGAGATAAACCTCACTTATTCATTGTTCATATATTGCTTTATTCTAATAGTTAAATTTTGTTGAAGGTTATCTATTTATAGTCTTGAGGGATATTCCTTTGAAATTTGGTCTTGTTTTGCTTTTCTTGACATGGCTTATTTCTGGTAACAGCGTAATGGTGATTTTACAAAATGATCTAAAATGTATTAATTTTATACAGTTTGAAATATTTTCTAAATATTCTAAGTAAATTACTCCTTGGAGATGGTTGTTGTTGTTTTTTTGACCCATACATTATTTCAAAGTATGAAGAATAATTTTCAAACATTCGAAATTTTGCCAGATTCCTTATAATTAATTAACTACTTCTGTATAACATCAAATCTTTTACATTTTCTAAGTCTTTTGTTGTTGTTTTTAGTTGTTCTTTTTGGTCTGGCATGTTTATCTTGGTTAGTGTACCGTGTACACCTTATAAAACTATTCTGTCTCTGTTGTTTATTGTGTCTTATATCTGTCAATCAAACCAAGACAGTTGAGACTGTTGTTTAAATACTCTATTTTATTTTTCTAATTGTTTTGACTATTCATGCTTTTACCTGATAAGGGAGGAGTGTTAAAATCTCCACTATGTGCACTTATTTATTTCTCCCATTGGTTCTTTAATTTTTGATCTTTTTGAGTGATCATGTTCTCTAATTAGGTATATACCTATTTATGATACTTAAGTCTTGGTGAGTGAAGTGATTTTTTTAAGGTATTATTTATTTTAGAGACAGAGCAGGGTGGGAGTGGGCAGAGGGGGAGAGAGAATTTTGAAGCAGACTCTCTGCCAAGCACAGAGCCTAACGTGGGGCTCAGTCCCAGGACTCCAAGATCATGACCTGAGCTAAAACCAAGAGTCAGGTGTTCAACCAACTGAGCCACCTAGTCACCTCGAAAAGTGATTCTTTTATTATGAAATTGTTCTTTCTTTTTAGTACTCTTTGTCACCAAGTTTATTTCATTTGATGTTACTATAGCCATTTAAGCATTTCTATGCTTATGGTTTACATTTTATGTACATGTTTTCCATTCTATCATTTTTAGTTTATTTCTATCTTAATATTTAAAATGAATTCTTCTATAATACGTAATTGGGTATTATGTTTTTATCTATTTTATATGTTATTTATTTTTATTAACTTACTAAAGGAAATCTGATCATAAAAATATCTTACAACCCTTTTGACAATATCTTTTTTTGTTGAGGTATAGTTTACACACAACTTTTATTAGTTTCAGGTATACAGCATAGTGATCATGTCTGTCTTTTAACTGCAAGATTTAGTTAATTATCATGTAATTTAATTATTGATGTGATTTAATTTATATTAATCATTTAGTATTTGTTTACTATTATTTTTTCATATTATGATATTTTAAATTATGTAACTATTTTAATTTAGCTTATATATTAGCATTTTTAACTATACAGATTTAATAATTTAATAATTACTCTAGGGAGTACAACACTCTACTTACGTGTTCAGTTTATCCAGAAACTAAACATAAAATTTAGAAACCCTGATATTATATGAGTCCTTCACCCTGCCATCCTCTATGCTGTATTTGATATATGTATTATATCGACATCTATTATATACCCCATAATAACATTTCATAATTTTTGTTTTGAACAGTCATATATATTGTAATAAGAAATATATAACATTTTACTCACATATTTACCATTTCCAAAATTTTTTCTCAGTCTTGAAGATTTAGTTTCCTTTTAGTTTCATTTCACTTCAGATTGAAAACTTTTAGCATTTCTTATATTACTAGTATGGTACAAGATGTTACTTTACTTTTCTTTTATCTGAATATACCTGTCATTGATGTTATCTTGAAGCATATTTTTGCCAGATCCAGAAAAAATCAGAGCTCTTTTTTCTTCTTTAAGTGTCTCAAAAATATTGCACCAAAGACTTTTGGCCTTCATTGTTTCTGATCAGAAGTATAAGTGATATTCATCATTTAATCATTTTTCTCTGGCTTCTGTCAAGATTTTTCTTTATCTTTGGTTTCTAGATGTTACCTTTGATTTATCTAGATGATATCTTCTTCAAATTTATCCTATTGAGGTTTGCTGAGCTCTTGGATATATAAAGCAATGTCTTTCTAAACTTTGGGGAAGTCTCTGTTGAATGTTTTATCATTTATATTTTTTGACTCATTTTCTCTCTTATGTTCAAAGTGATATTGTCCCAAAGCCTATGAGGCTATCTTTATATATTTCATCAATCTTATTTTTCTTACTCAAGTTGGATACTTTATCTTTCTTTACTTTCTGTGACTTTTTTCTTTCATCTTCATTCTATTTTATTTCAGACATGTTTTCAATTCTAAAATTTCCTTGTATTTCTTTGCTGACATTTTTAAATTTACATTCACTAAAATCGCATATTACTTTATCACACTGAGCATGATTATAATAGCTACTTTAAATGTTTTTCTTATCTGTATCATTTTAGGATTGGTATCTGTTGATTGTCTTGAAACTTAAGAATGGATTATGGTTCCTGGGGCTTTATATTTTGAGTCTTGCATTATTGTGTCGCTGATATAATAAATGATATATTGTGGAGATTTGGAATTGTCTTAATTGCTCCAAATAGTATTGATTAAAAAAAAATCATTATTGGTGGAAATTAACTTGTTTTAATTCAAATTACAGACTCTCATGCCTGAACTGAAGAGCAGTTTAGAATTCACTTTAGTTATTTCAGTTATTTTTGCATGATATTTAGTCTTCCTCACACATGGTATATTGATACATTTATTAGGTTGTTGTAATTTCTCTAAGTATTTTCAGATTACAAATCCTGCACAACATTTATCAGATTTATCCCTAAGTAATTTATATTTTGATACTATTATAAATGACATATTAAAAATTAGCAATTTCCAATTGTTTGGAAATTGAATTTTTGAATAGTGATCCTGTACTCTGCATACAAGCTGAACTCAATGGTTCTTGTAGTTTATTTATGACATTCATCAGATTATTAACATAGACAGTCATGCTATTTATGAATAAAGAGCTTGACTTATTTCTTTATAATTTTTATAACTTTTATTTATTTTGCTTATTACTCTGAAAACTTCAATGATAAATAAAATGGTGACAATAGGTATCCTTACTCTGCTTTTAATATTAGAGGAAAAAATTAGAGCTTTTCAAAATTAGGTATGATCTTTATACTAGGATTTTTGTAGATGCTCTGTATTGAGGATGTTTCCTTTTAGTTCAAGTTTCCTGAGGTTTTTTTTGTTTTGTTTTGTTTTTTTTAATAATCACTACACCCAATGTGGGGCTTAACGCTTAACTTGCAACCCCAAGATCAAGAGTCACATACTCTACTGACTGAGTCAGCCAGACGCCCCTCGCTGAGAATTTTGTTAGGTATAACTGTTAAACTTTGTCAAATACTTTTAATACATCTACTGAGATGCAGACTCTTCTGTGAATATTAATTTGGTGAATTACATAGATGATTATTTTTACTGTTAACCTAACTTTTCTGGGACAAAATATGTTTGACTATGATAGTTTATCACTTTTATATATTAGCTTTGGTTTACTATTTTTTAAAAAAAAATTCTGCATCTTTCTTCATGAGAGATATTCATATGAAATTTTGCTACTATCTTATTTTGGTATCATGAAATAGTGGCCTTTGTAGAACGAGGTGAGAATTCTTCATTTAATTTCAATTTTATTACAGAGGTGGTAAACAATTCATATTATTTCATCATTAAATATTTCATAGGATTAAATAGTGAAGATATTCACTATTCAATCCCAGGATCCCAAGATCATGACTTGAGCCAAAGGCAGACAATCTACTGAACCACCCAGGGACCCCTAGATTTTCTTATTTACTCTTGTAGTTTCTGTAAATTCTGACCACACTATTTTTTTCTTTTTTTTTCTGACATGTATCATTTAACAATTTATTTGATATTCTTAGCTACATTTTGGTTTCATTGGTTTTCACTGATGAAATGTTCTTTGATTTCTACCCTGATCTTTATTTTCTTTCTTCCTCCTATTTTTGGTTTCAAATGAATTTATCTTTCTATTACTGAATTTTATTTTAATATTGTTGTGATCATAAAACATACTTTGTATGACATAAATCTTTTAATGAAATTGCAATCTGTAGTATAACCCAGGCTACAGTGTAACCATCAGAAGATTTTCTGTGCTTTTAAAACCTATTTATATTCATTTCCTTGGGTAAAGTTTTCTGTAATGCCTATTAGTTTAAATTGGTTTTTAGAGTTGTTCAGATCTATATATTTCTGATTTTCTGTCTAATTGTATCAGTTACTGACATTGAAAATAATGGAAGAAATTTAGTTTCAGAATAACAGGTTAGCTAAATTCTGTCACTTTGTTCTTTGTTTATATAAAAGGTTGTCATATATATACATATTAAATATTTGCATGAAAAGGAGATAGAATAATTGACTTAGAATATTAAGCCAGACATTAGCTGTGCCACTTCTAGCTATTCAGGTTTGAGAAGTTTGTTTACCTTTTATTTATTAATTGGCAGTTTAAAAAGTATTTTTCCAAAGAGTTTAGAAGAATAGAGACAAGTATCTCACATATAGGGTACACTGAATACATTTTAATTAATATAGGACTATTTTTCTTTACAATATAATATAAAGTTATATTATTTAATCATATTCTACACAATAAAATGTCTTTTAAATCTCATATAGAATCTTTATTTTATACTTATAATTCAAGTGATAAAATTTAAGTACAATAAGATTAAATGACTTGCCTAAGGTTAGGTAGTTGCTAAGATAAGAAATGATTAATAGAACTCAAGTTTCCAACTGCAAAGTATATTTTAGTTGACACCTTTCTAGGTATAAATATACTCCTTAGTTAAGAAAGATAAAATTAATATATTTATGTGTTTTCAGAATTAACAAAATATAGGGGCACCTGGGTGTTTTAGTCACTTAGGTGTCTGAGTCTTGGTTTCACTTCAGGTCATGATCTCAGGGCTTGTGAGATGGAGCCCCACACGGGGCTTTGCACTCAGTAGAGTCTGCTTGGGAATCTTTCTCCTTCCCCTCACCCCTTTGCTCATACCCACTTTCTTCTCTCTAAAATAAATACATAGATAATAAATAAATAAATAATAAATAAATAAATAAATAAATAATAAATAAAATTCAGTCTTAAAAAAAAAGTTGACAATATATAGATTTAGAGATGAAGATGGTCTCATACTAGGGTTTGTTAAGTCTCTGTGAACCAATGCAGTCATACCAATTGTTAAATTACTTAAATTCATCCCCAGACAATTTATAAAATATATACTGCTTCAGCTCCCACATTACTCTTATCTCATCAATCTGTTCCCTCCCTGTAGACCCCAGGAGATCCTTGTTAACATTTGCTATCACAAAATACTTCCAGGAGTCTCTTTCAACATGCAGATAACAGTGGGTAGTATCATTCGTCTGTTTCTGCCACTAAATATCACCAAATATTTTTAGTATCACTCAATTTACAAACGGGTGTAGGAACAGGTGGATACCTTTTTTGTGATATCATGCTGGAAATTCCTACAAAATTAGCTGATTCAGATGGAGGTTTTCCTGGCCATTATTGAGCAGTTAACATGTGCCAAGCAGTTTACTAGGTGTTTTAATATACATTCGTGGGGAAAATTATGACTAATAGTTTTCTAGTGCCAGAGGGGAAATTTTTTAAATAGTAGTTCACTTCTCCTGTAAAGATGTCAATTATACTCTGTACCTGCTGATGTAGAAAGTCGACTCAGGAAATAAGTGTGCATATCGTGCTAGTCATTTATAATTGCAATATAAAAACCAGAATTACTGTGTCCATCTATAACTATAAATAGCATTATCTTCTCCAGCCGTCAATGCCCTGTGCCTTTACACAATATATTGATAGTAGAGGAAAAATAATTGCTTTAACTTGTTTTATAGCTATCTAAGGAAAATATTTATATAGGTATTGTAGATATAAGGGGAGCTAAGGAAGTTTTTCTCTCTACTTCTTTTTGAAGGCGCTTACACACATGATCACAAATATAGCTATATTTAATGGGTGGGATGAGGTTGAGGAGGCAGGATATTGTCAGTGTAATAAGGAGTAAAATAAATACTGTTCCAGCTGAGGTTGCTACTGCACATGGACTATCACAGATTTTAAGCAAATCTAGATGTAGGAAATCACTTTAGCTAATTGGAAGTTGTATGGCTAACCTCAGGGAAGATATCTTTTTCTCATATTCAAATATACAATCATGTGTGAATCGAAGAGATATGTGATATTTTTGGATAAAAAATATATAGACAGAAACTAGGATCTGGAGGGTGAACCCATAGAAAAAGAAGGAGTTAAACATTTGAAAGTCAGATGAGAGAAAAATACACAAACTCTCCTCTTTCTCTCCCTCACCCTCTCTCTCCTTTTCTCAGCATCTCCCTCTCTCCCCTTCTTTCCCCTTCCCTCCTCCTCCCTCCTTCCTTCTCTCCCCTCCCTCCCTCACTTCTTTACTCCCCCCTCCTTCCCTCCTTCCCTCCTTCTCTCCCCCTCCTTCTCCTTCCTTCCCTCTATCTTCCCGTTTCTGTCCCACTTCCTCTCTCCGTCCTCCTCTTCCTCTCTCTCTCCCCACTTCCCCTTCCCTACCTCCCCTCCTTCCTCTGTCTTTATCCCTCCCTGTCCCTGCCTATTCCCTCCCTCCCTGGTCTTCCACAGGCCCTCTCCCCTTCCTTCTTTCTCCATTTAAATACATACCTTTATTTCTGTCAATTATGAAGAATCAATATCAGGCATCCCTGCTAAGTTTTTAAGTGAAATTAAAAAAAAAATCTTTAAACCTAGAAATAAGGAAATAACATAATTATAAATTACTTAAATTCTCAGTACTTTCAAAAAAAGAATGGTATGAATTTTGAGGGTATATTAGTTATTCATACCTCAGAGGAGTGCTTGTAGACAGAACTGTATCTTGGGGAACACATGAAGGTATAATGCATGAATGCATACCCTTTGGAAAATTCAAGTTTGTACTTTATCTTTAAGAGCATTTTTAGCTGCTTCTTTTCCCAAATACTGCATTCTATTTAGCCCTGGTTTCTCTACATTTTATTATTAATTAGTAATTCATATTTTACTTTATTTTCTCCAGTATAAATTTGAATATATTTTCCAAATAAATGTAATTATGTTCCTCTTCCTGGATGTCCTTTATTTTTATTTTACTAATGAAAACTCTGTATCAAATATCTTAGCTTTGAGATGTTGTGGGATTTATTTTTTAAATGTGCTAATAGGTTATAATCTTTAAATGTAAAAGTTTTCAGCCACCCAGGAAGCAATGGATATTTTTACATGGAAATTTATATTTTGGACAAATAAATTAAAATCTTGAAGTTGGAGACTTGGTATAAGGAATAGAAGAATGGGGTGATAACAATAGCTGAATATATTTATTTTCTCTCCAAAATGTCCACTGTCATTCTTAAACATAATTTTTGGTAGAGACAAGTTTCATGGTAATAAAAAAGGGGACAGTAATATTTAAAGATACCTGAAGCCTAAAACTCAATGTACATAGAAAACTTTTCTTAATTCAGTTATAGCCTTGCCTGAGATAGCTGGATTCATTTGAGCCATTTCAAGTAGGATTCTGTGCACATCATGATCTTAGAATTGCTCTATTAAAAGTGTATAACAGCTCCACGACTACTGCTGACAGAGGTTGTCTTTCATTACTAGTTTGTGAGGACCTTTTGACAGGATATGAGCTGGGTGGCTGTGACACTTCATTGATCCATTTACAGTCTATCCCTGGTTGATCTGTAACAGCTATGAATTGGTTTCCTTCCCATGCTTTCTAATAATCAGTCTATGGATTTTCTGAGAAAGTTTTGGGTCTGATTAAAATCTGAGTGGTGATTTTGAGAGTATTATAAACTACATTGGAAATCTGTCAACTTAAAGAAATTAAATAAACAGCTCTTCTTAATTTATTTATGTATTTTGTAAACAAAGTTAATAGAAGTTATTTATGTTTTGGAAAAAATTAATACTTGCCTTGAAATACAGGGTATTGCTCTTTATAAGTGACGTGGAATTTTTGAAATGATTCCATGTCTCAATTGTATGTTTGCAAAATGGGAATAGCAACATGAGTATTATTCTTAGGGTGTGTTACTTGAAAGAATTATTAAATTTTTAATAAATATTGGCCAGAAGGGGTGTAATAATATGCATAGGTGGGTTGATAGAGGTAGCTAGAAATATACTGTTGTGTCTCTAAACAAAAGCCACTGTTGTTAAGCCTGAATATAATGCATAGTTATTCATTAATTGCTTCTTGTAGTCCAAAATTTGCAATCGATGAATTCTGTGTTTGCTGCATAAATTTGAAAAAAAAGTTTGAATTTGGATGTTACATACACGAAATTATGAAACAAAAAATAATGAAATGAATTTTAACCATTATGAATTTTTCAATGCTTTATTATTTATAGGTTGAATTGCTTTGCAGAAAAAAAATAATATTGGAGAATTTCAATTGTAATTAAAAGATGCAATTTTTTTTATGTAAGAACTAAAACATTCTTGGAAGGAAGACAGACGTATTGATAGAAATGAGTTTTGTGATGTGTACATTCTTATTTATTGTCATATGGGCAGAAAACCCATTAATATGTGATGTTATCAAATGATAGCATTGAATAGACTTAACTTTCAGAACTGAGATCCTCGTTTATATAGTCCTGTGTTATAATTTTAAATTGATGTATTTGATACTTCATATACCCATCATTTGTCTTGAAAACAAGAAATAAACATAATTTGACTGATTAGCAATAAGAAATTCAAAGAAATAGCACCTGAATCTGAATAGTTACTTCATTCCAGTGTATCCATTCAGCCTGTGACCTTTATCACTCTGCTATTGGCTGAGATTCATTTCTCAGTTTATGTATTCAGTACAAAACTGGTTAATGTCCTACAGGACAATGCAATCTAACAATCTTTACTGATTAGAGATCTCCAAGTTAACACATAACTTTGCAATTACAGAGCTCTATTCAAACAGTAAATAGCAAAGTCAGACATAGGTAAATACTCAAAAGAATTAATTCATCTATGGGTGGGCTTGTTAAATAATGCCCAAGTGTGAACTGAAAAGCTATTCTACAGTCTTGATTTTCAAGTTAGAGAACTATTAATATGTTGAAACATTATTGAACTTCTGTGTGAGGCATCAAATAGTATGTTAGGCAAAGGGCTCTGCTTACCATGCTTACCAAGCATTCACAGAAAAGATATAATGAAATCTCCATTAACATAAAAATTACAATATGTGTTATTTTCCATTTTAAAGTAATGTTCTAGCAGTTATGAGAGAACATATGAGGGAACTACAAACATTGCCTTGAGAAGCAGCTTGAGAAGGATTCCCAGGATAAGAGACCCTCATCAGATTTTTACAGGAGGAACAGAAGGTACCAAAATTGGAAGAAAGCATTGCAAGCTGAAAGAAAAACCTGAATAAAAAGTGGAAGGTCTGGGGTGCCTGGGTGACTCAGTCAGTTAAGAGTCTGCCTTTGGCTTGGGTCATAATTCCAGGGTCCTGGGGTCAAGCCTCGTATTGGGCTCTCTGCTCAGAAGAGCCTGCTTTTTACTCCCCTTCTGCCACTTCCCCTGCTTATGTTTGTTTTTTTTCTCTCTCTCTCTCTCTTTTTCAAATAAACAAATAAGATCTTAAAAAAAGAGAGAGAGAGAGAAGTGTGATGGGATAGGTCTCATTTGGTATAATTCATGCAATTTAGAATGCCTGAAGATCTTTTTTTGTTGTTACTGGTGTGAGACAAAAACATACACTAGCAGTAAATCATAGAGTACTTACAAACTTTTCTAAGAAATTAATTTTTAGCCTGTAGGAAATGGGAAGCGAAGCAATTTAAGCAAGGCATTGGCACTCCTATTTGTTTTTAATGAAGAGGCTTGACAGCATTGTGGATGATCGAGAGAGTAGTGAACAAACTAGAACTCTGAAGACCAGCAGCATGTTAGTATCATAATTTGCACTAGAGATACTATGACCATAGGACAATCTCAGTTGAAGTGGAGAAAATTGGAGACAGGAGACTTCTGTTTGAGAAGGGGAGAGGAAACAATGCATAGAATGATTCCCAAGAAGTTGCCTTGAGCAACTAAGTGAGTGATAGTGTTATAAAACAAGGTAAGAAACATATTAGGTTCAAGTGAAAAAAGTGATGATTTATGTTTTAGACAAAAGGAGTTCAAAATGCCTATGGGTTATCTAAGGGGTAATATCCAGTAGGCATTGGGAATATGGCAGTTGAACTCAGGAAATAGGGAACTAGGTCTGAAATATGCAGATTCTAAGGTTATTAATATATTAGTGATTCTTGTACAAACACGTAAAAATACAGTGCAGGTGAGACCAACTTTTGGAACTTGAATCCTTGAAGCCATGACTGCAATTGAGACAATGATCCCAGGTGTATAAAGAAAGAGGTTGTGGACAAAATCTTAAGAAACTTGGATAAAAAAGGATAAAACACCACTTGGAATCAGATTGTACTCCATGTAGAACAATACACTTCAACCAGAATGAATTTCCAAATAACTCATCTTATTCCTATGGGTTATCCAGGTAATTGACAGATATTCATTCACTAGGTATTTAATATACCACAGACACTGTATACCTCATAACATATAATACTGAGTTATAGAATTAAAAGCACACTGCTACTCAATATGTAAAATCAAGTAGGAGGAGGCAACTCTAGAGCTCCATAGTAGCTTATTTTGTAAATGAGTCACATAAAACTACTGGATGGGAAAAGTCAAGTGGCTTCAGAGGCTTAGTAAAGAGGCAAGTTAGATCAGATTACCTGACTTGATACCTGATTCAAAGACCTTATTCTATTAATTTCACTTAATTCTTGGGGGCACCTGGGTGGCTTAGTAGTTGAGCATCTGCCTTTGGCTCAGGTCGTGATACCAGGGTCCTGGGATAGAGTCTTGCATAGGCTCCCCACAGGGAGCCTGCCTCTCCCTCTGCCTGTGTCTCTGCCTCTCTCTGTGTGTCTCTCATGAAAAAATAAATAAATAAATAAATAAATAAATAAATAAATAAATAATAAATAAAATCTTTAGAAAAAAATCACTTAATTCTTTAAGAAACTCTTAATCTAGGAGTTAAAGCTGCAAAAATTATATACTTTCTCAAACCATTTAATGTTTACTATATGTGAGATATTGCTTTGTGCACTCTATACAATATTAGCTCATCCCAGCTTCACAAAGATGCTATGGAACAGGTCTCATCATTATTATTCATTTACAGAAAGGATAATATAAATTGTCTTGGGAAAAAAAAGATGATACCCATGATGGTGTAGGTATTATTTTTATTTTACCTTTGTTTTCTGCATAGGACATAATCATTGCTCATCTTAGGCAGAGGGCTAAGTTCTCCACTAAAATACAAGTATATCCAAGCCACGATTTTTTTTAATGTTTAAATCCTAAGCACATAGTTACCTGATGCACAGTGGATGCAACCTATGCTAAAGGTTATTAAGGATACATACAAGTATACAGAAGGTAACCAGAAGCCTGGCTCAGTCAGGGCCAGAACATGTAAGTCAGTTTTGAACAGAATATGGTGAATAGATAATGGAAGAAAAATCAACATTTATTTAAGAGTTACCTTGTGCTAAACATTCTCTTAGGGGTATAGAGAAAACTCTTACCTAAGCTTTAGAAGGGAACATTTAACCAACTCTAATTAATGGATAAAGAGACAATATTTCAAATTGCTTATGTAACTTATTCAATGTTAGAGATGTCTTCATGGATCCAAAGCTTATTTTCTTTCCACTGCACTTTGCCATAATGCCAAATAGAACACATTGTTTTGGTATCACGTGCCCATTAAGAGTTAAGGTCTATCGATGACAAAGTAGAAGATATGTAAGTTGACTTTCCTAAATAAGAGTTGTCTTACTAATTACCATTGTCCATGCTATCAGTAGGAAACCTCTGCTTTTTTCTACTTGAGAGGTTAAGACCTATGTCCACAGTTTACTTAAACCTTCACTACTAGATGATGGTTATGATTTTAGATGAATGGGTAAATATCTTAAACAGATCCATAGAAAAGAAAAATAGCTTCTTATCCATAATAAAGATGTATACACACACTTATTATATACATACAAATTTAAAAGTGTGCACGTATATGCACATATACCCACGCATATCTATCAAGATGGATAGAAAGGGAGGTGGGGGCAGAAACTTAACCTTGCCTTCCACTGAAAGGAAATGTGTGCCTATCTTTAATTTAGCAATAGTGCAGAACAGTTCATCATGTGAATACTGGAAACATCTTGCTAAAATCAGTTAGCCCTGAGGTGATTAATTTTCTTTCTTTCTTTCTTTTTCTTTCTTTCTTTCTTTTTCTTTCTTTCTTTCTTTCTTTCTTTCTTTCTTTCTTTCTTTCTTTCTTTCTTCTTTCTTTCTTTCTTTCTTCTTTCTTTCTTTCTTTCTTTCTTTCTTTCTTCTTTTTTCTCTTTCTTTCTCTTTCTTTCTTTCCTTCTTTCTTTCTTCTTTCTCTTTCTTTCTTCTTTCTCTTTCTTTCTTTTTTCTTTCTTTCTTTTTTCTCTTTCTCTTTCTTTCTTTCCTTCTTTCTTTCTTCTTTCTCTTTCTCTTTTTTAAGATTTTTATTTATTTGAGAATGAGATTGAGCAGGAGGGAGGAGAGAGAATCAGAAGCAGATTCCACACAGTGCAGAGCCTGACACAGGGCTCCATCTCATGACCCAATATCATGACCTGAGCTGGAACCAAGAGTAGGACGCTTAACTGACTTAGCCACCCAGATGCCTCCCTGACGTGATTTTCCAAGAAAGTGCTGATTGTGTAAGTTAATACTGCTTGTGCAAAGCTTTCAATTTATGGATTGAACTTATTTTCAAGTTAAAAAGTACCTGCCCCAATGATCTAGATATCAACCCCAGAATAGAAAATAAATACAATTTAATTGTTTGTGAGAATAGCATCAATTTGACCTCCTTATCTGCACTATAGTACTCTAAGAGCTGTGTCATCAGTACAGGATTGAAGAAAAGCAAGCTTCCAACCTAGTCAGGGTCAGCTATAACACAAGGCAAGAGTGCTGTAAGTCACAGTTCCTCAGCAATACTTTTTCTATGGTTTCCATCCTGTCAACACCAAGATATCAATCAGGTTAGGGAAAGGAGTCTCCTTTTTAGCTTCACTTACATGTCTGTAAATGAGAATCATTACATTGAATTTATCCTATGTGTTCATTAATAATCACATCACAACTTAGAACATACTCAGAGAGGCATTATAGAAGGCTTTAACAGATGAATAAAAAGAATTTGAGCTGATTGACTATAAAGAAAAAGCATCTAGCACAAATTGGCTTCATTATTTGACTCATTTGAAGGGTAAGAATAATCCTTAAGAAAATCTCTGGGGCAGAATTCTAAGAAAAGGACTGACTAGGTGGTGACCCAGTAGATATTTCATCTGTAACTTCTTAGATTTTATGACAAATGTATAATTAAAATTATGTATAATTACATAATGTACAGTATAATTCAAATTATGTATAATTACAATTACATGTGTATAATTACAATTATGTATAATTACCTAATTAAAATAACACTCATTTCTGAGATACACATCAATGTAACTATATCAAATACTGTTTTCTTTCATAGGAAAAGGAAAATATATCTTAACATTTTTAAGGTTATTTTCCATGCACAATGTTTATTGAGTCAAGCAATAGGAAGTGAAAGTTTAGGAGTCTGGGGGTGGTGTGGGGTGGGTGGTGATGTGTTCAAAAATTAATAAAACTTCATTTTTGTAATTAAAATGGAATATTTTCCTTAATGTACCCTAATCCAAATATTTTTAATATCTTCATGGTGTATCTATAGAAAATATTAAAGGACAAATGCTTTTCATACATGCATTCTATTAAATTCACAAACAGTATTACTACTTTCTATTTCCCACTTCCTATGTCTGACTTCTCTAGTTCCATATACCTGATTCAACTTATTATCATGTTTTATGATTCAAGTCTATTCTGAAGGTTTGAAAGAAAAAGAAAAAGAAACAAACATTAATAAATGATGCCTTTTGTGATCTTGGGTAAAATGGATCGTCTCATTGCCTATACCTTGCTGCTCAGACCTACACAGCCCTAAACACCCACCTTATTCTTATATGTATGAATCTTTAAAGCTCAGTATGTGACTGTGTAATCCTAGAAAATAAGAATGGTAAAAGCTGATACTCTGATCTTGGAAATATTGTTACCCCTCAAAAATGTATTTCTATGTGCAATAAAAATATGTATAAGTATGATTGTAGTTGAATTGTTTTTAGTACACCCAAGTGGAAAACAGTTTAAAATGTTCATGTGAGTGGAATATATAAATAAATGATTCATAAATGCAGCTATTAAGCATGGATAATTAATTACAATTACAGTATGGTATAATCACAAAACAAATGTTGAGTGGGAGAAGCCAAAAATAGAATATATGTTCCATGACTCCATTTTCATAATGTTCAAAAAGGCAAAACATATTTAGAGTATAATCAGGATAGTTGTTACTTTGGGAGACGAAGGGAAAGATAATTGGGTGACGTCATGGGATAAATTGGCTTTGTGGGGTTTTATAAGACTTTATTTTCAGAGGTATGTTTACTTTGTGATAATTCTCTGAGCAATACAATATGATACAAGTATTTTAGGAGGTGGATTATACTTCAAAGAAAACCTAAAAATGAAACAAATAAGCAAATAAATAAATGCCACATGGTTAAAATCAAGAATCAATATTAAATATCTAATGGTCAACTGGTCAGAAGAAAAGGTCAAATCCTTTGAGAAAAAAATTTGAGAAAAATTTGATTTTTAAAAGTGCATATTTTATGTACTTTATCAGTTTTGATGTGGAATACTCTGTGTTATACTTAAATTATTTATATATTTTATTATCAAGATCAAGTATGAGGAGATTAAAAAGAAAATAATTTTAAAATATTTTGGTAATTTCCTATGAGAAAAAAAATTAAGATGTTAAGTAAAACTTGTATCTTAAGATTTATAAATACTTGTGCTTTCCTATTTTTTCTCTTTTACCATAACATAATCTCATCGAAAGATCCATTTTCTTATTTATTAAAGGCATCCCCCTTTTTTGATACTTTTAACAATGGTGGAATTTAATTGGGATTGGTTCTCAAATTTAATACAAAGGTGGGAATACAAGTGTTCATATACTTTCTGCTTGTGCATGGGTTTCAAAGGCATGCCATGTTTCGTGAAGGAAGTTCTTCCTCCTTCTCACTGCCACTGCACAGAAATGGTAGACGTGGGGTCTGAAACCCAGTTCCGCACTATATCCCTCAGAGGGCTACCTTCTGCTAAGTTGAAGGTAGTCTACTGCTCAGTTTTGCTCATCTGTCCCTTTGATAAGGCAGAGAATTACTTAAAGCTCAGAAGTAGTTTCATCATTTTTGTGGTAAACTATGTCCACCACTCTCTTTCTGCAATATTTTATGTCTTTTCTCAACACATTACCAGTCTTCTCACTCTGAACCGATCACCGGTAGAATGCAGGCTTTCATATTGGAAATACATCATCTTCCCATCTAAGATTCCACCAGAATGGGTAACTATATTTTCTCTTAAAGGAAAGGGTTCTCCGCACTGAAAAGCCAGCATTTCCAGCATTTTAAAACTAATCCTATTGTCTTTTTTCATGGACCCCATTCTTTTGGTGAGGTTCTCTTTAGCTGTATCTTCAGCTTCTGCCTGTCTACTGGATTGTTACTTGTCATGTTCAAACATGCCTAAGAAACAGTTTTAGGGGTGCCTGGGGAGCTCAGTCAGTTAAGTGTCCAGTTCTGTTTCAGCTCAGGTCATGATCTCAGGGTCCTGGGATTGAGTCCCTCATCAGACACCACACTCAGCTTTGGAGTCTGCTTGTCTCTCTAACTCTGCTGTTCTCTCTCTCTCAAACACATAGAATCTTAAAACAAAACAAAACAAACTATATATAAACAAACAAAAATCTTTCTCTTACCCATATTTCTCTTTCATTATGTATTCACATGTTCTTTGTCTTTTAAGCCTACAGTACAGTTTTTTAAAATCTATATTACAATTCATTGCAATGTGGTTTTACCCTAAAAATCTTTACTCAAAGATATTTTGCCAAGTTTATAATGACTTCTATGTTGTCAGAACCAAAAGACATTGTTTTAATCTACATCATATTAGAGATATATCATATTCTAAGTCATGTGAGAAATCCCTATTCTCTCCTGGCTTCCATAGCACCAATACTAGCCATGTAATTTATGGAGCTCACCAAAAAGTGAAAATGTGTAGTGCTTTGTTCATAAATTATTAAAAATTTCAACATGGTGACAATAAAGCATTAATTAAACCAAATATGAGACCCTATGTGACCACAGATCACAACCCTATGAAACGAGCCTTCGGTGGCATTAAATCCTGAGTTTTCTCATTTCATTGGACACATGTAATTCTAATTTCCCAAGCTGTTCTCTAATAGTTTTTAAATTGTTAAGATACTTAATAGCTAAAATCTAGGTGTTCCTTTCATAGTAACCTATTTTTTTGCATAGGTTACTACTTTATATACCAATTGTAGACTAATAATTGCCAACTTTCTAATACTTACCTGGACTTCATTTTCAGCCAACATATTTTGCACTCTATTTGATCTTTTATTTTCTCACTAATAATTCTAAAAAATAAAAAACAATATGACCTAATCTTACTCCAGTCTTTCATATTATTAGTAGGTGAAAGCCCCATTCAATCCATTGCCCAAAGCAGAAATTGGTGCATGAATCTTAATACCTCCTTTTGAGTTTGAATTTTAAAAGGTGTCAAGTAAGAAAAATGACCTATGATCATCTGTGTCTTCTCTCTGGAATCAAAATATTAGAATAATTTCATAAATTTCTTAAAAATATAGTAGATGGTGGGGCATCTGGGTGACTCAAATGGTTAAGTATTTGCCTTTGGGCTCAGGTCATGATCCCAGGGTCCTTGGGACTGAGCCCCACATCAGGCTTACGGCTCAACGGAGAGTCTGTTTCTCCCTCTCCTTCTGCCTGCTGCTCCCCCTGCTTGTGTGCTCTCTCTCTTTCTCTCCCTCTCTATGTATTAAATGGATAAATAAAGTCTTTAATATATATATATATATATATTAAAGACTTTATTTATCCATACTATATATATATATATAGTAGATGGAGATGCCTGGGTGGTCAGTTGAGCATCCAACTCTTGGTTTTGGCTTAGATCATGATCGCGGCGGGGGGGGGGGGGGTGATATTGAGACCCACATTAGGCTTCCGTCTCAGCTCAGAGTCTTCTTAAGTTTCTCTCTGCCTCTCCCTCTGCCCCTCTCCCTTGCTCTCTCTCTCTTTCTAAAATCAATCTTTAAAAAAATACAGTAGATGGCAAGAATACATATGAAGCAAATTTGAAATGAAGACATTCTGAAGTTATTTCTTTTGGGAATATTAACAGTTTGGTTATATGTAAACCCAGCATATAAATCAACATCCAAATGATTGGATATTTACTCCTTTTCCAGAGACCTCCCCAAATACTATGTGTTTCCTGTTTATGTAGTGATAGAGATACCCTTCTTTTTCTTCTCTTGTTTGAAACTTTTGCTTGGAAAATACTTAATATTGCAGATAATTTTTCTTGGAATTATTTTAGCCTTCAAAATATTCTTCACACCTTAATTTAACATCATTTTTTGCCATGATCTTAGTGCTTATGGATGCCAATTATGAAACACTGTGAAGATATCTTACTGTATATATGTGTGTACACATGTATTCTACTCAATACAGTAGGTTCCTGTTTAATTTGGTTATTTCACGACCACATTAACTACATCAGGCAATATTTCCACATCTTTTCTAATTTGGAGATTTAGTCTCCAAAAGTCACACTTTTGCTTGAGGGTATGGGGGAACATTCACAATTTGGAAGTACCTCTGATTTTCTCTTATTAACCTTAACTATGTACTTCCCAATAGCAAGCTTATCAAGTCCATAGATCTGGTGGAAAGAATGATTATGGATTTTCTTTTCTCTTTTACCTCCATCCTGCTGAAATCTGTCTCTAACATAAACTGTGTAGTGTCATCTTAACTAATGTTCTACTTTTATAATGCTCCACATAGCTGCCATCCTTCATAGACATTCTTTATAAGAATAGCATTATTTTAAATATGTAAATTTGGTCATGTTTCTTTTTGACAAAATCTTTGTAGATGGCTTGTGACTGACTTTGGGAAAAAATGCAGACCTCAGCTCAAAATCTCATTTTGACAGAGTTCTGATCGAAATTAGCACTCAATTTATTCACTGTCATAGGATTGCTTTTGTTTCAGGTTACTGTATATTTTAAAATGTATATAGCAATTTTAGTTACCTGCATAACTTTGTTTTCAATCACTGTATCCTGTATGTTGAAATATCTGACCCATAGTAGACCCCCAATAAACTACAGTATGAATAAATTAATGTACAAAGCATATAACAGAACTTATTATTCATAACTTTTCAAATGGAGAAAAGCACAATTTTTCTTGTTATGGACACACTCTAAAGTAACCTTAAATGAACCATACCTTTGTATAATATCCGCCCTTGATTGGGATCTGTGATTTGCTTCTAACCAATAAAATATGACAAGAATGATGATCGAATGCTGCAACCTTTATTAGGTTACATTGCATGACAAAAGCAATAGGATGGAACTCTCAAGATCATGATTCATTATATTAGGATCTTTCTTAGAAGTATGGAGAAAAACACTTTATCTGTGGTTGTAGAAGGAAATCAATAGCTATGTTTTGAACAGTCTATGGAGGTCAAGTGGCAGTAGAAGGAGCTTCCCTAGCTATAGTGGAAGTGGGCTTTCTATCCCCTTCTAACTCTGCATTGCCTTAGGATGCCACAATGGCACCCTTTAAGCTAGTTGCCTTGCAAGACAATGTTGATTCTTCTTCGGACCCACCCCACCACCTCTCTTTGCTTGTAGACCTATAACTAGACTCATGTTCTAGCTGACTTCTAAAAGTGAGGTAGTAAGCATGATTAATGAGGAAGTTCTCGCTCCAAAACCATTGTACAAGTTTTCTAATTTATCCAGAAAGAATTCTGAACATGTGTGGAAATGGTTTTTAAGGATGTGGGATAATGATGGAAAGAACACAAAACAGTTCTCAAACTGTTTAGTTGATTGACTGAAACACCTAGTAAAAGATTGCCTATAAATAGTGAGTTGGAAATGACATATCTGGCTTGGTTTAATGTATAGGAAAAGTTTCATAAACTTAGGGAAATTAAAATTTTAGAGTGGATTCATCATTAAGATATGCTCATCCATACTTGGAATCCCAAAGACTTAGCTTTCACAAAACTATGAGAAGTAAATTTGTGAAGGACACCTCATTATCTTTGAAGAACTCATCAAATCTCTCTTCGCTGTAGTCCAGCTCTTACTGTGGGAAGTAGAGTGACTGAATCAGGAAAATGAAATGCAATGGGAATAATTGCTTCTCAGGGTAGCAGAGGCCAAATAGCAGCATTCATCCATCAAAAACATAGTTACTCTAATGGATGGTAGGCATAATTACTGTAACGGATGAGAGTCAGAGAGTAGAATAACCTACACAGACCTATTAACCAGCTGATCACCGTGTCCCTGGAAGACAAATAGAAGACTACTAAGTTCTTACATGATCTGTATAAGCAGAAAAGTTCTAGGTTAAGTGAACAAAAGTCTAACCCTGGATCATAAAAACAGAATCATGATTCCTCAATCAATTCCCAGACTTGAGCCAGTATACAGACCCAAGACAACTTGAGGAAAGACCCTAATAACTTGAGAGGATTTTATACATTTTCCTAGCCTTCCCCAAAGGGACTTGTGACTTTTCACCAGGATAACTGCATTGGAGAAAGGGAAACAGAAATTTTGATGGTAATTCCAGGAGACTGAAAATGTCTCTATAGTCCAGCCAGAGTAGAGGCTGTAGAGGTCAGGTCTATCTCACAGTGGGCCGACTGAATCCCTGACCCATTTTGGTTTTTCCCCATTTCTGGAATGCATATTTGGAATAGACATCCTCAGTTGTTGGCGGAATCTCCACATAGGTTCCCTGATCAGTACAGTGAGGACTATTATCATAGGAAAGGTCAAGTGGAAGCCACCAGCTCTGTCTCTACCTAGGAAAATAGTACATTAGAGGCAATATCGCAGTACTTGGAGGATTGCCAATATTTGTACCACCATCATGGATTTGAAGAATGTGGGGGTGGTGATTCCCACCACATCCCCATTCAGTTAATCTATTTGGCCTGTGTAGAAGATAGATGGTTCTGGGAGAATTATCGTGGATTATCATAGACTTCACCAGGTGGTGACCCCAACTGTAGCTACTATAGCAATATGGTTTCATTAAGGAAATGAATTTATCTGGTGTCTTGATCATAGATGTAAATAATAAGAGTGGCTGTAGCTTAGCAGGCACAACTTTGCACACCATGCCATGAGTGTGCTTAGGTTTCAGGATGGCATACTAAAATAAATGTTTTCTTTTTGTGACTGAACTAAGGCAAAGAGGAAACATTCTCTTATTTTAGGCAAAGACTTCTTTGAAATTTTGAGGTTTTAAATATCCCTTTGTGCTTATCATACACTTTCAACTTCCAAAAACATATGGGTATATATCTCTAACTTTTGAATTGAGGTAAAAGAGTCTCTGCAGAAGATTTAAACATTTAAGTGCATGTGCATAGCTTTTGTATATATTTCATATAGGTTATAGTTATAAATGCTACACTATCTATAGTGCTCAGTTTTGCTGATTTTGCCCTTAGACCCAGAATATGTCCTGACTTTACTGTTTATGCAGTGTTCTATTTAAAGAAATACTTCACTCTGAGATTTTTTAATCATCTTTTTTTTTTATCACCACTTTCATAAAATGACTGATTAAAATTAGTCATTGCTATAAGTAGCATTAGTGTCTGGAATACTCCAGTGTACTTCAAAATAAAAGTTGAGAATAATTACCAAACTCACATTGCTGGTTTCCTATTGATTATTCATAGGACATGGAAGAAAAATAATAGCCAAAAGTCCTTTAATATTTAAATTCATGTGTGCATACCTAAACCTGTCACTTCCAAGATGTGACAATAATAACATGAGATGCTCCTGCACTTGAATGGGATAAATTCATTTATTTTTTGCTTTAATATATTTAAATTGATTTAACTTAAACACTTATCCATGTTCATGCTTTTACTACTCTTGCACAATCAACAAGCAAATACTAATAGAAAACCACTGCTATGTTGAAGAGGGTATTTATTCATTTGCTTGAATATTACCATAATCCCACTTGCTATATGAATGTTTCATTTTTAAAATTTTATACTGTTTCATTACTTAAGCAATTCAGACTCATATCATACCACATTCATTTCAAATAAATGCCATCCTGCAAATTGCCTACCAACTTTTTCATAATATCCAACTTTCTATCTAACTCCAATATTTTTCACAAAATAACAGTTGGAAAATTAAAATATAGGTGGTTGACCTCAAGTGGTACAAATAGTACTGTATATTGAAACTAAAGTTTCTGGCAGTGAAAATTATTTTGGTTACAATTAATATATAGGAATTAGTTCCATCTCTGGAATAATGTAAAAACAGTGTTTATTACAGCAGACGAATTAATCAAATGCCTTATCCTTCCTACTTCAAAAATGTGACTCTATAAACATTCAGAAAGATGCATTATGTTCATTGGCAAACATAATGAGTGTCCTTGAAATCGTATATCCTTCACTGTAATTCAGTTCACTTGACATACTAACATATCAGATAATTAAATGGAAACATAAGTGCTAAATGTTTAAAGCAACTTTGTGTAATAGATTATGTATAAAATGCCAAGTTCATGAAGTAGAAAATAAACAGGTACTTCAAGGAGAAGAAGGAGAATTATGTGAAACATAAGGTGCTATCTGCCAAGTAATCTGCATTTTGTAGTCAGTTGTCAAGTATGATTAATTGTGAGTTCAGGAATAGCGAGTACACAGTGGCCTTGGTTAGATCCAGAAATTTCCTATGCCCTCCAGTAATAGCTAGGATGAACCTACTTAGCCATTTGATTTTCCTGCATTGCATATAGATTAGAAACCTCATACACAGAGACACAATGAATTTAGTTATATTTCCCATGGAAAGGAAAAAAAAAAACAGGACAAGAGTAGGGGTTTAGAAACAGCCATTAACATCTCCAATGATCTCAGAATTATTTTCCAAGAGAATTCCAAATTGATTTAATAGTTTAAAAGAATATGTACCATGAAGGATTTTTTCAACACAAAGAGTGCAGTAAAGCAAGCTTCAGTGATACAACATGCAAGTACTAAAATAACCAGAAAACTTGCATTGGAGGAAAACCTCAGTCACTTGATAAGAATAATATATATATATATATTTGGTTTCATGGTAGGTCAATGTGTATTCCTGGGTGTGCTCTAAGATTATAGGCACTATTCATGAGCATCTGCTTTAACATTCACCGATGATATTTGAAAATGACTATTCTTTCACTTACTAAAAATATATTTAAATTTAAAATATCTATGAAACATTTTTGGACAGTCTGGGTATATGTGTTTATTTGTAACTGGAAAAGGAGAGAGATGGTGTTTCAAATGTGTAGATGTATAAAGGTTGGAAATGTGTTTTGTTGCTGCATGCAGAAGCAGTGGATTCCTTACTTGCAGACCTATTACTAATAACTCCTCAGTCAGCACATGCAGTGAGTACCGAGCATGCCAGAATGCCAAAGGGAGAGCACCAGGTCTCTCTCCACTCTTCCTTCCCTACCAACTGTTTAGTCCCAGCGGTCCATTTCAGTCAGGATCTTCTGCCCTCTTGGTTTCACTTGGAGTCATTACATGGGGAGGCCTAGTAGGACACTAAATACAGAGGGAAAGTGACACTGGGGGCGTATTTATACCCTTGATCCTACAAGGATCAAGGAACTTACAAGGTCACCTTTACCTGGTTTCATCCCTGACTGTGTTTTACAAGGTGGTTGACAATATGAACTCAGAGCCTGTGGGCTCTGGTGATTTTTCTCGTCCCCCTTCCTTCCTTAACTCTTGAAGGTCTCCTATATGTATCTTATGTAGAATCCTTTATTATTTTCCTATTGCTGCTGTAACAAATTACCACAAACTTACTTGTTTAAATAGTACAAATTTATTATTTTGTAGTTCTAGAAGTCAGAAGCTTGAAAATCTGGGTGTCAGTGAGACTGCTGTCCTGTTGGAAATTCTAGTAGAGATTCTTTACCTTTTCCAGCTTCTAGAGGCTACTTGCATTCCTTGACACATGGCGCTGGATTACCCTGACATTTGCTTCTGTCATCATATCTCCTCTGACTTTCATCTCCCTCTTTCTCTTAGAAATACTTGTGTGATTACATTTGACCCATCTGAACAATCTAAAATAAATTTCCCACCTCCTAATCCTTGACTTAATCACATCAACAAAGTCTCCTTTGGTATGTAAGGTAACGTGTTCACTGGTTCTAGAGGTTAGAACATGGACATTTGGCCTCAAGGGAAGGGTGAGGGAGGGGCAGTATTTTGCCTACCATGAGTTCCTTTGTAAAAAAGTTCTCAAATTTTCTAATTATGTTCTTGGTAGGATCCTCAGTGATACCAGGAGGCCAATTTCTCTGCTGTTACTCCTTTTTCATTATTCTGCATAAGTAGAAGAACTTGAGAGGCACAAACTAATACCAGTGCTTTCTTTAAACTAGTTCCTGCCATTATCAACATGATTTAAGCTCATAGTACCTTATCTTTATTGCTATCTCCTCTCATTATCAGGACTTTTTCCCTCCTGTTATACTGTATGTACTTATAAGTATAATATCCCCAAACTGAAGCTTTTTGCTAAAAATAAATCTAAATTCCAGTGTCATTGGATTTATATTTTAAGCCAATTCATTTTAAGTAACTACTCCTACACTATATATTTGTACTCGAGTCTAATTTGCCAGTATATTATAATCTAAATATTATAGAAAATAACAAATTACAGTGACTTTTGTCATAATACAGGGTATTATTATGTTTATCTCATACATATTGTGTGAGGTGACTTTCTGAAGTAGTCATTGACAAAATAGCACATGTGAAAGAAACCCTTTAGAACTTTGCTGCAATCAAAAGCACACTACTATTTAACAAAGGAAGAATTAGTTTGAACAGCAGTGCTCCGTCTGGGGGGAATTCTAGTATTGCTTGTGAAGGATATTCAGGAAGACAGTTATAAAAACACAACAAGTTGACTGAAATTTGTAAATTAATTTAACAATTGCTGTAACAAAGCTACAGGCATGAGCTAGCTAATAAAATGTGTCAATCACCTAGCCTTTAAATAAAGGTGCAAGAGAACAGTTACTGTAGACTTTAATGGTGCTGAGATATTTAATCCTTTCTTCTGGACATGACACTGTATAATAAATCCAAGACTGTGTTCTGGGAAAGGAGGGCTTATTGAAACCGAACAGCTGTCATATTTCTAGTACTTGTCTTTCTCTTTTATCTTTATGTTCGATGTTTTCTGGATTTGTTTTTAAAGATTTATTTATTTATTTATTCATGAGAGACACAGAGAGAGAGACGGAGACACAGGCAGAGGGAGAAGCAGGCTCCATGCAGGGAGCCTGATGTGGGACTTGATCCCCTGTCTCCAGGATCACGCCCTGGGCTGAAGGCGGTGCTAAACCGCTGAGCCACACGGGCTGCCTGTTTTCTGGATTTTTAAATTAAGTTAATATGATAATAAAACCATTAGAGTTTGCAGAGATGGAAGTATACATGTTTAGGCAGAAAATATGAACAAAGTTTTGAATTTTCTACAAGCAATATTAAATATGGTTTCCTAGTGAGGTCTGGGTGGCTCAGCGGATGGGCACCTGCCTTCCGCCCAGGGTGTGACTCCATGTCCCAGGATCGAGTCCCACATCAGGTTCCCTTCATGGAGCCTGCTTCTCTCTCTTCCCATGTTTCTGCCCCTTGATCTCTCTCTGTGTTTCTCATGAATAAATAAATAAAATCCTTAAAAATAAATAAATAAATAAATAAATAAATAAATAAATAAATAAATAAATTTCCTCTGGATATAGACAAGAAACAGATATCCACTTAGGAATATGGTTACCCATAAATAAAAAGTGGATTAATTTCCCAGAATATTGAGTTATCAATTAAACAAAAAACAAATATAAATATTTGCTTTGTTTCCGTTTCAATAAAACCTATAGAAGTGACAAGTTATGGCCTGATATTTTCTTTCAATCTAAACTAAGCTTTCATATTTTCTACAGTAAATATTATAATTACAATGCAAAAAAAAAAATCTATGGCTGCCACCTGCAAATCATTATGCTTTAAAATAGAATCCTATCAAGATAAAAATAAACTATAGAATAGTTTTAAATATACTGAGTATTCATACAAACATAAACAGATATATACTCACACACAATCATGTATGTATTTATTCAAGAAATGAATATCTTAGTAACAATGTTGGAAAGCTTATTAGTAAAGATAAATGTGTTATAGAGACTATATCAGAAAATATATCCTTCAGAAAGTTTTATTTTTCAACTAAATATAAGAATTTCCAGGTTTGAAAAGTAAATGCCTTTGTAAAGTAAAGGTATTTAATCAAATTACATACCAAGTACCTGGCTTGTCTCTATCATACATAAGAAATCAGTCTGCTTTTCCTGGTCTAGTGCATCCCAGGGCCACATGTTCCATCTTTATACAGGTCTAGTTATTGGGCAATTTTCCCCTGAAGTATGCCACCTCCTCTATGTTCTTTATATTATTATCTGATTATAACTACCATTGAAGGCCCATTCTCCTTATTATAGATAGAAAGCTAAAGACGAGTAGTATATATCCTGTTAAAAAGCTACAAAGCAAAACTGCTATCTGTCCTTGTTGTACTATCACCTATGTGCCACTTTAGTAGCTGTGATTAAAAAGTATAATGTACATTCACCTCTCTGGTCTTCTGAATTAGAGTCTATACATATACATACATATATATCTGTGTGTCTATATATTTCATAAATGCATATACAGCATGCATATACATACAAATATATGTTTTATGTATATATATATTTCCTCCCTAATGCCTATTTCTATTGATTTTTATTTAAGGATGTAGGTGTAGTAAGAGAATATGTAAATGATAATCCGCAGAGGAAGAAGTTTTCATCACCTACTGTCTAAAGGTCTTAAAACTTTCATTAATGCTGCCTGTTTGTGCTATGTATTTCCAATTCATGTTTATAAATGCAGTTGTATAAAACAGACTACCAACTCAAGATATCATTCACTTTTAACAGAAAACATACACTCACATACCCCTCTTATTTTCTTATTTGCCTGGTGAGGCTCACTGAATTCCCACCACACCCAACAAAAGCATGAAATATAAACTCTGAAAGAAAAAAAAAACAACTCTGACTTACAAACTTTACTTTGTTTTTCCTCTATAGAGAATAATACAGTGTTGTAGTTTAACTTTTGCCCTCTATTTTTTTCATAGTTTCAATATTTTATTTGAAGTCTAGTTAATTAACACAGAGTATAATATTAGTTTCAGAAGTAGAATCTAGTGATTCATCACTTACATACAATACCCAGTACTCATCACAAGTGCCCTCCTTAATGTCCATCACCCATTTAACCCACTTCCCCCCATCCACCTCTCCTCCAGCAACCCTCAGATTATTCTCCATAGTTAAGAGTCTGTTTTATGCTTTGCCCGTCTTTTTTGCCTTATGTTCATCTATTTCATTTCTTAAATTCCACGAGTGAAATCATATGGTATTTGTCTTTCTATGATTTATTTTGCTTAATGTAATACACTCTAGCTCCATTCTCATCACGCAAATGGCAAGATTTCATTCCTTTTGATGGCTGAGTAACATCCTATTACGATTTCTTCTTTATCAATCTATCAGTCGATGGACATTTGGTTTATTTCCATAATTTGGATATTGTTGATAATGTTGCTATAAACATTGGGGTGTGTGTATCCCTTTGGATCAGTATTTTTGTATCCTTTGGGTAAATAGCAGTGCAATTATTGGTTTATAGTGTAGTTCTATTTTTAACTTTTTGAGGAACCTCTATACTGTTTTCCAGAGTGGCTGCACCAGTTTTCATTCTCACCAAGTTGATAAGAGGGTTCCCCTTTCTCTGCAACCTTGCCAACATTTATTGTTTTCTATGTTGTCAATTTAAGACATTCTGACAGGTATGAGGTGATATCTCATTGTAGTTTTGATTTGTATTTCCTGGATGATGAGTAATGTTGAACATCTTTTCATGTCTCTGTTAGTCATCTGTATGTCATCTTTGGAAAAATGTCTATGCATGTCTTTTCATTTTTTAACTGGATTATTTGTTTTTTGGGTTTTGAGTTTGGTAAATTCTATATAGATTTTAAATACTAACCTTTTATCAGATATTTCATTTGCCAATATCTTCTCCTATTTGGAAGATTGCCTTTTAGTTTAATTGGTTGTTTCCTTTCCTGTTTAGAAGCTGTTTATCTTGAAGTCCTAGTCATTCATTTTTGCTTTTGTTTCCCTTGCCTCCAGAGAAGTGTCTAGTAAGAAGTTGCTACAGCAGATGTCAAAGAGTTTGTTGTCTGTGTTCTCCTCTAGGGTTTTCATAGTTTCCTGTCTCACATTTAGGTCTTTCATCCATTTTGAATTTATTTTTGTGTATGGTGTAAGAGAATAGTCCAATTTCATTCTTCTCCCTGTTGATGTTCTGCTTTCCCAGCATTATTTGTTGAAGAGATGGTCTTTTTTTTTTTTTATTGAGTATTCTTTCCTGCTTTGTTGAAGCTTAGTTGGCTGTATAGCTGTGGGTCCAGTTCTGGGTTTTCTATATTCTGTCCCATTGATCTATGCATGTATTTTTGTACCAGTACCATACTGTTGTGATTGCTACAGGTTTGTATTATAACTTGAAGTCCAGAATTATGATGCCTCTAACTTTTCTTTTCTTTTTCTTTTTTTTTAAGATTTTATTTTTTTATTCATGGGAGACACCGAGAGAAAGGCAGAGACATATGCAGAGGGAGAAGCAGGCTCCCTGCAGGCAGCACTATGCAGGACTCAATCCCAGGACTCTGGGATCAAGCCCTGAGCTGAAGGCAGGCACTGAACCACTGAACCACCCAGGTGTCCCTGTTTTTCTTTTCCAAGATTGTTTTAGTAGTCAGTATCTTTTGAGGTTATATACAAATTTTTAGATTATTTGTTCTAGCTCTGTGAAAAATGCTGATGGTAATTTGATAGAGATTGCATTAAATATGTAGATTACTTTGAGTAGTATAAACATTTTAACAATATTTGTTCTCAAATCCATGAGCATGGGATGTACTCCATTTATTCATATCATCTTCAATTTCTTTGATAAGTGTTCTATAGTTTTTAGAGTATAGATCTTTTACCTCTTTGTTTAGGTTTATTCCTAGGTATCTTACAGTTTTTGGTGCAGTTGTAAATGGGACTGATTCCTTGTTTTTTTTCTCTGATGCTTTATTATTAGTGTACAAAAATGCCACAGATTTTTGTACATTGATTTTATATCCTATGGCTTTGTTGAATTCATGCATCAGGTTTAGCAATTTTTGATGGAGTCTTTCAGGTGTTCTACATAGAGTATCATGTCATCTGCAAATAGTGGAAGTTTGATTTCTTTAGTACCTATTTGTATTCTTTTTATTTTTTTGTTGTCTGATTGTTGAGGCTAGTACTTACAGTACTATAGTAGATAACAGTGGTGAGAGTGGTCATCCTTGTCTTGTTCTTGACTGTAAAGGAAAAGTTCTCAGTTCCCCATTGAGGGTGGTTTCAGCTGTGGATGTTTGTATATGGCCTTTATGATGTTGAGGTATATACCCCTCTATCCCAATTTTTTGACGGTTTTCATCAATAATGAATGCTATGCTTTGTCAGATGGTTTTTGCATCGATTGAGAGGATCACATGGTTCATATCTGTTATTTTATTAATGTAGTATATCAGATTGAGTTCCAAATATTGAACAACACTTGCAGCCCAGGAATAAATCCCATTTGACTGTGTTGAATGATTCTTTTAATGTACTGTTCAACTCAATTTGCTAATATTTTGTTAAGAATTTTGCCCTCTAATGTCATACTGTTGCATTCAAATTCTGATTCTTAGGATCTATTATTCTTTTTTTTTTTGTTTTGTTTTTTTTTGTTTTTTTTTTTTTTTTTTAGGATCTATTATTCTTAACCTCACTCTTCCTCAGTTTCCTCAGCTATATGAAAAAATAATGATATAGATACCAAATTCAGGGACATTAATAGGCTAGCTACTATGTGCAAATATATGAAAAATTATACTCAGAATAATATCTGACATATAGTAATCTCAGTAAACTTTAGGTTTTTTCCTTCTTTAATTCACCTAATATTGATATTTTACTTTGTGGTTTTCAAATAATTTCCTTAAGATATGATAAAATATTACTCTGTGAGAGATGTATATTTCTTTTTCACAGAGTAGGGGGTATCAGAATCATAGGATATGAAGATAGAGATTGAAGAATGGTGCACAGGAAAGGTATTTACATTTCATATTGATGAAAAAACAGATTGCCAACACTGTATAAAGAAAGCATATATTCTTCTAAAAAGTAATAATACAATAAAGAAAATCTCCCAAAAATCCACATCTAGCAAGTTGAACAGAAACCTGTACATCAAATATGTAGAGTTGCAAGTAATAAAATAGCATATTGGAGGGGAAAATGTGAAGGCGCTGAGAAGCTACTTCACTTGTGTATATACTGGTTATACTGGCTCCTTTTTGGGCAAGTTGCTTGTTTGTGTGTGTGTGTGTGTGTGTGTGTGTGTGTGTATACTTTACATAGTGAAAACTAGGTAGTGAATATACATATATATATATATATATATATATATATAGTGAATAGCTTTTTTTTTAAGATTTTATTTATGAGACACACATACACATGGGGGGGGGGGGTGGCAGAGACACAGGCAGATGGAGAAGCAGGCTCCATGCAGGGAGCCCGACGTGGGACTCCATCCCGGGACTCCAGGATCACACCCCGGGCCGAAGGCAGGCGTTAAACCGCTGAGCTACCCAGGGATCCCCTCTTCTGCTTTTATTGTAAGTGGTTCAGAGAAGAGAATATTGAAAAAAAGATCTTATCTCACGTTTTTTGTTTTAGTACTAAAACATATATTCCAATCCACGTGCAGAAAAACTATATCCATACTACGGTGTGTGTGTAGTTTATATATATTATTTCTATAGTCTCCTCTCCTGCACAGCAATATATATATATGTATGTATAGATTATATATATATATGTATATATATTATTTCTATAGTCTCCTCTCCTGCACAAATATATATATATTTGTAAAATATATGTAAAAATAGCGAGCTATTTCAACTACGGTGAAATAATGAGACTTCCATGACAGTTGACACTTGTAAAGTATCTGGAATAATGGCTAGTATATCATAAATGTTATTTATATTTTTGTTAAATAAAATGAATAGGAAACTGGTAAAAAAAAATGGGGATTAGTTTTCAATTTGTTTTACAGTCTGAGCCAAGGAATTTGTACCTCTAGATGAGAAGTTTTTGAACAATTTTTTTCAATAATTTGTGTAAACCCAAATTATGAATAGTATTAAATAATACAGGTGCCCACACTCTCCTCCACAGATATTGTAATTCAAATGATGGTCATTTGATTCAGGGATCTGCATATTAGCAAACACTGAATAGTTCTGGTCCAGGAGGTAGATCTGATAGCACTATGAGGTAATCTGCTGTGGGATAATGTGAACCAAGTTATGTAGACTTCAGTCACTGTTATTATTTCTATAGTCTCCTCTCCTGCACAGCAACTAGGATTTATTTTTCTAACAGTGAAATGTTAGTGAAAACTGGAACATTCTGTCTGCTAGAGAAAACATCTTCTCTTCGTTCTCTCTCAACATGATGAAGTAGTTTTCAGCTCTGTGGATTTTTGCCAGCTGTTTTTAGCAGAGGGGTTATCTGACCATGAATGAAATGAGAAATACTTAGGAGGGTGGAATCTCTCTTCCACCCAAACCGAGAAACATAAATGTGACCTCTTCCAAGTTATGATTGAAGTGGAAAGTGGCTTTATGGATTCACAACTGATAAAGAGCAAAAGGTAGTACAACTGGACATGCTCCTGCAGACACTGCAGCCCCTAATCATGAGGAGTACAGGCTACCCTAAGCTAGGCTAAGCCACAAACAACGGGCATTTTTCTGAAAAAGAATTGATTCTGAGTAGTGAAAACCTACCTCTATGTCTCTAATACCTCCACCTAAGCACATTTTGTAAAATCTCATAGAAATATATTTGCTTCTTGAACAGGATTTCTGGAATTATTTGAAACAGAGGACAAACTTTTGTCACAAAAATATTTTAATGTCCCCAAAATATATTCACCTTCTCCATATGCTGAACCTGAAATTGCTTTTCATGATTGAATTCTCATAGATTTGTTGTTCCGAGACCCCTACTAAATATAACCATTTGTCTCTTCTCCAGGAAAGGTATCATTTTCCACAATGGCCAGTGTCCTAGGGACTTGCTTTGCAATCTAATGAGTTCATAATCAACACAGTTTATCCAAAGCAAGTTATCAAGTCCCTGTGTATTTGCATATGAACCATGATTCTTCTTAAATTCTTCTCCATTCCAAAGAAAGGAATTGAGAGAAATTTAATCCATTTTTTTCCTCAAGATATATCTCTGCTCTTTCTCCTTTGCTTCAAAGGCTTTGATTGATTTCAACACACATTAAGGACGCCATTGCTGTGCCATATGTCAAAGTAGATAACAGAACTTAGATTTACAAGTTTACTTTCAAGGATCACTTGCTTCCCAGGTTAATTAGATCATCCTTTGCTGCCTTAGCTTCTTGGGTATCTAGCCCCTCCCCATGTCAATTCCCTGTCCTAGGTATTACAGTGTCAAAAACAAAACTGATTCCTGTTTATTTCTGCCAGTCAAAACCCTAGCCTTCCTTTAATACCATGCCAGTTGCCATATATTTATTCTTGAATACTTGGATCATTGATCCAATTGTGTTCTTTTCCACAAAATGTGGCAACTATTGCCATTTATCATCATTTGCTGGAAATATATAATCATCTGTATGTTTTATCTGTGTTTTTCCTTTGTATAATTATTATTACCTCCTTTTCATCCCCAGTTTTGTCCATGTGTGCACATAATAAGTATTCACTTATTAAATAAAATATGTATAAAAACTTAGTTTTATTTATATATATATATGTATCTTGTTATTATTTTATTCATAGTAACTTCAGTTGTGTTCTCTAAAATCAAAAGGTATTTGTATACTTGAACATAAACCATGCATGCATATAGAAATTTAAGATATGTAATTAATCATATGGAAAGGTAAATGAGAACAAATATTCATTATTAAGAAAAAATATCCAGTCATCCTGGACCTTGATTAACAAATATTGTTTCACTTATGTGATAAACAAAAAAGATTGTTCAGTTAACAGTAATATGGGTTTGTAATTTCACATTACATATTTTCTACTCTGATGTGTGAATCAACAGTGATCTGTGAATTATGAAAGAAAAAGATTCCCAATGTAGTTTATCATACTAATAGTGATACTTGTTCATGAATCTTTGTGTTACCACATACATGATGTGCAATCTTGGGGAAGTTATTTAACCCCTTAGTGCCTAAACATTCTTCTTGGTATAAAGAGGATAGCAGAGTATCTAGTTCATAAGAGTATTTTGAGTCTTAAGTACTTTGATTCATGTAAAACACTTAAAACACCACATGATATAGTTACAACCTAGTAAGTGTTAGGTAGGTACTAAAGACTAGCTATATACCAGTCATTGGCCAGGATGCAAACATGAATGTCCCAACAGTCCTAAAAGAGAGGTACTGCTTATTTGATAAATGGGTTTTTTTTCCTCATTTATTCAACAGTATTTCTTTAGTAGCTACCATGTGCCTAGTGGTGTCATAGGTTTAAAGTTGACAGGTTAATTCCCTGCCATTGTGCAACTCATATTCTGCGGGTAGGGAGATAAGTAAATAACTACCAATAAGCTAATGACATAACATTGGGTAAAGAAAGACTGTGAACCCAGTCAAAGGAATAAAAAGTGACCATAGATATCCTATATATTGGGTGTCACTCACCCTGATTAGAAGTAATGAGGAGGAGAAAAAAAATAAAAAATAAAAAATAAAAAAAAATTTAAAAAAAAGAAGTAATGAGGAGGAGATAGTCATGAGGATATTTAGGATTTTTTTTTTTTTTTGGAAGGAGGAAACAATAACAGATGCAGAGACCACACACACACACAAAAAAGGGAAATAAAAACCTTAGTATATGTGAGTGTCAGAAGGAGGCCCACAGGCTGAAGGTTGGTTGTGGGGACCAGGGGTCAGAAGTAAAAGGTGAGATGAGAGAAGCAGGCAATGGCCCTGTCTGTATTGCCATCTAGCTCCAGGAAGAAGTTTGGATTTTATTTCAAGGCAATAGAATAACGCTCGAGGGTTTTTACGAAAGAAAATAACATAATCTGATTTGTGTAGTAAAATTTCACGCTGACTACTGTGTGGAGAATGGATTATGGGAGTGGAAATGAGAAGGCACAGACAAGCATTAAGAAGCAGTTCCAGTTATCCACATGTAAGGGAGTGGTAGCTTGGTTCGGAAGTCAGAGAATATATTTAGGAACATGATTTACGTGGAAACATCACTCCAGAACAAAATCTCACCTTTCGTAATTTAATAAGTGCATAATGCTAATTAATTAATTAAAATGTGGTCCCCTGCACAAATGAGGGGTTGGAAGGATAAACAGAGTTTAAGATAGAATTTGACAGCTGGTATCAATAGATCAGACTATGGCTGTATGACACCATATGAAATACCTAAGATTTGAATGGCATAATGTACAATAATATATATTTTTCTCATTCACCACAGCCTCTTCAGAATGATTTTTCTTCACTGTTTAAACATATGAATGGCATCTGCGACCAGTTTGAAAGTTTCAACATTCCTGGGAGGAATGGGGAAGCAGAAATTTTAGAAAACAAACAATGTTTTGAGTACTGTCACAAAGGTAGAAAAGGTTGTAAGGGAAAAAAAATAGGCATTTCCTATAGGAACACTGGTTTGGTTACTGCTGTTTAAATTATAAGTCTCTAAGTGATGTGCGTTAAAATCCTGTTGGTTATATTAATTTGAACATGACATGAGTGACAACTGATATTATTGTAAGTGAAAAAATATTCACTTACCTATACGCTACCTAGGAAAAATTGGAATTCATAGCTCTGTTTACACATTCATTTATTGAGCACTTATTAAATACCAGCTCTAGACTGTGCTCTCAAGAGATTTTCAGTGATTTGAGAAGACCCAGACATATAACCTGATCTTTTGAATAGAAGATGGAGAGTAGAACAAAAAAGAGGAAGACACAGATGACACAGCACAGCAGTAAGGCAGTTCACTCCATCCTCCACCCTTAGGGTTGACTTGGTAGAAGAGATAGAGCCTGAGGTGATTCTTGAAGAAATTAGAGTATAGTAGGTGAAGAAAAGTGGTCAAGGGCATTCCTGGAAAGGGGATAGCATGAGTAAAAGAGAGATGACCTGGAAAGTATGGTAAGTGAAACAAAATGACAAATACTTGCATATTGTAAGAACATAGTGGGGAGCTGTGAGATTTGATGCTATAGTTGTATCTAAGGAAAATTTCATTGTGTTTGTTGACTTTATTGACTTTATCTGTGGTAGGAATTGGCTGAAGAGTTTTAAACCAATGAGATCTCAAGGAAAATTTAAAATCTACCCATAAAAAAATGCAATGAATATATCAAATTATCCTTCAGTACTTTTACATTAATATAAATTATAATTACCTCTACACAAAACTTGAAATATGTGTATTTTTTAGTAATGACTGAAATATATATGTGTATGTATAAATAAACTTATATACATATATGTTGATATATAAACATGTAGATAACATATATACATACACACATATGATTAACATTTATTGAAATTATAAATAGATGCTAAACTCTGCCCTAAATACTTTATCTTATCTAATTTGTGTTTCCATATAACATTGTAGTCGATAGTCTTTTTATACTGTTTTTAGCTGCCAGTACTGTTTCTTAGGTATGTATAAACCATAGCTAAGAGTAATTTTAAGTGTAAAATTCTAGAGATTGGACTCTGTTCCAAGTCCATTCTTTCTAAATCTAGTATTTGAAGCTCTTTGCCTTATTAATTTACCAGACATTCAATAGATACTAGTTATCATAGTAGTTTACTATGGTTGCTGTAACAAAGTACCACAAATTGAGTGGCTTTGTCAGTGAAAAATAGAATTGGACAGAGTTAAACAGCCAAATGAGACTTTATTCAAGACTAATGCAATAAGGGTGGGAGAGTGAGCTCAACTTTGTTCAAACAGAAGGCAGGAGAGTTTTTCAGTACTGGGGTGAGCTAGTGGAAAAGTACAAGACAGTGGAGGGTGGATTGGTCAATGTCTTTAGATCATCCAGGTTTCCCAGACACTGCTTAAAGAAGTCTGGCTCCCACTCCACCACAGAGTCTGAGGATATTGGAACCCGATTTTTTTGATGTCTGCATTTCAAAGGAATGTCTCCCAGGTCTTTGAGAAAGATTTTCCTGGTTTATAAAACTGGCAAGAGGAGGGGAGAAGATTTACATGTCCAAGGGATAGAGGAAAAAAAAATAATTGCAATTTTTCTAATGTAAATGAATTAAGAAAAGGAAGTTTAGGGACAAAACCTCAGGAAGAGACCTGCCTAAAATTTAGTCAAGCAGAGGGGAATGTTAAGGCCTTTCTAGTCAGCTTAAACAGAAATTGTCTTACAGTTGTGGTGGCTAGAATTCTGAGATCAAGGTGTCAGTAAGGTTGGTTCCTTCTGAAGGCTGTAAAGGAGCATCTGTGTCAGCCTCTCTTAGATTCTTGTGGTTTGCTGGCAATCTTTGGCATTCTCTTGGCTTCTGCTGCATCACCTTGATCTCTGCCTTCATCTTTGTATAGTGTTCTTCCTGTGTGCCTGACAGTGTTCAAATATCCCCTTTTAATAAGGACACGGGTCTTATTGGATTAAGAGCCTATCCTTCTCCAGTATGACCTCATCCTAACTAATGACATCTTCAACAATCCTATTTTCAAATAATGTCACATTCTGAGATCCTGGGGGTTAGGACTTTCAGTATATGAAACCCAACCCAACCCATAATGTGTAGTATTTATGAGTTAAAGGGCACATTCAATAACTCAAATGGCTCCTGCACATTGGGAATTCACACTTAAATGGATTCCAACTGCACCATAAGACTCTGAGTCATTTGGTTTCATTTATAATGAAATGTAGCATATATTATAATTAATGTTTTTAACATATATATTTACTCTCTGATTAATAACCCTTTAGTTTATTTTAGAGAGACTGACTACATATATTTAATATTACCTGTGATAGTAAAATTTTCTAGTAATATCTAAGAATGAAGAGCTCTTAATTTCCCCTGACATATATTTAATATCTGTGTTAATAATATATATATGTCATATTTATTATACAGATATTAAATATGTGTTATTAGGTGCTCCAAAATTGGAATGTAAAACTCCATGACTGGATTTTGTGGAATTTTTACAGGATTTTGACTTATGCAGTAAAATTTCAATGAATGCATATGATGTACATTTCTAATTAAAAATGTAAAGTAAAAAAATGTAAAGTCAAGAAATAAAAACATTATGTCTACCTTTCTTAGACATATAGGTTCCCTAGTTTAATCAAAATGGTATTGATTAGAAACATACCTGTTATTTCCGTGTAAATAATTGTATATCTGTGAAATATATTTGTGTTGTCCTTATTATTTGAGTTCACACTGATTTTTATAAAAGGTATGAGTTGTTCTATCATATTTAACCACAATGAAAAGTTGATGCCTAAACCTATTTCATTTTTTTCTCTGTCTCTAAGGGATACTCAGGTTCAAAAGGAGATGTCAGAAGAACAAGATGATGGAGCAGTGGCAGGCATGACCAGAGGCTGTGATTATGTCAACAACAAAAGCAAACTTGAAGAAGAAGAACAAAGCTTAGCAGTTAAAGATGTCTCAGTACACGGTAGGTGAAAATGGTGTTATAGAGGGTCAAACTTAGTGGGAAGAAAGCAAGTATATATATATATATATAACGACAAAGAAGATCGTTTTCTCAAGTTTCTTAGAAACAAGAAAGAAAAGTGAAATATCCTTTGGAAGGATTTCATGATATAATGGTAATTGCAAACTCTAAAATAGAAACCAACAGTGATGTGGTAACGATTTCTTTGCTTAGGATCATGTGGTTATACCTAAATAATGTTTCCTGTAAATAATTTAATTTAAAATGACTGAAATGAGATTTATAATTTTGGCTGAAAAACAGTTGGTATTGAAAGGAAAGGGTGTTTAATCTTGGATCACTGCAAGCGGTGAGTAGAAAATGAATGGAAGACTCTTCTAGAAGGAGGAAATGCTGAGGCCAAAAAGAAGGCCAGGGGATTTTTTTCACTCTTGTATTTAAGTTTCAAGTGTTTCAAGGTTTGTAACTAAAGTCCTTTGCTGAGAAGAAATTAAAATGTAGAGGAAATAAAATTCAAAAAGGTGATTACCAGTAATGCCTAACACTAACTTTCCTTAGACTGTGTCTTCTTTTTTAGCAATGTGGTTTTATGGTTTTCTTAAATTGTGGTGTTTTGGTAATCCTTATACTATACTACTTCTTATATTTAAAGAACTACATGGATTATTTTATACCACATTAGATTCTTTGCTTTTGGTGTCAAGTATCTCATATTTTTGAATTTTGTAAAATTAATTTAGTGTCTTGATATTTCTGAATTTTGTAAAATTAATTTAGAAAAAAATGTTATATCATTTATAATGGGTTTTGTGGATTAATGTTTTGCATCACTATGGGATTTTCTGCTCTGGATATATATGTGGAAATTGCTTAGCCAAGCAAGTATTTGTGGTTAAAATTCAAGTAAGTGTTAATTAGTGAATGATGTGATATGTCTGAGACTTTGAATAATTGTGACTGGAGCAGCATATGGAACTACTTAGGATTTACTGTGACTCATAAGGTACGTCCTCCTTAGTAAATTGAAGATCTACAGAAGCTGTTTCCTATTTATTTGTGATAATGTGAACTCTGAATAAAGGACGAATTAGATGGCAATTGTTAGGTGTTGACATGCATCATTTTCTCATCTAGGCTACTAAGATGCTATATGTTAAATGTGTGACATTTGTGGAAATCCATATGTATTCTCAGTAGCACATTTTAAATAATGTTTGGTAGTTTGGATTCAAAATCCAGATTATATAAGTATCAGGAAACAGTTGAAAAAGTATGGAATGGAACAGTGTATCATAAATATATATGTGATAAATTCATGTTGCAGGGGTCAATATCTTACTGATTTCTAGGTAATAATGATTTCTTTTTTAAAATTTTTATTTATTTATTTATTTATTAATAATGATTTCTTCTCATCCCTGAAGCACATTTTGGACCACATTTGAGAAAGAAAAGGGAAAGGAATTTCAAGTCTTACATTATGGGAGATAACAGGAAGTGTATATTTTAGAGACTGATTAAACTCTATTTCCAAAGGTAGAATAAATCTATATACATGAGCCATATTTTACAGAGTAAGACATTAGGATTCTTCATAAGAATAAAGTATTCAAGGGACTATAAAATTTTGATGACAAAGATTTCTGTTTTAATATATGTCATATGAAGCCCCCTTTTCATCTCTCCAATGCTCTTATTTTTATGTCACTTCCCTTTAGTTGTATTCTTTGCAGAATGAATATACAACTTTATGTCTGCTCACTTTTTGAGCATTATGCATAATTCCAAATATTATTTAAAATGAGCATTTAAAAATTTCAGAGATCTTGGTAATTTTATTTGTATGTTGAAAAATATTAATACTGAAGGTCATCAAACGTCCTGATTTCAAGCTATATTATAAAATTATGGCAGTTGAAATAGTATGTTACTAACATAAAAATAGATGTAGAAGAATGGAAGAGAGGAGGAGCCCAGAAATAAACCTATGCATATGTAGTCAACTCGTATTTGACTTGGAGCTGATAATATTCAATGGAGAAAAGACAATCTCTTCAATAAATTTTGATGAGAATAGCGTATATTGATAGGCAGAAGAATTAAACTAGACTCTTATCTTACACCACTCATAAAAATATAGCTAGAAAAAAAGGGGCACCTGAGTGGCTCAGTCATTTAAGCATCCATCTCTCTATTTCAGCTTAGGTTATGATTTCAGGGTTATGTTGGGCTGTACACTGGTATAGAGCCTGTTCAGTATTCTAGCTCTCTCTCCCTCTCTAAAAAAAAAAAAAAAAAAAAAAAAAAGACAAAAAAAACAAAGACCAAACAAACAGAACTAGAAATAAATTAAAGACTTAAATGTAACACCAGAAACCATAAAACTCCTAGAAGAAAATATAGAAAAAACTGCCTGACATAGGTCTTGGCAATGATTTTTCAGATGAAACACCTAAAACACAAGCAGTAAAATAAACAATATTGTGAGGTAGCAGCAACAAACTAAAGATTTCTGCACAGCCAAAGAAATGATCACCAAAAGGAAAAGACAAGCTGCGGAATTGTAAAGAATTCTTGTAAGCCACGTATCTAATAACGGGTTAATACCCAAAATATAAAAAGAACTCATACATCTCAATAGCAGTACACATACACACACACACACACACACACACACACACACACAACCAAATAATGCAACTTAAAAATGGACAAAGGACCTGGATACACATTTTTCCAAAGAAGATATAAAGATGGTCCACAAATATATGGGAAGATATTTAATATTATTAACCATCAGGGAGATGCAAATCAAAACCACAGTGAGGTGTCACCTCATGCTTATTAGAATGGCTAGTGTCACAAAGACAAGAAATAACAAATGCTGGTGAGGATATAGAGAGAAGGAAACCCTTGTGTACTGTTGGTGGGATTATACATTGGAGTAGCCACCATGGAAACCAGAATGGAAGCTCATCAGAAATTAGGAATAGAACAACCATATGAGTCAAAAACTCACTTACAGAAAATTTACCTGAAGAAAAGAAAATAACTAGGTTGAAGAATAAATATTTGTGTCCCTATGTTCTTAGCAGCATTATTTAGAAAAGCTAAGACAGGGGGTGCCTGGGTGGCTCATCGGTTGAGCACCTGCCTTCCACCCAGAGCGTAATCCTGGAGTCCTGGGATTGAATTCCACATCGGGCTCCCAGCAGGGAGCCTGCTTCTCCCTATGCCTATGTCTCTGCCTCTCACTCTGTGTCTCTCGTGAATAAATATATAAAATCTTAAAAAAAAAAGAAAGAAAAGAAAAGAAAGAAAGAAAAGAAAAGAAAGAAAAGAAAAGAAAAGAGGAAAGAAAAGAAAAGAAAAAAAGAAAAGAAAGAAAAGAAAAGAAAGAAAAGAAAAGAAAAGAAAAGAAAAGAAAAGAAAAAAGAAAAGGAAAAGAAAAACCAAGACAGGGAAATGATCTAAGTGCCCACTGGCAGGTGAATAGATTAAGATATGGTATAGTATGTATGTGCAATGAGCTGTTATCTCGGTATAAACAAAGAAATCCTGTCATTTGAGACAATATGGGTAGATCTTGAAGGTATGATGCTAAGTCAGACAGGGAAAGAGAAATAGTGTATGATCTTACTTATATGTGGAATCTCAAAAAGCAAGCAAACAAAAACAACCCTCAGAAAAAGATATCAGATTCCTGAGGCAGGGGTGGGAATAGAGAGAATTGGAGGAAGGTAATCAAAGGTACAAACTTCCAGTTATAATTATTAGGGTATAATATCTAACAAAATGTTTATAGTTAACCATGCTGTATCATACATATTTATATATGCTAAATATGTATGTATAATATATTTGCTATATATATACACATACACACATATATATGTCATTTATGTATGACAGTTTAGAGAGTAAATTCTAGGACTTCACATAACAAGGTAATTTGTTTTGTAAACATATTTTTTAAAGATTTTTTTATTTTTTAAAGATTTTATTTATTTATTCATGAGAAACAGAGACAGAGAGAGAGAGAGAGAGAGAGGCAGAGACACAGGCAGAGGTAGAAGCAGGCTCCATGCAGGGAGCCCAATGTGGGACTCAATCCTGGATCTCCAGGATCACACCCTGGGCTGAAGGCAGACGCTAAACCACTGAGCCACCCAGGGATCCCCTATAATTTGTTTTGTATCTGTGTGAGGTGATGGATGTTAATGCAACTTATTGTGTTAATCATTTCACAATATATGCAATTCAAATCATTATGTTGTACATCTTAAATTTATACACTGCTGTATATGATTATATCTTAATAAAACTGGAAAAATGAGTCATAAATGGGCAGATATGAAATTAAAAAAATGAAATATTTCCTTGATGAAATATGATGTAATAACTTTCTATCCTCAAATGTTTGAAGTCCTATCTCTATTAAAATCATTCTGTACTGTGTAAACTTTATTTTTAAAATAAGTGTAAACGAATAAAAGAACTTGAAAAACAGAGTAATCTTATTTTGATGTGAAAGATGATGAAGGTATAATTGCTTTGCACTGTGCTTTCTTTTACCTTTAATTAACTTCAGTTGTGTTTTTAAAAAATGTTGACCTCATATTCACCTTCAGCCTATGACATTATTTTGCATTCAAAAAGAGATACCTGATAGTACTATTTTGGAATCAGACATTAAGGAGAAAATGAATGCAAATTTGACAGACGACATAACATTTTCAGCTAGAAATGTTTGATATTACAATTATTATTAAAAACATTAAAAACGACTTTATTCTGCTTCTGAAATTGTCACATCACAGTAATGAAAACTTTCTTTTCTCAGAGAAAGTGTGCTTTCAAATTATTAAAAGCTTATTTAATAGAATGTTCTTCATAGGGTTTCTAGTCTAACTTCATATCTCCATTTGTACCCTTCTTTTCATCCAAATACCTATTTCATGTGCAATCTTTTGACCACTACTCAGCCACATAAGAATGGGCCTTGGGCCTGGAACACTTCCTTACCAAGAGATAAAGAGCCCAGACAGCCTGTGCTGGGATTATCACCTTGATGGGTGATATCTTTCTTTCTTGTTTCATGTTCAATGAGCACTCTTTTGTCTTTTTCTTAAAGTATATATGTTATATGATACCTGGCCAACTGCACTGTTACATCTGTCTTCCCTAAGGAAAGGGAAGTGTTCCTTCCACTGTGGGATGAAAGGGGTGTGCATTCCTAAAGAAATTCACTAAGAGAAATCTCCTGGCCTTGGGCAGTGGACACTCACACCCAGCCCCACATTGGGCTCCCTGCTGAGTAGGGAGCCTGCTTCTCCCTCTCCTCTGGCCCTCCCCTCAACTCGTGCTTTCTCTCTCTCTCTAATAAATAAAATCTTAGAAAAAAAGGAATGATATGGTCATTTTCATGGAGTATTTGTTTTCACAGATATTTTGTGGTTTGACCTTAATCATGTCTCTTGCCATCTATGCATTTTTTACAATAGGATGTAATTCAATCAGATAAGAATCTCTTGAGATGCCTTGTTGAAGACAAGAAATCTCTGTTGTGTGTATTTTTATAATTGATCTGGTCGTAGGCTTTGCTACCATGTAAATGCTCTTAGGTTTACATCTGGGGACACAAGCTTCTAATCATCCTGTTATGATGGTCAAATCACCTTTTGGGTTCTTGATTCTCTTCCTTTGCTCCAGTTATTCTTTCTGCTTTGATAGAACTATTTTCCCTCTCTACCATACTCCACTAGATAGACTGATTAAAATTCTCTAAGGAGTGTATCATTTGTTAAATGAACAAATGTAAAAAAAAAAATCCTTCTTTCTTGCTCTAATACTAATGAATATGACTTTGATACTGTGAGTGATAGAATTATATATATTTAATTTAAAACTGCCATAATAGAATGGGAGAGAAATATTCTTCACTTTTAACTACATTCATTGTTACTCTCCACTTTAGTACACATGCAAACAGGTACCCTCTGTGAATTCAATTTGTGTGTGTGAGAGAGAGCAGAAGTATTACATCAAATACTCTGCTACAGAGCTGAAGTCACACAAATTTGCTGCAGCTTTCCAATAATTTTAATGAAAGGAATAGCTTGCATCAGTAACAACTAAACTAACATTTTGTTCCTAACAAAGATATTCATATATATGTGTGTGTATATAATATACCTATCTATATAATTAAAATGATGTAATTGAATGATCATTCCCTTAATTTGTGAAATATTTTACAACTAAAAGCAAAAACAAAGAACCATTTCATATCTGTACTACAGGTATCAGAGATGTCCTATTACAACTGTATCTTTTCTAGTTATTTACAACAAAATAACTGAAAATGAAATCATTTTGAATATAAACTATTAGTACAGGTTTCATTTTAAGGAGTTATCATGACTAATCCTATCTTCAGTGATATGGTGTACCATGATTCCTATAACATCGCTATATTGTATAGATATATTACATCGTTTGTGCCTTAGGCATTGCTTTTATTTTCATGACAGACTATTACTTACACCATTTTGTTTTTGAAAAACAGATTTACCTCTGCATTTTACAATACAGTGTAATTTCTTTCACTTTGGATAATTTTATATTTTCTAGGAAATTAAATTAGCAGTTTACTCTTCATATTATAATGTTATTAAAATATTATTAAAGATGAATATATTAACTTTTTCAATTACACAAATGGGTTATTTTAGAGTGGATATAATGGAGTGCATTTCCCAGAAGTCTTGAAATAGAAACTTAATTTTTTTAAACCAAGTTTCAACTTGATATCATGTTGGCAATTGTAAATTATATTAGACTCAAGTAAACTGGTTTTTCAGTTTTTTATAGAGCTAAGTTTAGATTATCTCTTCCATGTTTCTGACTACAAATAGAAGGACTTTTCAGATTTTTTTATTATGAGAATATGTAAATATGTCTAAGCCATCCATTCTCAACTAAGTACAATATTTTTGCCAGAGCTTGGCATTTATCATATGTACTTTATCCATAGTTATTTAGTCATCTAATTTGGTTAATATACTAATCAGTAGGGACTGGCATAGTTAACTTTGTAACTTCAAAATTAGCTCAATTTTTATCATGTAAAAGATTCTCAATACATGCACGCTGTGTGGAACTAAATTTGCTGAATGAGCTCAGCATCAAATAAACCTAAAATATAGCTGTATCAAAATGTATATAGCATGAGTGAAGCACTACAAAAAAGACAAAGTATCAAGATATATTGCAAATAATTTGAGACTGGTCTAAAAGAAGCAAAGTAAGAATTTTGAAAGTATAATATTGATGACAGAAAGGAAGTTGTTAAATCACCTAGGTTCCAGAAGTATATATAAATAATCAGTAAGTATTTCTGGAACCAAAGGAATGAGTTGTTAAACAAAAAATAGCAAATATTAGAATTTAAATGTAACATGTCTTAATAAAATATTTACATACATTATTAACTTCCTTGGTATTTTCAAGATATTAAAATTTAAAGAATAATCACATTTCATAATACTGTCACTCAACTAAGGGTGGTAGATGTCCTAAACCCTCTGAAAAAGCTGGAGAAAATGACAGCAAGAAGAATATCAAGAGTATACAATGAAGGTTTTCTTTTCATCATAAATAATGTTATACTTATAAAGTTAATGTATCACTGGAAGTTTATCATTTCAAAATGCTTTGTGCACTAACATTTTAGGTGATATTTTAGGTTTTAATAAGATATAGTCAAAACACAAAAAGTAACTTACCTTGGAATAGAAAAATCACTCTATTCTGTATATATTATTCTGTTTACATAAACCTTCATGATTTATGTATTTGTACACCAGTGACTATGAAACTATATTTTTAGTGTGCTCCCAGGATTTCAGGGTTCCAACCAAGATTTAAAACCTTGTTATTCCTAAGTTAATCTTGTTCTTTATGGAAACTCCCTGTAGTGTGTAATTCATAGTACTTTGAAAGATAACTTTACAATTCTGGGTGAAATAATGGCCAAAGGAGAACTTTTTATATCAGCGCCCTAATATGTGTAGTTAATTCATGATTATCCATAAGTGGATGATACAGATTGAAGATTTTCTTAGACTTTACATGGTTTCATTTTCTGTGGTTGTTATCATTAACAATGTCACAAGTCAGTCATAGCTGACAATGTCTAATAATTTTTCTGAACCTCAAAATAACTCTACATAGAAGAGAAGTAAATATGTTATAAAACAAACTACAGTGTGTTTCAAATTCATATCAAATAATTAAACCCATTGCAAGTCATTTGTTTTATATAATATATAACATAAAACAATAACAAATATAAAATGCTTTTAAAACCCATGATTTTTTTGTAGTCTTATAAATTAATGGGGAAAAAGGCAAATCTATAGAACCCTGAACAGAAACGTCAGATAACATATAACAAGAGGATAAATTAAATATATAATGGAAATGAGAAGAAATGATAAATAGGAAGAGGTGAGAAAGATAAAATTACTAAATGCTATATACAGTGAAGATTATCTGTGTCATGACTATTAAGTTGATGAATACAAGTTAAAACAAGGTAATGCCTTAAAGCTATCAATTTGTGAAACTTTGTATATTGGATAATACACCCATAGGTGATGATGTTGGGAGATTGATCCTGATGTCCATCTCTGGTAAGCATTTGTCCTGGTACATATATCATGGAAAAATAATCTGATATTATTCAAGTAAACACATATGCACATGCTTCAAGGCTGAAATTCCATTACTTTATTTAGAACAAGATTTTTATAATAGTGGTTGTTTGTGGTGGAAGATATTTGTATGCAATCTAAATGATCATTACTAGGAAAATGATCATAACTAAATGTTTTAAAGAAAGAAAAAAAAAGAGAAGCATGTGTGTTAAGAAAATGTGAGGAGAAAATAAGTGGTAATTTGAACACTATAATTTATGAAAATTAAAAACAGATACATCAAATTACTGTTGCAGGACACACAATATTAATGGATGCATTAAAATGTAGGATGAAGTAGGAGATCTGAAGAGAAAGATTAAAATTAAATGAAGAGGGGCACCTGGGTGGCTCAGTTGGTTGAGTGTCTGACTCCTGATTTTAGCTCAGGTCATTATCTCAGGATCATGGGATCAAGCCCATGTCTTGCTCCACACTCCTTGGGAAGTGTGCTTCTCTCCCTCTCCTATCCCTCTGCCCCTTTCTCCACTCAGTCTCTCTCTTTCTCACTAAAATAAATAAATCTTTAAAATATAAAATGAAAAAGCTATTACAGAAACACAGTAACAATGATCTCTGATGTGGGAAAGCTGATTTTTCCTTTCCTCTGTAGATCTGAAATAAAATTGGAAAACCAGAGGTATTATTATAAGAATTATAAGTGGAAATATTATAAATGTTTATAACACATAACAATGTATGGGATTTAGTCAAAGGAAAACTGAAAATGAGTTGATCTTGAGGAAACTTCATAGAATATAGAGGTACAAGAAAAATTTATATAAATGCAATAAAATAAAGGTTATAAAAAAGACAGTCAATAAAAAACATGGATAACATATCTTTAGAGAGCAAAGAAGGCACAGAAAAATATTCAATATTGCAAAGAGTGAAGGCTTGACTCTGTAGATTGATAAGTATCACCATGTTTTAGGAAAATTTAATAAAGTCAAAATATAATCTGGCAATATATGAAACCACAGATATAAAGAAAAAAAGCTATTTGGAAAGGAAAGAAGATTACATAGAATAAAATTAACAGAATTTTCATAGGTCTTTACAGCCATTTTAAATATCACAAAATCAACAACAACAATAAATCTTCTGGGAGTTATTTCCAAGGGAGTAATACAAAACACCAAAAGAATATTAAATTTAATTAAAAAAACTTTCCGTTTCTTAAGTCCTCTGAAAGTCTTGCCTGTCTTTGCCATGAGGATATTTGGAGCTTAGGGTAAGGCAAGTCATATTTATTTGGTTCTGCTATGGACACCAGCAATTCTGTTATGGGAAATGCATTTTAGGTAAATATGTTTAATACCACAAAGTAGGTGGAAGTATTCTGAAAAAGGAATCATACTACCTATTTATTTAATTCCAAAAGTGATGCAAAATCTTCCTTCATCAGTGTGATGTTCCATTTCCTGAGAGATCAAGCATATTTATCAATTTTATTCATTTACTATTTACTTATTTTAATAAAGGTCCTTAATCTGAAACAATTCAGATTCTGCTTTTCAGGTCAGAATATTTAAAAAATAATGTATGTCCCTTTCAAATTCCATGTGTTTTTCATTTGTGATTTTAAGTTTGATCACCTGGTCAAGGTATTCATTCTCTGGCTTCTCCAGAGAGAATGTATATTCTCTTTGCAAATGAATAAAGACTTTTAGGACAACAGAAACATTCTACTCCTTACACCTTCAGTCCACCCTCCCCATTATTTATCATTCATTGATTATTCACACCTGGAGCAGTCATTCTATGATGCTTACAAAGTTATGATTTTCCAAATTAATTTTTCTGTAAAGTGCTCACTCACCATTTTCCTATAAGAAAGATTCCTACCTTTTCCATCAAGAATTTATGAATATTTGGTTCTCCCATTCCTTCCTTCCTTCCTTCCTTCCTATTCTTCATTCAGAATTTATTACTGTTTTTAATTGTGTAGTGTTCAAATTGTCAGAGATTTAGCTTGGAGAAAGCCCTTCAGCTTGGTTCCTGGCCCCTATTAATATGCCCGATTAACATTTTATTTTGTAGGAGAAGGACTTTTTTACTTTCTGAAATAGATACTGAAGGCTCATCTTAGTCAATATTAGCACTTAAGTTAGGCACTTCTTATGAAGTTCAGATTCTTTCATGGGGAATGAAGGTATAACCCACAATTGCATGCAAACTGTCTTTATGCTATCATGGTGAGTTTGCTTCTAGGCTTTTTCATAGAACTATATATATAGAAAATATTCATATTTTTTGGGGCCCCTGGGTGGGTGAGTTGGTTAAGCATCGGACTCGATTTCAGCTCAGGTCATGATCCCAGGGTCATAGTATCAGGCCCCATGTAGACTCCATGCTCAGCAGAGAGTCTGCTTGAGATTCTATCTCTCTCCTGCTCATTCATGCACATGCTCTCTCTCTCAAATCTTAAAAAAATGTATTCATATTTGTATTTCTAATTTCATTCTGTGCCACTGGTTTCTTTGCCTTTAGAGATTTCCACATTTGTATCTCCCTCACTCCACAGTGGTAACACAGTATCTCAAGAATATCATCACATTTACTTATTTGTTTATTGTTCTTTCCCATTATCCCTACACAGTAGTGGTGATTATTAAAGCACCGACTGTAGTTCTTGAAATTATATTTGCCTGAAAGGAGGCATTAAAGGATCCACAAAGATAAATATACACAGTGGCTGTATTTTTTTCCATGTTTTATTTGTGTATGTGCTATGTTTTATAATAAAGTTCAATAAAATCAGAGGACATTTTAGTTGACATTTCTTATCCTGAAATAATCACTGTGCATTCTTTAAGAAAGAAATTATTTTAAAATATTTAACAAATAGGTCATAGTATTTTAGAATTAATCTTAAATCATGGACTTTATGAAATATCTCTATCTTGCAATGTTTTCTTGTTGATTTTGAGAGTGTTTCTTTGTCTTGTCTCGATATTTTGATTATAATGTGTTTTGATGTGAGTTTCCTTGGATTTATCTGGTTCATATTTCTTGAGCTGCTTGAATTTTTATACCCAATTATTTCCTCAGATTTGGGAAACTTTCTGTCATTATTTCTTCAAATTTCTGTCCTTTTTTTTTCTCTTTCTTCTTCTTTTAAGACTCCCATTAAGCATATATTAGTCTACTTGATAATGTTTCATAACTCCCTTAGACTCTCTTCACTTTTATTCTTTTTTTTCTTTTACTCTTGCTTCACTTGATGATTTCAGAAGAACTGTGTTCAAATTAGCTGATTCTGTCTTCTACCCAATCAAATTTGCTGTTCAACCCATCAAATGAATTTCTGCATTCACTGTATTTTTCACCTTCAGAATTTCTGTTTGGTTCTTTCAGATAGCTTCTCTGTGTTGATAATATAAATTTGTCTATGCATCTATTTTTTCTGATTTCATTTGTTATCTTTGTTCTCTTTTAGCTCAATGAGCATGTTTAAGAAACTTATTTTTAATCTTTTGTAAGGCAGCTCATAAATTTGCATTTCTCTAGGATTGGTTTCTGGAGCTTCATTTTATTTCTCTGATTGTGTCATGTTTTCCTGTTTCTTTTTGTGCCTTGTGATTTGTATTAAGACTTCAGCATTTGAAAAACACTATCTCTCCCAGTATTTATGGGCTGTCTTAGTGTAGAGGGGATGACCTTCACTGATCCGCACAACTGATATAGGACCTTTCAAACCTTTTCTGTTGATGAATCTTTGAGTGTGTGCATATGCTTTTAGTTCTCTCAAATTACCCAAATAATTTATCTGTGCTTCTTTTCAGAAGCCCACCATCTCTTATTCTACCTGATGTGGAACTGCACCTGTAACATGTTGCAGTGATAGAATCTGTTTTCAAGGGCTTCCAAAAAATGCCACAGATCCTATCAGTGCTTTGAGTCAGGTGAGATGGATTCCAATCACTCAGGGTAGCCCCAGACTAGTCAGGATGTTAAACTTTTAATGTACTTTTTAGTTTCTGTCTTAGAGGAGGATCCCCAGTGTGACATGTTTCCTCTTAGATTCACCACTTAAGTAAGATGAGGGAAGGATATGGAAGGGTACACAAAATGCCACAAATTGCCCTACTGCTTTTTTCTGAAATAACTTCTTGGTTTTATTTTGGTTTGTGTGCTTCTCATCTAGTCTCTAGAGATCTCACGAATGTATTCTGGTCATTATATGGTTGCCGACTTGGTCTGTATGTGACAGAAGGAGGACTTGAAGCTTCCTAGTCCACATTCTTGCTCACATCACTCTTCAAAGTTTAAATTTTACGTGACTTGATTTCTTTGTTGCCATGATTTAATATCATTCACATAACATAGACCCTATTCCATTTTCACAGATCACTATCCTAATGGGAATAGTTTAAGTGGTTCTGCCTCACAAACCAGGGATATTATCCTTCTGTTTTAATTTAATCTTTGAGATGGACTTGATATACATACTAGAAAATACTACCAACAACTTACATTCACCTTAAACATAAATCAAAAGCAGACAAAACATATTTGTCAGTCTGACACTGGAAAATCATCCTATACCTTTATTTTAATAATTTGTATTGAAAAATATAAAATGCTGTGCTATATCTCTCCTTGACAAATATGAGAAAGGTGAAAATTTAAATAAAAATATTCATGTTAAATGAGTCAGATAGTGATTAAGCCAAAGACAAATAGGTAGAGTTGTTTTCTTTTAAAAAATATGAACAGATTTGAACAAATGAAGGAGAAAATTCAAACTCTAAAGATCCTTCAACATTTTTCACATTATATATGGGAGAAAATTCAGTTGGGACAATGAATTAAATAATTTTGTTCAGGTTTTCATTTTCTTAGAAAAATGCATATTAATTTATAAGATAAAGGTGGTTAATTTTTACATAGTGCTATGTAAAGATTATTTAAACGTTACTATTATGGAAAATGCACATTGGATAAAATTAACTAAACATTTAAAATGTACAATTCACTAGCATTTAATACATTCACTATTACTTAGTTCCAGGATTTTTCTTTACCCTAAGGAAAGCCAATACCCATAAAGTATGACTACTTTTTTTCTCCTCCCAAATTCTGAGAATGACTAATCTACTCTCTGTCTCTGTAATTGCCTATTGTGGCTATGTCATATAAATGGAGTAAACCCAGACTTTTTGTAATACATACGTAAACAAAGCGTAATGTTTTCAGGGATTATCTGTGTTATGCATATACTAGTACTTAATTTACTTGTGGGTGAATAATATTCTAGGCTATAGATATACCATATTTTGTCCATCAGGTAACAGACATTTGAGCTATTTCTAACATTTGACTATTAATAGAATAATGCTGTTATGAACATTTGTGTGCAAGTTTCCTTTCCAAAATCTGTCTTCAATTATTATGGGCATCTAGAACTGGAATAGCTGGTATATATATATATATATATATATATATATATATATATATATATATATAATGGTAGTTGGTATATATAGCTGGTATATATATATATATTATATATATATATTATATATATATAATGGTATAAATATATAATGGTAGTTATATATTTACCTTATTGAAGAACTGCTGAAATGTTTTTCATAGCAACTAAGCAATTTCACATTTCCACCATCAATATATAAGGGTACTAATTTCTACATATTCTTGTCAATACTAACTTTAATTTTTAACTATTTTGACTTGTGCTATCTTAGTTGGTATGAAGTCGTTTCTCATTGTATTTTGACTTACATTTCCATGGGAATGAACAATGTTTAACACCTTTTTATGTGCTTGTAGACTATTTATATTTTACCTTTGGATAAATGTTCATTGAAGTCCTTTTGCCCCTTATTAAAGTTTTTGAATCATTATTGATATATAATTAACATATTATCCGACTCACCTTTTTAAGGTATATAGTTCAATGTCTTATATTTATAGATTTATAACAACCACCACAATTTTAGAACGTTTTTATTACTTCATATCTAAACTACTGTACCTTATTTTTTAATATTTTATTTATTTGAAAGAGTGTGCATGAGCAGAGGAGAGGGTGAACAGGGAGCCTGACATGGGGCTTGGTCCCAGGACCCTGAGATCATGACCTGAGTGAGCCTAAGATAAACACTTAACTGACTAAGCCACCCAGGCAGCCTTAGACTATGGTGCCTTTTAACTCTTGTCTCTCCATTCTCATAGCCCCACCACCCCACAGCCCTGGGCAGCCACTACTCTACTTTCAATGAAATTTTGTAATATATGGTCTTTAATGACTGGCTTCTTTTATGATGTTTTCAAAGCTCATTGATATTGTCCTATGCTTTAACACTACCTTTTCTTTCATGGCTGAATAATATTCTATATATAGATATGTCATATTTTGTATGACGTTTGTCTATTGATAGATTTTTTTAGTTGTTTTAATCTTTTGGCTATCATGAGTAATACTGCTGTAAATATTCATGTGTGTTTGCATGTGAACATGTTTCCAACTCTTGGATATATACCTAGGAGTAGCAATTGTCCGATACATGGTTACTCTGTGTTTAATCATTTTACGGATTGTGAGAATATATATGTACCATTTTACAGATCCATCAGCAGTGTATGAGAGTTCTAATTTATCCACATGTTCAGCAATACTTGTTATCAGGATTTTTTATTTTGCTATGCTAGTGTTGTGAAGTAGTATCTCATTGTGGTTTTGTTTTGCATTTCTCAGGTGACTAAGGATGTTGAACATCTTTTCATTTGCTTTTTGGGCATTTGTATGATCTTACCAAGATAAATGTCTACTCAGTTCCTTGGCCCACATTTTATTTTATTGTTTTTATTTTTTTAAATTATTTATTTATTCAAGAGAGACAGAGAGCAGCAGAGACATAGCCAGAGGAAGAAGAAGCAGGCTCCATGCAGGGAGCCCAATGTGGGACTCAATCCCAAGACTCGAGGATCACCCCCCTGAACCAAAGGCAGATGCTCAGTCACTGAGCCACTCAAGCATCCCACTTGGCCCACATTTTAATTGGGTTGTTTATTACAGTGTTTTAAGAGTTCTTGATGTATTCTAGATATGATTACTTATCATATATCTGAATTTGCAAATATTTTATAACATCCTAATAAACAGGGAAACATGACCCAAGGAAACAAAATTAAACTCCAGAAATCAATCATAAAGAAATACAAATTGGGGGACACCTGAGTGGCTCAGTGGTTGAACATCTGCCTTTGGCTCAGGTCATGATCCCAGGGTCCTGAGATAGAGCTGCACATCTGGCTCCCTGCTCAGTGGGGAATCTGCTTCTGCCTCTGTCTCTCCCCTTGCTCATGCTCTCTCTCTCTCTCTCTCCCTCTCTCTCTCTCAAATTAATGAATAGAATCTTAAAAAAAAGAAATGCAAATTTATGAGCTGCCTTAAAAAGGATTTATAGCAGCAATGTTCACAATAGCCAAACCGTGGAAGGAGCCTCAGTGTCCATCGAAAGATGAATGGATAAAGAAGATGTGGTTTATGTATACAATGGAATATTACTCAGCCATTAGAAACGACAAATACCCACCATTTGCTTCAACGTGGATGGAACTGGAAGGTATTATGCTGAGTGAAATGTGTCAATCAGAGAAGGACAAACATTATATGTGCTCATTCATTTGGGGAATATAAATAATAGTGAAAGGGAATAGAAAGGAAGGGATAAGAAATCGGTAGGAAATATCAGAAAGGGAGACAGAACATAAAGACTCCTAACTATGGGAAATGAACTAGGGGTGGTGGAAAGGGAGGGGGCAGGGGGTGGGGGTGACTGGGTGACGGGCACTGAGGGGGGGCACTTGACGGGATGAGCACTGGGTGTTATTCTGTGTGTTGGCAAATTGAACACCAATAAAAAATAAATTTATTATTTAAAAAAAGGATTTAAAATATCTTAAGCATGCTTATTCAGCTAAAAGAGAAAGCAGCCAAACAAAACTAGAAAAAAAATGATTCATGGACAAAATGGTAATATCAAAAAATAGAAGATGTTAAGAAGGAAACAAACAGTAATTTTGAAGCTGAAAAATACAATAAGTGGATAAATTCACTAGATGGGTTGAACAGCAGTCTTGAATAGTCAAAAGAATCAGTTAATTTGAAAACAGTTCTTTTGAATTCATCAAGTCACAAAATTAAAATGGAGAAAGAAAAAAATAAGTAAAAAAGCCTAAGGGAGTTATGGGATGTTATCAACTAAATCAATATATGTTTAATAGGAGTTGCAGAAGGAAAAGAGAGAGAAAGAGGGACTGGGAGTTTATTTGAAGAAATAATGGTTGAAAACCTCCCCCAAATGAGGAAGGAATGGGCATATAAATTCAAGAAGCTGAAAGAATTCCAACCAGATAAATGAAAGACTCATGTTGAGACATGTTATAATCAAACTATCAAAAGGCAAAGGACCTTGGAAGCAGCAAGAGAAAGGTAGCTTTTCAGATACAAGAAAGCTTCCATATGATTATCAGGTTTCTCAGCAAAAATTTGTTAGAGCAGAAAGGAATGGGAAGGTGTATTCAAAGTGCTGAAAGAGGAAAAAAAAATCAACCAAGAATATTCTATCCAGAGAAATGTCCTTCCAAAATGGACAAACGAAAACTTTCCAAGATATTCATTACCACTAGACCTGCTCTGAAAGAAATGTAAAAGGCAATCCTTCAAGGTAAAAACAAAGGATAACAGTGATATGAAGTCAATGAGAATACAAAGTTCTCTGGTAAAAGTAAATTCATAGATAAATATAATTACCTGTATTAAGGCAAATTTGGTGCATAAAGTCGCTTTTGATTCTTGTACTTAGTCACTTAATGACTAAATCATAAAAATAACCTATTTAATTAGTATACAATATATAAAGATACAATCTGTGACAGCAGTAAGAAAGTAGGGGGAGCAGTTATACAATAGTACAGTTCTTATTGCAATTGAAATTTGTTATCAGTTTAAAATAGAATTTAAATAATTTAGAAAATTTTATTTTTATGCAACTGCAATGGTAATCACAAAGCAAATATTTATATAACATACACAAAAGGAAATGAGAAGGAGCACAGGAAAGGAGCAATAAACAAAACTAAAAGACTATATACTGAATGGGAGAAAATATTTGTAAATGATATATGTGATTAGTGTTCAAGGTATATAAAGAACTTATAAAACTCAACACCAAAAAACCCACAAATAATCCAATAAAAAATGGGAAGAAAACATGAATAGACATTTCTCCAAAGAAGACATACAGATGGCCAACAAATACATGAAAAGATGCTTGCCATCACTCATCATCAGAAAATGCAAATCAAACTACAATGAGATCAAAGCCTGGGTTGCTTAGCGGTAAGAGCCTTCCTGGAGTCCTGGGATGGAGTCTCACCTCAGGCTCACTGCATGAAACCTGCTTCTCCCTCTGCCTATGTCTCTGCCTCTCTCTCTCTCTCTCTCTTATGAATAAATAAATAAAATCTTAAAAAAAAACAATGAGATATCACCCCATACCTGTCATAATGGCTAAAATCAAAAACATAAGAAACAATAAGTGTTAGCAAAGATGTGGAGAAAAAGAAACCCTCATGCACTGTTGGAAAGAATGTAAACTAATGCAGCCACTGTGGAAGACAGTATGGGAGGTTCCTAAAAAATTAAAAATAGAATTAAAATATGATCCTGTAATTGAACTACTGGGTATTTACCCAGAGAATATGAAAATGTAATTCAAAAAGATGTATGCACCCCCATGTCATTGTAGCATATTTACAATAGCCAAATTATGGGAGAATTCCAGGTGGCCATCAATAGATAAGTGATTAAAGATTATCGTGTGTGTGTGTGTGTGTGTGTGTACACAATGGAAGATTACTCAGACACAAAAATAATGAAATTGGGCCATGGATCTAGAGAGTACAATGATGTTAAGTGAAATGTCAATCAGAGAAAGAGAAATACCATATGATTTTCATTCACATGTGGAATTTAAGAATAAATGAACAAAGAAAAAGACCAAAAAATGTACTCTTAACTATAGAGAAGAAACTTGTGGTTACTAGAGGAGACGTAGGTGAGGGGGTGGGTGAAATAGGTAAAGGGGCTTAAGAGTACTCTTATCTTGATAAGCATTGAGTGATGTATACAGTTGTTGAACTACTCAGTATATCTTATACCTGAAACTAATAGAACACTGTATAGTAACTACATTGGAATTAAAAATGTTTTAAACTGCAATAAAATCACACTTTTGTGTGTGATTTCTTTTCATATTCCTATGAAAAGAAATGTGTTATTGTGAGATACAGGCGCAAGAATGAGACTTGTCCTTGTTTTATGACTGACTTACTTTATAACTGAAAGTTTGTACCTTTGGACCACTTAATTCATTTTGCCTGTCCCGTCCACTTGCCTCTGGCAAACACCAATTGTTCTCTGTGTCTGTGAGCCTGTTTTTTCTTTTTATTTTGTTAGACTTCATATATAAGTGAGAACATATAGCATTCCTCTTTCTCAGACAGGGCATAATGCCCTCAGGTTTCGTCCATATTTTCAAAATGGTAAGATTTAATTTTTTAATGGCTGAATAGTATTCCGTCATGTATTCCACCCCACATCTTCCTTATCTATTCCTCCATCAGTGGACATGTACGTTGTTTCCATATCTTGCCTGTTGTAAATAATGCAGCAGTGAATATGGGGGTGCATATTAGCTTTTAAAATTCATATTTTCACTTTCTTCAGTTAAATACCCAGATGTAGAATTGGTGGATAATATAGTAGTGCTATTTCTATTTTTTTTAAGGAACCTCTATACTGTTTTCCATAGTGGCTGCACCAATTCATATTCCCATCTGTGGTATATGAGGGTTCCCTTTACTCCACATCCTCACCAAAACTTGGTATTCTTTGTCTTTTTGATAAAGTCTTTTCATGTGCCTGTTGGCCATCTGTATGTTCTCTTAGAAAAATGTCTATTCAGATCCTCTGCCCATTTTTTCATCAGATTGTTTTTTTACTAATCTCCTTTGAGATACAGCTTAAGCCTGACTCTGGGCCTAAGGAGAGACTGAATGCTTAACCATGAGCCACAAAGTAGTCATGTTACCTGAGCTTCCTATCTTGTTCTGGGTGTTATCTAACCCATGATGACATAAACTTGGTTATATACAGAAGCACTCCCTCATCAAATGGGAGTGATATATATATATATATATATATATATATATATATATATATCCTGAGCAGACCCTGAAGTTATAAGTTACATGAGGAATAAAGCCAAATGTTCATAATCAACATTTCTATTACATACACTTCCTTCTCTCCCCCAGTCTGCACCTGGGACCTCATGGAGAATTTTCTATGATCAGTTGACTAAGAAAGAGAAGACTCAGGCCTGGTTCATAGATGGTTCTGCATAACGTGCAGACATCCAAAAGTGTAGTGCTTATTGCTATAGCCCCTTTCTGGAAGATCCCTGAAGACAATGGTGAAGAGATATCTTTCCAGTGGGCAGAACATTGAGTAGTGCAGTTGATCGGTTACTTTACATGTAAGGAGAAGTGGCCAGAAGCATGATTATATACCTGTTCATGGGCTGTGGCTAATGTTCCATCAACAGATAAATGGAGAAACAAAATATGATATATATATATGACATGATGTGGTATGTGTGTGTACATATATCACACAATGAAATACTATTCATCCTTTAAAAAAAATGGTTACCTGCTACAACATAGGTGAAACTTGAGGACTTTATGGTGGGTAAAATAAACTAGTCACAAAAAGACAAAGACTATGATTTTTCTTAAATGAGGCATCTAAAGAAATCAAAACATAGATGTGGAAAGGAAAATGGTGGTTACAAGAGGCTGGTAGAAGGGGGAAGATAAGAGTTGTTGCTTAATTGGTTTGGAGATTCATTTCTGCAAGATGAAAAAGTTCTGGGATCTGTTTCACAATGAAAATGAAAAAATATTGAATCCTACACTTAAAACTGGTTCAGAAGGTTCATTTTGTAATATATTTTTACTAAAAATAAAAATAGTACAATTTTAAAAGTCCAGCTTTAGAAGAAATATGTAACTATAGTTCATTTCACTAGAGCAAGAGAAATGCCTGGCAGGTGGGGAGCAGAGGGCATGAGGTCCACAGTGGAAATGAGAAAGAAAGGTGAGGATATCACCCTGAGGACCAGGATATGCTTCTTTCAGCAGGGGAAACGCACTGAGAAGCCAAGGGTCCTAAGGTGGGACGTGTGTGTGTGTGTGTGTGTGTGTGTGTGTGTGTGTGTGTGTATTTATATATATGACCTCTTTGAATAGTTTTCTCTTTCTGTTATTCCTACGAAACCATTGAGGTCAAGAAGTGTTTACAAGTTACACAGGAATAGTAGCTGGAGCTGAGAGCTTATGTCCATAAAGTAAAGTAATGATTTCTACTCCAGTAAGCCAAGCACTTATATAAAAGCACCTTCAGGGGATATTTGTGTGTGTGTTTGTGTATGTATATGTATATATGTGTGTATGTATAAGTGGATATATATACATGTATATATACATATACACACACACACATCCCTATATTAAGCTATATACTGAAGAACCAGCAGGAATTGATACTGTACTATCTGGAACACTAAAAGAATAAAAGACACAGCTATTTGTGAGCACAACTAGAAAAACTCCTAAGCAGATTCTACCTAGAAAACGTAAGATGACTAGACAACTAGAAAAATGTGTTGAGATTTGTTTGTCCAGATTACTAGGAGATTGGAGATTTGTTAAAGCAGAAGCACTGGTGGGTCTTCACAGTGAAATGTGCTTTCTGCCAGAACAACACAGAACTCTTAGGGATCTGTGGGCTCTGGGACCTCAGTAAAGATTTTTTACCCAAGGTTAGGAATGAGTTGTAATAAAAAAGAGGATCTGTGGTAGAGAATGCAGAATCCATTACATGCACCTAATAAGTAAAATTGAAATGTGAGAGAGCTAGGAGCCAGGAAGGGCAGCCTAAGGTCAAAATGTGCACATTGAACAAGAATTAAGGAAAATGAAGTCAGGCTCATTGACTGAAATCAGATTAATCAGAAAAGAACATGTAAATATTATATGGTAAGAAAGAAATCTATAAAGAGAATATGGATTCAGTAGCCAAGATTAGCCTGCTCAGGCTAATAAAATCTTATTTTGCATACCAGAAGGGCAATGAAAATTAAACGGATCCTGACATTTTCTTTTCCTTGAAGAGAGAACTAAGTTTTGGAAGTCAGAACTTATTTACAAAGGGATTATTAACTATTACATTATTAATAGTTACATATCCAGCAAGTTTCCTATGAATTTTGGTTCAAATAGAATTTTCTGTATTACCATATTAGATGATCTAAATTAAATTAATATCCATAGTCAATCATAGTTTAAAAGAGCCTAGTGTTTGGTTACTTCTGAAATACTAAACAAGTACTATTTTTACTTAATTCCACTTGATATTGACTGGGTAATTACAAGTATATTTTAATGATCTCTCTTATTTCCTGTGATACAAGATGGCATTATTTTATGTGACACCAATAAAAAAGAGGGAAAAAAGCACTACAGATATAATTATAGAAGAAATTTCTGACCACTTTGCATTTTGTTTTGTACTTACAGAAATAACTCATTCAAGTTTATTAACATCTATGGGATGCCTGCATGGCTCAGTGGTTGGGCAGCTGCCTTCCGCTCAGGTTGTGATCCCAGGATCCGGGATCGAGTCCCACATCCGGCTCCTACGAAGAGCCTGCTTCTCCCTCTGCCTATGTCTCTGCCTCTCTCTCTCTCTCATAAATAACTAAATAAATCTTTTTTAAAAAAGTTTATTTAGATCTAGATATTTATTATGTATCATTCATATCTATACATAGGATAATAAAATATAAATTAAATAAATGAATGAAGGTATATCCAAAATTTATTTTTACTCAGAGTTATCAGTGTTCGTATTTCTCATAAAATATGATCTTCTGGGACATCAAGAGAGTTGATATGACACATTTCCTTTTTAAAAATTCTCAACACGTTTCTTAAGATAGCACTTTACTATTGTTTCAGTAATTTTCTTCCCAGCTGCCAACATCTATCTTAAAAGTTTCTTATGCATTCACAATGATGACAAATTCCACCTGCTGCCTGGCCTTCAGTAACTCTACGATAAGCTTGGGGTTTTCCACGTATTTGGCTGAGAAATTGGAGGAAGTATGAATTAGAAATTCTTGGCTCAATTACTTTCTCTTTTTCTCAGCTATTGTCTTGCAGATAACATAGATACATCTTCATTCCTCCTTTGAATCTTTTATAGGGCAAGGAACCCCAAAGAAGGACTCCTACAGTGGAATTAACATTTTATGAAGCCCACTTGTGGGCAGATAATGCCATCTTCTTTAATAGATCTTTATATGCATGTTTATTTTCTAAGTAAGTTTAAAATCTGTTCAGAGAATATTATCCTTTAATATGGATGAGAATAAATGATAATGTACACACTGTTTTATTTTTTTAAGATTTTATTCATTTATTCATGAGAAACACAGAGGGAGACAGAGACACAAGGCAGAAGCAGGCTCCCCCAAGGAGCCCTATGCTAGACTCCATCCCAGACCCCAGGATCATGCCCTGAGCCAAAGGCAGATGTTCAACCGCTAAGCCACCAAGGCATCCATCACACTGTTTTACAAGGCTATTGCCATGAGGGTGTGTGGCTATAGTTTTAGCAAGTGGGATGGGCTATGGAGAATGGAGAGATTATGTGTGATGGCTCACATAAAACTCTGAGTTAGATGGTTTTTGACATTTCTGGTAACAATATAATTTGAATAGAAATCTTTTCAGGTGGTCAAACTTTTAATTTGTAGTCTCTCATCCAATTCTTTAAACATAAGATCTTGAATTGCCTTTTAATGTTAGACATTTTAGAGTAAAAGGCAAAGCAACATAACCTTGAGAACAGTCTCTGTTCAAGGGGAAAACACAAGATTAAGCAATAGACATAAAGTGCAGCACATTCTATTACAGTAGTGACAGATCGCTATGGGACAGTATGCTACTACAGCCATACTGCTGTATCTCCGAATGCACATGTATAAGAAATGTCACTTTATTTTCTATAATTAATATAAGTTTTCCTACAAGTTTCTCATTGAGTTTCCTTCAGTGCCTCCAGGCTCTTAGTAAATGCTGTTTCATTAATTCTAGAGGTATTATGCTCCGGGTTTATACTCTGGTACAGTCATTTAGTCAAAGAATATGACTTAAGTATCTATAATGAGCACCATTATGGTTCTTGCAGCTTCTATAGCCCAGAGACATGCAAGGCATAAACTGTCTCAAGGATTGGTCTTCTTGGCAATGTCCGAGAACAAAGTCCAGGTGCTGAGAGCTAGCGATCCAGCACAGATCCTCCAGTGCTTATCCCTTCCTGGTGTCATCTTTTCACATAATTATTGGCAGGGCCCACTCCCTTCCTTTTTCCTCTTTCTAATATACCCCTTGTTGTTAAAATCTCATCCATCCTCAGTGATTTTAAGATTTTGAAGACAAAAGCCCAGAAGTTCTGCCAACTTGTTCTACTTATATTTTCCCCTGGCAGACAACTCCCCTGAGGCAGAAAGGCATGAGAACTGCTATTCCAAGAATTTTGGAGAAAGACAAAGACGAAAATGTGGTTAGGCAGAAAGAAAAAAGCTTCCCAAATTATATCTAAAAATATTACCTAGCCATACCAGTCAAGTTATGGTCAGGAAAGATTATATTTAATCTGATAACTGAAGTAGAATGGCCAGAATTGTTTGAGACAGAGTAAAAAAAAAAATTTTCCAGAATTCACAGGTTAGAGAAGACATTTTATCCTATGTAACTGAGAAATTCTCAATAAAACTACATCTTAGAATAAGAGAGGAGGTAAAGGTTAAGGATGGAGAAAAATAAGACAGGAAAGATAAACAAACTAGACTTCTATGTGACCATATAAAGTAATTTTATTTTAAGGGCAATAGGAAGTTTTGAAAATGTTTAAAGCAAGGAAAAGACATGGTTGATTTGCATTTTAGAAGTACTCTGGTTTCAAGCCAGAGGGAAAATCCTCACACCTCTCATTTCTAAGTGCTGCTTTTTCTCCCAGAGCTTTTATTGGACTAGTAATCTTTCCACCTGCTATTTATTTTATAATATATATTGCAATTCAACCATAAAAATTAAATATCTTAGCATAATATTTTTGGGATATTAAACTATTTTTTCTTTTTTTTTTAAAGATTTTATTTATTCATGAGAGACACACAGAGAGAGAGAGAGAGAGAGAGGGAGAGGCAGAGACACAGGCAGAGGGAGAAGCAGGCTCTATGCAGGGAGCCTGACGTGGGACTCCAGGATCAGGCCCTGGGCTGAAGGCGGTGCTAAACCACTTAGCCACCCGGGCTGCCCAACTATTTTTTTTCTAACCTCATTAATTCCTAGTTGATACTTGTTCTGGAGTTTTCATATCAAAGTCTTTGCCTGATAAAATGTGATCAGAGTTTATTCCATACTGGAGAAAAGATATCCTATTCACTATTAATTCATTAGAAGAATTTCAAAGCATGAAAATATATTTTTAAATAAAATTAATTATGGAATCTTAGAATCTTTGAGTTTAATTTAACCAAATTTAAAAAGGTATTATTTTTTAATAGACCTAAAGAGGGACATTTAAAATTTTTAAGTTTTTTACTATGATTTACTCTAACCAGTGCACAGCACATACACACATTTTATTTTGAGTATCAACCATTCATTAATGTTATGAAATTAAAATAAAAGATCAAATAATTCCTAAAGTAATGAACAGTAAAACAAATGTTTTCATTTTTTTCATTTTTGTTATATTTTATTATTAAACCCTACAAATATGCACATTTATATACACCCAACAAAGATTTAGCTGCATTTCACAAATTTTTATATGTTGCATTTTGATTTTCCTTCAGCTTAAATATTTTTTTAAATGTCACTTGAGAATCCCTCTTTGATCTAATGGTTGTTTAGGTGTATGTTGATAACTTTAAATATTTAGATAAATTTCCAGATATGTGTTTGCTATTTATTTCTAGCTTGAATTCTGTTATGTGTCAAACATACTTGGCTTGATTTGTTTTATTTTAAATTCGTTGAGTGTTTTCTTTTTGTTTGTTTGTTTTTGTTTTGGTGTCCTAGAATATGAACTTTCTCTAATGAATATTGTTTTATGTTCACTTTAAAACAAAGCGTATTATGCTGTTAGAAAAAGGATATTTTTTATTTTGTAACAGCCAATTAGTACTTGTTACTTGATGGTCTTTTTTTTTTTTTTAAAGATTTTATTTATTTATTCATGAGAGACACAGAGAGAGGCAGAGACATAGGTAAAGGGAGAAGCAGGCTCCTCACAGGGAGCCCACTTGATGGTCTCATTCAGATGTTTTTGTTTTTTATCATTTCTGATTTTTTGCCTATTCTGTTGATTACTTAAAAGGATAATGCTGAAGTCTCCATGTATAATTGTGGATTTATCTATTTCTCCTTTAGTTTTTAACAGCTTTTGTTTCACAAATTGTGATACTCTATTTTCAGATGCATACACATTTAGGATTTACACGTCTTCTTAGAAATGTAGTCCCCTTTATCATTATTTAATATCTCTCTTTAACCCTGACAGTATTTCTTGTTATAAATTCTAATTCTCTGTATATTAATATTGCTATTACAGTTTTTTATATGTGTGTCTTTGTATGGTATATCTTTCCCCATCTTTTAAATATTACATTTAAAGTGAGTTTCTTTTAAACAGCATATAGTTGACTCTGTTTTGTTAATAAAATCTGAAAATCTGTCTTTTACATGAAATATTAGACTCATTTGTTTTGTTTTACATTTAATTTTGTGGTAAGACTACTTAACATGAGATCTACTCCTTAATAAAATGTTAAGGATGCATTACTATTGACTGTAAATGCAGTGTTGTAAATCTCCAGAGCTCATTCATCTTGTTTAACTGAAACTTTCTGCCTGATGATTAGCTACTCATTATTTCCTCCTCCCTCCAGAGCATGGCAAACCACCATCTCACTATTTGATTCTATGGATTTGACTATTTTAGATACTTCCCATTAGGATCTAAATGAGGATCTCAAAGAGATACTGCACATGCATATTTATTTCAGCATTATTCACAATAGCCAAGAAGTGCAAATAACGTAAATGTTCACCAACCTATGAATGGATAAGGAAAGTGCAATTTATATACACGATCAAATACTCCTCAGCCTGAATGAAGGAGATTCTGCAATATGCATTAACATGGATGGACCTTAAGAACATTCTACTAAGTGAAATGCAAAATGAAATTCAAATCCATTTGAATATGACATGCTTAAGATATTTGTTTGTCCTGCCTTAATGTTCTCTGTCTGCCCAGCACATATCTCTGGATATGTGCTATGCTGTCTGTTAATTCTGGAACGTTCTCTGTGATTATTTTTAAAAGTATTCTTTCTCAAAAAAAAAAAAAGTATTCTTTCTCTAGTCTCTTCTCCTTTTGAGATATCAATCACACTTAAGTTAAAACACTTAATGTTATTCCACAGCTCTTGAATTTTGATTTTTTTTCCTCTTTGCATTTCAACCAATATAATTTTTATTGACCTTTCTTTAAATTAATTGATTCTTTCCTTGGCTGCATCAAATTTTCGACGAGCCTATCAAAGGCATTCTTCATTTCCATTGCTGTTTTATTATTTCTAGCATTTCTGTTTGATTCTTTCATATAGTTTCTATCCCTCTGCTGAAATTCTGTTTTTGATCTTACAGGGTGCTCAACTTTTTACTTAGAAACTTTTTTTTATTCTATATTAAAAGACAAAGCAATGTTTGTTGTTTTTTGTCTGTTTTGTTTTGTTTTACTTTTCGGTGGGAGCAGGGTATGGCATGGAAGGGTAGGGTTAGATGGAGACAGCCCAGAAGAAAAGACAGCTCTATCCATCCCTACTTCTTTCCTGGGCCAGTCACATTCAAAACCCTTAATTACATCCTCCTGTGCCACTGTAAATGTGTGTAAGACTCCATGCAGAGCTGATTTGACATTCACAGGGAGAGGATGGGAACCTAGAGTAGGAGCTACTAGGGACTACTAAGAACTTGACGCTATTCTACCGTACTTGTTACAAAATAGAGTAGCCAGGCCCAATCTGAAAGGACAGAGTTGGATTCCTGATAAGCCAGGTGAGGCTGATAATGATTGAAGAGGTTATTTTGAACTCAGAAGGGGCAACTGGTCCTCCCTTGGAAGAAGAAGTTGGAGGAAGGAAAATCTAAGAATTGACTAATCCAGGGTGAAATTTCTTTTCGTTCCCTGGATTGTAACACATCAGGAGGAGTCAAGAATGACTCCTCCACAAAGGAGGGGTCAAGAATGCCTATTTCTGATTTTGCTATAACATTTCTGGCTCCAATTCTCCCCTCCCACCTGGCATATTAATTAACATTTATTATAGTGATTTAAAATTCCCTGTCAGACATTTCCAACATCTGTGTCATGTCTAAGTCTGGTTCAGATTATTGATTTGCCTATTCTTAGTTTATTCTTGTATTTACATATATATCATATTTCATGTCTATGCTGACATTATGTATAGGGAGGAAAAACTGAGGTGAGTAATATGAATGCCTGGAAATGGGCACATCTCTCAATTAGACCTTTAATGCAAAAATGGAGTCATATATAGATCATTTAGAGATGGGCTGGATTTGTAGAGTGATTGCTGTGGTCATCCCCAGTGTACTATAGCCTTCAAATTCCTATAGAAATGCTTTATATATAGAATGAGGCTGGTTTTCTAAAGCAGTATGTCTAGTATAGAGTTCTACCCCTTATGGCATGTCTTGGAGTCTCTGTATGCTCTTTTTCTTCTCTTACCCCTCTTCAAACAATATTCTGCAGTTACTTGTTAATTGAAGCTTCTTTACTTACTAGTGTGGTGTGGTCTTAGAGGTACATTCTCTAATGTTCTAATTAAGCCTCACTGTTAACCCTGAATAATATCCCTTGGTGAGAAGTTATAGTGTCTTTGGTGTTGCTATTCCCTCCCTGACTATAATTGGAGGGCCATGGCATAATCCTTCTGTTTTCAAAAGGGTGTTTGCTTGCTTTAATTGAAGTGTAATTAATAAACAGTATTATATTAGTTTTAAGTGTATAATATAATGATTAAACAATTCTATACATTTCTAAATGCTCATCCAGATAAGTGTACTCTTAGTCCCCTTTATTTCACCCATCCCCCTACCCAGCTCACCTCTGGCAACCACCAGTTCTTGGTAGTTTTTTGTTTTTAAGATTTATTTATTTTGGAGAGAGAGCATGAATGGGAAGGATAGATGAAGAGGGAGAGAGAATCTCAAGCAGACTCTGTACTGAGCACAGAGACCTATGTGGGGTTCAATCTCACAATCCTGAGATCATGACCTGAGCTGAAACCAGGATTTGGGTGGGTACTTGACTGTGTCACCCAGGCACCCTTGTTTTAAGAGTCTGATTTTTTTTGTTTGTTCTTTTTTTTTAATTTTGTTTTTAGCCCTGAATATGATAAATTTTCACCAGTACAGTTTTTAGTTGCCATTCATTCCCAAAGAGTGTGGGTTTTGCTTAGTGGTAGGTAGAGAAGAGGGTCTGAGTGGAGTTTCTTACTTCTCCTACACAGCAACTTTTTCCTAGCCCAGATCTGCACCTTGTGGGTGCTACTTAGGTTTTTTCCATTCTTTTCAGTGAGCACCCAGTGGGGTTCATGGTGAAATTATGTAAGAGGATGTAGACTTAGATATCTTTGGCTCCCAGCGGTTTCACAAGGTCATTCCAGCATTCACACAGTTTTTGTCAATTTGTAATTCTAACTAAACTCACCTTTGCATGTGCCCCAGGTGAATGAGTCCCTACATTTCTTCACTGTAGGCATTGTCTCTAGAAAATTTCAAACTTGTTGGTTGTTCTGTGACTTCTTACCTTCAATATATTCAAAGCAGTTGTAATTTTGAACTTAATTCATCTAACGTTATTTATTTATGTATTTCCCTTGTAAGATTTGCAGAGGTGCTCCTTCCAGGACTCCACAATCTGGGTTAGAATTGAGTTAGAAGCTACTAGAATGATAGACATTTGAAGGCATAAATATCCTTAGAATGATTTCAGAATAAAATGAAAGTCTAAGCCCATGCTTTCATAATATTCTTATTTCCAATCTTATCAAATCAATTAGTGTGATATCATACCATTTAAAGGAGTATCTTAACATATGAAAACCTTTAACCAATTTCTGCAATTTGAAAAATGGATATTAGATTATGTATTAATGAAGCAACGTAGAGAAAGTCACAGCTTATATACATATGGAGAGTGCTGAGAACAAAGAAACTGAGCTGCTTTGGGAACCAAAGGGACTCTGGACTTGGAGACAGCAGGTATTTCTGGGGGACGAGTGAGAGGTGGAGGCAGGAATCAGAAGTACTAACTGAAGACTTGAATGTCATTTATATAACAGTATATTATGCATTCACACTTCCCACCCCTGCCTTTATTTAGAGATTGCAGGGCAGCCAGGAATTTGCCTACCACAAGGAAAAAAGTAGGATTCTTTTCTGATGTATTATATAATCTCTTAGAAGAGTGAACGGTTAGTAAAGATGTAGCTTATTTAAGAATAGCCTTTCTTGTTGTGACACTTGAATAGCCCTTAATATATGGGTCAGTTCCTCTTATACTTACTCTAAAGGAAAACCCTGTGTAGCCAGGATTTTCTTATTATTACAAAGAAAATAATAATTTTAAAGGACTTGTTTACTACTTGCCATGTGCCAGTACTTCCCTAAGGTAAGAGCCATGGAAACACAAAACATTTATGAAGTATTTGAGAAGGCTTAAAATTGAAGATGAAATATCAATATTAAAAATGCAGGAAAGTTGACTTAAAAAATAGATATGTGATGAGTAAAAGGCATTTTTTTTTAATTTTAGAACTCCAAATATTAGAAAAATTTAAAGATCTTGAATTCATAGTGAAAAGAATTATATGAAAGTGTAGTAACATAAGAAGAGATGTCTTCTTATAAAACATGATTTCCAAAAATAAAATATAATAATAGACTTGTTGGGAAATAGATTTGGTTAAAATATGCCAAATATTTAAAAATGATAAAATCATGGGGTTCCTGAGTGGCAAACTGTTCAACTCTTAGTTTAGGCTCAGATCCTGATCTCAGGGTGATGACATCAAGCCCCACATGGGCTTCTGTGCTCAACCTGGAGTCTGCTTGAGATTCTCTCTCCCTCTCCCTCTGCCCCTCCCACTCATGCTTGCACACACTGGCTTGCTCTCTCTCTCTCACAAATAAATAATCTTTAAGAAATTATAAAATTACTTAAAATATGTATAAAAAGTAAGAGATATAGGGAATCCAGGAGATCTGAAATAAAAATATCATTCCAATTTTAGTATATGTGCTGCCAAAGTGAACACTGAAATAAAAGTAAAACATGTAAATAATATTTTAATATTTTCAAGTCACTTGTTTCCTAATCTATAGTTACCATTCAAATGTATTTGTGTTTCATTAGAAGTTCTGGCATACTGCAAACACACATATATGTGTATATGCACACGCACACACTATACACATGCAAATGCATAAATATAATTAAAAATGTTAATGTAACTAGCAGAAAGCTGGAGATAAACCAATGTACCCAGTTGCCCCTAGAGAGTTCTATGTGTGCAAAGGTGTGGACATAACTGTTATACTAATGTATAGTATACCAATACATGCTATGCTATACTAATTTTTGTCTTAATATACTACTTTGACTAATATATTAAAGCAAACAAAAAATTCTAGTATGTTTATTTACAATCTGGTATGAGCTTCTTATCTCTTCACTACTCAGTGACATTTTGTGGATCATAATATGATAAACACTGTTTCACTATCATCTTGAGCAGATTTCACAAGCTTCTGATTATATTTGATTATCTTATTTCAGTATGTATCATCTAGTGTCTCGTTCAACATGTCAGTCATATTCAGATTTTTTAAAGATATTTACTTTTTAAAATGTATTTATGAGAGACGGGGGTGGGGGGGCAGAGACACGGCAGAGGGAGAAGCAGCCTCCATGCAGGGAGCCCAATGTGGGACTTGATCCTAGGTCTCCAGGATCAGGCCCTGGGCTGAAGGCGGCACTAAACCACTGAGCCACTCAGGGATCCCAAGCATAGGTATCTTAAGAAAAAACTCGGGAGGGATGGGAGAGAAAAGCTAAGATACTTCTTACTAGGTCCATCACACACATACACATATAATGCTAAACACCTCATTTCCCCTCTATAGGTATTGCTTATATGATCACTATATATAATATATGTAGTATAGGTTGATAAAACATATAATTATCCCTAGACTAAATGCCTGCATTGCAAGTATTTATGGTTCTTTTTATAGGATGGGCACCTTGAATTCTCTGCATCTCAACTTGAAATCCTAGTAACTGACAGGACAATCACACTAATCACATTACTCATATGACATGCCCATTTTGAGAATGTTTCCCTACTGCTAGGGTATGTCTCAGCTATTTACTACAATGAATAATTGTTGAAAAGTTATTTCATCTCCCAGTGCCTTTTTTCTCATCTCTGAAACAAAAATATTAAAGTATTTAATGTTTTGGTTTTTTTTAAGTTTTACTTATTTAATCTCTACATCCATTGTGGGGCTCAAAATCATGACCCCAAGATCAAAAGTCACATATTCCTCTGCCTGAGCCATCCAGATGCCCCTAATATGTTTTATTAAAAAAATAATATTAAACATGGAGTTAGGAGGACAAAGCCTGACACATAGTGGTTGATAAATACTATGATCAGTGTTATTATAATTCCATTCTTCCCATACTAGGATAGAGGTGAGTTCTTTCCCCAGAGCTCCAAAAGAACAAAATAACAGTTTGCTAGAAAAGTCACTTTATAAAAAGTCAGAAAAAAAATAGTTGAAATTCTACTTGTCTAACAATGCGGTCTGCAGAAAGTAATTTACCAATTTAGGTTTCATTTATTTTATTTGAAACTGATAGGTAGGAGATAGGCTGTGATATCTAGTGTACTTAATGATTTATATAATATTTAATTGTATATCAGTATTTTTTCACTTTATTAATTCTTCACATTAAAGAATACAATTTTTCCCTCCAAATGAGTCTAGTAATGGTGGGATTTGACCAGCAAGCTATCTCAGTTAGTTCATTGCATAACCTGACAGCAGTGACAAGTTGTTTCCAAAGACCTGATAATCATTTAACCCAGGAAGGTAAGCCAAGATAGGAGACCTGGAAGCCAAAAGGGAAAATTGCCTTAACTGGCAGTTTCAATAAAAGTATATGCCTCCTAGTGAATAGATTAATTGAACCTAACCTCCTTTCCTCTCTCTCAATGTCTACTAACAGTGAGTAATTCCAAAAGTCAAGTGGTGAAATGTCCTTTATTCTGCACAATAGAGAACTGTGTGTTTGAAGGAAGGGGTGCTTTTTTATCCCCTTATCAGAATGATGTTAAACCCACTTAGCTCTAGCACTGAACATGCATTTGATTTTCTGTTGAAAATTATGTTACTCTGGTATAAAATGCCCACTTCCAGGACATTAGTGGTTTATAAACTTTGGACTAAATATGTAAAATTACTCACTTCATCCAATCAGGAAGATACCAGATTTCAGATTTGATAAGATCCTTTGACATGTCTTTGTGGGACCAAGGGACCCCTTAGTAAACATATGGACATAGATGTCTGGGGCCCAGAAAGCAGGTCTGTCCTGCAGATATACTTTTGGTGGTTAGCATATAGAAGTTATTATTAAAATGTGAATCAATGAGGTTAGCTAAAATTAGCATGTATATAAAGAGATGGGGGCCTAGGTTGGGGCCTTAAGGACATTTTCCTTGAAGATTTTTAGTAAAGAAAGCAAAGAACTCCAGGAAAATGTGGTGTTATCAAAGATGATGAAACAATGTTTTGGTAACTTAAACATGGTTCCCTAGTGTGAAATTTTGCTTCTAGGTAGTCAAGAAAGATAAAGATATAAAAATATCCATTGAATTTCCACGATGGGGATACCAGAGCTAGAGTAGTTTTACTTTAGACAATGAAAACCTGATTGGATTTACTAATTTGTTAGTTATTTCAAGCAATATTAGTTCAGGAACTCCTGTGCACTAACCACTCTTCAAGATTATTAGGATAGAGCTAAAAATTAAGCAAACAAAAAACCAACACAGGAATTCCTGCCTTATTTAACATATAATCTAGCAGTAAAGCTAATAAATGAGTAAGTAAAAATAGTGCCAGATAAGCATAAGGGCTATGAAAAACAATAAAGCAGAAAAAACAAATATAAGGTTTTAAGGGATGTAATTTTAGATAGCGTGACTGTAACAGTTTTCTATTGTTACTCTAACAAACTACCAAAACTTAGTGACTTAAAATTGAATCATGTTGTATACCTGAAACTAATGTAAATCAATTATATCTTTAAACAAATTAGTGACTTAGAAAACAAATTTATTATCTTACAGTTCTTCACATCAGAATTCTGATGTCTCATTGGGATAAAATCAAAGTGTTAATAGGGCTGCATTACTTGGTGAGTGTTCTAAGACAAAATCCATTTCCTTGCCCATTCCATCTTGCTTTTGCCTTTTCCATCTCAATTAATGGTTTCACCAGTCAGTTGCTGAGGACTGAAAACTCTGAGTCAGCCTTCATGAACAGTCTTTGTCTGCTCATTCTCCCTACAGCTTCTTCTCCTCATAACAATTTTATATACCAATCAGATCATATTGCTTACATGCTTAAAATACACCAGTGGATTTCCACTGCAATTAGAATAAAGTGCCAATGTCTTTCTGTGACATATGAGGTCTTATCTCCTCCTCTGCCTTCATAGAGCAGTGGTGTCAACTGGTTCCCAATCTGCAACAGCATTACTTTTTTTGTTTGATCCTCAAACACTCCAAACTTATCCTGACCTTTGCACTGACAATTAATTATGCTCAGAATGTCCTTCCCTAAATCTCCCTATTGCTAGGTTTTCTCAAATGAGCTGAACTGGCTCTCTGCTGATCTCTCTAGGTAAAACACACCTCTTTCCATATACTCACTAGTCAGTCCATTTCCTTTTTATTTATTTATTTTATTTATTTATGATAGTCACAGAGAGAGAGAGAGAGAGAGGCAGAGACATAGGCAGAGGGAGAAGCAGGCTCCATGCACCGGGAGCCCGATGTGGGAATCGATCCTGAGTCTCCAGGATCGCGCCCTGGGCCAAAGGCAGGTGCTAAACCGCTGCGCCACCCAGGGATCCCTCCATTTCCTTTTTAATATTATGTTTCATCCTCTAAAGTCATTTATTCATTTTCTGTTTGAAAAACTACAAGATTTAATATTCAAGATGTAGTAGTTGTTGCATATCTCTGCATAAGATATTTCCATGTTATTTATATGTGAATTATGTGTCTTGGCACACACAATGCTTGTGACTTCCAAAATGGAAGTAATAATGTTTCTCTTATACTCCACTGTAATACCAAGGCGTTGGACAGTTGCTGGTACATGGTAGGTCAGATGTTCACTAATGTGAATGAATAAAAGGAGAATTTCTTTATTTCTTTTTTCTTTTTTTTTTAAAGGAGAATTTCTAAAGAGACATTGCTCTTTTTGCTTAGATACAGTGTGACAATTAGGATAGACTTACTTGGTCTAGGTTGAAAGTCATAAAGTAATATTCTGATGTAAACTACATGTTCATTGAAATATCACATTCACCTGTAGACTTAAGTGATTTATTTGCCTTAGGCTTCCCTCTACTATAAAAATAATTGTGACTATAGTTAAAAAGCTTCCAAAAATTTTACTGCAGAAAAGGATTGACTGCAAAAGTCTGAATAAGCTGAGTAGTTGGTGAAAGGCAATCCAGGAATTGTTAATGTACTCCACAAGAAACCAAAAAGCAAATCTGTGAACTATGTTTTAGGTTCTATTCGCTAGAGAACAAATATGTACTTCTTGGCTTTGTTTCAGAACCTTAAGACATGCCACATGGAGATCTTGCACAGATTCTTAGACTACCATCAATACTGCCCTATGACCAGAGTCATATGGCAGCTGGAACCTTAGCCCTCTTATTTCCCATCCCATTCCCCATGCTGCACTCTCAGGTCCCTTTTTTGCCCGCCATTATTTATTAACCAGTTTCTGAAATTTCTTGGTTTGTATGCTTTTTCTTCTCCTCCTCCTTTTGTTTTGTTTTATTTTTTAATCAGAGCTTGCATTTCATCCCTCAATCTGTCCTGAGACTGACCCTTTTAAGCCTACAGTGGTGGTAAATATTGCACAGAATCAAATGCCTATAAGGAACTTGTTATAGACCAGGTCATTGAATGAAGCCATCTTTAGCTTAGAAAGACAGCACTGCTTCTCTCGTGCAGCAGGATTCAAGAAAATAGATGTGCTCACTACTTTTAATCCCATTCACACAAATATCCTGATCAGTCTCAAGGTCCTATCCTTTCTTTTGGTAGTCAAGATATATTAAGTCTGCTTATTTAGTCTCTATCGCAGCATTCACAACCTTATAACCATTCATTGGCCTGATTGTAGGCTCAATCTTCCTTGTAGCTGAAATAAGAATTTCTTCTAATATTGCCAAAGAATTCTTGAGCTTTTTTATAGCATGCTCAAGCTTAGGAACAATCTGCCTGGGCCTGTATATGTGTGCATGCATGTGTATGTGCTTCCATTTTTGTGCATACACTTGCAAGGTCTCCAAACCTGGCAAAAGTAGACACCTCACATAACATTTCTTATAATTATCATTGCCTCTACACTAATCAAATTTAGTCTCTTTCTAACTCCTTATCTTGCATTGGAGCTTCTTCCAAATTAAACACTGCTAAAAGCCTGAGTAAATATGATTCCAGTGAATGCCAGGGATTATTACTCAACCTAATTATCCACATGTACACACAAAAGTATTTCTGTTAACTTCATATCCTTGAGAATGAAAGCCTGACATCTCATTATGAGGGTTTATTTATAGGATCACTGTTGCAACCTCTTGTTTTAGCCCAACCACAAGTGTATAGCTTATGTGTTGTTGTTGTTTTTTGGGGGGAGTGTAGTTACTTGGTGGAATGATCACTGCATTACCAGAACAACAAGACTGAGAGAACAAGTATGAGGGATGCTCTAAGGAAGGAGAGAAAGAAATATTAAGTTTGTAAATAATTATACTGGCCACATATTTACAAGATGGTAACTGGCACAGGCACACAGAACATCTCTAGAGAGGATGCATGGAATTACTTTATCTGGAACTGTTCTTTAGAATGGGAGAGGAGGATCAAGCTTTTGTATGGCCACTACTTCATGTTAGCTTTCTTGCATTGTTCAGAGTTTGCCCCATAAGGTTTATATTCCCACATTTCTGTACTGTGTTTTTGGCTGTCCCTGGCAGCCACTGGGGAAGCCAAAGCCTTCATGGTTCTAACTGAGTTAGACCTAGGTTCTAGAACTGCTGCAGATGCTGCCTCACTGGGTGCGATGGTGACCAGGATGAAGCTCAGCTCTTGTCCCTGGGAGAGACTGATGAAACAGCCTTTTGAGACTGGGAGATGGAAATTCTGGGCTTGAACAGATAAAAGGATTATCACCTAGATATTGAATCTGTTATATTTTATAACTGCTTCATTTAAAAAGGTATACTTTTATTAGATGCTCTGTGATTGTGGGAATAGACCTATGATATGTGCAACATTTAAAATACATTTTTTTCTTTCCCCTTAACTGTCATTCTCCTCCTCCTCCTCCCTCTTCTTTTTAACTATCATTCCTTAAAAAAAAAAAAAAAAAAATTCTTTGTAGGTTTAATCTGTGTTAGCATAACAGACTTGGGATGTTTTTGCACTTTATTTTTTGCATGCAGAATTCTCCCAGAACTGATTAGACAATTGTACTAATGCAATCACATTGAAAAGAAGTAACTGAAATTCCTGAGACCATGTTTCCAACTGTGTAATTCCAACTTCCAACTGAGTTGTAGCCCTGCTCAAAAGTCTTATTCAGTTGTTGGGGGGTTATCCATCTAATATGACCTCACAAAAAGTCTTTCTTTATCCTGTGGATCTCTCATGTACAGATGTCCAATGCATAACTTATAGTTCCCTTGAAGCCATTAAGCAAACTCTGCCTCTAAAATTAAGGAAAGATATGTGTCTGTCAAGGTTACAAACTGTGGCTTATATCTAGTAGTCCAAATTGTGATGGAGCCCTCATTTTAACCACTGTGCTGAGCTTCAAACAGAAGTGGAGAAAATATCTCACCACCTGTCCTTACTTTTCTAGTTAAGATATTTTATTCTTCCTTTGTTTTGGAAATTGCACTATAGAAGGAGTCCTTAAACTTAGGTCAACAAATGCCTAGCGCTGATTTTAGTCAGGAAATCAGATTCTGAAAACACTCCTGCCATATGAATCATATTGTGCTTCTTTCAGAAGACATTTTCAAATTCCCCATCTTTTTAATATTTTTTTTTCTTTATTTATTTATGATAGTCACACAGAGAGAGAGAGAGGCAGAGACACAGGCAGAGGGAGAAGCAGGCTCCATGCACCAGGAGCCCGACGTGGGATTCGATCCCGGGTCTCCAGGATCGCGCCCTGGGCCAAAGGCAGGCGCCAAACCGCTGCGCCACCCAGGGATCCCTCCCCCTCTTTTTAAAAGCAAAAACAGCTGTATGGACTGAACCTGTTCTCCCCCAAAGCCATATATGGAAGCTCTAAGCCCCAATGCCTTGATGTTTAGAAATGGAGCCTTTCAGACTTAATTAAGGTTAGATGAGATCATGAGGGTGGTCCCTCATGATGGGATTAGTAGCTTTGTAAGAAAAGGAAGAAAAAGATCACTCTTTCTGCCTTTTAAGGACACAGAGAAAAGGCTCTCATCTGTGAGCTAGAGAGTTCTTTCACCAGAACCCAGCTGTCTCAGATTTCCAGTCTCCAGAGCTATGAGGAAATAAAATTCTGTTGTTTAAGCCACTCAGTATATGGTACTTTATTATGGCAGCCGAACCTGACAAATACAATTCGTTTAAATTAGCATTTAAAAAAGTATCACTTATGGGATGAACCTGCACTCCCATCCTTCAAGTCCAGATATACTCAATTCCTGTTTAGGCATGCATTCATATTTCTGCTTCCTATAGTTCCTTAAACTTGTTTTGAAACGATTTTTACCTCTTCTCCTGGAAGAGCCTTGTGGCCCAGTTACATCACAATAGATTGGCAACCTTAATGGAAGATCAATTCTGTTGGGCATGTATAAATCCAGGCAATTAGCAACATAAATCCCCAAAATAAAAAATGTCAGAATTAGATTGCCATCTAGTTATATGCTTCAAAAGAGCTTTGGTTAAAAAAAAAAAAAAAAAAAAAAAAAAAAAAAAAAAAACAATCAAACAAACAAAAAAAAACTCTAGTGTAATATTTTTATTTTTTTTAACTTTTTATTATGAAAAGTTCAAATGCACTTAACAGTATGTAGAAGGTGTGGAGGCCAAGAAAATTAAGGCCATTCCACTTTAAGTTCAGCATTAGCATAAGTACAGCCATCCCAGGCCCCTGTGAACAAGAGCTGAACTTTACCTTACTTCAGTTACAGGAAGAAAACAGCTTACAGCTAAACGTCCTAGAAAGCCCCATATTAAAATAAACACAGCCCAAGCCAAGGGCAGGAAGCCCCTTTTAGAATAAGAACAGAGCTCATTGCCCTTGAAGGCCCCATATCAAAATGTAAACAGAACTTGAGGAATTGCTCCACCCCTTCTGGAGGTCCCCTAGACCAGTCCTTAAATCTAAGCTGAAACCCACTTCGGAGTCCAAGTCCCTGCTCTGCTGTGTCCGGTACACTTGGACCCAAGCTCGAGCTTGTAAATAAACCCTCATGTGTTTGCATCGGGGCTCCTTGGTGGTTTCTCGGATTCGCGATCTTGGGCACAACAGTAGAAGGATTTAATAAAACCTCATATTTGAATTCCCTTCCTTCAAAAAACTATCAGCTAATAGCTAATCTTATTTCACCTATACCCTTTTTTTAGCCACTAAGATATCAACCGTACATTTCATTCTTGAAGAGGGCATGATTATATCATTCAGAAATGGAATTTAAGAAAATCAGTCTCTCTCAGTCTCTTTCTCTGTTGCACCTCCCAACACATGCCTTCTTTTGCTGAGTTTCTTCTATTGTTGTTTAATGCATTTTTTCTTCTAACTCTATATGGTGCTTAATAAATACATAGATCTGTATTAAAAGTGACAAGATACCATTTCATCTCTTAGCATTCACTATTTTTGAAAGGGATCTTAGAAATTATTCACAACTTCAATATATAAAAAATTAAATGTTGACAGAGCAAAGTAAATTATTATTAAAGAATAATGTTAACAATTTAAAAATAACTGAAAGGTATAATTTCCCCAACTGTTGTTCTTGAACTTTGGAATCACTAAGTAGAAATTCCACATGGAGATATAATTTATTTACAATATTTTCATCTTTAGAAAATCACATAATAATTCTGCCTATGAAAATAAATGTTATCTGTAGTTAGAGGCACATGCATGATGAACAATGGATTTGTTATCAATAAACTGTAGTTGAAATAATGGAAAAGAGATATCTTAGAGATGAAATAAATAACTAAATAATTAAAATTACATAGGTATGAAGAACTCTGAAAAAAAACAAAATGATGTCTTCTCATCACTGTCATCTTTCAAAAGCAGTGACTAAGTACGATTAGAAGTTGCCTCAATGAGTAATAAAAAATCTTACATATTGCTTGAGGTGAAACCTGGATTGGAAAAGATGTACTTTTGGGATTCCTGGTTGGCTCAGCAGTGGGGCATCTGCCTTTGGCTCAGGGAGTGATTCCAGAATGCCTGGATCCAGTGCTGCATAGGGTTCCCTGCCTGAAGCCTGCTTTTCCTTCTGCCTATGTCTCTGCCTCTCACTCTCTCTGTGTCTCTCATGAATAAATAAATAAAACCTTAAAAAAAAAATGAAAGAAAAGATGTACTTTTCAAAGTGTCTTTGATCTTTTGAGGCACCTGGATGGCTCAGTCTGACTTTGTTTTTGGCTCAGGTCATAATCTCAGTGTCGTGGGATCCAGCAGCCATGAACCTCACAGTGGGCTCCGTGCTCAGCAAGTCTCCTTGACATTTTCCCTCTGCTCCTCCCCCTGCTCTCTCTCTGAAATAAATAAATTAATTAATTAATTAAAAAATGAATTTTCTTCCATCTCTGAGTAGATGTGGAATTAGGTATATATTCATACATGTATGTATGTATTTAAATATAGTACTAATAAGCACATTAAAATTAACTCTTATCAGAAATAATTGGGTTGCAGACTCATATACCCTTTTGAAAATGGTTGGGATTCCAGAGACTTTTTTTTCTTTGTATCTCCCATTAGTATTTTTTTTTTATTACCGAGAAATAAAATCCATTTTATTTAACAAATATTTTTTATCATCCTCTTAAAAGAAAAAATATTTACATATACACATATATAATACAGAAAGTTTCCTTATGCATCAGGATTTTATCAAAGTCTTAGAGTAAATATGAGTATGCTCTTTGGTAACTCATGACAAATGGGTTTTATATTTGAGTGTTGTGTTATGTACATTCTTAGATATACCACAGAGAAATACATGTTTATACCACACATATTTATAACCTGTGTTAAGTACTTAGAATCTGAATTGCTGTCTTTAAAGAAAAAAAACAACAACAACTTGGAATCATTCTGCTTTTTGAGAAACTTCAGAAAAACATTTCTGTAAGTGTCAAATTTAATTGCCTATGATTCATTTTTGACAGATCATGTACTTAAACCAATGAGCCTTAGTTTTTTTCCTTTTAAATTGCTGGCAGCCAAAAACATTGTATTACTCATCGTATTGTAGATAGAATCTGCACAATATTACTGACAGATTTTTGTATTAATTAAAGATTCTGTGTTGTGCAGACTGCATGATGAAGATGTGCCATTAATCTATATACAAAGGTGAGAAAATGAAGGTGCTGGTAACTCTACTAAAAAGATAACCTTTGGATGGATTTTGAGAAAATATGAAAATGTATTTAAAATGATGAATGATTATCATTCAAAACAATGTCATACATGAAAAAATGGCTCAAAAACTGTTCTTTCATTAGAGAAATAAAGAGTGTGATACAAATCAATAATTAGCTAATTTAGTATTTTACAAATATTACACAAATTTGACCTGAATAAATGCAAAAACATTTTTTTTTTTAGGTATCTATTGTGTTCACTAATAAAGAGGACACTTTATGACAGTAAATTTAACTTCCATGTACACATAAAGGAACACAGTTTACTGAAATTGTAAATTTTGAAAGTAATAGAGTATTAAATTACCTTCCAAACATAATTGATTTATACCCTGTGAGAACTACTTACATTTTTGATATTCAGATATATCATATACATAGTCATCACACTGGAGTACTTGGATGATGTATTTTATTTTCTTTCTCAAATATATGTATTTGAGGTGTATATACACACACATGCACGCACATATACATACACACATTGCTATAAAAGGTCATTTATACTCTGTGGATGACTTTCAGATATATTTTAAAGCAGAGAGAAATGTATAGAAGAGCCCATATTTGCTACATTTGACAGTGTTTTCATTTAATAACACAAACACAACAAAATCAAAACCAGCTGATTTATATTTTTATTTCTTATTATCTGCCAGGCAGTATTCTAACATAACATAAACAACAGCACTGATTCAGTCCCTGTAATAGTGTCATGGATTAGGTATATTAGTGTTTCCAGCTTAGGTAAGAAACAACTAAAGCACTCAGATGTTCAGTAGCTCTGGAGATTAGAGAGGATCCATACTTGGATAGTTTGAACACATAGATGATACTATTAATACTATGCTTAGCTCCCTTCCCGAAATAACATGAGGACATTTTTGTTGAAAGTGAACTTGACGTTCACAAACTACAGAATCATTTTAAATATTTACAAAAAGAAATACTGTTTACTCCTAAAACCTTAGGGCTACCAAAATTTTGGAGGCAGGGCAAAATGATACAAAGATTTTAAAAGCAAACAAAAACAACTGCAAATATTATTTTTAGGACTAAGTGATATGTTGAGATAATAACCTTAATGAGTATTTTAAGAATGTTGTTTAAGATTATCCATGGATGCAAATTATGCATGAGTCTATAAAAGATGTACTTAGTTCAAAGTTTTAAGCTTAGGTGTAGAGGCTGACACACTATCAGTGTTAATATTTCATTCAATAAAGGAAATAAGTCTATAAAAATTTTAATTTTAATCAGTTTGTGTGTTTATCCCAAGCTTAGAATACAGACATAAGTCATAACACCAAATTTTGCATCTTTTCGAAGTACCTATAACTTACAGGTAGAAGTTTGTTGACTACAAGTATCAACATATTTACTACTAATTTTGGGAAATCAGCTGCACTGCTATTTCCTGCCACAATTCTAAGATCAAGACAATGTACCAGATAATGTACTGGAACCAGATAACATACTAGAAATTAGTTCACAACTAAAAATCTCCAAAGGATAATTTTGGTTAAAATATACTAAGATGACTTGTCTAACTAAAATAAATTATAATACTTACCTGACAAGGGAGATACCATGATCCTGAAGTTGGTTTTCTTAGGGCAAGTCTCATCCATTGCACTCTGGTTGTGCTGACCCTTGAGATTTCCTTAAACTTGGGAAACTTGACTGAATAATTTGTGGTAGTGGGACTGCGTTTGAAGTCTCCCCAATTTTATAAAAACAGGAAAAAAAATTATATCAGGGCTAGAGCTGAGTAATATATAAGGCAAGTAAATATGTGTATGTGAAAATTATACCAACACACGTGTACTGACAGTGAACTACTGAAGGCAAATATATTATTTTTTAGGTTTATTAACACATAATTTAATTTATTTTTCCTTTGAATCTCGGTGAATTCTGTGGACACGAGTTATTTTTAACACCCTCCATAGTATACATAGTCACAATTACTTGTATCTGTTTCCTTGAGAAGAGCAAAACCAGGAATGCAAATAAATAAAAATGTGAATTTAAAATTTAAAATGTTTCATATGGGGCAGCCGGGGTTGCTCAGTGGTTTAGCGCAGCCTCCAGCCCAGGGTCTGATCCTGGAGACCCGGGATGGAGTCCCACGTCAGGCTCCCTGCATGGAACCGGCTTCTCCCTCTGCCTATGTCTCTGCCTTTCTCTCTCTCTCTCTCTCTTTCTCTCTCTCTCTCTCATATGAATAAATAAATAAAATCTTAAAAAAAAAGTTTCATTCTAAAGTTAAACAAACAAACAAACGAAAAACCCCATGAGCTTACAATTATTTTGGTGTTCATTTTTTAAAATTAGCATGTTAAGTAAACAATGCAATAGAAAAAATATATATGTAGTATCTACACTTACATTTTATCACTTATTTTTTAAATTAACTTACAAAATTATTATTAGTGTCACTTTCAAATAGTGATTGAAGCTTATAGCACTTAAGTACTTTCTCAAAGTTGTATTGTTTACAATAATAAATATTTGTGATAATATTAACAGCCAACATAGAATAGTTTTATACAAAGAATTGTTTTAGGACTTTACATTTATCATCACAGAACTTTGAATCAATCACTATTATTATTACCTATTTAATGCAATAATAAGAATACTCATATTACTACTATATTCTGATTAATGGAAAAGACTAGAAAAACAATCAGGTGTATATGGACATAAATTCAAGTATATATGGACTTTAAATATACATCTTGAAAAATAAAAGATGTACTTGATAAATAGTGATAGTACATTTGGTTATTTACCTAGATGAGAGTAAGTATATGGAACTATTACATAGGCAGCTAAAAGAAAAACTTAAGTAGTACCAGGCAAAAATCTCTACCAGTCTACTGTGAGAAATGCATAATAGAATATAGGATAATAGGATCCCATGAATACAGAAAATACAGTGATAATCCTACAGGTAAGTATGTATGCATGCATGAAGAAATGTGTGGGAAATATCAGAAAGGGAGACAGAACATAAAGACTCCTAACTCTGGGAAATGAACTAGGGGTGGTGAAAGGGGAGGAGGGAGGGAGGTGGGGGTGAATGGGTGATGGGCACTGAGGGGGGCACTTGACGGGATGAGCACTGGGTGTTATTCTGTATATTGGTAAATTGAACACCAATAAAAAATTAATTTATAAAAAAAATATATATATAACTCATATATTGCTTTAATGGCCCAAATTATTTGCTACTTCCCATGTTTACTTCCTTTGCAATGAAGTTTTGCAGCTCCTCCAGTCAAGAGGATGGATTATGACCCTTTTCAGCACATCCACATGACTCATTGTAGCCAGTAATTGCAAAGGACTGAGCTTACACTAGTACATTTCAGCTACTTCTTGCTATTATTCTATCTTTGCCTTGAAAGTATTCCTGAGCAAGTCTGTTGGAGGAAGAGACACAGACAGACCAGAGTTCTCTCACCCCAGTGTCTCCTCCCAGGCCGCAATAGACCAGCTGACAACTGGACCTCAGATATGCCAGAGAACCCAGCCAAGATCACCAGCCTTGCCTCATCAACCTGAAATTACTACAGATGCACAAGAGAGCCAAACCAAGCCCACAAGAAAATCCTTGCTTTAACTGTGGACTTGTGCATTCAATAATTACTTGATTTTTTTACATTGTATTTTGGTGTGTTTTGTTATACAGCATCATTGTGGCAACAGATAAGCAATATAGGGTGTTATGAACATATGTGATGGAAAAAATATGCAAGTATAGGTATCATGTTGCTATGTTGCCATTATTGAATACCTGGGTGAAAGGTCATGGCTACCACTGGGTATAATTTTAGAGGATAAGTGAATTAAAAAAAAAAAAAAAAAGGACAAATGGTGTTCCTAAATTGAATCATTACTTATTTGGCCATGGTAAAATTTGTTGAATAGGACTAACCAACATTATGTATAACACTTAGAATCATTCATCTCTGATAATTAAATGCAAAGAGGGCCTCCTAATATGGTGGCAATAAAAAATGATCTTATATATTCCCAGTACTAATACTGGGAATTAAGTGTTCAATGTCAAAACTGCACTTATATACTCTTAGTAAATATATGTGTTAAGGTAAATTTAAAAAGCTTCATGTGTAATACATAAGCTATGGAATTTATGACAAAATCATACATGTATTATTTTAATCTCAGGGTGGTAAGTGTTAAGGATTGAATATTTATATTCCTTCCTCCCCGATACTCCCAAATTCATATATTGAAGCTCTAAACTCCAGTGTGGCTATATTTGAAATAGGGAAATAACTATGGTTAAATGAGTTCATAAAGATTGGGTCCTGATCTGATAGGGTTAGTGTCTGTGGAAGAAGAGACACCAGAGAACCCCAGAGTCCAGCCCCACCCTGTGTCCATTCACCTAGGAAAGCCCACTTGAGAGTATAGCAAGAAAGCGATGTCTGCAAGCCAGGAAGATCCTTTATCAAAAATAAACCTGACAGATCAGTCCTTAATCTAGGAATTCTACCTCCAGAACTGTGAGAAAATAAATTCCTGTTGTTTAAGACATCTAGTCTATGATATTTTGTCATGGCAGCCCAGACTGACTAATTCAATAAGTTTGAGCTGATTTTAATTTATATTTTGTGATATCACTTGTGTATTTTAAAGAATCAATAACTTATAGGATAATATTTTGAGATCTCTAACAAAGACTTGCTAATTCATCTATATAGGTTTATCTTTGTGCCCCATACTAATGCCATTACTCATGCAATAATCAAATGTATTATATCAAAGTATATTTTTTAACATTTAAGTTTTTTCATTACAGTATTTAGTGTTCAGATACCTAAATTTGCACATACAGCAGCTAAAAATCATAAATATACATATGGAAGAAATATTATTTCCTGTTTTATAAATGAATCTGAATTCTAATTAGAATCTCCTCTTCCTAGATCTTAGAAAATTAATCTCAATGAATTTAAAGTCTTCCTCATCTCATTCTTTCTTTTTTTTTTTTTTTGTTTTTCTTCATCTCATTCTTAAAAGAGTTTAAAAATCTATGGGTTCCTTAAGAAGAATCAAGCTGTAAGTTTTGTTTGTTTGATTCTTTCTTTCGTTTTTTTTTTTTTTTTTTTTTTTTTGTGGGGGCGGGGGAGGTGCAGATCTTTGTCCTTGTTTGTCATCTAATAATACTGGTAGCAAATCCTTTCTATAGATAGTCTTTATTGCAGATGACTGTACATCTTTTTCACCATATATCCTCCTAAAGGCATTCACTCCCCTCTGAGAGATAGGTTGGAAATACCTACTCTCATAGGAGGACATCTTTACCATTTCAAAGCTATTCCATTCCCAGTCATAATTTATAAATGCATAGTTCTGCTGCTTCCCCAGAATCAACCCAGAGGGGCAGCACTGCTCTATTTAAATATACCTTCCTTACCCTCAAATTTCTTGTTTGATTCTGACACATACTTTCCCAAACAAGTCTCTGCAAGCTATAAGCATTACTTTCGGAGCAAGTGGAGGAGGAATGAAGAGAAGTTTCTGTTCTCTTGATCAGAAACATACATTTGTTTCCTACCAAGGCATTTCTTTCATTTTCCTCCAGTCTGAGATGTATGGGATGAAAATTATTTACTTTTAGTTCAGTGTTTTGGTTTTTATATCAAAGAAACTTGTTTTTTACCAAACTATTCTCTTAGTAAAAAAAAAAAAAAAAAAAAAAAAAGAAAGAAAAATCAAGAATAAACACTTTTGTATATCATCATCATGCTATCCATTCAGTGATCTACTAAAGAGAGAAAAAAAAAAAAAGAGGAAAAAAAAAAAAAACACCAGCTAACTGAATCAGGAAGAGGAAATGAAAAGGATACTCAAAGGAAAATCATCAGTTAATATAGCAAATATTATTTTGATGAAAAATCAGCGCTTTATTATCAGCCAATGAGGTTAATTCAAAGAGGATAGGGATTAAGTGTTGTGCCCAAGATTGTGAATCCGAGAAACCACCAAGGAGCCGACACCGATGCAAACACACGAGGGTTTATTTACAAGCTCGAGCTTGGGTCCAAGTGTACCCGACACAGCAGAGCAGGGACTTGGACCCCAAGGTGGTTTCAGCTTAGTTTTTTATAGGCTGGTCTAGGGGACCTAGGGGTGGAGGAATTTCTCAAGTTCTGTTTACATTTTGATATGGGGCTTTCAAGGACGTTGAGCTCTGTTCTTATTCTAATAGGGGCTTCCTGCCCTTGGCTTGGGCTCTGTTCTCATTCTAATAGGGGCTTTCTAGGACCTTAAGCTGTAAGCTGTTTTCTTCCTGTAACTGAAGTAAGGTAAAGTTCAGCTCTTATTCACAGGGGCCTGGGATGGCTGTACTTGTGCTAACGCTGAACTTAAAGTGGAATGGCCTTAATTTTCTCCGCCTCCACATTAAGTTTGAGCAGTGGAATTGTGGTGACAGTGAAATAAAGAGTCATGCCAAAGTAAATGATTATTTTAAACCTTGTCTAGAGGATTAATTTCAAATCCAAAGTGAATCAAACTCATCCTGGATAGAAAGTGTAACTTCAACAGAAACAATTAATCAGATACAGGTGTTGGCCTATGCTTTGAATTTGCTGACTGAAATTTGGAAATACAGTGTGATTGAGATTTTTTTTTTCTGCCTTTTTACACCCTTGCTCTGGACAAATGTGCCTGGTTTATTGTAAAGAATCTTCTTGGAGACAGGATAGAGGTGTGTAGCACAAAGCTAAAATTAAGAGAAAATGTGTGATAGGACAAAGATTTGATGTTTGTACGAATGTGTGAAATCATAGGAAAAGGAGAATATAGCCATGTGATTTCAAATGATGTTTCCGCTTTACCTCTATTGTGAGAATATTGTTAAATGCTGATTTTATAGATTTCAATTGTTTTTTTTTTCCTTTCAGTAGTTAAAAATGATGGTAGACCTCCTCTGTATTTAATGTTTTTTTTTTATTTGTTTGTTTTGGGCTATTATATTTGAGTATGTGACTATGGTGGTGACATACAATAGAGTAGAAAGGAATATATAAAAATCTAACTGAAGGTTTGGATATGTACCTGCCACATAGTGATTCTTTCTGCTATATGTGCATATATATTTTTATACACTAATGTCTGTTTATTTATTCACCAATTTACTTTTTAGTTTTTAAAAACATAACAATGTCCACTGAATAGTTTAAACCTACTTGAGAGTTAAACTTAATAATTTAAAGGCATTAAAATAGAGGGTTTTATGAGTTTTTTCCTGAATAAAAAACATTTTTTAAAATTTCCCATTTTTTTTAAAGGATTTTATTTGTTCACGAGAAACACAGAGAAAGAGGCAGAGACACAGGCAGAGGGAGAAGCAGGCTCCATGCAAGGAGCCCGATGCGGGACTCAATTACAGGTCTCAAAGATCACGCCCTGAGCTGAAGTCAGATGCTTAACCTCTGAGCCACCCAGGCGTCCCTAAAAAAACACTTTAAAAACTTACTTATATTGAAAAGGCTGAAATGTTTGTTAACATCAAAGTATAAGGGATCCCTGGGTGGCGCAGCGGTTTAGCACCTGCCTTTGGCCCAGGGCACGATCCTGGAGACCCGGGATCGAATCCCACGTCGGGCTCCCGGTGCATGGAGCCTGCTTCTCCCTCTGCCTATGTCTCTGCCTCTCTATCTCATTCTGTGACTATCATAAGTAAATAAATAAAAAAAAAAAAACATCAAAGTATAATATCACAAGTGAAAAATATAAAAAATAAAGCTGAAAATATTCTTTATGTTTTGTCTGTTTCCATATTTATCTTAACTATCTCAAATGTTTCCTAATACAAATATTTAGGTGATATACTGCTAAAAAATGTATCAGATTTTAGAAATAATTTACAAGATCTCTTAATAATTGAATCTGAGTAAACTATCATCTACTTAGGAATATAACTTCATGTGTAGTTCCCTTTCATGTATGATTCCTGTACGTGTGATCTGGCTTAGAGCCTTTCTTTCTGCTCACATTATTATTTCTATGACAAAGGTAAGTGAAGGACTTAAAGTGTAATTGGTTCCTTCAATTAACTTTATCTTTTCACAATCTATGGACTTTCTCTTTATAACACTTATAAACTTATAACATGTATAACTCTTAACACACATTTCAGTATTTTATAAATTAAAGAATAAGTCTGCCAAAGTTTCTTTCCCATAAATGTAAAATATCTAAGATATCAGTCTTAGATGATTCTTGTTCTTGTTGACACATATCTGAAAAAAAATCTAAAGTACAACAAAAAATACTGTACCTTTGGAATGCTTCATAACTTTCTTTTGAAATAAGTAGTCTTAGTAAAATATCAACTAACTAGGAACAAATTATCAGACTGTGCATTTGCTTTTATTGTTCTTATTTTTGCTTGATTTTCCTTTTGTGTGTGTGTGGGATGGGGTTAGGAGAGAGATCACTTTTGAATAAGAGTAAATTCAAAAAGTATACACAGATAAATTAGAAACTTTCCTTGCTTACAAGGAGTTCATATAGAGTGTATTTAAAATTGAGTGACATAAACACAGAATTTTAGGCATCTGGGTAAATACAGACAGTTGAACATATTCCCACACATAATATTTCTCTATATACATATTTCTCTGTATGCCTGTCTATCTCTGCCTACCTACGTATCTACCTATCACTTTTTCTTCTAGCACGACGTTGGGATATTAGTAACAGTTAAAAATTGCAATCTACAAAACTAAAAGAATAAGCAGATAATCACAAAGATGAGTTGTCAACAGAACATTGGAAAATGATAAAACCAAGATTATCCTTGGTTCTCCATAAAGCAGAATCTGAGACAAAAGTTTGTGTACAATTAGTTTACATGGGGATGTGATCTGAGGAAGTGGATATAAAGTGCAAGGGAGTAAAACATGGGGGGGAGGAAAGCCAAAAGGAGGATGCATTGCAGATTTAGCCACTGCTCACTCAGGTGATTGGTACTTGATCCCACCAGAATAGTGTAAATAGCATTTTGAAATTCATGTCAGAGTTCTTAGCCTGGAAGATTAAGAAAGCAGTATTTACATATCATAAAATCTATGGGTGGTAACACTTCTACATTCTAGAGTTGACCATGCATAGGTGTAGTGCTTCCCTCCTGGCATCCTACATTATAATAGAAAATCAAAGTATGAGGTATACAGCAATGATATCAAATAAAACAGGGCCACTTTCCATGAACATAAAACCAGTACAATGCTGCATGATATAATGGCTGAGCTAGAAGAAGGGGAGGGACCAAGAGAATTCTAAATTTTTACATAAGAAGAATCAGTACAGTCCACTCACTGGACAACATAAATCAACTCTTGCCCACCATTAAACTGAATTCTTCACAGAGCCCTTTCTAGTGAATTCTTTTTTTTTTTTTTCTAGTGAATTCTTAATAGCAATTTCTTTAAGGTTCTTAATAGCAATTTCTTTAAGGTCTAATACTATATGCAGCAATTCCTCTTACTTACTGCAACTGTTTCTAGGGCTGTAATTGATATATATCCTCTGCCTCCTTAAGTGAACATTTTGATTTCTTTAAAGAATCTGGCATGTCTAGGTTCTTGGCTGATGGAGTCACTTGCATCTTTCTCCATAAAGTGTCCAATTACTGATGATGCACCATAATCACTGATACCAGTCCTTCACTATTGTCACACATCTGGAAGAACCTAGGGACACCCTAATGAATTTCTTGGCTTCCAAACCTACCGTTCCTGCTACAGTTAGGTACAAGTACCTTAGCCTTTTGTGGTTATAAGGATCTGGGTCTGTATGGAATTTACAATAAAGTAACATTTTCCCCTGCTAATCTTCTTTAATGAGGACCCCAAATAACCACGTGTTATTCATAGCTTTAAGTCTATTGTAATCCTTACAATTCTATTTAATAAAGCGTGAATTCACCAACCCTAATTCAAACAAACAAACAAACAATATTTCAAATATGCAGAGCTGTAAATTATAGGGAATCACAGGGAGTGATTAAGAGAGAGGGCCGATACCACTTCCACTCCTTATTTCTTGGATTCACATATTTTAGCTATTTGGGGCACAATACTGTGTATAAGCTAATGCATTGCATCCTGGAGCAACTCAAAGGCTGTTTTCCTAAGCTGGCAAATTAACTCAGTCTTTATAAGGACATTTTACCATTCTATTAGGTTGGCAAGTTTTGAATGGTAAGATATATATTAAAATCAGTAAGTCCTAAGATAAAGTATCCATGTTCATACATTCTCTTCCAGGGAGCTGAAATCATCTGCATCTTTTTCTCACTGGTGTGTGGTGGTTGTTGCTGGTTTGTTTGAAGTAGGCTTGTAGTTTTTCTCCACTTGGGCTTCTCGATGTTTCTTTCCCTGTAAACTAATCTAGGCTTCCTCAGAGTACATTAGTTGGGTTCCAAGAGTGTGTATTCTGAGATAGATTAAGTCAGGCAAAAGCTGTAGTATTTTGGAGGACCTTGCTTTGGACACTACTGCTTTTACTCTAGTCTATTCATTAGAACTGGAAACTAAGTGTAGACTCTATAAATGAGGAGAGAGAAATTATATTCAAAATTTGTAGGAGAATTGATAAATGTGTGGTTTTAAAACCATCACTCTCTGACCTCTGGTTACACAATGTTTACATTATTTTTATATGAAAAATGCATTTACCATTTCCTAAGATGCATCTCTCAAGAATCATCTATGTAACAGTAAATATTGTAATGTTGTATGACATATAGTCTCTGTGAAGACTACCCAGCTCTGCCGTTATAGATTGAAAACATGCATAGATTATATGTAAATAAGCATATATGGCTGTGTTCTATTTTATTTATAGAAACAGGTGGATCAGATTGCCCTCCTGCCCATAGTTTCCTGACTAATGTACTGCGTAATGCTCATGCTTGAGGTCTAGGGTCTCAGGTCTTTGTATGTGATTTCTTTTATAAAACGGTGAGTTTAGTTTTCAATCTTGAGACCCAAAAACTAAAAAAAAAAAAAAAAAAAAAAAAAAAAAAAAAAAAAAAAAGAGACCCAAAAACTAAAAAGACAAGTTCTCTGACATTTATAAATCAAATATAATGCTGAAACAGGAATAAAATAATCACTATAGCCATTCCCATTCAGAAAGGGAGAAAATGGGAGGCATCTCAGAGGTGCACAGATTGCTAGTGATTCTGAAGCACAGCTGTGCAGAGGTTGCCAGCTAAGAAGTGTTGGGAGCCTGGTGCTGTCATTCAGAGATGTGAGGATCCAAAGTTCCCTTTCCATTTTGCACTCTCTCTGTCCCTTTTAATTCAAGTCAAAATAGCTCTTTATAAAAATTTTGTGGATTCTTATGAATCAATTGGTAATCTGCTCAATTAGACAAAAGCCAAATTAAAGATTTTCTTCCAACATAGGAACTTTTCTGCCTTGGGCTTCCAGCAAGGCTGCTGAAGAATGCTTTCTTAAGATTTTTCAGAAACTCTAAAGTTAACCGAAAACTATGAAGCACATCTACAAGATCACTCGTGAGACTTTTCACCTAATTGAACACTTTTCTGAGGCATTTCTTTAAATATTTCCCAGGTCTTTACCAACGATCTTATATTTACATGCTGAGTTTCATTTTTGCTGTGAAACTCTTTCTTTATTTGAAAATCTTGAGTAGGAGGGAATGAGAAATAATTTAAATTTCAAACCCAGAAATCCCTGCTGCCTTTCTATTTTCTTGACTTTTGTTTGAATACTGAAAAATTCTTTATTTTAAACTCCTGTCTTTCGTTTTTAATTTTACTGTGGGCAGTTAGATGAAGGAAGACAGCAACTCCACTGCTCTGCCTGGATACATGTGAAACACTATGTTATCAAAATCTTACATTAGTATGGTACATTTGTCATAATTAAGGAACCAATATTGATATGTTATTGTTAACTCAAAGTTATACTGATTTGCAACCTAACTCTGTTAGTATGAGTCTCTTTATAACTTTCTGAGATGTTTCTATGTGTTGAGCTCAATTTTTTACATGATGCACACCTGAATACGTCTTTATTTTGCCACATTTGATTTGTGGTTTTTCTGGATATAGAATTTTAGGTTGATTTAATTTTTCTCAGAAATTTGAATACATTTGCATATTATCTTTTGGACTCTGGATAAATTTTATGCCATTCAGATTCGTAAACCTTGTAAGTGACCTATTCAGATCCCTAATCTTTTGTGAGTGACCAAAATTCCTCCTTATATATTTATATACATATATATTTTTAAAAATATTTTCATGCCCAGTTTTCTAAATTTTTAGAATAATGTGCCTTGATTTAGAACTTCAGAACTACGATGTGTGTGTGTATGTGTGTGTGTGTATTTTACCTCTAATCATTTATTTCATTTAGCTTTAAGTAAACTTTCTAAGGACAAAGACAGGAGATCATCCCTAGTATCAACATAATTATTACTGATGAAGCAAAAAAAAAAATGTTCTGAAAAAAGAGGAGGTGTTTTTGGAAAGATAGAATTCAGATAACCTTTAGGCCATCAGGTACCATTGAAGTTTTATAAAGCAACACACACACACACACACACACACATATATATTAAGATGTTATTAAGGTTTTATAAAGTGACATATATTATATATATATATATATATTAAGGTATTATTTCTAATATAATCTCTTTTATATAAGTAACATAGAAAACTACAGTATTAGATACCGAGATAGATACCATTATCACAATTTTTGGATTGAAAAAATTACTTCTCTCAAAAATATGTGCTCTTTGCTTTTCAATAATGAAAATATGATCCTTAATTGAATGCATAGGCATGAAGATCATGCTGTATGTCCCAGAGATCCTTATTGACAATTTTGATCATGCAATTAAATTTTTACAGGTGGCATGCACAAATAGTTCTGATAAATATTCTTGAAGAGAAGGGACCAATATCTCTTTTCTCTTATTCCCTCCCTCTGCCTGAAATGCAGGCATAATGAATAAATCTTCAGCCATTATCCTGTACTGTGTGGTGACCTTGGAACATAAATCAGAGAGGGTAGAGTATCATGATGGAAAGTAATTTATCCATGTCAACATCAAGTGGACTGAAGGCCTAGATTCACTACTTCTATACTTGTTAACCATGAGTAATAGATACTCTTCTATCATCTTTACAACAGTGTTATCCTGAGTATTTCTTTTTTTTTTTTTAAGATTTTATTTATTTATTCATGAGAGACACAGAGAAAGAGGCAGAGACATAGGCAGAGGGAGAAGCAGGCTCCCTGCAGGGAGCTTGTTGTGGGATTTGATCCCAGAACCCTGGATCACTACCTGAGCCAAAGGCAAACGCTCAACCACTGAGCCACTGAGGTGCCCCACTGAGTATTTCTTTAATTCGCATCTAAAGATAAGACTTGCTAGTACATAATGTTTTAGAGTGAATACAACCAGAGGAATTTTGTGGGTTCAGTAAGTGAATATAGTACAGTATGATATAGATGTTTTCTTCAGTTCTATGTTTAAGTTCAAAGTGGTAATTTTATTTCTTTGAGAATTTTTTTCATAAGTGTATGTCTTCCACTACAATCATTATACACTAAATATATACACACACATTTGTGTGTCATATATAGATTTTCTGATTTCCCTCTTTGGTGCTTTAAATAATGACGTTGGAAATAAAAGTCAAGCTATTTGAATTTATGATTTGTGAAAAATCTACTTTTTCAACATTGAACTATTGTTAATTATTTCAGGGCTAGCCAAATAAATTATATACTATTTTCTTTACCTTTTAAAAAAATAGAGTGAAGTAATAGTGAACTTACCATCAACTATTTAGGGAGTACTTTTCTGCATATTTGGAGTAGAAGGCTTTATACTTCATAATATTCTCTGGGATCCAACACAGAAACACCTTAACTAAAAACTCCTTGTTTGTATAGCTTCTGACTTTGACAGTTGTCAACATAATTTTTTATGCATCAACTCTTAATATGGCAAATTCACCTCCTGTGTAGACCTAAGGAATGTACAAATAAGGTCATTACATATGCAGATATGCTCTCTTTCAGCAAGATGGAAAATGATATTAACAGGACACTCTCATTCCCCTTTCCAGGTCCATGAAAATTCACCAATACTTTTTATTGGCTTGCTATTGAATTCATTGTTCATACACCTAAGAGGATTAAAATACAATTCAAAGATATATAGTTCTGTAATCTTATTCTATTATCTTCTCTCTACTGTGGGTCATTGAGAAGAAACTTATGTTCCCTACAGTTCCTATTTAGTTATATGCTAAAAATACCAGAAACTACATTCAGGTTACCAGATAATTCTTATTCCTATTCTCATTCCAAGCATTATGTAGTGGCTTTCTGTTCCTATTTTTTTTTTTTTACATATATCCTGATTGTGATGTTTAAGGTGCTTGACATTTTCTGTATTCTGCACTACATCTATTTAATGTTTCATCTAGCTTTATCTCAAAAAATTTTCCATGTTGAAGATCTGTCATTTTCCAATGAATAGGAGTTAAATTCCTCCTTTTATTCTCTCAACCTCTGTTGATAAATTACACTTTTGTGATAAACTTATCTCTTCTCCATTTTAGGGTGTAAGCACTCACTGATTCAAAGAATATCTGTAGCATTTTAAACCAAATAAAATAATTAGTGTGTTCCAAAAGGAAGGCAAGATAGGGAAATGATAAATGTCTTAGGCTTTATGGTTTTCCAGTAATGGCTAATGAAGACTGACCCAGAGTAACATAATTAGATCAGAAACGTTTGTTTTTGATGTGATCTCGCTTTTGGCCTCACCTCCCTACTCCTCTTGAGAGCCTTTGGCCCTCTCACTGTGTTTAACAGTAGCCAGTGCTATTTACCTCCCTATGCTCATCTGCTCGTAACTGCTTTTAGCTAATGTAACTAGAAAGATGAGATTAAAGAATAAGTTATAGTGGCCAATACCCATTACACACATGCTGTATACTGACCAATCATTTATTTTTTGACAGGAAAAATGACTAAAGTAAGTGAAACTGCAATTATGAAATTTAAGACTGTTATCAGATCCATGCTGAAAAGATTTTTTTTTTTAAACGTGTTTTCTAAAAAATAAAGAAGGGAGCCTTTTTTCCATATTCTTCACCAATGTGTATCTATTTCTCCTGAATGTGTAGTCCTAGGGAAGAAAGTTCACAATCTCATTCTCCTATGTAAGCAACCATGATCTACCTCAGAAAACATCAAACACTGTCATTTTTAGTAACATATTTATGCAAGCACTCTACCTAGGCTCTTGCTTATCTGTATAAAGCAAGAACGATGTCTATGAAACATGGGGAAGAACTGGTCATTACAAAGGAATTTTAAAAACCCAAAAAAGAGTTATCAGTTTGTTCAATAGCAATTGATTTGTGATTTTATCAGAATAAATTTCACCATATATTTCCTCCTTTTTATTTTGAAAAGGCATAACATCTTTTTATTTATTTTTATTTATTTATTCATGAGAGACACACACAGAGAGAGAGGGGCAGAGACACAGGCAGAGAGAGAGGGAGAAGCAGGCTCCATGCAGTGAGCCTGATGCGGGACTCGATCCCAGTACTCCAGGATCACGCCTGCAGGCGCTAAACCCCTGAGCCACCCAGGGATCCCGAAAAGGCATAAAATCTATATGCAGTATGTGCTAATGCAAATGATAACATAAGGTGAAATTGATAAGAAAAAATGTTACATAGTTTCGATTCTAAATATAAGTATCTCGTTATTCTACAATTATTTTGTCAGATTCTGAAAATGCAGAATTATTTTCATTTCTGAAAATCATTCCAAAGAGCAAACTTTTCTGTTTTTCCTAATGTATTGTGTATAAACTAAAGATGCATTATTCTAATTATCTCTGTAATGTAATTAATTAGTATATTACATAGTAGAGAGGGAACTCAGGCAAAATTGTTTGCTTAAAAAACAATTTGATTCTTAATAAGGAAATAGATAACAATGTGATGTATCAATATTCAACATATAAATAAGATTTTTCAAAAGTGGAATATAACAGAGTACTAGATTAGAGGAACATTTGACACAAATAGATGTTACAGAGCTGGGTAGCCACAGCCCCCCAAGTCTCAGGCAACTACCTTTTTAATTCTCAGTCCATTGTTACTTTTTCATCACTATTTTTACTATTAAAATTAAAATAGCATTTTGTATTATAAATTCAAACTTACTGTTAATTTCCCAAAATTCTAATACAACAGTCATTTGTCAAAGAAAATATTAATTTGTAATTGTTAAACTGTAAATGTTAATGTCTTTGAAAATATGATGAAGTTTTGATGAAACCTATCAGGGCTGTCTAGTATAAAGAAAATTAAGAAAATGTAAAAAGGAAACATAAAATATTTAATATTACATTTTATTTTCACTTGGACTGTTTTGCAATATATACCTGTAATGCTTTTTGATTTTTCCCTTTAGGCATGGGAAAATTCTATCACTATTCCTTGAAAATTGCTTCTATTGCCATTCTTGAAATTATCATTGATGTACAAACACACACATATATATAAAAATGTATGTATGTGTATCAATGGGCATAATATTTTAACCTTGGGTTCTCTGCACTAAGTTTGTGTTATCTCTGTAAATGTACATGCACATGTATAAGTCTGAAAATTTAGTACTGAATTTCATTGCAACTAACTTCACAAACTTATTTTTACACCAAACATATGCTAGTATGTTTTTATGATATAGTTTTACTGAGATATAATTAAAATACCACACAATTCAAGTGTCTAAACTACACAGTTCAATGGGGTTTGGCTTATTTACAGGAATATACAATATCACCACCCCTGATTTCACAACATTTTGACCACCTCAAGAAGAAATGGAGTGCTGTCACTCCACTATTCTCCAAACTATCCAGCCCTCAGTAACTACTCATCTACTTTCTGTTTCTATACATTTGCCTTCTCTGGACGTTTAATATAAATTGAATCATATCACACATAGTCTTTTGTGACTGGTATCCTTCACTTAGCATAATGTTTTCAAGAATCATTTATATTATAGTATGTATCATTACTTAGTGTTTGTGTGTGGTCAAATAATATTTCATTGTGTCCATATACATATTTAGTTTATTCATCAGTTGATGGGTATTTGAGTTGTTTTCAAGCCTTTGGCTATAATGAATAATGCTGCTGTTCATATTCACGTACAGGTGTTTGTGAGGGTATGTATTTTTATTTCTCTGTGTATATATCTATGAGTGTAATTGCTGAATCATGTGTTAACTCAACGTTTAATATATTTAGCCATATTTTTAGGAACTTCCAGATTATTTTTCCAAAGTGGCTCCACCATTTTTCTTCTTCAACAGGAGTGTATAAAAGGGTCTAATTTCTCCACATCCTCATTAACATTTGTTATTATCTAAGGTTTTATTACAGTAATTTTAGTGTGAATGCTATCTCGTGGTTTTGATTTAAATTTTCCTAATAAATGGAGATGCTGATCATCTCTTCATGTGCTAGTTGGCCACTTGTATATGTTTAGGGAAATGTTTATTCAGATACTGTGTCATTTTCAATTGAGTCATTTATCTTTTCATTATTGAGTTGTAGCATATATAATATATTAATATGGAGTTTTGAACATACATTCTAGATATAAATCTCTTTTCAAATATGTAATCTGCAAATATTTTCTCCCATTGTTTGGACTGTCTTTCCATTTTATTTTTTATTTTTATTTTTTTTTAATTTTATTTATTTATGATAGTCATACAGAGAGAAAGAGAGAGGCAGAGACACAGGCAGAGGGAGAAGCAGGCTCCATGCGCCGGGAGCCTGATGTGGGATTCGATCCCGGGTCTCCAGGATTGCGCCCTGGGCCAAAGGCAGGCGCCAAACCGCTGCGCCACCCAGGGATCCCTGTCTTTCCATTTTATTGATGCTATACTTGTAAGCACAAAAGTTCTTAATTTTGATGAAGTTCACTCTGTTTTTACTTTTGTCGCTTATGCTTTCGGTATTATATATATAAAATGATCCATTGTCAAATCCGAAGTGATGAAAACTTACCTCTATGTTTTCTTCTAAGAATGTTGAAGTGTTTTATTCTTACATTTAGGCCTTTGAGTTGATTTTTGTATATGTTGTGAGGTGGGGGTCTAACTTCATTCTTCTTCATATGGCTATCCAGATGCCCTAATTTATTTGTGAAGAGACTGTTTATTCCTTTAATGATCCTGTCTTTTGCCATAGTCAGTTGACTATAGACATATGTTTATTTCAGCATTCTCAATTCAATTCCAATGATCTTCAGTTTATGTTTATGCCAATACCATAATAGCTTTATGTAGGTTTTCAAGTCAGGAAGTGTGAGTCTTTCACCTTTGTTCATTTTTTTTCAAAATTTGTATGGCTAGTTGAGGTCCCTTGCAATTCTATGTGAATTTTTGAATCAAACTATGGATTTTTATAAAGAAGAAAGTTGAATTCTAATAGGGATATCTTCAGTTTGAAGATAAATTTTGGGAATATATAATCTTTGCAATGTCAGGTTTGTAAATCTATGAACATGGTATCCTCTTTCATTTATTTAGATCCTAATTACTTCCAGTGAGGTTTTATAGTTTACAGTAAGTATACATTTTGTACTTTTTGGTTACACTTATTTTTAAATATTTTGTTCTTAGCATCTGTTAATGATTTTAAAATTAGGGGAACATGTGATCTCTTTCACAAATGATTGTGATATCATGGTCCTTTACTACAATTTGTCACGCTTTCTTTCTTGTTGGTCTGGTTTGAAATCTTGGACACAAATTATTTCTTTGTCAGAGCTGATTGCCACACAACCTTCAAGCACCTGATTGCTTTCCTCTGCCAGAGAAACCTCTTATGGAATCCTGTGAGTTAGGCACCTGCCTATATTCACTGTTTTGTTTTAGAGTATTTGGGAACTTCTAGTTCTTTCGGTGCTATATCGGTACCAAGGAAACTTCAGAAATACTTGTTCAAGCTTTTTCTTGCCTCTAAACACAGCTGACCCAATGCTATTTTTCTTCAATTCCAAAAAATACCTAATATGCATCTTTCCTTTAGTTTTATGCCTGCAAAGGATAATTTAAATATCTCTATTTTCCTCCTTTATCAGCTGTCTACAAACAACTTACCTTGTGATGATAACCCTCATGACCTAGATTACTTGGTGAAAGGAAACATAAAAGCTTGATTTAAGAGAAAAATAGTATGCAATGGGTTAATATTTTAAAATGATATTTCTATTATAAAGTTAATTACAATAGCCTGTTGTTTGGGGAACAGGGGAAACTTCCCCAACCTTTGGGGAAGAAATAGTACAAAGGGAAAACTATCATTCAACACAGTCACAAAATCATGACAGAAATGAAGTAGAATAGTTAGAATTCAAAAATGTTTTCTTCATTGTATTTGAAAAGATATTTTCAATGTTTAGGACAGAAACAAATAGCTCCTTAAGCAGATTCATATGTTTTTTAAATGAATAGCATTCTATTATTTTTCTTTTTTTTTAAATTTTTATTTATTTATGATAGTCACAGAGAGAGACAGAGAGGCAGAGACACAGGCGGAGGAAGAAGCAGGCTCCATGCACCGGGAGCCTGATGTGGGATTCGATCCTGGGTCTCCAGGATCGCGCCCTGGGCCAAAGGCAGGCGCCAAACCGCTGCGCCACCCAGGGATCCCTATTATTTTTCTTTGTGGAACAAAAACATAACATTCTATCTCACAAATATTAGAAAATAATATTAAAAATAGGGCATGGGACTATTAGGGAATTTCTTATAACCCCTAGAGCTAAAAGAGAAAATTCCTCAAACCTTCCCATTTTCTCTAGGGCCTCTTAATGGCCAAACCCAAATGGAAGCAAGCAGGCAGAGATCTGTATTAGTCAGGGTTCTCCAGGGGAACAAAATCAATTGGATACAGATATAGATATAGATAAAAATTATCTATCTATCACCTATCTATTTATCTATCTTCTATCTAGATACATATATAGAGGAAAGAGAAAGGGAGGGATGGAGAGAGAGAAGTTCATTATAAGGGAACTAGGCTGTGATTATGGAAGCTGACAAATCCCAAAATATACAGTCAGAAAGCCAGAGACCCAGGAGATCCAATGGTGTAGGAGTTTAAGTTAAAAAGCTAGAATGTTTGCAGTTCAAGTAGAACTGTTTGAGTTCAAGTATGAAAGTGTGAAAGCCAGTGTGCAAAAGGGAGGAATTCCTAGAACTCATTGGGAGGGCCAAACTTCCCCTGCACCCCTGTTCAGGCTTTTGGGTAATATGATGAGGGCTATCACTTTAGGCATTGCAATCTGCTTTATTTAATCTACTGATTGAAAAGTTTTGCACAATATAAGTTTTACATGTTTGTTTATGACTAAACCAGAAAAAGCTTGGCCAGTAGTTACTAACATTATGTTATTTATTTATTTTTTTAAAGATTTTATTTATTTATCCATGAGAGACACAGAGAGAGAGAGAGAGAGAGAGAGAGGCAGAGACATAGGCAGAGGGAGAAGCAGGCTCCATGCAGAGAGCCCGACGCGGGACTTAATCCCCGGTGTCCAGGATCAGGCCCTGGGCTGAAGGCGGCGATAAACCACTGAGCCACTGGGGCTGCCCCACATTATGTTATTTAATAGTAGTTTTGGAAGACCCCTTAAAAAAGCAAAACTAATAAAATAATCCATTTGTATGATGGCTGATTAAAAGGGTAGAAGAGAGGGTAATGGGTTATAGATACAGTTCATTTATGATTAACAATTCCTGCATGGAATATTTTGCTTCTAAAAAATACTGATAGATTTACTCATGTAAACATTATACTTTCTTTCAGTCTATAGCTGAAATATGCTATCCATTCACAATTTTTTGTTTTCTCTTAAAGATTTTATTTTATTTTATTTTATTTTATTTTTTTTTAAATTTTTATTTATTTATGATAGGAACACAGTGAGAGAGAGAGGCAGAGACACAGGCAGAGGGAGAAGCAGGCTCCATGCACCGGGAGCCCGACGTGGGATTCGATCCCGGGTCTCCAGGATCGCGCCCTGGGCCGAAGGCAGGCGCCAAACCGCTGCGCCACCCAGGGATCCCTCTTAAAGGTTTTATATATTTATTTGAGAGAGAGATAGAGGGAGAGAGTGAGCATATGAGCGGGGCAGCGGGCAGAGGGAGAGGGAGAAGCAGGCTCCCCACTGAGCAGGGAACTCAAAGCATGGATCCATTCCAGGAACCTAAGATCATGATCTGAGCCAAAGGCAGCTGCCTAACTGACGAGCCACCTAGGCACTCCATCTATTCACAATTTTATAAGCACAGTTTGGATGTGCAGGGTACAAGATAATCCACCACATGTGCCATTAACTTAGATTTTATATTGAAGTATAATTGTTTCTTCCCTACCTGAAAGTTTGTGAAATGGTCAAGAAAGAGAACATTGAAGTTCGTTAGAAAAATATAAAAACTAACTATAAAACTGCTTTCTGCACGTGGAAATAAAAACACAGGATATTAGAATAAACCTTACAGCTAATGATCTATTTCCTTTTATATTTCTTTATCATTTATATATTTATATCTGCTTTTGCTTTAATTTGAAAAAAAAAAAAACTATTAATGTATAACATTTTAGGTTTCAAATTAATTCATAATATTACCACTTATTATTTGTTTATGTTCAAAAGAATGTAATGAACATATTGTGATAAACAACCACAGGGGGAAATGAGAAGGTGAAAAGTGTTATATTGTAATCTTTTTCTTTTTTAAAATATTTTTTTTTATTTATTCATTAGAGACAAAGAGGCAGAGACATAGGCAGAGGGAGAAGTTCCTCCGTGTATGAGGAGCCTGATGCAGGACTCAATCCCAAGATCCTGGGATCATGACCTGAGCCAAAAGCAGATGCTCAACAACTGAGCCACCCAGGTACTCCTGTTTCTTTTAATTTCTATCATAGGTCTTCTCAGTAGCCCTCGTAAAATGTATCTGGCTCATGTAATTTTGGGTTGATGTTTCTAGAAATGATATGCTAGCAGGTTTTTAGAAAATGTTCCCGTTAAAGAGGTGTCATATTTCCCATTGAAAAATAAAACATATTTAAATGTTAAAAAAATACAGTGGAGTTTATGAAATGAGATTTATAAGAACTAAAATACAGAAGTTATTTGGAACATTAACCAGGCATACAGTGCCTTAGCTCAACTAGAAGATTAACCGGGATTTTATTACCTTAAATATATTTTTTTGTTTAGTGTTATTTTCTCTTCTATTTTAACTAATTAAAAATATTTTAAATAAAATTTTAATTAAAAATATCAATTAAAAATATCAATTAAATGAAAAGAGTATTATCCTATTTTCATAGCACTGCTCTATTCAATTTTTGTTATATTTTATTTCTATTCATAGGCAATATTGTCATTGCTCTCTTAGTATATCTTCACATTTCTTTTGGTCTATTTCTTTATTATATATGTATACATATGTTTGTGTGTATATAATGAGAAAGAGAGAGACACAGAGGGTCTCTCTGACACAGAGACACAGAGGTGTATATAATGAGAAAGAGAGAGACACAGAAACATAGTTTTCACATGAGCATCATTTTGTTGTTTGTCATTTCCAGCCTGACATGGCTCGAGTTTTTAATTTGATTTATATCACTGTTATGTAGAATCATGGATATAAAAAAAAAAGAATCAAGGATATATTTCAATATTTTAATAGTGTTATTTTTCATCTCAAAAATGTATTTTCTTCTACTTAACCAGTAATTTTTTATATTGTGACTGTAGAAAGCAAATTTTGAATTTCCTACAATGCAGGGTTATATTCATTAGAGTTAGAAATTAGTTTTTCTTTGGCTATATATACATTGTTTCTACATGGTAAATAAAGATTTTATATACCACATGAGAAGTTTTGAAAACTGCATTCTAGAATAAATTTAAATTTATTAACATAGCTTTTGGAATCATCATTAAAACCATCAATATCACAAGATCAAAGTCACACTGTACACCTACTACCAGTATAGACATGTGCTTTCTAAATCCAGTAATCAGTCACTTTATTCATATACTATGTATAAAGTGCTAAATTACGTTTCATAGACACTTTACATTATGAATGGACTAGTGGATTAAATAAGACCTACGTATGGCATAAGGAGATATTTATTTAATACAAAAATCGCAAATAAAAGTGTTCCAATATAAGAGAGAATTGTCAGGAATAAATATAAGCAATTTTACATGTTTTGACTCATTCAATTTTCCCTACAATTTTTTTGTGTGTATATGTGTGTGCGTGCACATGTGCACTTGTGTGAAATTTGGTCATCTTTTATCAAATTGAGGATATTGGTAGAGAGAATTAAAATAACTTCCCAACGGTTCACTAGTAAGAAGTATTAGTTTAATCTGGCCATGGTAGAAAGCCAAATGTACAAAGAACCATAGGACAATGGATCCAGGGTGGTAGGTTGGCACAACATCATAAAATACTTTAAATGAAAATTTAAGATATTTTGAATCAAATAATAAAAAGAGTAATGAGTAATTGTAGGTAATAATCCTTCAGATATGAATTTTATTATTCTGGATGGTAGGTCATAGATTTATATTTACCTTATAAACTTTGATTTTCTAGTTACCAGTGGCTCATTTTTTCCCATAACATTTCTTTGGTAGCACTGACATCTTCTCCCTAACTATATCATTCTTAACTCCAAAAACTTCCTAATAAAAGTCTTACCTGCTTCCTACCTGCTTTTACAAGTGATTATTCACTACCTATTGAAAAAAATCAATAAATCTTATGGGATAGATAAGGTGGTAGAGGGTGATATGATAAGAAAAAAAGATATATCCAGGAAAGCTGAGATATAAAAATGATGGAAGTTCAGAATCTCATTGCAGTATGTGATAATGTACTCAACAAAATGTATTATATACAGTGTATGTATATGTATACATATGTTCCAGCACTGTCCTTAACATATAATATTAAGTCGATTTTTACCTTTGAAAAATGTTACTTTGCTTTTGTAATTTGATCTTTTATATTTGAATTAGGTCTTAAAACTCAATTTTAATATCCACAAATGAATTAAGAAAAAAAATACTATTTGTACTCTCTATTCTAGTGTTCTTTATGTATATAAGGAATATCCTAGCAGGATTCCCACTGGAAAAGAGCCCAACACTTCAGGGTGTTCATTACCATGCTGTCCTTCAGGCAGAAATTCTTATCCTAGACCTCTGGATCCATATGAGGCCATAAGAAAACTTCATATTGTGTTTTAATCCTTTAAAACCTTATGCAAGAATGAAAGATTGGATGCTTTTTCATTGCTTTTCTTAGGAATTCTTCAAACTTATATTAAAAAAAAATGTCAAATCAGGATACTCCTAGAAGGGAAATCTGACCTGAAACACATTGATTTATTTTTAATTCACATAGAGACAGAGGATTTTGCTTTCCAATCACAGGAATGCAACTGGCTTATTGAAGCCTTTTTTGCTTCCAAACGAGTTAATGAAGGTGTCGACCACTGCAAACTAGATTTTGAATCAATACAACTTAAATTTTATGCCTCTATGTCTATCAGTCCTTGACAATTCTCTGACATAGTTAACCTTATTGAGACCTGGTTCCCTAAATGCACTTGTTAGTGATTTACTTGCTGCCTCTTCCTCAGTACTCAGTGGAATGTTTACAAAGGACTTGTTCTTCATTAAATCTTATTCATCTTTAGAAATACTTATTAAAACAAAATCAGGATCTAAATAAATAGATAACAAAACACATTATTTTTTATTTTGAGTATTAACTGAATGAAAAATGGTAAATGTAGTCACCCCATAGGTTATTGTTCTCTTTGGCACCAAAAATCCAGTGCTTTGACACAACTGAATGTTGTTCTTCATAATACCGCTCAGGAAACTTTCTGCCTGGATATGTTCAACAGCCCAAGAGCATAGAATAATATTGTTTATAATTAGCTGGCTGATTTGCATCTTGTGAACAGTCTATTTGAAAATACCAGGTCCTAATTTTTTAAAACTCACTTTTATAATTATCTGATTGAACCTTTTTTTTTTTTGGTTAAATATAAAAACTAAAAATTGCCTAGCCCTCCTAAATTGTAGTGAAATATAATCCTAAAACTAAATCCACTTCAGTTCTTATATAATGAAGCTCCACTATAAGCAGGATGCTAATCCAACACAGAATGTTATATGCACCTTAACTTCTGGATGATCAAACAAATAGGAATGCACAAAAGGTTTTTCAAAGTTTTCTGAACAGAGATTAGAATATGTGTGTGTATCTCTTGTTAAATTCCCCAAACCCAACATTTACCATCATTTAATATTAAAAACCAAAATATCTAAAATGAGAGTCAACTAAGAGTCTAATGGTATGTATAATTTCACGCACTATAAAGGGGACAAAATAGAAAATGATAGCAAGGAGATTTAGCTGTCTCTATCATGATAAAAGATGGAACAAGGGGGTAAAAATCTCCATTGAATTATTGAACTATAAGGTACTTACTCAAATTTAAGGTTTAAATTTATTCTACAAATATGGTGTTCCCCAAAACCTCATAGAGAGAATTTAAGTGTTCTCATGGTGGTCATGTTACTTCACATCTTACAGAAACAAACTCAAATCATGTCTTAAAGATACCAACTTCAGTCCATCCAAGCAAAGGCAATTTTAAAATACATCTCGGTCTCAAAAAGTCAGAGTGTTACTTAGTTCCATATAGGGCCACATAGGGAGCCATTTTAGGGTTTAGGACAGAATAACACATTCTGAACTATAATTCACTCTAAATTCATTTGGATTAAGTCTCAAGAGTGGATTATAGATACAATTATTGAAACACCAAACAGAAGGTCATTTCACAAATGAAGGAGATGGTGATGGTAACTGAGACCAGGGTGTTATCATTGTAAGTGGTGAGAAGTGATTAGAATGTGTGTGTTCTTGAGATCTGTCCAGCAGAATTTGCTGATGAGCAGATTGTGGGGTGTAGAAAAAAATAGGAATCAAGGATACCTTCAAATATATTGTGAGCCATGGGAGGAATAGAATGAAGAAGATTGAAGATAGTGTAGGTCTGAAGGGAAAGGACAGGGCTTCTGTTTCAGTTTAGTTTGAGCTATGTAGTAGATACCTAAGCAAAGATGTCAGATAGGCAGTTGGAGGTAGGAGGCAAGAATTATGAAAAAAAAAAAAATGTTCCAAAGATATGATTTGGCTTTTCTTGGCTTTTATGTAAAACTGTAATATAAGAAGAGAGCACTAATGGAGTGAGCTTAGACCAAGTAGAGAACCAGAGACTGGAACTGAGACGCTCTGCATAATTTGAAAAAAAGATGGAGGAAAAACAAAAACAACTGTCTTAGAGAAAGAATGACATGTTTTATTGGGTTGAATATAATGATAGTTTAAGCATAAGAATAGGTTAGGTAGAGTGGTAAGTGAAAAACTGTTAGAACAGATGTCTAGAAAGCCTTCTTTGTTAAAACTGCTGCTGAAATGCATATAAGAATAAAATGTATTCTGGAAATCTGTGACCTAATAACACTGATTTTTTTTTCAATTATTTCTTTACAATATAGAATTATAGATAACAATTTCTTTCCTATGGGAAATACATAGTTATTGTTGGTTGCTAGAGAAAGAGAGCAAGATTGTTTGTCAGTTACTTGTTTTCAGTAAGTAGCAATTTAGATAGTCTTATAAAAGTGTAAAAAATGCAGTCAAGACAGTGGATGAGGACTGACTATTAAGCAATTTAAAATGTTGAATATTTCCCTCAAGTCATCTGGCTGCAGATAAACATTATTCTTTCAACTAAGATTAAAACAATAGCATGCTTAAACAAAAGATGTGGCAATTATAAGGCCTAGACAGCAATGAAATTAGGAAAAAATGATAGAGATTTTAAAAAATAATTAAAGGAAAACCGTGGACATGCCTAACCAAATCTCATTTAGGAAAACAGGTGTTCTGTCTTTCCATGAAGAGTTTTTAAGGCTGTATCAGGTACTTCACTATTGGTAAATCTGATAAGAAATTCATATGGCAAGGTACATTTTCCTAATCTGATTCATAGCAATCAAATTCTTGATAATTTTTCTCCTCATGTAGATATCCTAAAATGACATAATTTGCTATCAGAACAACATGGGCATGTGGTTCATATATCATTCTCTTAAGAAACACTTTTATTTTACTTTCATATATATAACAAATAGGATAACATAAGGATCTCTCTCTCTCACACACACACTCAGGAAGAAATCAAAAACTAGACTTCCTGCAGAGTAATGGTCTAATAAGTAAGAGTAAAAGTAAGGGTACCTGGGTGGATCAGCTGGTTAAGCATATGACTGTTGATTTCAGCTCAGATCATGACCTCAGGGTCATGATCTCAGGGATCTGAGATGGAGCCCAGCATTCGACTCCATGCTCAGAGGGGTATCATCCTGAGATTCACTTTCTCTCTCTGCCCTTCCCCCTTAATGTCTGAGGATATTTTTATTATGAAAATAATTATAATATTCCCTCAAGAGATGGAGGTGGGGTACTGGCATCCGGTGTGTAGAGGCCATGGATGCTTCAAAACATTCTATAATGCACAAGACAGCTCCCTACAACAACAAACTATCCAATCCAAAATGCCAATAATAAGATTAAGAAACTCTGCTATTCTAGGTAAACCTACACCTAGTTTAGGTTCAGCCTGTACCCAATTATCTCAATAAAACCAGAATTGGTAAAATCTCTTCATACTGTATGATATAATATGTGATATGATACATATGATGTGCTGGGTTAAATAATGTCCCCCCAAAATTCATATCACTGGAAACTATTTGGAAATAGTCTTTTCAAATGTAATCAAGTTAAGATTAGGTCATGCTGAATTACTGTGGGTCCTAAAGTCAATGATTGGTATCCTTTTAAAGAGAGATAATTTTAGAGAGAGACAGAGGAAAGACATACACAGATGGAAGAAGCCATGTGATGACACAGGCAGAAATTGGAGTGATGCTGATGCAAGCTAGAACACCAATATTTACTGGTGACCATCACAGGCTAGGAAGAGAGAAGAAAGAGTTCTTCCCTGGAGACTTCAGAAGAAAGATAACCCTGCTGCCATCTTGATAACAGAATCTAGCATCCGGAACTTTGAGAGAGTAACTCCCGTTGTTTTAAACAGAAACCCAGTTTGTGATACACTTATGGCAGCTCTGGAAAATTAATATATATGGTATGATATATAATATGATATATGACATAATTGCATTGCATATATCGTGGTTAGGATTTCTTGATGCTGAGTTTAGGGGAAACAAGGCTCCATGATTCTTTCTCATCACCACTGTAGCCGAACATTCCGATTGAAATATGTATTTTGTTAGACCCACAACACATATAAATCATTATAAAACTTCTTAAAATGTGGCTGGCATTACTATTTTGCATTAAGAAGGAGCAATATTTAAAGAAGAAAGTATCCTAAGTGTATAGACTATTACAGAAACCAATTAGAATTTATTGTCTTTTAGAAATCAACATGTAGAATGGCTTAGACCTTTGTAAAATTTCTACAGATATTTTTTAATGTTTTTTCTTAATGATTTTATTTATTTATTCATGAGAGACACAGAGAGAGAGAGAGAGAGAGAGAGGCAGAGACACAGGCAGAGGGAGAAGCAGTCTCCATGCAGGGAGCCTGAAGTGGGACTCAATCTTGGGTCTCCAGGATCATGCCCTGGGCTGCAGGCAGCGCTAAATTGCTGTGCCACCAGGGCTGCCCTCTACAGATATTTTAACAGAAGAAAAGGTGATCTATGCTATCTGCTTTTTAAAGGTATACTTTCTGTCTAAATTAATATAATTTTATGCAAATTATTTTAAATTATGATTTTTTTGTTTTTTTGTTTTTGTTTGTTTTTAATAAATTTGTTTTTATTGGTGTTCAATTTGTCAACATACAGAAAAATACCCAGTGCTCATCCCATCAATTATGATTTGAAAGATCAATTTTTCCAGTCAATTTTTTGAATGTGAAAAGAAGAACTGATATTTTCTTTAGTTCTAAACTTTATTTAAATGTACAACACAGCCACTTGAATGGTACAGTTGGTTGAGTGTCTGACTCATGGTTTAGGCTTAGGTCATGATCTCATGGTTGTGGGATCGAGCCTGACATCTGGCTTCATGCTCAGCATGGAGTCTCCCTCTCTCCCACCCTCTTGTGCTCTCTCTCTGAAATAAATAAATCTTAAAAAATAATAATAAATGACAAAAAGTCAGTAAATTATAGTTACCTGCTATGCTTCAAAAGATTTGCATGGAAAAATACTGCAATACAATTGGTTTTATACAGTTTGATAATCACTGATAATCCAATATAAATAAATTTAAAGTACTATTAAATAGGAACAAGACTAGGAACATCTTTAGTCTATACCTACATGATATCAAAGAAATGCATTGAAAAATGAAATATTTATCGAAACAGTTTTTCGAGTCATAAAATTTTAGAGTCCCCAAAATGGTTATTTCATTTGTATTACACAAATTGGTTGTTACTTATACTATACGGGATTGTAGATAGGATTTGAAATCTCAGAATATTCTAGTGGTTATTGATTGGATATTTAAATATCACTAAAGTGACTGTATGTTATTGTTAATATTTATCATTTAGATAATCTTATATCAAAACTATACTGCAGTGAAAATCTATAATGATTATTCATCTAGATAAACAGATGTAGGCATAAATATATTGGCTTATTAATTACTTTTTTTTGCTTTTTTATTATTCTATTTTAATCCTAAGTATTTAATAAAAACTCTTCAGTTTATAAATACATTACTCTACGGAATATTACTTAATTCTAGTCTGAATAAAACCATAATAGAACATTCATATTTAGGCATTTAAAATACTATTACTGATCTGCAGAGGGCTCCTAATTAAAGTAAAACAATATTAATAAATTGACAGAGTGAGAGAGAGCACAAGCAGGAGCAGAGGAAGAGGAAGAAGCAGACTCCCCACTGAGCATGGAGCCCAATGTGGGGCCCAATCCTGGGACCCTGAAATCATGACCTGAGCTGAGGGCAGATGCTTAATGGACTAAGCCACCCAGGCACCCTTAAAACAAAATATTTTATACACCTTTGTAAATATTGCCTATTGGTTTGTATATAGGAAGTTTCTTGATAATTTAAAAGTGAAATTTCTTCCCTTTCTACATTCTAGTGCTAGTTTTTCCATGGGTATCAAATTGGAAAACTTTCATGAGTTTGATACCTCTGGTATGCTTGGCAGGAAATGATGCCTACATTTTCACTCTTCAACCATATAGAACCACAATGACTATCTCATCTTTTAGAAACCATGAAGGAGGACTGGAGTTATTGCTAATTAACTTTAAAATGTTAAGGAATATTTTATGGAATGATGTAAGAAACATTGCAAATGGCTTTTATAAATTATCAAAACTAAGGAACAATGTTTTTGGCACTTCAATCAACTTAATCAAATTAATAAAACTGTATCTACATCAGTTTATTTAATTCATGTCATTTTCATTGAAAAATTGGCTGCTAGAGTGAAATAATTAGGAACCATAACCAAAGGAAAATATGCTTATTAACTAATAAAGTTTCTTAAGTTTGTATCTATACTTCTAAACCACTTGATTTTTATTTTTGATATCCCTGCAACTGTATCCCCATGATGCTCAAGCCCACATCTGCATTATTCTTCATCATAATCTCAGGGCTTTTAACAGGGCCTGGTACATGGTCAGTCAGTAAAAGTATGCTGAGTGGATAGACTCAGGCTTAGAGTTGTGATGATTTTATAATGCCTTATATGTATAATATGCCAAGGAAAGCTTGGAGTAAGAACTATTGCTATACCTTTTGCAACAAACATGAAGTGAGAACATACCCAAGAGTATATTAAACGATTTTTGTAAGCCTCACTATATTCTAAAATCTAAAATGCTCTGTTTTTATTGATTTTGACACCAAAAATATCATAAAAAATTGGTCTTTAATTTTATTTGAATTTTATGTTTCAATTCATCTTCAAAAATTTCTTTACCAAATTATGTCTTTCAGTTTTTCAATTTGTAATTCTGAATTCTATGTACTTCCTACATTTAAAAGACCTATATACGCTCTGTGTTTCTAACAGCTAGTTTAACTAATAAAGAAAATAGCTTAATAACTTACAATGAGTTTTGGCTCTAACTCAATACCCAGTTTCATTCCTTGTTTCAGAAGTCATTGTATCTGTCCATGCCCATGGCATGTCCATATTCTCTTGTGTATTTTATTTTTATCTCGCTGTCTTTATTTAAAATCTAATGCCCCTGCCACCTTGAGACAGTTATTTTAATGTGCTTAGTATTATTATTTCCTCATTCTGTTTTCACTTAATTTGTTCAATTTCCCTCTTCTAACTTCTTAAATTAAATGTACATTTTTTTTTAGTCAGTTATTATCCTCTTTGGATAAAGGTAATAACAAACACACTATATTTTGAGTATTTCCTAAGCGATGTATCACCAGACATTTTATTATTGCCATTTTTATTACTGACATTATTTTATTATTATAAATTGTTAAAATAGATTTATTATGGCTTCATTTTAAGTATTAGCTTTTTTGCCTGAGATTTTTATAGAGTATATAATTTAGGTCTCAAGTATAAGGATTGCTATTAGCTATGCTTCCAATTATGATTTATAAATTTATTTGTGATCAAAAGAACACAATCTATATAATGTTGATTCCTGAAATGTATTTAGAATATTATTATAAACTTGTAAGTAGTTAACTTTATACATATTTGATGTGAGGCTAAATAAATTACATTATTTGTAGCATGTAAAGGCAAAACAGATAAACACACATTTAAAATTAATATAAAAATTGAGATTAATATGTTTGTGTATAAATTCCATTTCATTACTTTGTTCTTCAAATTCTCTGTGTCCGTGTCTCTCTCACTTACGTCCGGATATTTTTTTTGTCTCCCTTGGAAATGTATGTTAAAATATCTTACTACAAATTTGATTTATGTACCTCTACCCCTTGTTCTTCTTGCTGTTGCTTTATGTACTTTGAGATCAAGTTGTTAGATACATATGTCTGTATTTTTAAAAAAATTTACCAGTGTTTTTATACTTGAATTTATAGCATTTCTCTTTATCAAAGTATGATTTTTCAGTGTGTGTGTAGGTGTGTGTGTGTGTGTATTTAAAAACTTGTTTTCATGGCATTTTTTCTTTGTTTATATTTTTCTACTGTGAAATTTCCATTCCTGTATTTTTTATGATTTCTTTTTTGAGGTGAAATTCCTATAACTAAAATTAAGTTTTAAAGTGACCAATTCAGTTATATTCAGTATATTCACAATGTTGAACAGCAACTAAAGCTTTCTACTTCGAAAAAAAATTTCAACACAAAGGAAATCCCATATTCATTTAAAGCAATTACTCTCCATTATCTCTCTCTAAGCACCTGGCAACCACCAATTTGCTTTCTGCCTCTATGGATTTACCTATTGTAGATACTTCATGTAAGTGGATGATATAATATGTAGCTCACTGTTTCTTTTACTTTTTTAAGATTTTGTTTATTTATTTGAAACAGAGAGAGAGAGAGCACTGGGAAGTGGCAGAGTGTGAGGGAGAAGCAGGCTCCCTGCAGGGCAAGGACTCTGATAGGGAGCTCATACCAGGACTCTGGGATCACCAGCTGAAGAGAAGGCAGATGCTTAACCAACTGAGCTACTCAGGCACCCTGTAGTTCATTGTTTTTGACTCCTTTCACCAAACACAATGTTTCAAGGTTCGTGCATGTTGTATATCATGTCTTAGTATTTATTTATTTATTTTTTATTTTTTTTATTTATGATAGTCACACACAGAGAGAGAGAGAGAGGCAGAGACACAGGCAGAGGGAGAAGCAGGCTCCATGCACTGGGAGCCCGATGTGGGATTCGATCCCAGGTCTCCAGGATCACGCCCTGGGCCAAAGGCAGGCACCAAACCACTGCACCACCCAGGGATCCCCTTGTCTTAGTATTTAATTTCATTTTATGGCTGAATAATATTCCAATGTATGTATATTCCATAATTTATTATTCATTCATCTGTTGATAAACATTTTGGTTGATTCCATCTTTTTATTACAGTGAGCAATGATGCTCTGATAATGCATGTACATAAACTGGTTTGCCTATTCCCTTTCTTTTTGTATTTGTATGTACACCTAGGAGTGAAATGGCTGGATCATTTGATAATTCTATGTTTAACTATTTCAGGTACTGCCAAATAATTTTCTATAACCATTGAACCATTTTACATTTCTATCAGCAATATAAAAGGTTTCTAATTTCATGTTTCCACCAATGTTTACTGTTTTCCATTTCGACTGTTGCCATATATTGGATGTGAATGAAATATTCTTGTCCTTTTGATTTGTATTTTCCTAATGACTAATGATGTTAAGCATTTTTTTAAAGATTCTATTTGTTTATTTTTGAGACACACACACACACACACACACACACACACACACAGAAGGGAGAGAGAAAGAGAAGGGAGCCCAATGTGGGACTCGAACCCTGGACTCCAGAATCACTCCTTGAGCCAAAGGCAGATGCTCAACTGCTGAGCCACCAAGGTGTCCCAAGATCCAAGTTTGGTATACATTCCTTCTAATATTCTTTTTCAGTCATTTAATATTTTTTGTACCTGTAGGGCTTATTTTTATTTAATGTTTTTTTTTTTTTAGTTTCAGGTGTATATTATAGTGATTCAACAATTCTGTACATTACTCAGTGGTCATCACAATGTGTACTCTTAATTCCCTTCCCCTATTTCACCCATCTCCCCAACTAATTTCCTTGTTATAACCACCAATTTGTTCTCTATACTTGAGTGTGTTGTTTTATTTTTTCTGTTTTATTTTTTCTGTGTTTGCTGTTTCTTAAATTCCACATATGAGTGAAATCATGTGATATTTGTCTTTCTATGACTGACTTATTTCATTTAGCATTATATCCTCTAGATCCATCCAAGTTTTTTCAAATGGCAAGTTCTCATTTCTTTTTATGGGTGAGCAATATTCCAGTATGTGTGTGTGTGTATGTGTGTGTATGCATATGTATTCTGTGTGTATATAAAATATATATGTATAGGTTTATCTATGTATATATATATACATATAATTGGGTGGCTTACATATTTTAGCTATTGTAAATAATGTTGCAGTAAACATATATATATATATTCTTTTAAATTAGTGAATTAGTGTTTTTGTATTCTTTGGGTAAATATCCAGTAGTGGTGTTATAGAGTCTTATGGTAGTGCTATTTTTTACTCACTGAATCTGTTTCTATGTGTCCGGAAAGTCAGTTATGTCTTTGCTTTTGAAAATAGCAACCTTATTAAGAAGTGACCCTATAATGCACGGCAGTGCAGTGTCCCCTATTAACCAGAACCTGGAGCTTCAGGGGTGTCTTCTGTGATACGTGCACCCCCCTATTGTAGCTAACTCATGTTTGCCTTTAGTTCAGTCATCTGTAATGGCTCTCTTTGCCTATTGGGGGCATTTTTTTTCTTTGGTTCCTGTGTTGTTAGTGGGCTAGTCTGGGGCTACTTCTGCTTGAGTGGGGTTGGGCCAGGCATTTACCAGAACTCTAGTAGCACTGAACTGCATGGTGTTCTCCCTTTGTTGTCTCCTGAGAAGCTTTCATTGGTGGTCAGTCCTGCAGTCAGACTGGATCTAGGCTCCCTGCCCACTGCTGGGACTGCAGTGAACTGGTAGGTGGGGTTTTCTTTCCCTCTCCCTGGGGCAGGAGCCCCTTTGGGGGTATGCTCAGCTGTCAGGGCTGCTTGCACACTTCCATGCCTGTGTCACTGCTTTGGATGAATTCCTGTCCTTTTCCTAAATTATTTTTTTTTATTCTGTTTTGTTTATTTGGTTCTTGTTCCATTATTACTTGACTGGTATCGAACAAGGTTTATCTAACATCTATTTCTTCTCTTTATTAAATATTTACTTGTCTTTGTTTCCAATTTAAATTTTATTTCTTTCTTCAAAAAATCTTTTTATGTCTATACCTCTCTCTGTCTCTTGTTTTTAAAAATTATTTCTACTAAGGGTTTTCAGTATTGGTAAGTATTGGTAAACTTTTAAAACTTTACATGTATTGAGAGAATATTCATCTAATATGCTCATGTTTTATTAATATGTTGGTTAGATAGAAAATCAGTAGTTCAAATTTTTTTCTATGAAAATTTAGAAAAGATCACTGTTTTCTTATCCCCTTGTCACTACTTATGACACTGGTCAAAATCTGATTTTTTTTTCCTTTGAGATTCTATTAGCTTTAACAACTTTTGAAAATAACTCTTTCTTTGATGATCTTCTTATTATTCTATGTGCGGATTTTTAAATATTCTATTTGAAATTGTCATATTCCTTTCAATCAGAGGTGTTCTATGTTCTTATAATTCTTTAAAAGTCTGTATAATAATTTTTTTTCTTTTTTTCTTTCTCATACATCTGGACTACCTCAATAGTAATCCTACACATCTAATATTTTTTGTTATATGTCACCTGTTCCTTTATTTTTTCATGTGAATTTTATGAGTTCCTTTATTGCATTTCCAGTTTAGCTTATATCTTTAAATGTTGTTAGTTCTGTTATTTCTCCTTCTGGTGAATTATTTCAACTCATTATTTTTATCTAATATTTATGCTCAATCTTCTTTATAACCAGTTCTTATTTTCTCATTATGTTATTTCAAATATCATCTCTTTGAGGTATCATTCTTAATGTAATATTTCTTGTGTTTCATCAAATCTAGTTTATTTAGTGTGTGTGTGTTTTTAATTCTGATGTCTTTTTCTTAATATAGTTTGATTCTTAAGTACCTATGATTTTGGATTTTGAACTTGTTTGTCCTTGGAGGTACCACATACTTGGCTTGTAGTGTGTATAAGGTAGAAGGAGCAAGGCCAAGGCCTTACTCCTTCTGATAGTTTTAAAGTGTGAAGAAGGGAAGGCATTCTCCATGGCAGAGACTGTAGTATCATGGTTGAGCTTGGCCATTCAGAGAAGAATTTTCTCTTCAGAAAATTCTGAATGTCAGAGAAATTGTCTTCACCTGTTTCATTAGCTTTTCTCCCTGTTTGTTTATAGTGTAACAGGGAGGAAGCTGTCAATTCCTGTTCTTTACCCCACCCTAGATGTGACAACCCTGTTATATATCTGGCTCATGGTGATGTAATAATTACCTTAGAGGCATGTAACAGAGAACAGAAAGGCTGATCATGGCTGTCTTCCTGTGTGGACCTCACATACACATCACCAAGACCATTACACTAAGTTACAGTTGACTTCATTACACCAGAAATGCTCCCCAACATGTTAGTTCTTCAAATCTGTAAAAATTGCACCAACAATATCAGTATCATGTTGATGTGATTTCCAAAGGATATTTTCAAAAACCTTGACAGTCAAGGTTTTTGACTGAATAATTGCTTCCTTCCCCCCGACTTTGGCTCCAAAAATGGCATTCTTTTTTGTTTGTTTTTAATCCCTTAGACTTGCTTTTGGATTTTCTTTGTATTCTTCTCTTCCTACCAAGTGTTGAATTTATTGATATGTTACCTAAAGTATCTTCTCTTATAAAATCTTTATAGTAACATAGTGTTGCCAAACTCCATTTATTAAAAAAAAAAAAAGGCCTGTGTTTTCCCCTTTGATTTGTAGTGGAACATCTGTTATGCATCAAATTATCATATGTCCGCAGGCATATTATTTAGAGGCTCTCTTTTCTCTTTTAGGCATTTATTTATCTATGCCTGAGACTAAATGAGAGAGTATTACTCATTTTTTTTTTTGTAGTAAATCTCTGTATTTGGTAGAGTAACTTCTCCTTTCATAATTGTTCTTCAGCTTTCAAGGGTGTCTTGGCTCTTCCCTGGGTTTTCTTATGAATCTTAGCTTATCAATTTCCATTTTAAAAAATATTGAATTTTTTTAATGTTGCAGTTTTTTTACTTAATATTGCATTGAATCTATTAAGACTTTTGTGTAAAACTATAGCTTTACATAACTGAGTCTTCCAATGGATGAGCACGTGTATATAATATACTTAAATCTTTTTTAAAGATTTTATTTATTTATTTATTTATTTATTTATTTATTTATTTATTATTTATTTATTCCCTCATTCATGAGAGACCCACAGAGAGAGGCAGAGACATAGAGGGAGAAGCAGGCTCTCACAAGGAGCCTGATGTGTGGGACTCAATCCTCAGACCCGGGATTATGCCCTGAGCCAAAGAGACATTGAATTACTGAACTATGGAGGCATCCCTAAATCTTCTTTAAATAAAGCCTCATAATATTTCTTATAGTAAACTTGCCCAAACTTTGTCTTATGTTGATCTTTTTAGGCTACCATATAATTTGATAATGTATATATGCAAAATGTGTGTGGATCTGTTGTCATGTATGCTTGACAGTTTGCTTGGCCTCTTGTGCACCTGACTACTTGTGTGCTGTTCATTGTCTAAGAAAGAAGCGTTTTGGAAGTGCTTTATGTTTGCTTTCTGGGGGCATAACCATCTAAACTAGTAAAATACAGATTCCTTGCTTTAGGTTCTTTGATCAACACAGACCGTGTATGTGTATCTAGGCTAGGAATTTTTATATTGTTCATCTGCTGCCACGGCTTTTTAGGGATTTCTCCATTTCTCAAGATTATTGTTGTTGTTACTGTAGTTGTTCTTTCCTGCTTAGCACCAACTCAGTTTTATCGTGTGTAGGGCAGGATGGTTGAATTTCTTCTTTGCTACTATCCTGAAGGTACATAGAGATTTGTGCTATCACCATAATGCAGGGCAGAGACTTTTAGAAACTTCCTACCTGGGGCTAATTTTTTGGCTTTGACTTTTCCCTCCTTAACACTGGAAGATTTTCAAACTAAGTCTAAGTTTGTGGTATTCACAAATGCCATTCGAATAAGAAAACTTTTTTTTTCTTCAATACTCCTTTTGCCATTATAATTTCAGGCTTTTCTCCATAATTTGCATGGACATTTCAAACTGTTGTCTTTTTTTTTCATTTATTCTAAGTTTTAGGGTATGCATTTTAAAATTTAGATAGAGTTTTCCTCGCTTTAGATTTCCTTTAAATAATTTGGCCTATCCTTATCAGAACTGGACTTTCTGCAATTTGTTTTTTGCATTGAAGGTAGAATGATCTTTCTGCGTACCTTCCTACAAGCCTTATCATATTTTTGTCTTAAAATTTTTACTACCTTCTTACCACCCTCATTCCTTTCTTAAAATTTTCTCTAAATTTAAAATGTAATGCTATGACACTTGAGACCTAGACCAGAGTTATAGCTCACTTTTTACTCTTTATTCAGTTGATCCTGAAAAATTTTTACTCTTTATTCAGTTGATCCTGAAAAAATTTTATTCCAAAAATTCATTTTGCTTTCCTTGCCTCTGGCTTTTGAACATGTTTCTGTATAAAATCTATCCTCCTCTCTCTATACTTTTTCTTTCTCTCTTAGACTTTTCGTTCAGACCTCAGTTTAAAGATACTCTTACTCTGACAGGATGCAGTCTAACTATTAGTTAAGTATACTTGGCACCAGTGCAATTTTCTGAAATTTTCCTTCATGATCCTTTTAGAATGTCAGTGTACCCGAAATTTTGTTGTGTCATTAAACTGAATGTTATGTGCTGTGTTTTTAAAGATTTTATTGATTATTCATGAGAAACAGAGAGAGAGAGAGAGAGAGAGAGAGAGAGAAAGGCCTCATAGGCAGAGGGAGAAGCAGGCTCCATACAGTTAGCCTGATGTGGGACTTGATCCCAGGACTCCAGGATCATGCCCTGAGCTGAAGGCAGACTCTCAACCACTGAGCCACCCAGGCATCCCTATACTCTGTGTTTTATATAATAAACAACAAATGATAATTTCCATTATTACTAGCTTCATTATATTTACACCCTCCCCCATGTGATAAGACTGAATAGTTGCCAAAGTCTACATTTTAATATTTCCTTTTCTTGTTGCCTATAAATAAACATCAGAAATTGAGATTTTTATTGTTTAGCCATTGGCTTTAATTAGCATTTAAAGACCTTGAAGGTGAGAACTCTACCTTACCCATTCTTTTATTCACTGTGCTTGATATATAAGTGCATCTAGTAAATATTTATTAAATTAACAAGTGAACAATTGAACAATTGTTAAATCACTTTTTGTATATAGGATAAAAGTATAAAGATGTAGGCTATCTCTTAAAATGCTACAACCAGTAAAAGAGATTTGGAACTCTTCTAGTGGTATACTAACTCAAGATAGGATGCCAGCCTTCAAAACGTAATCTGTTTTGTTGAAATAAGACATGAACACATAATACATATATTACATTATGCTGAAGAAAGTAATAGATTGAGAACATAAAGATTTAAAATCAAAATATTATGACATTGTATTGGGAAGTCAAAGTAATTTTAATGAATGAAGTAAGCTTATAGATGTGACCTAATATGATATTGATAGAACTTCCAGCACACTGTTTGAAAAATCATGCTTCATTGATGTTCCATCATATTCAGAATAGAGATAAAAGCAACCTGGCTGAGGACAATGCATTATTTTCAGTCATACATGGTAAATTAAAAAAAAAAAAACAAACTGCAACAGTTTAAGACACAGTACGCAGTATCATCCTTTAATTAGTAAGTTAATAGATGTTAGAATATTTATGACCAGAACCTCAGACTTTTGTGGGTAGGTGGAATCAGAAAAAGGTAAATATCTATTCTGAAATTCCCATGCAAATATAGAGAAGATTGTGACTTATGAAGAAGTACATCTTCAATGTTATTTCAGGAAGTGTTAGAAAATCAGGAAGATACAGTATGAAAGCTTTTAGTCAAACACTTCAATTAGCATGGAAAACATTGATATTATAATATTAATATATAAAGTTAGAAAGGCAGTTTGGAAACTGAAAAAATGTAGAAAGGAAATTATTCCTATTCTTTGAGACAATGGATTTTGACAACTATAGCATTTTGGCCAATATTATGACATGATGAAAGTGATATTTCGGAAGATTATATAGCAGCAGTTAAAATGATTGATTTTGGTAGGGAATAAACTAGAGACAAAGGGATTGATAACGGGATTATTGCATTTGCCTTATGCTGCTAATACTACTGCTACTTGCTTAGAGGCTGCTTAACATCAACTTCCAAATGGAAATTTAGTTGTCATAGCATATGCCAGAGGAATATTGAATAAAAGTGAACATGTATATCCAAGTCCCAATTCAAGGTGTCTGTCTTTGAAATAAACAGCCTGAGATAAATTTCCTGAGTTTTTACACGAAATAGATTCAGAGTAATGACAGGCTCTTTTATGGAATTGGTAACTACTGCGAAATTGAATATAGCAGAACAGACAAGGGTGTCAACCTTATCTCTATTACATTCTAAATGCTGAATGAGGCAGGTGAAAAAAGTATAGGCACTGATGTACTTTGAAGGAACAGAATAGTGTTTCTAGGATAGGTGAAAAAAAAATATGAGCATGAGGTGGCTATTGAAGTGGGATTCAAAATAGATATACAATTTACTATTTTATACCCGTAGATGTTTGGGTATGAGTAAGGGATTGAAAAGTTTATGTGAGATTTCTAAAATTTTAGAATTCTTGAAATAAGTGTTCTAAATAAGTATTTGACTTATCTATTTCAGGCTTTCCATTAAATCATAGGTCAAACATATCCTATGAAAAAACATATCAACCCTCAGAGCTGAATAATCAAATTTTTAATTGACCACTTTACCAGCTTCTAATGATTAAAATCTATATGAGTAAGTATCTGTACTCTGAACCTAATTCAGACAATTGGTTGTCTTTTGATAATTTTTAAATGAGATATATACTCCAGTTAAGTTTGAAACCAGTCAGATTATGGAATTTTTACCAGAGGAAGTTTGTCTGCAGACAAGAAGTTAGGGGAAAAATGCCAAGAGAAGCAGAGATGAAAGATTGGAAGAGAAGAGGGAGAAAAAATGGGGGAGTAAGGGAACAACAGCTGGACAACAAATGTGAACATGAGATACTATGAAAAATGAGCTGCCTGATAACTTATTCCTTCCAATGGAGATAAGGTATATTTACAGTAAATCAGATTCTATGGCATGCTTCTTTTCCATGGTGATCATAAGCACATAGACACCTCTGCCAACTCATTTTTGGCTGTTATAACATAAACAAATGACTAAAATGGCTGAGTCTCAGTTATCACAACTGTACAATGAGCACAGAAATATGTTTTTTGTGAGAACTCAGAGAGATAATCTTTGTTACATTATCAGCTCAGAAACTAGTCCTTGGTTAATGCTAAAAATAATACATTTTCACTGTGTTGATATTTTATTATGTTTACATGCATACATTATATATATTTACATACATACCTACAGACATTTATAAAAACAATCACCTTTTGATCTGATTTGGAATGAATTTCTCTTTTAAAAGCAATCCTCCTAGGATATATATTAATGCTCTTGAATGTATTTACTAGCAACAGCCTGTTACTGACTGCAGAGTCTTGGCATGGTGGCTACTAATTAGGATTCTTGCACTGTGTCCTAAGACAGCGTACCATAACATTACAAATTATCACAACTGATGTGACTACTGCTTGTAATACTTTCATAATTAGTCCACAGGCTCACTAAGGCATGGCTTTGGATGATTTCTAACCAAATGTGCAAACATGAGAGAATGGTCATTAGATTTCAAGAAAGCTGAACAAATGTGCAGATGTCATTTCTAACTATCCTCTCTGAAAAGAGACAAAGCAAGCATAGTGACTTCATTCCTCAGATGTGAATGTCCTGAATTTTGTTACTTAATTTTTTTAAGATTTGCAAAATCCAGGTTGGGATTAAAACATCCATGTTGCCAAAATCAGCCACTTATTTTTAGCAGTGCCTATGGTTTTACAAATAAGCCAATATTCTTACTGCCAAATATTAGGACTCTCACATCTATAATGGGGTATTTGTAGAATTGGGGAATCAAATTACAGATAATTGTGAATTACAGAAGAGTTGGTTAGCAGGCATGTAAAATGGCAGATTGGGGATAGGGCTTCTTACTCACTAGTCATTTCCAGTTTTGGTTTTCCGTTTACAGTCTACACTGGGTGTAGAAGAGACTGTGGGTGAGTCTGAGGTAATTGGATGCCTCATAGTCTTCCACAATAAAAGGCAAACAATATCTAGTAAATGCATTAATGAGAATGTTAACGGGTCTAATATAAATCTGTGTGTCGAGAGCCAAAACAAAAGTAGAAATAAGCCCCTCCAATTCTTCTGGAATTTTTATCACTAAAAAAACATTTTGTTGAGTAGTAAGCAGTTCATGCCTGACTAGAAGGAATCTTGTTTCTTTAGCAAGATTCACACTGGAGTTACAAAAACAAAAAAGCATACTGGCACCTGCTCAGTATCCACAAGCCTAGTCTATCTTGAAGTAAGTAGATTTCATGAAACAAAAGAATTGAAATATTGCCAGACCAAAGAAAAATAATTGTATTTAGAGAATTTGAAAAAAATCTATTATAGACAAAGATTGAGAGAATATTCATACAGATGAAATCGTTTTTTTTTTTAAGATTTTATTTATTTATTCATGAGAGACACACAGAGAGAGAGGGAGAGACATAGAGGGAGAAGCAGGCACTCTGCAGGGAGCCTGATGTGGGACTTGATTCTGGAACCATGGGATAATGCCCTGAGCCAGAGGCAGACACTCAATCACAGAGCCACCCAGGAATCCCACATACAGATCATATCTAAAAGGAATTTGCTTACTTGGTTTTGGGCAGGTGGGTGGCTCAGCGGTTTAGTGCTGCCTTCAGCCCAGGGCGTGATCCTAGAGACCCAGGATTGAGTCCCACGTCAAGGCTTCCTGCATGGGGCCTGCTTCTCCCTCTTCCTGTGTCTCTGCCTCTCTCTCTCTGTGTGTGTGTGTGTGTGTGTGTCTCTAATGAATAAATAAATAAGATCTTTTAAAAAAAGAAAAAAATAATTTCTCTGCTTACTTGGTTTTACCTACTTTGGGACGAAAATTTGGTTCAAAGAGCTAATATATCAATATTTTTAATATATTTACCAATACAAGTTGAGTTTATTACCAGAAATTATGTCCCTCTTAAAATAATAATAATAATAATCATAATAATAATAATAGTTCCAAGTATATATTAACTGTTTTTCTAAAGACATTATATTGAATATGCAGTGTGTCATTAAACCAGTATATAGTTTTATATCTCTAGAGAAGTTATTGTATTTCCATCCACTGACTAGAAAGAATAACTGGTGTTGTTACTGTGTTTTTCTGAATCTCTGTTCTTTTTTCTTTCTTTCGTATGTTCTAGTTTAGCCTTAAGCTACAAACTAATTATTTATTTTTGTTTTATTTCAATGCTTCTAAAGCAATGTGTTTATGCAAACACTGATAAGTTGGAACAATCTTTGAATTTCATTTTTGTTTTTTTTGTTTTTGTTGTTTTGTTTTGTTTTAAACTGAGCTCAGCATATCTGTATTCCCTTTGTGGGAATCTGAGTTCTCCTGTTCCACTGGCAAAATAGTCTATTGAGATTACAGGAGAGAATGTTCATCTATTTTCCAGCTAAATTCAAATTTTACACAATCTATGTGAAATGACTGTGTAAAGCTTTAACTTGTCAGCAGTGGGTGAATACAATTAATTTGCATGGATTTTGTTGCAAAATGGATTATGGAATGGTTTGTATAAATCATTGATGGCACAACACATTTTTCAGCAAATTAAACACTCCTTTTGTTTGATTTAAAGGAAAGAAGAGCAAAGGAAATGAGATAAGGAACAGAAAAGAGAGTAAAGGACAAAGGGGGAGGAGAAGAAGAGAGGAAGACAGGAAGGTGAAGTATTTATTTGAGTGCAAAAGGAAAAGGCAGTATTTATTTGCTGCAACCAACAAAATACTCAAGTTACATAGCCTTTTTTATACTGTTGATTCTACTCAGGATGCTTTTGTAGTCCAGAAACTCTTCTTCAGATTAAGGATGGTAAATAAAGTAAATGCTCATCCTATTCCTATAATTTGAGTAAAATTTGGAGCTGGGCCATTGTGTTTTCTGCTGTTTATTATTTCTTTTTTTTTTCTTTCTGCTGAGTTGTTTGCAAAATCTAATGTCAGCAAACATGTTGTCCAGCACCACATTTCATCTTAAACCAGAGTCAGGCATTTGAGTGTGTCATTACCTCCCTCTCCCATCTGCTAACATGTTCTTTTTCAGATTAGCACGGCTATTCCTAATTATCCTCCTCCCCACAGTTTTACATAAGAGAAGGGAGCCTACTCATTCCTTGAATCATTTTATTCCCTCTAAGATCCTCTTAGAGTGCTGTGGTCTGTTTTACAGTAGATCAAATGTTTTCTCTTATGACACGAGACAGAGTTTGCTAAAGTTAGGATTTAATATATTTTTGGTTAGATCTTGAAGATGACTGGAGAATAATCTCTTACTCTGTAAGTGTTCTTAATTAGTTCTCTGTTATATTTTGTTCATGAGATCAGGCATGTCAGTCACTCCGTTTTCTATTTGGCCCTATTCACTATTTATTAGAAAACTGAACATCTCAGATTTCAGTTATTTTCCAGATCTTATGTTGTTTTTCTTCAAATTTTATCTAGTGAATCTATTACAATTGTCATGAGAATAGTGAGGAAATAGCCATTATTAATGCAAAGAAGAGTGAACTTCATAGAGTAAGATTCTATTTGAAGAAACGGACATTGCTTTTTCTATTATTTCAGTTGGTGCCAGTGTGAGGCTTAAAATATATAGAAGGGATAATTAATTAATGACATGAGTCAAAGACCATAGGCTACATAAACTGAGTCCAAACACATTTTTTAAGTTCAAAAGGCCATGACATAGTGAATATTGTATACAGGCTCACAATGGTCATGGAGATTAGAAGCATCTTTGAATTTTTGTAGCTTCATTACTAACAATCAAATAAAATCTCCCAGTAAATCAATTAATCAAGGAAGTAATTTTCTCTTCTTTAACAGCAGTGCATCTTTTATCACCAGGTAGATTTTACATTAAGTCCAAAAAGCTTAAGAAAATGGAAAGCATAGTACTAAACTTTCCTAATAGTAAAGAATATCTGGATGTTAGGTTTTTATATAACATATATGAAAAATTTATCTATTAGAATAACAGTCTTACAATTCCAGGGTAAAATACATTGAATAATTTATTAAGACTTGCAAATTTTTTAGATTCAAACAGATTCCTCAGAGTCATCATTTTAATCTCTTGAAATTAAAATAATTATGTGATCCTTAAAATTATTTTGCCTATAAAAATCAAATAATGGAATTGTTTTCAAAAAATAGTGTTTGCCTATTAAATTAATTTAAATGGTTTGAAGTTGCTAAACCATTTAAAGTTGTTTACATTTGTACATCAGACTATAGAATATTATACAGACTTTAAAAATTGTGGCTAAGATTTTTAAGCCTGTCAATAAAATTATTTTTCAAGACCAACTAGTTAGATAAAGCTGGATACAGTGAAAGTCCATAGCTTTTCTTGGACTCTTTAGAGAAAATATTTGAAAACAGTCACCCTCACAAATCTGAAGAGACATATGAATTTAGAAAGTCACAGTTGGACTTCTGCTCAACTGGTACACAAGTCATTGGAGACCTAAACTCCAATGTGTAAGGGAAGGGGCAGGGGCGCTTACATTGTACATCTGACAAATTACTGGAAGCTAACTACAGTAATAGTGAGAATCTCCCAAGGGAGCCTCATGCATTTGGCTGCTTACCTTCCAGGATCCCACCAGTTTCTTACAATGAAAATCCTAAAAAGATCCCTTTCTGGCTCTGACTGTGGGAAAGGTAGTATAATCCTGGTGAAATATAACAAAAGCCTTTTCTGTAATAAAGGTATAATCTTCAGAGTAAAAGTCATTACCTGAATCTTGTGCCCAACACAGTGAAAGGGATTTTTTTTTAACTCCAGTCCCGTTTAGACTTCCTTTCTCAACTAATGGTGGGGGTGCTGTAGAAGAAGAAACACCACTGAAAGTCACTGTCCAGAATTACAGGACCACTAACAGGCTGATAATTAATTGGAAGAATATAGAATGGATCCCCACCTTGACACCCTACCACCATATCAAGAAGACTCCAGAATAATAGTGGATTGAAGCTGGAAGAGTTTTAGTATAAAGAATCTAAGTTGTTTATTCAGATCTGATGTGGGGTTGTTGAGTGCCAGGGTCAAGAAAGAATTCTGAGACATTTTACCTCACAAAAAAAGGTACTTTTATTATTGCACAGGGACAGGGACCATGGGCAGAAAGAGCTGCACTTGTGTTTGTGAAGAGTGACTGATTATATAGGGTTTTCTATCCTATAGGGGTGAAGGTGACATTAGAGTTCCAGGAAATTGAGTCTATAGGTTCCTGGAGATTGCACTATTGTTAAGATTATGTTTTTGTAGTAAATTGCTAAAACAAACTATGATGTAGTTTCATGTCCTGCATGACTGTGATCTTTATCAGTTCACCATTTGTTTCTCCCCTGTGTTTGTTCTCAGACAGTCTCAAGTATCTGAGGAATGTCAAATGTATCCACCTTCAAAGGGTTGGCGGGTAGTCAGCTCACCTTTTGCACTGTTGGCCTTTTGCTCTCTCATCATTTAGGATGCACCAAAGTCAAGAGGAGAGAAGGAACAAATACTAGAATTTTGAAGGTTCTGATGTCTATAACAACAGCAAATATGAAATAAAGTCCAATTACTTGCTAGATTAACATAAATCCTTACACTGCATATCTATTTCCATGTTCATGGATCAGAAGATACATTATTGTTAAGATGTCAGTTATTTCCAACTTGGTATATAGATTCAACATAATCCCAATGAAAACCACAGCAAGCTATTTTATAGATATCAACAGTTTCAGATGATTAACTGGAAAGGAGACACATCTAGTACATGTAAGACAACAATGATGAAGAACAAAGTTGCGCTTATACTACCTGATATCAAGTCTTGCTGTAAAGTCACAGTGTTCAAAACAGAGTAATATGGCAAGGAAACAGACAGGTAGATACATGGGAAAGCATAAGTAGCCTTAGAATAGATACCAAAAGTGTACTTAACGGATCTTTGACAAAAGAACAAAAAAAGATAATATTATGGAGAAGGTTTTTTTAAACAAATGGTGATGGAACAATTATATACATTATATGTAAAATAATGTGTATAGACAGGGCTGGTTAGGAGCTCTGACTCTGAGACAACTTTAACTTGAGCACAGATCTTCTACCTATTACAAAATTACACCTAGGGCAGCCCCAGTGGCCCAGTGGTTTAGCACCGCCTTCAGCCCGGGGCATGATCCTGGAGGCCCAGAATCAAGTCCCACATCAGGCTTCCTTCATTGGAGCCTGCTTCTCCCTCTGCCTGTGTCTCTGCCTCTCTCTGTGTGTCTCTCATGAATAAATAAATACAATATTTTTAAAAAATTACACCCATTACAAAAATTAATGCAAAATTTATTTATATAAATATAAAATGCTAAACTCTTAAATTTATTAAACTATAGGAGAAAAATCTAGATGAACATGTATTTTATGATGAGTTTTTAAGTACAACTATAAACTATGATCAATGTAAGCAATACATAATAAGTTTAATTTTATTAACATTAAAAACTTTTAACTGTGATAGACATTGTTGAGAGACTCAAAAGAAAATACCACAAATGAAGAGAAATTATTTGCAAAGCACATATCTGTAAAAGCACTTGTATTTAAAATTCACAAAAAATTCAGTAAGAAAATTAACAACCAAGTTAACAAATGAGCCAAAGATCTAAACAGACATCTTGCAAAAGAAGATATACAGAAGGCAAATAAGTATGTGAAAATATGCTCAAACCCTGTCATCTGGGAATTTTGAATTAAAATAACAATGCTAATACTTAACAGAATCTGTAAAACCCAGAAAATAGATACTACAAATTCTTGGAAAATTTTGGAATAATAGACACTCTCACTAATTGCTAGTGATAGTGAAAATGGTACACCCAGTATGGAAGAAAGCTTAGCAGTTTTTTGTAAGGCAAAAGGCTGGCATTGCATTCCTAAGTACTTACCCAAATAATTTGAAAATTGTGTTCAAAACCGGTGTGTGTATGTTAATAACAGCTTTACTCAGATTCTTTCAAACTTGGAAACAATTGATACACTTTAATAGGTGAATGGACAGATGAACTCATATATTCCTTAATGGAATTTTATTGAATCATAAAAAAATGAGCAATCAAGACTTGGAAAGATATAGATGAATCTTAAAAATGTATTTCTAAGTGAAAGAACCAGTGTGAAAAAGCTACTCAGAGTATGATTCCATTTATATGACATTATAGAAAAAGCAGAATTACAAAGATGTTAAACAGATCAGAGATAGTTGCTATGTGTTTGACAGGACTCCACTGAGAAATGACTAATTTTAGGACTGGGCAGGAGATATACAAGAGGCATCTTGTAGTGCCAGAAAATAAGAAAGTGTTCAAAAAACCAGGAAAAGCAATATAATGATGAGGGCATATCAGAAGGATACAGGAACCAATTGTGAAGCTCCCAAATAACCAAAACTGGAGTGTGAATAAAATAAAATAAAGTGAAATGAAATGAAATAAGAATGGATTTATAGCCAAAAGTATAAAATGAATATTTCTGGATCCATACTGAAATAAAGAAATGATTGAATGAAAAAGTAATTAAAGCCTGTAAAGAATTTCTGGTAATCTAGGTAGGAAAATGAAATTAGTTCCTACAGAGAAATTGGGTTGCTTGATTTCCCTAGATCTTGAATTGCAGAATAACTGAGTCAGAGAGAAATCGACTGATTCACCATTAGTCCCCATTCTAAGAAGGAAATTGAGCAGAATTAATTTTGTCCCATCAGTTATAGGAAACACACCCATCATTCTTCTTGGAATTTCCTGATTTGGGCAGTGGAAGAGCCTTATGCTGTCATTGAGGTGTGATACCCAGGATACTGGCAGCAAGACTGATCAGTGAATTCCTTATTCCAGGTTTTAGCGAGATGCAAGTTAAAGTTGTCTCAGAGTCAGAGCTCCTAACCATCCCTGTCTATAAGAATCTAAAACTGCTGGTCAAGGTTCTTTTCTCTATGAGAAAATTGAAGGACTAAATGAGAAAATGTGCTCTTTAAAGCTGAAAACAATAAAGTGGTATTAAAATTAAATGCATAAGGAGTTTGAATGAAGTCAAAAGATAATTTGCAGATGTCTGAGTGAAGAGTATGGGTGTTTCCTACATTTACAGAAGTCTAAATGTTTCTGTCAAAGACTAAAAGAGGATCTTCAAAGTTCAGATCTCAAAAAAGACTCACATTTGCATGCTTTAACATAGCAGGATTATTATACCAAAGTCTGTGTGATATCCGAATAAGGAAAAATAAAAGATTAAGAAGTTTTCTGTATCTCTTTATCACTGTTAAGTGTGCTTAAATTTTTGACCCTTAAAGAAATGTTTGCACAATGATACAGAACTACTTATAAACCTGCTATGAAAATAGCTCCAAAGAATAGGCAGGGTCCTATTTTAAATTTATCAAACAACCAATCTGCTGGTTGTTCTTCTTCTTCAGACACATTTTACAAATTGAACAGTCAGGTTATCATCCTCAGTGTTAATGAATAAATTGCAATTTCTAGACCTCTAAATGTGAATATCAGCTTGGCCTTCATTAAAGTTAAAATGGCCTGCAAAGTCTCACCTAAAGTCAAAAAACATTAAAATGGAATTTTTTCCAAAGAAGTTTTAAACAAAGGACTGTCTCCATAAACACTGAAATTTTTAAAAGAAAATGCAGGTTTTCCAAATCAAAGGATGTTTGATGCATATGACCACTTACTAAAATTTATTCATATTTATGTACTCACATACAAACTACTATAGAGTATATTTATGCATCTCTTTACTTATTTCTCCCCCATCCAGAAAGCAGTCTGGAGGAAGGCAGATATTTTTCCTATTTTAATTTGTTTTGTTTTCCATTGCCAGATACTTAGCACCTAGGACAGTGTTACATATGTGAAAAGTGTTCAGAAAATATTTGTTGTAGGGATGATTTAATGAGGGATGCCTGGGTGGCTCAGCCGTTGAATGCCTGCCTTTGGCCCAGGGCATGATCCTGAAGTCCCAGGATCAGAGTCCCACATCAGACTTTTTGCATGGGGCCTGCTTCTCCCTCTGCCTGTGTCTCTGCCTCTCTCTCTGTGTGTCTTTCATGTATAAACAAATAAAATCTAAAAAAAAAAATGAATTCTTGAATGAGTGAGTGAGTCATAAACTTGTTAACCTATTTCCTACTTAACACATTCTTATATCATTAGGTTAATTAATATTTTTAAAGTGTAATTCTAACTTAATTTGAGGATCCAGAGTCTTCTATACAGGAAAATATTTAATAAGCATTCACTTTATTATTATTTATGAATTAAGAAAGAAACATTTGGAAATGCTGAAATGGGATTATTCATGAGTAATTTATTATGTCTTGATTTGTATTTGATTTACTTTGTTTCACTTTGTTTCTAAACTGTCAAAAATGTAAATCTGGATTGATTACCCATTATCAAAACCATATTAAGGTAACAAATGCATGTCAATGCTTCAAACTCTCACTGATGGTGCAAAACTATGAAAATATTCTTTGAATAATTTTCTTACAATTTCTGCATCCAAAACAACTGAAAATGAACTTAAAAGAGTGAGATGTTTTATTTCACTTGGCATTAATATTATAGTTGACTTTTTATTAGCTTTATTATATGATAGTGCTTCTCTCAGGAAGCTTCCCTTGAACTTCAAAGTGTGCTAGAATTCTCCATGTCTGTGTTCCCGTAGCATTTTCTATGTAAAGCTACCATTGGCCTTCAATATAATAATCATATTATATTACAAAAGTTCACCTTTTCAAAAGTTTACTATTTGTCCAAAATCCAATGAGAAGACTAAGACTGTAGTTATCTGTGATTATCTTCAATCTGTGAGAACAGTAGTCACTCAGCAATGGTGGTCAAATTGAAGTATGGAAGAGAATAAAAAGCATTAAGATTTTCTGTCTCTAAACATATGCAAGATTGATAGAAATTCTGAGAAGTAAAACTCACAACTGGTTAATATAGATGGAATAATTTAAAATATTCCTTGTTTAAAAAATAAGATAGTCAGAAGCAGCAGCATGTAGATAAACATAGTTGATTCTTCCTTTAACAGTGGATTCAAAAGTAAAATTTACTATTACAATATAGCTTTGACTTGATTTTAACTGGAAATATCTATCATTATGCAAAATAAAAGGGTAGAGAAGTTGATGCTTAGCATTTGTCAATAATAGGAGAATATATATTCCATTAAGAATTTGTTAGGGTTGAACAGAAGTATAAAATATTGGCTTCATAGAATGTGTATTGAGATATAACAACTTTAAGATCCTTATTTCAGAAATGATACATTTACATTTTCATTTTATGTGTCTGATTACCATTTTTTTGTATGCTGAATGCTATATAGGAAGAAAGACAATCTAAATCTCACCACCTAAAATATGGTGTATCATAAAATGCATATGGGATTAAAGAGGAAATTAGTGTTTGATTTCAATGAAAAATTATACACATTAAGTGTAATGTCTTTGGCTCATTTGATTTTCAAGAACTGATAGAACCAAGTAATATCAACTAATGGGGTATAGAAATAAGATTATCAGAATTGTCATATAAACCCAATGACAATTCTTCCTATGGAGACTACTGCACAGTTGGGATGTAGAAAGATCTTCAGCAACTCACGTATCTCTTTGATCCTTCTCAACAACTGGGATTCTTAATTTTTCAATATTATAGTGAATCAGCTTTCTTCTCTCTTACCATTGTTACTAACACTACTAGTATTCTCCTATTCTATTCTATTCTATTCTATTCTATTCTATTCTATTCTATTCTATTCTTCCATTCCATTCCATTCTATTCTATTCTACTTATAGCTATTGTAAATCTATTTTATATGCAAAACCCTAACATGTATATGAAATATAGAATATGCACATGTTAGGGTTTTGCATATAAAATAGATTTACAATAGCTATAAGTAGAATAGAATAGAATGGAATGGAATATATATCACATATATCACATATATATCACATATATATGCAATATATTTTTTATTGCATATAAAATAGATTTACAATAGCTATAAGTAGAATAGAATAGAATGGAATGGAATATATATCACATATATCACATATATATCACATATATATGCAATATATTTTATATTGCATATAAAATAGATTTACAATAGCTATAAGTAGAATAGAATAGAATGGAATGGAATATATATCACATATATCACATATATATCACATATATATCACAATATATCACATATATATATATGTATATATATATATATGATGTAACACAAGTATGCTTCATTCTAGTCTCTTCTACTCTCTTCCATTTGTTTTCTAAGTGTTTTTTTTCCCCCTTTCTAAATGACTTAGGTTTACAAATGATGTTTTATTTCCTGGAATGAATATTTATGTTTCCAAAATTGATATTTTGAGGCCTGATTTCCAGGGATGGTATTTGACTGTGGGGCCTTTGGGAAATTATTAGGTCATGAGGGTGGATCCCTCACAAATGAGATTAGTGCCCTTACAGGAAGAGACATGAGAGAAATGATCTTTCTCTTCCATGTAAAATCATAGAAAGAAAACAGCTGTCTGAGACCAGTAAGAGGGCTCTTACCAGAACCTGACTATGCTGACAACTTGATCTTGGACTTCTCCAATGGACTCCAGAACAATGAAGAATATTTTTTTCTTTTTTTATGCCACAGTTATGATTTTTAGTTAATGCAGCCTGAACTAAGACATTTCCCTCAAAACTCCTGTTTTCAGAGACCCTTTATTAGAGCTGTATTCTTTCATACAGAAGCCATGAACCACATTTAGCTATTTGAATACATACTTAAACTAATTAAACTTAAAAATTCAGTTCTTCAGTCACAGTAGCCACATTTCAAGTGCTCAATAGCCACATGTGGTCATGAGTTATGTTATTGTACAGCATAGTTTATTAATTATTTGTTCATCATAGAAAGTTCTACGGTTAGCATCACTCTACAAATTAGGAATGATATTAGAGCACTCTAAGCACATCACCACCATTTCTTAGCTGAGTGATCTTAAACCATTTCTTAATTCGTGTAGGTTTTAATTTCCTCATATTTATAATAAGGACATTAGTGGCAGCTGTATTGTAGGATTTCACCATGATAAACTGAACATATAAGACTGAATATAGAAATGGATTATAGGCATAAAATATATAAAGATGAAACTCTGACCCACAATCTATAGCAACCAATCCAGGAAGCCTATTTACTATCTGAAGTAGCCAGTCCAAAAAGCCAACCTATTATTATTACTTCCTATTATTTCAAGAAGCCAGGCAATAACCCCGGTAGCAATTGTTCCCAAATGACCAGGACTTGTTAATAACCAATAGCTTCCCTACCTTTCCCCCCCTCTACCAATTTAGGGCCAAATAAAGAAAGCTAAATATTCACCCCTAACCAATCACATGAGGTGCCCTGGTTTCCTATAAGTGAATCAACTCACTTATAGCTTTCCCATGCTAACAGCCTTTAAATGAGGCATATCTGAATCTTTCCCATTTTCTTTTTTTTTCTTATTATATTTTATTTTTTAAATTAATTTTTATTGGTGTTCAATTTACCAACCTACAGAAAAACACCCAGTGCTCATCCCGTCAAGTGTCCGCCTCAGTGCCCATCACCCATTCCCCTCCAACACCCGCCCTCCTCCCCTTCCACCACCCCTAGTTCGTTTCCCAGAGTTAGGAGTCTTTATGTTCTGTCTCCCTTCCTGATATTTCCCAACATTTCTTCTCCCTTCCTTTATATTCCCTTTCACTATTATTTATATTCCCCAAATGAATGAGAACATACACTGTTTGTCCTTCTCCGATTGACTTATTTCACTCAGCATAATACCCTCCAGTTCCATCCACGTTGAAGCAAATGGTGGGTATTTGTCGTTTCTAATTGCTGAGTAATATTCCATTGCATACATAAACCACATCTTCTTTATCCATTCATCTTTTGATGGACACCAAGGCTCCTTCCACAGTTTGGCTATTGTGGCCATTGCTGATAGAAACATCGGGGTGAGGGATCCCTGGGTGGCGCAGCGGTTAGGCGCCTGCCTTTGGCCCAGGGCGCGATCCTGGAGACCCGGGATCGAATCCCACGTCAGGCTCCCGGTGCATGGAGCCTGCTTCTCCCTCTGCCTGTGTCTCTGCCTCTCTCTATCTCTCTGTGACTATCATAAATAAATAAAAAAAAAAATTAAAAAAAATAAAAAAAAAGAAACATCGGGGTGCAGGTGTCCCGACGTTTCATTGCATCTGAATCTTTGGGGTAAATCCCCAACAGTGCAATTGCTGGGTCGTAGGGCAGGTCTATTTTTAACTCTTTGAGGAACCTCCACACAGTTTTCCAGAGTGGCTGCACCAGTTCACATTCCCACCAACAGTGTAAGAGGGTTCCCTTTTCTCCGCATCCTCTCCAACATTTGTGGTTTCCTGCCTTGTTAATTTTCCCCATTCTCACTGATGTGAGGTGGTATCTCATTGTGGTTTTGATTTGTATTTCCCTGATGGCAAGTGATGCAGAGCATTTTCTCATGTGCATGTTGGCCATGGCCATGTCTTCCTCTGTGAGATTTCTCTTCATGTCTTTTGCCCATTTCATGATTGGATTGTTTGTTTCTTTGGTGTTGAGTTTAACAAGTTCTTTATAGATTTTGGAAACTAGCCCTTTATCTGATATGTCATTTGCAAATATCTTCTCCCATTCTGTAGGTTGTCTTTTAGTTTTGTTGACTGTATCCTTTGCTGTGCAAAAGCTTCTTATCTTGATGAAGTCCCAATAGTTCATTTTTGCTTTTGTTTCTTTTGCCTTTGTGGATGTATCTTGCAAGAAGTTACTGTGGCCGAGTTCGAAAAGGGTGTTGCCTGTGTTCTCTTCTATGATTTTGATGGACTCTTGTCTCACATTTAGATCTCTCATCCATTTTGAGTTTATCTTTGTGTATGGTGAAAGAGAGTGGTCCAGTTTCATTCTTCTGCATGTGGATGTCCAATTTTCCCAACACCATTTATTGAAGAGACTGTCTTTCTTCCAATGGATAGTCTTTCCTCCTTTATCGAATATTAGATGACCATACATTTCAGGGTCCACTTCTGGGTTCTCTATTCTGTTCCATTGATCTATGTGTCTGTTTTTGTGCCAGTACCACACTGTCTTGATGACCACAGCTTTGTAGTACAACCTGAAATCTGGCATTGTGATGCCCCCAGCTATGGTTTTCTTTTTTAAAATTCCCCTGGCTATTCGGGGTCTTTTCTGATTCCACACAAATTTTTTTTTTAATTTAATTTTTATTTATTTATGATAGTCACACAGAGAGAGAGAGAGGCAGAGACACAGGCAGAGGGAGAAGCAGGCTCCATGCATCGGGAGCCTGACGTGGGATTCGATCCCGGGTCTCCAGGATCGCGCCCTGAGCCAAAGGCAGGCGCCAAACCGCTGCGCCACCCAGGGATCCCCTCCACACAAATCTTAAAATAATTTGTTCTAACTCTCTGAAGAAAGTCCATGGTATTTTGATAGGGATTGCATTAAACGTGTAAATTGCCCTGGGTAACATTGACATTTTTACAATATTAATTCTGCCAATCCATGAGCATGGAATATTTTTCCATCTCTTTGTGTCTTCCTCAATTTCTTTCAGAAGTGTTCTATAGTTTTTAGGGTATAGATACTTTACCTCTTTGGTTAGGTTTATTCCTAGGTATCTTATGCTTTTGGGTGCAATTGTAAATGGGATTGACTCCTTAATTTCTCTTTCTTCAGTCTCATTGTGAGTGTATAGAAATGCCATTGATTTCTGGGCATTGATTTTGTATCCTGCCACGCTACCAAATTGCTGTATGAGTTCTAGCAATCTTGGGGTGGAGGCTTTTGGGGTTCTATGTAGAGTATCATGTCATCAGCGAAGAGCTTTCCCATTTTCGCTGTACAGTTTTACCACTCCTCTATCTTTCTTTGGATCTCTGCCAAATGCAAATTGTAAACCTGCCTTTATATAGCATTAAATGTGTCCCTGTATTATTGTACTCTGTGAAAGATAGTATCCTTTTGAAAGGATTCAATGTATGTAGTTATCTTATTGCCTATACTGAAAATCCAGTCTTTACAAAGGACCATGCCACTTTGTTCCCTGCACGTGACTTACAGATTGAAGAAAGAACGTCCGGTGATTTACAATGACACATATGTCATTTGTGGACTTATCTATGTTTGAATTGGCTTTTGATATGTATGCTATTTTGTTCCTATCTTGTGTCAACCTCCAACTTTCTCTAAGGAAAAGTCTAACAACACCTATGACTTCCATAAAACATCAAATTTGGGAAAGAAAAACTCTCTTATGGCATTTCAGAGTCTATTTGAGAGATCAAATACTTAGCAAATATTTTAGAACAATGATACAGGATCCCTGTTCTACATGGTTTAAAACTACCTACAGTTGTGATGATTTCCATTAGAACTATGGACTTACAGAATTACATATCTTTGTTTGTTCACCTTTCAGAGCAAGGGAAAGGGTTAGTTCTCTTATTAACCAGGAATACTGTTTCTACTTTCCTTCGTTTTTTTTAAATTCCATTTTTTAAAATTTAAATTCACACACACACACACACACACACACACACACATCTCCACATCTTTATCCATTCATATGTTGATGGACATCTGGGATTTGGGCTCTTTCCAAATTTGGCTATTGGGGACATTGCTGCTATAAACATTGGGTTGCATGTGCCCTTTAAATCACCATGTTTGTATTCTCGTAGTGCAATTGCGGGGTTGTATGGTGGTTCTATTTTTAATTTTTTGAGGAGCCTCTATACTCTTTTCTAGAGTGGCTATACCAGTTTGCACTCCTGTTGCCTCTATTTTCAAATGACTACAAATATGTTCATGAATTTTCAAACCACATCCAAAAAGGAAGATTCCACATTTTACAAGATGGATATCCAGGATATGTTCACATTAACATGTCACCTTCATAGGAACTTAGGGATAAAATTATATAATGTATAAGGGTGTGCTAGAAGAAATGATCCATATAAAGCAGTAATTCTTCTGAAATGTGCTATAAATTGAAGCCTTAAAAATACCTCACAATATAACTCATCTGGATATTAAACTAATAAGGTACACTAGAAATATACTTTAACTTATCAGAAAAGCAAGAGATGAAGGCTATTTAAAAGATAGACATTTAAGGAAAATATTCCTTAATAAACAAGAGAGAACAAAAGTAGAGACAAATGTTACAGGTCTCATAATCCATTTGTTAAAATTTTTCCCTCATTTTCTCCTCCATTTTGAGTTTAGAAGACCTCAGACTCTTTATTTGTACTTTGGGACCTAAGTGAAGGAATTCCATTATTGAAGGAATTTCCAACCTTGAAATTCTATTCTAATCACTAGTAAAGATATTTCAGCAAGATTAAGGCAAGATTAGGAGGAAAATGCTTTTTCCTCATAGCATCAAAAAAAGCAAGTATTATTCTGAATTTAAAAAAAAATGATGTAGCAAAATTTATTTCTAACAAGGCTCTTTCTGGAAAAGTAAAATTATTCTATACTGTTAGAGAATTTACATTGATTTGCTCGGTTGTAATTTGCAAGACTGATAATAATTATATTGGCGTCCCTGTTTTCTTAAAGATATCTATGAACTTTTCCCTGCACAACCAAAAGGCAATGACTCTACTTCATTCAGCCTTGTAGGCACTTAGAAGAGAAAAAAAAAAATAAGCATCCATTTTTCTTTTGACATTTACATTACCCCTTTTTATAACATTTATTAATGGCTATAATTATTTTACTGTAAGAATAGACAAGCAATGATTTCAAATCTCTGATTTGGCACACTTCCATGCATTCATTTATATAATTACCATATAAACAGAGGTGTTGTCAAAAGATTTTCAATCTGTCTTTAGATTGCCCTCTGACTAGTGGATGTGATGTTTAGGGCGTTTGTGTGTATGTGTGTGAAAAACCATAAGCAGTTTATTTCCTGTGTTTCTACTCATATGAAAATGTATTTCTGCTACTTTCCTAGATAAATTAAAATTTTAAATCAATTAAAATCCTTTGGATTTCACTGAGTTTTCTGGAAATCAATGCTTAAGTTTTTGTTTGATCAGTTTTATAGTTGAAATTTAAATGAGCATAAACTAATTTTGTATTTGCAGCTACTTGTTTCCATTGTAATGATACTTACAGAAATTATTTATGCTTTCTCTTGCTTATTTTATAACTTTAAACATTCTCTGAGATAGATTGATCTCTTCATTAATTTGCAGACTCATTTCTCTAATTCATTAAAGTTTCTTTTCATAGTTTTAAAAAAAATTCCCCATTCCAATTATTTTATATCTTTCATTCTTTTTTATATGAACTATTGCTTCTCTTCTATACTCTTGTTTCATCTCCATCCCTTTCTCATATGTTTTATACAACTTCAGGAGCCTCTGCTTTGATTTTTGAACTGGCTTCTGAATCCAGTCTGTTCTGGATTAACCATAATACTTGATTAAACATAGTTTTTAATTTCAAGTTATTTATCCTAATTCTCAGATTTCCTCTTATTTGTCAACTAGCTTCATAGTTATATAATCTTTTGGAGTTTTTCACACACACAAATACATACCTTCCTTTAAATTTATTTTTTTAATTTTTTAAATTTGTTTTCCTTCCTTTAAAAATTATCATGAGTTTTCTTATAGTGATTCTACTTTAAAAAGAGATTTATAAGACTATGGAGTTGTTCAACTGTTTTGTACTATTACATTTTATGCTCAGTGCTTGTTACTTTTTCCTTTGTTTATCTTTATGGGGATACATATTTTTTTTAATCTACAATTGAAAGTGGAACTTTGATTTAGAAAACCATGTAGGCTTCTCTATCTAAATGTTTTAAGAACTGACACAGGCTTAAATTCACCATTTCAAAAAATCTCCTATGGAGAAATGGGAGAAAGCCAGATCTGAAAGATTTTTTGGCAGGAAGTTTTAACTTTTTGATTATTAGAGCTTCTTCCCAGTTTGCTCTGGCATAGAAGAGAGAACTTTGCATGGTGGCTCTGCTCTTTGTTCTCATTATGGATTAGCTAAATCAGTGCTTCTTAATCTGGTAAATGATTCTCTGATGATGTGCCTGGAATTTTTTGTGTTTTTCAAATTTGTTCCAGCATTATTTTTTTCTGGCAAAATTCCTTAAAATCTCTGACATTTACCTGCCTCTCTCTCTCCCCATTTTCAAAAAGGTTGAAAATTAGGCCTCTATTTTACCTTCCTGTGATTCATTAAGTAGGAATTCTCATGAAATTTAACATTTGGGGCATGTACTTTTTGTCAAACCTAATTGTAATTGTTTTTAATCCAAAGCCTATTTTTGTTCAGCTTTTCTCATACACATAGTTCCAAAAGCCAAAATTTTGAATACTCTTTTATCTAACTCCATTGGCAAATTTTGTTGTTATTACTTCATGTTTAAAATTGTCAAATTTTCTTTTCTATTTCTTCCTTAGACCTTCTATCAGATAGGCTCTTAAGCAATATCTAAGACACTATTGGCTTCACTTCTGATTCAAGTCACAGTTAGAGAAAACAGTTCTGCACCAGCTTTGACATACTTCATACTGAAAGGGTCTCACTTTAGCAGCTGACACATTTCTCTGGCTTATCAGGAACATCTCTGATGATGTGACTTGGGGTGTCTTCAGGAGCCCTCTTGACACTTATACATGTGCATCCCCAAGTGCAGCAGAGCCAGTGGCCTAGGTGAGACCTTCAACTTATCAGAATAGAAACAGAATGATTATGACTTCTCCATGCTTTCCCTCAGTAGTCTGTTGAGACACATTAATAGGATTCCTCAGAGGTTTCTAGAGGATAAGAACACCTATCCTCAACAGGGATTCTGAACTCAAAAATGCATCCTTGTATGGACCCTTCTTCCTACCTTCTCTCAATTTATTCTCACTCCTCTATGAAATCACATTCTAAACAAATAGCCTGTAATCTAGACATTAACCCTAACTGAGCTTTAGGAAGGGAACCCAGTCTGACTGTTGGTACAAAGAGCAGATGCACTGTGCCTTACATTCCATTCTGTAAGTGGGCCACATACCTACTTTATACAGAAAGGACCACATTGTGGTGGTAAGTGAGGTGGTGATTAGACCAGGCATACAAAGTGATCACACTTTTCTAGAATATCATGAGCAGAGGATTCTGATAAAGTATATGTGGAAGTTGAAGTGATGGGTCACCCAGGAATTAATTCCATTAAGACTAAAAACTTGAGGCATGTTGGGCAAGTAAGAAGCTTCCATGGCTGAGATAAAAAGACCCATACTTCTTGCAACTACAAGGATTTCATGGATAAAAACAGGCCCTGATTTTAATTTTAAGAGTGATTGAGAGGCAAAAAATATTGAATGCATAATTTTTGCAGACATCTTATGCCAGCTACTCAGACTCTGAAAAAAAGTAAGTATGTGATTGGCGTATTTCAGGAGATGATTGCGAGAATTTTGAACCTCCAGATTCTCATTAATCCCCTAGAGAGAGTAGAGGACTTCTCTTATTTTTGTTGGAGAAGTACAAGATGATACTTGTCTTTGTTGAGGTCCATGTCTGCTTCTGTTTATTTCCTCCCAGGCCAATAGTTAATTAGGTCTCAGCACACACCAACAGGGCAATAGAACTTTTGCTCTATGGAAGGGTCGTACATGGGGAAGGATTGGAGTTCTGAAGTTAAGACAAACCAGAAGGAAAACAAAGGAACGTGAAGGAATGGATCTTGTTGAAATTGGAAGGGTGGGTAGAATTTAAAACTGGCAAGGAGGAACTTACTGACATGAGAGCACATATTCATGTCTTGTGTTTAACTGCTTACTCAGAGCAATTGGAACTAGTGATAAGACTTTGTTGGGATGGTTCCTCAATTGTGGACGTAATCATGGCCTGCTGTAAATGAGATGATATGCTAAAATTGACACAGTAAACATTGAAGAAAGATTCAGAAGGCTAAATAAATTATGGGATTCAACAGATTGAAAATCTGTTATATTATTTTTTTTTCAAGTTTAATTTTTTTTTTTTTTTTTTTTTTTTTTTTATGATAGTCACAGAGAGAGGGAGAGAGAGAGGCAGAGACATAGGCAGAGGGAGAAGCAGGCTCCATGCACTGGGAGCCCGACGTGGGATTCGATCCGGGGTCTTCAGGATCGCGCCCTGGGCCAAAGGCAGGCGCTAAACCACTGCGCCACCCAGGGATCCCCGAAAATCTGTTATATTAAAGTGAAGAATGCATCCTACCTCCACTAAGGCAATAAGAGATGCACTGGTGAGAGTGCCTTGATTTTAGATCACGTCAATGTTTGATATAATATGCAGGATGGAATTGACTTTAAAAAATGCCACCATGGATCTAGATTCCTTGGTATTAATGGACATGATATATTTTTTTAAGTTGGCAGAGGCCATATTATGGCACTTCAGGATTATACTTATAATATCGGATAACAGATCTGGAGTGGCAAACAGAGTACCTTAATCCTTAGAATTTCCATGGGCAAAATAGTATGGTAGATTAAAAATAGATCCAGATTCTTTGACACCCCTCCCACAGAGAGGTAGAATCCAAACCTTCTTCCCTTCTATCTGAGGGGCCTTTGTGACTTCTTTGACCAAGAGAATATGGTAGATGTCTCCCTGTGACAGTTTCCAGGTCCAGGCATTAAGAGACTAAGAACTTCTCTATTCTCCTATCTCTTGGAAGATTACTGTAGAAATGTGGGTTTGGAGAAAACTCTGATATGAGAAGTTCAAATCACATAGGAGGTTAAGAATGAGATGGCTATGTGGAGAGACATAGACACAAAGACAGATAGAGAAGCCAGTGATCCATAATTACTAGAAATGTGAGTTAAAAAAACATCATGGCTATAAATTTATTAGGCTGAGGTGATACGTGAATCAGAGACAGATCAACAAGCTGAGCCTTTCAGACTTTCTGATTCACAATATTGTGAGCAAACATAAACATTTGTTTTAAGCCAATATGTTTTGGACTTATTTGTTAAACAGAAATAGAGAATTAGAACATATGAGTGAACAAGTCTAGTTTAATTTAATGGAACTTTATGGTTGTGTTTTACCATAATTATATTTATTTTCCTGAAAATACTAAGAAGTAAGAAGCAGAAGCAAAAGATGTCAGATGCTGCAATGGAAAATTCTGGTCCATTGCTTAATTTCTAGGTCTAAGACAGTTCACAGACTAAAGAGGAAATTTTATCTTTTAAGAAAGCTCTCTACAGTATCACCTCAATTATATGAAATAAGTATATCTCCAATATTTTCTTTTTTTCATCCAATATTTTCTTAAATTGCATGTAAGCATTTACTAATGAACTATGCATTAAAGAAAGAAAAATTCTAAAACCTTGTGTATGCTACTGAATATAGGACCTGAAGAACCAGTTTTACTTATTAGATTATGCAGTAGTTTGTTAGTTTACAGAGCTATAGAGGACTCTGTAGTGGTCCCAAGCTTCAGTGAACCTTTTCTGCCACTGAAAGTACATGGCCCAGCATATCTGCTGGTGGTGGAAACATCCATGGTGAGAATGGATGCTGTGTGAAGTCTCTGGGAAGATTCAATAGGTGATTTTAAGATTAGACTTTTAGGATTCTCAAGCAACTGTGCATTCTGTGGCAGGGAACTACTCATTGTCTGAAAAGCAGCCTCTAGAATGCTATTGGAAGCTAATAGACAATGAGCATCTGACCATGAAACATCAAATGATTATGTAGTGGCATCTGCTCATTATGAATTGAATGTTTCAGATCTACTAAATAATAAATGTTGAAAGGACACAAAGTTTAAATGATACATTTAATATCAATTCAGCAAACATCATATGATAGAAATGGAGCATTCAGGGTAAGGCTGAACAATGTCCAGAAGGCACAATTTATAAGAACAGGTATTTAGACTTCATGTTACATGCGTTTCTTATAACACCTTTCCTTCAACACATACCTACTCTCATGTAGATACTCCTTATGATTTGCTTATAGAGGAAGAGATAATCTTCCTTGGTTCATAAATGTAGCAAAATATTGTATGTTTATGGAAGCTTACATGAACTATTGATACTGTACAGACCTGGTCACAGGTGCCTTGGGAAATGATGATAAAAGAATAATCCTTTTCTGGGAAATGTGAGAGGAGTTAACCTAGTTATTAACTTCACACAAGGGCAATTGACTTCAAATGAACATACACACTTCTAGACAATAGCTAAAGATTTAACTGATTGGACAGGGGCTAGAAACAATTGAGAATTAAATATTAAAAACAAATCAATCTGGAAAAGAAGCAAGTGAATTTGCTTACAAGAGTGAGCATGAAGCATATGAATTTTGGTTTGTCATATTATTGCCCACAAAAGAGCATCAATAAATTGCAAAGAGACATTTAATAAAGAGTGGACAGAAAGGGTCATTTTCAGCTGACTTCTCTCTTCTAAGAGCTCAGTGTTTAACCAAAGATTGCAAGATGGAATGGAAGTAGTAGCAAGAAGAGAGGATGCACATGGGGAATAAGAACTTGCTTATTTCTCACCTGCTAGGACCTTGGTGCCAAGTTCAAGATGCAGACGTCTTTTATTTAGAGATCCAACAATTTGCCTTTATAGGAATTTACATATACTCCAGACGAAAATGAGTTTTCCCTACTACCGTTGTCTCCACCAACACTACAATGTGAGTATTTACTACATGCCTGATTCATCAGCAAGAGACCCTGTTACATATCACATCACATTCAGAATCCACATTTAAAGCAATTTAAATATGGGATGGTGATGTAGTCTGTTAAAGATTAAATTAAATATCCAGCTTTGGGAAACACCCTGCAAAGTTAGGGAGCTTTTATTTGGGTTTAAATATATGCCCTATACCAATAGCCAATATGAGATCCTATGCTCTTCTTTCCCCCAAATCTAGAGGACTTAGAATTAGACTATGGAGTGAAGGTAGTATTGGCTCCTCTTGTGTCCTTTTCACAAGTCACCCACTTGTGAAGTATGTGTTCCTTGTCACTAGTAATATAGGCTCTGCCAAGTCTGAGTCCCTGGCTCCCTTTAGAGGAACACCAACTGGCTCCTGTGGGCTTTTTCTGCCAATAGATTAAAGGTAAATAGAAAATTTATCATACTGGCTGGAGTTACTGATTCTAGTATCCTTGGAAAGCTAGAAATATGTCATGAACTCAAGAGATTCTCCAGAGTGTCTCTTGATGCTCTGTGCCTGGTGATAACTGTGAATAGAGCATGCAGCAATGTTAGCCCAGCAAAGGCATAGCCATGAAGGGCTCAGACTTTCTAGGGAAGGAAAATCTTCTGCATTACAGCATGCAAGAATCTCACTCCACTGTAAGGATAGGCTGGGAGTCAGGAAATCTAAAATTAGAGATGTAAAAGGGAGCTGATAAATATTCATTATGACAACGTTTATTTTTTCCTTTCAAAGAAATACCTGAACACCACAAATAATATCTTACATTTTCCGTAGGTTAATAATCCATTTCATTTTCCCTTCTTACATGATACGATGGAAAGTAAGCATGCACCACAATTGTTTCATCTATAATGGACTATTCTGAAAAATCTGGAAAACTAATTTAATTGGAATTTTGAGTTATATTCATTTTTGCTAATGTTCTATAGAAATTACATGTAACACCAGAAGGCATAGATTATAATTGCTGTGTAGTTTTAGCATAGTGTATTTAGAAGAATGAACTTCAATATATGTTAAAAATGATCAGTAAAAAAAATAAAAATAAATGATCAGTAAGTTCTTATACTAAAATATGCTTTGAGCTAATTTACTTTGTTTTACAATTAATAGATTATTCACTTGTAATATATTTTCTTCTAGCATTTGCACTTTACATCAAATAGCATTTTTTGGTGTTTTTATAATGAACAAGGCACTTTATGCTATAATTTTCATATTTTAAATAGTCTCTAAACTTAATATATATAATTTTAAATATATCTCATATTATCATGTACTATTCTAAAAACTACCACTATCTTCAAACCTTATTGAATTACTGAATTATTGCAGTATTGTTTAATATTTTCCACAGATATGCTGTCATTTTACTTTGAATTTTACTAGAACAAGTTGCTCATAAAAATCTTTTCTAGGAAATACTGTTGGATATACAATGAGCTTTCTGATTTTCCAGTTCACTGGCTTAATCCTTACTCCCTCCCTGTGGTTAAAAACATCAAAATCTTACTTTAGTAATACAAAGATACAGTGTCATAAATTATTAGTAAAATGATTCACTGCATTGTAGTTAAATTCTAATTGCACTGGCAAACACTTGAAATTCTTTGGGTGTATATTGTTCTTTTGCTTCTCAAGGTGCATATGATTATCTTGTGGAAGAAATCTGTATGAGATTTTTTTATAAATACACCAAGATTCTAGTTGAAATTAAGTCTATCTGTGACCTTAGATAAGTTAACAAACATGCTATAATAAGAGTATCTGTTAGGCGCTGTCAGAAATATGTTGGAAAATCAAGACAATAATGTATAAAAATATTTTTATCATTATATAAGAATATGTTTGAAAAAATAAATAACCCAGGTCTGCAAAACTCAGCAAATTCATCTGTCTTTTTTCATAGTATAAATAGGAAAACATTTTATATGTGGGAGAGTACAGGACTTGGAGTAGGAAGAGCCTCAATTCACTTCAATGATCCTAGAGGATAAATGTCTTTAAATATCTGAACCTTGATTTCTTACTCAGATGCAAAATGTGTATGCAAAATCCACATTTGAAAGAGCACTAGTTGAGAAACTGTTTGAAAGATGCTATATAAATAGTTCTCTCATCTATGGGTAGACTTTTTGTGGGCCTTGAATCTTATATAATATGAAATAAGAATACACATTACAAATAATATTGGACATACACATTAATATTTGCTTAGAATGAGGAGAAATCACAGTAAATTTTAAAGCAAATATATTGGAATTTTCCACAAATATCACAAAATCTAAAAAAAAAGTACCATTATGTTCTATAATTTACTACCTGACACCTCTATAATATTATCCCCTATGTATTATTTGGGTGAATACTTCTTGATCACCTCTTCCTATGAAAATAACTTGAAATATTTTCTATAGAGATAATATAAAGAAAATTCAGTCTTTTGAAAGATCTTTTCTCCTTTACTACAAACTTCTATCACTACCTACTTTAAACAACACTCAGAAAGTGAGCACAGTATCAGTGCTTAGACTTAGAATGCCAGGAAAGTTGTCACAGTGCCCCTAGAATAAGAACAGAAAGGAAGGTTCATAGATGTAGAACATAGTGAACAAAAGATATTGTAAGAAAAAAATTGTCGGAAACATCAGTGTGGGGTTATGTCTCTTATGTTTATCATTATATTCCTGGTTTGTAACACAGTTCTCAACCCATAAAAGGTACTCAATAAATGATAGTTGAATAAATTAAAAAGTTCATGAATAAATATATCTGGAACTATTCCATTCTCATTCCTGGAAGCAATTTCTAAAAGGTGAGTTCTAGCAATAAATTAACTGTAAGTAGACAGGACTGTAACTGTTTAAACATATCTCATGAAAATGAAGTCAAAAGTACCTCCTCTCCTCTTGACCATATTATTATTCTTACAATACCTGCATCCACACTTATGCTAATGGATCACAGACTAAGTCCGATGGAGTTGGAGAGGCAGAGTAAGAAGAAGTACCATCTTAATTCTAAAATTCTACAAAAACATTATAAAAAGCAAAGTAACCCTATGGCTGAAGCCCTTTGAGGGATCTATTCAATGAGGACCTGTGAAACTTTAACTTCAGTTACTTCATGGTAGATTCACCTCTGAATGTATGTTCTTATTTAAAAAATGTTGTTCTTCTCAAGTACAATACCAAAAATAGTTTTTTTTTTTTCAAAAATAGTTTTATGTAGCTAAACAAGTAATAATATTTGGGAAATCCTGACCTTCTTTATTCACTGTTAGTAGATAGTACTACCCTCATGTTTAGGCAATGACTGATGGCTTTCAGAATTAGTAACACGAGTCTAATAGACTCAGCACTGTGCTTACCCTAGTGAAAATTCTCCATGAAATTCACCCAGTCGCAGCCAGCTCAGTTCTCCTTTCTTTCTTGTGCAGTTTAGACCTGGATACATACTTATATATATATTGGACTTATCTTGTGATGTTAGATGCCCTTCATCACCTGCAGAGCTTGTGTCCAGTTCATTTTTATAATCTCAATTCTAGCACATTCTTTGATCAAGTATATTAACAAATATTTGTGTAATTAATTAATGAAAGAATACACATGTAGGTGTGTAGATTTTCTTGCAGCATTAAAAACAGTGTCTTATGGTAGTGAGCCAGAATACTGCAGTAGCTTTATAACTGAACTTTCTGCTCCCTTGTATCTACTTTTTCCACAGACTATTCATTTTCCATGCTGCATTTATTATATATGTAAGCCATATAATGTCACCACTTAATCTTTGCATTGGATGCTGTTCCATATCTACTCCATCTTGTAATAAGAGCCAAATCCCTTTCTCTTAACTAGAGAAAGGTCTTGCAGAACTCCTGCCTCTCACTATGAGATCACTTCTTTCCATCTTTACCTTGGTCAGTCCTTTCAAACTCCACTGACTGTCTGACTTTCCTATAAACATAGCATGTGCATTCTCTCATTAACTTGCTCTACCTTTTTTCAGGTTTATATGGATACTATATGAGCCTCACTGCTTTTTTATCTTCAGGATTTAGCAAGTATAACATTTTTTTTCCCATGAAGGCATTTCCTGATCATTGTATCAAAAGTATTTTCTCCCCAGAGTCATTTCACCTTATTCTCTTTTTGTTATGGTATTTGTCTGTCTCTGAAACCACCTTGTCCATTTAATATTGTCAGATATCTTTCAACTTTGGAAATCAGCCCCTCAAATGCAGGGACCATTTCATGTTCACTTTGTGCATACTATGTTCCCATTGTTTAGAAGAGTGCCTCACACAGAATGTTTCCAGTGAATATTTATCAAATGAATAAGTAAATGATTCACTAGCTAAATAGCCATGACATGCATAATTTATTTTCAGGTAGGATGTTATTCTGAGACAGATTGCACTTTAAATTCTAAATTTAATTTCTGCACTTAGATCTTATTATCTAAGATATGTTGCTAAAGAGTATAGAACTGAAAATCCTGTATTCTAAAATTGTACTGTGATATCATTTTAAAATTTATCCAACTATTGTTTTTATAAAAACCATTGGATTTTTTCATTCGTTTATGTTATACAATTTATTTAAAGAGAACGGGGATATGAATGAGTTTAGGATTAAACTAGGCCAGAGTGCCATTTAATTGTTCCCACAGAAAGAATAACAGACCTTTTTTGTAGTAATATGAAGTCCCAAATTATTTTGCTGTCGCACAATTTAAAAAAAAAACAACATAAAAATAATTGCTGAATCTATTACCCTATTTCATTCATCAGGTGTTACTAAAATTAAAGAATAAATTAAATAAATAATAAATAATTAACCTTAGAATTATAACTAAATTATTTAAAAATATTAGGTGGATGCATACAGTAAAAATAATAAGATGCATTTTCTTTAAAAAACCTCATCAAGCATTAATGTGAATAATAATTTTTCCCCAATGTGAATAATAAATTTTCCCCACTTTTAAAGACACTTCTGTTGAGAACACATTTTTCAAAGACCAAGATCTATTTATATAAGAAGCAACATTTACAAAAGTATTCAGAGACTTAAATCAATAAATATATCTCTAACATCCTCTTAAATCTTTTGCCATAGATCGAGGGCACTTAAATGCAAATTTTATATTTTTTTTCTAAATTGTCAGTGAGCAGAGACACACTATAGGAATAAAAAAAAAAGATGAAGGCTGTGAAGACCCACAAGATATTAGACATAGAATAATAATAATGATAAACTTCTACACAGAAATGTTATTTAAGTCTCTCCTCCTGTATTTTCATTAGTTTTCTTTAGAATAACATAAATTTGAATATATAGTAGTTTAAAATTCATTTTATTTTGTACTGCTTTTCTCTTTTCTTTAAAATGCTTATATTTAACTCATGTGTATTCAATACTACCCTTGTCTTGCTCAAAACACTGTTTTCTATTTAGTTTAGCACAAATTTATTAGGCTAGTCACTTACTTAGGTTTATAAATATGAATAAATTGTCCTTCCTGGCCTCAAAGATTTACAAACACCATGAAGAGCCAGACATATTAAAATATCATACATGAGGCTTGGATTAGGACTTCAGAAGAATAACACATAATCTAACTCTTCATGTTTTGGGTGGAGAGTGATTGGTGTTAGGTTGTTTTATCAGGGGTTGTTTATTAAAGGCATGAAAGCCATGGTCTCTTAAAGGATTGGGATAAGTGAATCACTGATAACTAGGGATAGAAACACCTCTTATTCACATGCACATATACCAGAGAGTGAGGAACACAAAGATGCTGTTGAAAGTGGAAAGACACAGATGCAAAATATAGTGTCTACTTAGAAAGACAGACAACTTGGTGTCTTATAACCAAAACATAATTTTAGGAAGTGGGCAAGGGCCATTTTAAGGCTTTTTTTATTTTATTTATTTTTTTTTTGGTATGCCATTCTTGAGATGTTAAGATGGATTGTGGCTAATCACATTTACATTTTTTATAGATTGTTCTAGTAACACTAAGGAAGGTGAGCAATATATAAACTTAAAAAAAAGGACTGGTTAGGAAAGTCTTAAAGGGCATGGGAGCATATAAGAAGCTGGAGACTCAAACATTATCATTTAATCCTCATAATACCCCACTTGAAATTAAAAAAAAAAGTTCCCCCCTTTTACATTTAGATACAGAGAGATTTTATTGTTTTATCTGATTCAGTTATCCTAGGAATACGCACATAATTGCCAATCCAATATATTTTTCCAGGGAGTTATAATGGTACTTTTTCAGCAACGAATACACATGCTCAACAATGACTGATTCCAGATTCTCTATTTGGGACAATACTCATTTCCTGTGGTCGAGAATTGCTAAACTGTCTTTGAGAACCCACTGCTTCAGGAGACTCAAATCATAGGTTGCAAATGGTCTGCTAGAGATTGTTCCAGATCACCCATCTTAAGAAATGACAGTACCCTGCTTCTTAGTGTTTACTGTATATTGAATTAATAATAGAATGCTTATTGGGCCTTTCATTCTTATGCTTACTCCCTTTGAAATAATTCTCTGCAAGGACGCTTTTTTTCTAAACATGGAAGTGTTCTTGCCTTAACTCCATGCAAGTAGAGAACACTAAGTCACAACTTTAAGGACAAGGGAAAAAAATAAACTTAACTTTCAAGCTTTCCAGAGTAAAATGTTCTGATCTTTCTCTTCTCTCAACAAACCACTTCTGCCTCCATCACAAACTTTTCAAATCACTATTTTGATCACACCAACAGAAAGCTCCATGCTTACATATGCTCATGCACTCCTTATCTGACTATATAGTGATAAGTTTAAGAACCATGTCAGGGGTGAATGTTTAGATGACCACATAACATTCTAGTATTTCTTTTTAGTTGAGAAAAATCAATCATTCTGTGTATTTATCCATTTTTGGCAGAGAAAAGATTTAAAAACTCAAAAGGGCATCAAGATAGCTAATTATTTTAATTTAAATGCATTTTGCCAAATCCTGATGACTCATGAAAAAAATGTACATGTAAAACTAGTTATACATACTCTATTGTGGCTGCTGTTTATTTATGTACTATGATCTATTTGTTTTAGGCTTTACTTAGTTTTGGAGACTTTCCTTGTTCAACTGTTATATAATTCATTTCAAATCACACTCAAGGAGAGTGATGATTAAATCTATGCCAGGAGTCGGAAAAGATTTAGAATCTCTGTGAAGATTAGAAATTAGAAATAGAACATATAGATCCTGTTTGGAACATTAACTCTATCTAATTATACTTCTCTTAGAATATGGTTCAATTTCAACTTTCACTTTTTTTGCTACTCTAGAGAAATCAATTCATGATTTCTTCTAGCAATTCTATGAATAAAGATAAGCTACAAGATTATTTCTCCTTTCATACTTTAAAAAATAAAGGTATATATTTGTTCCATTTAATCACTTTACCTTTTGCATTTATAGAGCAAATTTAGCCAGTCTTATATGTAATTTAAAGACCCACTAATGAAATAAAGGACCATTAATTAAAAAAAAAAAAAAAAAAGGAAAGGGAGAGGGTATTACAGGACTAAAAATATGAGGACATAGGAAAATCAAGAGCATATTGACCTTCATGGAATACTATTTAGGTTCTTGGATATGTTTCCATACAAATTTCCACATAGTTTTATTCCCCATGCTATCTTTAGAAGCTTTCTCTTGGATTAAAAGAGCTTTTAAAAAAATATCTGAACATAGTTTATAATTAAATATTTTTCAAATTTTGAAATATAGTAGGTTTTGAATTTTTAAAAAGAATTTGGTCATCATTCATTTGTTTTTGATAGATTTCTCCCCCATGAAGTTACCATTAAAAGTCATTTATTTTTTAGTAAATGAGAGCTAAATCAGGATTTGGTAATCTTCTGCATAAAAAGCAAGATAATAAATAATCTAGGATTTGTGGACCACATATTTTCTGTTACAACCACTTAACTCTCTCTTCGTGCATTAAAGCAGCTGTAGACAATAAATAAATGGATTTTGTGTTTCAGTAAAATTTGATTTACATAAATAGATGGCAGGCCAGATTTGGCTTGTAGGCCATAGACTGCCAAGCCCTTCCTTAAATTACTTCATTGTATATGCAGCAAAAACATACAAAACAGAAACAAAATATTGCTAATAAATTTAGTTGTAAGGATAACTATCATTTGCTTGAATCAAAGTACATTTGAGTTGGATTGATAAACTCTATACTTACGCTCATTTTGTTCTTAATAGAAAAATATAAATAGCACAAAAATAGTATGAAGGGTACAAGAACCTGAAATTGTTTTATCAGCTTTGTGAATTTGAAACCTTCAATTTACTATAGAGCAAAACATCTTTAATTTTAGAAGCCATAAGGTTTTAAATTTCCTTTGAGTACACTTTTCACTTACCCCTAATAATATTTATCATTCTTATTTTTAAATTTCTAAAAAAATATAAAATTAAAATTCTAATTTTTGAGCTGACATAAAGTACATAAGAAAAATTAAGGTTTGGGTGCCTGGGTGGCTATGCCTTTGACTCAGGATGTGATCCCAGGGTCCTGGGATCACTTCCTTCATTGGGCTCCCCGTAGGGAGTCTGCTTCTCCCCTTGCCTATGTCTCTGCCTCTCTGTCTCTGTATCTTTCATGAATAAATAAACACAATCTTAAAAAAAAAAAAGAAAAATTAAGGTTTTATATGTTTCACTTTTGGTAAACTTTTTTGTGATATAAAACAGTGACAGGGTGCCTGGGTGGCTCAGTTGGTTAAGACATCTGACTAGATTTTGGCTCAGGTCATGATCTCAGGGTTGTGAGATGGAGCCCTCATGTTGGGCTCTGACCTGGGCATGGAGTCTGCCTAAGATTCTCTCTCCCTCTCCCTCCACCCCTCCACTACTCCCTCTCTTAAAAACAAAAACAGAAACAAAAACAAAACAAAACAAAAAAACATTGTCTTCATACAATAATTGTTTAAATGTATCTGCAGCATAAGAATAGTAGTGTATCTTTTTTTTTTTTTTTTTTGCTGCCTTAATAAATTACTGTGTATAATGTAGCTTAAAAAAACACTCCTAATACTATATCATGCTTCTATAGGTCAGAAGTATAATTACAGCATAGCTCAAATAGGCCCTCTGCCTGAACTCTCACAAGGTCAGAATCATGGTATTGACAGAACTGTGTTCCTTTCTGGAGACTCTGGGGAAGAATCTGCCACCAATGTCACTGAGTTGGCGGACTACATTTAAATTTAGATTTAGGCCCCTAGAAGCTGCCTGCATCCTTTCTCCTGCTTCCCTGGGTCCCCTCAGGCAGCAGCAGGAGGGATCCCCCTCACACTTTGAATATCTTCCTTCCTTGGCCCATTGATGTAATCCAGGATAAACTCCCTTTTTTGAAGCCCTTAACTTCAGTTATATCTGCAAACCCCGTTTTATCATGTAACATAAAGTGTGAATAGTTTCCAGGGATTAGAGGGTGGGTATCTTTGGCAAAGGATTCTGCCTTCTGCAGTTAGTGATCGGTTGAACACCAGTGTGTCTATGAACCAGTTTATGAAACAGATCATTTCTCTTAACTTCAAAGTGTCATTTACCATGTTCCTTTTCTCCAGCTTCAGAAATAACCATTATTCTGGATTTTGTGCTTACTATTTTTAACAAAAATGAATTTTATGTTTAATGAGTAGTGCACATTTTCAGCTGTAGTAGATGATAGGGAGGGTGATTGTATAAATTTATACAGCAGCAAAGCAGTATGTGTGTGTTTTCATTCATTAGAGTGAATACTCACCAAAAATCAATATTTTGCTTAAAATGTTTAACAATCCATAAAGATGATGGATAGGACATGTGATTTATCTAAACATCATGAGAATTATGAGCCCCTTTTTATATTGTTATTGTATTCACATTTTTTCTACAGATAAATACCAATTTTTTATTAGCTTACTGACTCTTTTCTTCTTTCTTTCTAAAAATACTTTAGAATTCCTATCACATACATTCTTGATGTTCTTTCTCAGTTTACCATATGCTTTAACTTCCTTTAATGTCCATGCAGAACAAAAAAGTGAGCAGGATAGGAGAGATGGGAATGGAGTGGAAGAGCTGCACAGAGGAACATTCTCTGAGGATATTTCTTGAATAGATGTGATTTTAGAATTGTGTTAACATTTCACATGGTCAAACAGTAAATGAAAGGGAAGAGGGAAAACAAAAAAAATAGATTTAAAAAATAATTATTTCACTTCACATTCACAGAAATATTTTTATACTTTTCTATATTAAGTTTATAGTTTTGTTTCAAATACTTAAATATTCAGCATATTTCATCTTTTTTGTTTCAGGAGGTATACAGTTGTATGTTTTCCCATGAAGAGAGCTAGTTAGTTGCCTAACTTCATTTATGAAAGAAATGCTTCTTGCCCAATTGATTTGCCTGCGGCTGATCTTGAACACTCTGTTCTTTCTACATTGCTCTGTTGGTCTGTTGTTGTGACAATAATATGCCATTTTATTACTTTGCCTTTGAAGTACAGGCAATCCTTTGGTTCAGATTTGCATGGTTCTGATCTGCATGAATTTCAGTGAACTGTAAATTAAATAACACCAGTTCTCCAACCACACCATTCAAAAATTTAGTTACCTGGGTTGGGTAAATTAATTGTGAATAATTGCATAAGTACAGACTTCACTGCTAGCTTTTCACTTCACTTACCACTAAGCACATTAAAGGTTCACATCATGATCAGAGACCAATCATCTCACTTCTTCAAAGTCTGTTGGTGATCAGTCACAGTAAATCTGTTTTTCAGGTCACACACAGCAAAGCATGTTTATTAATTGTGCTTCTCACTGTCTCATTGATATATGACATTTCATAAAAAATGTTTAAAGAAGCAGTTGTTTAATAAAAATAAAAGTGCAGTAAAGAAATGAAAATAGATAATGCTGGAAATGAACCAAATGTAGATGGAGTTATAGAAGAAATAACTGCCCATAAGAATATGGACACTGTTGCTGTTGGAGACACTGTAAATGTACAACCAGAGGAACTTAGTGAATGTGAAATTATTAGCATAAGTGAGAAAAGTCATTTGATGAATAGGACGAAGATATTCCAGAGGAAGTGTCACCAGCCAGAATGTTCATATGAAAGAAACTCACAGAGTATTTCAAGGCCTTGGAAGTGAAAAGGATAAAATATAGGAAGCTGATCCAAACTTAAAAAGAAGTATAACAATCTTCAAAGCATAGAAAAGATGTTCACTCCATCTTTTCTAACCATAAGTTATATGACAGAAGAGGAAGTCAAACAATATTCAAACTATTCTTGATATTTTTTTACACCTACACAAAACACTTTAACTCAATATATCTAATGCTTTATGTTACAGTGCAGTGAATATTAATTTCATCATTTTGATTCCTGTATATATTTTAACCAACACTTGAATTTAATATTTTAAGAAAAAGAAAAGTCTTAGAAAAATAGTAATTCTTCCTATTGATTGTTTAGACTGTTTTCATGATTATGGCCTGTTGCTAATGTATATGTGTGTGTGTGTGTGTGTGTGTGTGTGTGCATGTGTGTGTATGGTCTCGCAGCACTGTGAAAAATGAGGGCTACCTGCATATTCTAATATTTGGTAGGACAAGTTCCTCACTTATTTTAGAAAGTGAAATAACTAGTTTTTGTGATCTTTTATTTTTCCATTTGAATTTTAATTAGAGTTTTCAACTTTTTGAAAAACCCCACGGGATTCAAATTAGGATTGCATCAACTCTGTAGCTTAATTTAGGTAAAACAAACATCTTTATGATATTAAGTCATCTCATCCAAAAGAATTTAATATGTATCAAGTAATTCAGACCATCATCTCTATCCTTTACCAAGAATCATTAAATCTAAGTTTCTATTGGTTGGAAAATATGCTCTTATTGGCAATTAAGAAAAAAAAAAACACTGTTAATTAAATTATGACATAATGTTTTCATACATCATTTGATGATAAGACATTCCAAATTTGAGGATGTTATAAAATGGGAAAATTTAGAACACATAGCATAATTTTTAGAGTTTTAAAGTTTTGTCCTTGCAGATATTGTAAGTTTTTAGTTCAACTAATTCTGTGATACTTTATAACATAGAATCTTGTGAATGGTATTTTGTGTTTGATACGTTTTGTAGTTATTTATTGTTGATGTTGAAAAATAATATTATATTTTGGGTCTGATTTTGAATTTGGCAAATATGTGAAAGTCTCTTACTCTAATAGTTTGTATTTTGATTATATTGAGATTTTGTATATAGATTATATAGTCCCTAATTAACAACACCTTTATTTATTTTATCTAATTCTTATCTTCTTATCTCTTCATTATTCTCCTCTTCATAATGCTGACCAGAAGTGCCATGATTTGTTAAACGTAATTTTGATATGAGTGATCTTTGCAATAACATTAGTGAGAGCTTTAGGCAGCCTGTTTAGAGAAGGAAAGTTGTCCAGATTTCTACTTGGTCCTAAGAGTATGTATTAGTAACAAATAGGAGCCAGTAAGACTAGAAAGTTATGAAAAAGCTTCCTTATAATTTTTAAGGAGTTTTTAATTTTGTGTAGGATTTCTTCAGTATGACCTAATTTCTTTATTAACTTGAATTAAGTGGACCAGAAATCGTGATCTTAATTATAATTGTGATTTGTGCATTTTTTATTGTTCTGTATATTATCTTTTATTAATGTCCTTTGATTAAATATTAAATATTGAAAAGAAAAAATAAATATTGAAAATATGTAAAATTTGTTAAATGTAATTATATATTTAAATAGGATTTAATCCCAATTACAGAAGGTTTGGGCTATGTGATATATGATATATATGATTGTTTTCTAGGGACAAAAAATAGAAAAATAAACCAAAGGTGTATTAACAGTATTGTTAGATAAAAAAAAAAAGGTCATTATTCTAATTAAGGTCAATAGTACCTTAGAATGACGATTTAGAATTTCATCACATAGCCTATAATAATAATAATAAAAATACAGATGAAGTGGAAGCTAATGTATTAACATAAAATATTATAAGTAATGTATTATGGAAAACATCCAAAACATAAAAGGAAAAATAGAAATACTAGATTTCAGAAATTGCAAGAATTCTTTATATGTTAAATAATACACATGTAAACAATATATAATTTCCCTTTGTATTAATATTTATAGTTCTAAAGAATGTCGGTAAAAATCTCTTAAATATCCACTCTTGTAAAGAGGTTATGTATATCATCATATATCTGCTTAGCAATGAAGCCACTAAGAATTATGATTACATTAAAATTAACTACATAGAAAATGTTGGTGAAAATACAGATACCAAGATATCTGTACTCTGTGATCTGAATTATATAAAAATATGTATTAGCAAATCAGGTAATTATATTATTCAACATTTTTACTCTTTGGCAAATATATATTTTCTAATTTTTGCATTTTATTTAATGTATTTTCTATATTATATATTCTTGTATACCAGGAAAATCAATAAAGAGAAATATAAAAGAAAGATCTTTTTGGCCTCCCAATTTGCCTTTTACAATGCTCTTTAATTTATTAAAAATAAGTTCTGAATGTTTTTCACTCTTCATTATCCCTATTATTCTCAATTCAGTCATCTCAGTTATTTTTTCTATTATTTTTATCATTTTTATTTTTGTTGTTGTTTTAAGTATACTGTTAAGAATACATGTTCCAAAGCCAGAAAAACAGTCTAGCTTTTTTTAACCATCTAGACTTTCTAAAATGAGGGCATCCAAGATTAGTTAAAAAATGAAATTCACTGAATTTTCATTAAACTACATATTTTTGAGATATAAACTACCTGAATAATTCAGTGGTACATTTCTACAATGCTGAGACAGTATTTCTCAATTAAAAGAACCAAGACATACTAATATCTATCATAATCCCAACTGCTCTCATAAGCAATGGTGACCTGTTACAACTTAGTATAATCTGTATAATATAAATGGAAAATATGGTTATGATTAAAAAATACCTAACTTACTAAGTTTATGATTTCTTTAGATTTTGTTAATGTGTAAAGCTTGCTCTGGTCACATTTTTTTTTGTTGTTGTTAAGATTTCATTTATTTATTTGTTTGAGAGAGGCAGGGGAGGAGCAGAGGGAGAGGAACAAGCTGACTTCCTGCTGAGTGCAGACCCTGTAGCAAGTATTGATGCCACAACCCTAAGACCATGACTGACCCAAAACCAAAAGTCAGGTGCTTAACCAACTGAGCCACTCAGGTGCCCCTGGTCACATTTTCATACTGTGATAAGATAGTGCTAGCAATTAGGGTAACTATCAACTAAAAGGAAATCATGAATTTACATTGTTATTCAAGTAAAAAAAAAATTAAAAAAACAAATTTACTTTCACATTTTGAGTGGGCAATAAAATTGTTATTAAAATGATGGTTTTCAAAACAGACAAAAATAGACAAATATTGAGAAGAAAATATTTTTTAAATTTAATTGATAGATTCACAAACATAGATTGTGACTATTTCAATCATTCAGTACAGATTAAAAACTACTTTTGCCAAAACTGTTTATTGGAGGCATAGTTTAATTTTCTAATTTTTGAATTTTCAAACGGGGAAATGAAAACTTTTGTTATGATCTCACATTTTTGCTTCATTACTCTAACACTTACAGGTAAATTGCACTCTACTGTACCCTCAATTATTTCTTTCACTTTCCCACCGAAGTATCCATTTCCCTTCTTGTAATATTTGTTATTAAAGTGGGAAATATCAAAGCTCTACTTATATCTTCTTTATTAGTATCAAGATATCTTTTTGAGTCTGGATAAATGATCTTCATACAAAACTATGATCTCCCCAAAAAACATTTACTGTGATTTTTATTTGGAGCATAATCAAAATTTAAAACAATAGTAATCAAAGAAATCTAAACCCTTGATAAGATGATTTATTTTTGTATATTTATATACATAATAATAATTTCATAAAGTGCTCAATTTAACTCAATACATAGGCCCAGGTATTGTTAACTATATCTATTTTGTTGTATAAACTGAAATGCATTAAAATACAACTACTGAATGTATGAAATTATAGAAGCAAAGCATAAATAATGTTCCATTTTTGGCATTAAACATATTCTCATTTTACACTTTTTGTTATCTGAATCACAGAATACCTCTGAATTCTTTATTGTTAAATGTCTTCTAAATATACATTCCATTTTGAGTATATTTATTATATCACTACTTGGTTTTAGATTAATAAAACAATGGATTCACATAAAGCCTTCAAAAAAGTATAAGTGACAATTATATAGGATGTCTTTCTTATCATATATTTGTCATTTTTATGAAGATGTAGGTGGATGGGGATTTTGATTATACTCATATATTTACTTAGGAATTAGTTGTTCAAATACTCATTTTTTTTCATATAAATTCCACAAAATGAAAATGTGGAACAATTACTAAAAATTAATGGTATCCCAGTATCGTAACTGATTAGTGATGAGATTATGTTGCTTAAAATCTGTCAAATTTACATTCTCTTTATTATTAGTTAATAATCATTGCTTACTGTTCACAGTTATGGTCAGTTCTTAAAGTGCAACTCAGATGCCAAAAGACATTATCTACCTTGACATTTATTAGTTTAATATCTTGAATATTGTAAGTCATGTTCAAGTATCCTGAACAATTAAATATTTTTGACCTATTGAGTTTAAACAGAAAATATGGCCAATTCAATGAATTTAAAAATGAATGTTTTGGAAGACTGACTGAGGACATAACATAAATTATCTCTGAATATTTTGAATAACTTCCAAAAATGATTTCATATCACTACTAGCTTAATTGAGAAGGTTTCCATTTGCCTACAGAAACACTGAGTATACTAATAAAGTCTCATCTCATTCCATTCAGAATGATGAATAAGTCTAAAGACATAAAAAAATAATATATTAATCAGAGTCACAAGGTTTGTGATATTTCTAAATGGCTGAATCATTTATATATCTACCAAAGTTTTATGCCCTTCCAAATATGGGTACACTAAGCATTTTTTTCAGTGTTTAACTATCTTCTCACATACTTCTCAAAATCTGGAACTTGATGGATGGCATTCCTGTCACTTTAAATTACACATATATCTTACAATTTGCTATAAAACTTTATCTTTAATAATTCAATAAGTAATTGATAAAACTTCCAAATAGTATTTAAGCCTTTCAATAATATTCCATTTTATTCAGTAAATATTTTATCATATACTTAGTTTGTAATTATAGCTATATATATAATTATATAATTATGGCTATATATAACTATTGTTATAGTTACAACTACATATATACTATATATGGTTATTCTTTAATATATAGTTATATATACATATACTTTACATGTGTCTCATAATCCAGCCACCATGCCAACAAAGTCTCATAAAAACAGCAATATAAGGGGATCCCTTGGTGGCTCAGCCATCCTGCCTTCAGCCCAGGGCGTGATCCTGGAGTCCCGGGATGGAGTCCCACATCGGGCTCCCTGCATGGAGCTTGCTTCTCCCCCTGCCTGTGTCTCTGCCTCTGTCTCTCTCTGTGTTCTCATGAATAAATAAAATTTTAAAAAAAACCCAGCAATATAAGAAAACACTATACAGTATTAAAATATTATGGCTTAGGAATGTCTAAAGAAAATGACTTACAGTTGAATGTTAACTTTATCACAATGTTCATAACATTGCATTGTAAGACAAAATACAATTAATTAAACTAAAAGACATGCAATACTCTAGGAGAAGATGTTTTTATTTGTATATACTAAAGTAAGACTAAGAGTGACAGAATATAAAATTAATAGATGTGTTAACGAGATAGAAGTTTATTTCTCCTTCACATACATTAAGTCCAAAAGTAATCAGTCCAGGACTGGCTTGGCTGATCATACCTCTATTTGGGACCGAACCCCTTCTACATTCCTTGTTGCTCTGACTTCCTTACTCACATGTGTCTTATAGTTCAGCCACCATGCCAACATTTAAGTAGCAGGAAAGAAGATATGACAAAGAAGGTCCTACCTCTTCCCTTCAGCGACTATATCAAATACCCCAGTCTACATTTCCTTTTACAACCCATTAGGCAGAATTTAGTTTCATGGGCACAACTAGCTGAAAGAATTACCATGGTTTTATTTACAGCTGGAAAGACCTATTGAGGGAAAGGCAGAAAAAAACATCAAATTTATTAGAAGAATTCGGTTTTTTAGCACATTGCTGGTCATTTGTCTTTCATACTTTATATATTATTTGCATGTGTGATATATTTTTCAAAAGATTTACTATGAAGAAATTTGGTGTCTCTATAACTATTTTAAGCCCATGTTTTCATAAAAGAAATATTTTCTTGTGATTTCTTTTTTTTATCTTTCTAGAAGATATTTACTTATAAATTCATTATAATCCATAGAAATAATGTAAATAATACAATATCTTTAAGTCAAATATTTGCTTTTACTAGAAACAAGTAGGACATTAACACGTAGATGATAATAAGCCAAAGTAATCAGTCTTTTTGTCACTGTTGTTAAGTTTTATTTATTTAAGTAATCTCTACACCCAACATGGTGCTCGAACTCAGGACCTGGAGATCAGGAGTCCCATGTTCTTCCAACTGAGCCAACCAGGTATCTCAGTAATTTTTTTCTTAAGTGGCATAATTTGAATAACCAATATATTAAGAGGTTGTTTGGTTATATCTAATGCCCAAATCACTTTAGTTTGTGGTTTAGGTCCCTCATTTATGTGGGAAACCTTCCTTGTCCATTTTTTTTTTCATGACAATGTTTTGTTTTGTTTTTTTTTAATTTCCAGAAAATGCTTATATATTTTCTAATGCTGGTGGCTGTATTTTTTTATCTGCCAATTGATCAATTCAATGAAACTATTTTTCTACAAATCATATTTTCTGCTATTGAAATCTACTACTCTTGCTCTTGTTTTGTTTCATCCAAAGTTGACAAACTTATTTAAATCAATCCTCATCCCTGCCCCAGGAAGCATTCACATCAGGCTGGGAAATTTAGCAATAATTTACTGAACATTCAACAGTGCCAAAAATAATTTTTATATTGAATACCTTAAAATTGAGATGAAATAGAATTTATTCTAATAACATAATAAAGAGATACTAAATGGACCCCCTCATTGGGAAATTCAATGCCTTGTCCCATTTTTGACACCAAGTAAAACTCAAGCACCCTCAGAACCAAGAAGTGCCTATGCACTTATGCAAGTTTTGAGTCCTATCCATGTACAACATTCAAGCAGAGAATACATTTATGTTTTCAAAGAGTCCTGTAGTCTTTTGCCAACTGTACAACTACAGTCTAAGCCTATTTGTGGATGTCCACAGACTCCAAGAAAAGGAGCTACATCAGAACTACAAGATTGGCTTTTAGAGTTGTCTGGACTTGAAAAAGATTACCCAATAAATAAAATTATTGGTAGGTTGTTATTTAAAACTTTAAAACTTAATTAAAAGACTTGATTGCAATTAGAAGCTTTCTTCAGCTGATGTCTGTCAGGGCACACCAAAGATTGGATGACTCACTGATTAATACTGGCTTGAGGGCTTTAATGGGATAGAAGAATGTTGGGTAAATGCCCTGGTAGCTTTCAGGCAGCAGTTTTGTCTCTGACTGAAACTTGGGACTGAAGGTTCAGCCTGTGTTTTTCCTCTCACCTTCAGGGTGGTTGCGATCTCAATAACCATCAAAATGGTATTTCCTGTTCCTGAGAGACCTGCATTGATTAGTCAGGGTTCACAAGGAAGGAGAAATAGAAAAGGAGACAACGTAGAAGACAAAGAGGTAACTAGGGGGCCCTCTCTTATCTTTGCTTTAGGCTTTTATACCTATAAAGATACAACGTATTTAATGGTGGAATTTTCAATTCAAAAGTAAATTTTTTGCTGAAATTCATTATAGATGTATGTTTTTGAGGAAAAAAAAAGAAACTTTCCATAATATAAGAGACTATGCTTTGACATCTGTGTGTTTATATTTTTCTACCTTAAAGATAAGTGATCCAAAGGACAGCACAAAATTTATCAATGATCCTGACTCTATTCTTACTCAATAAATATCAATAAAATTAATGTGAATATGAAAGAATTTACCTAGAATGTTTATGAAAGAAGAGGGACAAATAGAATCATCTGGAATGTTTTAGATTACCTGTTGAAATATCCACAGTTGCAAAGTTTTTAATAAGCCTTAGAATTGAAAATGGGTACTTATTGAGGATCAATTTTGCAAACCTGATTTAATGCTTTTAATTTAGAATAGTGTAGCATTGGGAAATATTTTAAATGGCATTGACTTAAAGCAAGCTAAGTAGAGAATAGAAATGTAATCAGGAAAAAGAAATAATACTTTTTTAAAAAAGATTTTATTTATTTATTCATGAGAGACACAGTGAGAGAGAGAGAGGTGGAGACATAGGCAGAAGGAGAAGCAGGCACCATGCAGGGAGCCTGACATGGGACTCGATCCCAGGTCTCTAGGATCACACCCCAGGCTGAAGGTGGCACTAAACCACTGAGCCACCCAGGCTGCCCCAAGCTAGAACTTCTTTATACAGGTATAATATAAATATCCCAGTACCTCAGATATGTTAATACATTTTAGTCTACCATAGTTAAATCTTAATCTGTATTTTTTTCCTTAATTAATATGTTTTCTTCTTTTCTTATATGACAATTGTACTGTGATTATGACAAAATATTCTCCACAATGGAGGAGAAGCTTGGAGAATATATTCTATCTTTTATTTTCATTTTTATCATCAGTACTTTCTACCTTCTATATATTTTATCATTTAATTCTCTTCTAGAGAATGGGAGGATTCATGGAGTATCCTGATAATGCATGAACTCTTTTACTTAGCTTTTCTAGAGAAGCTCAGGATTAATCACTAGGAATGAATATGGAGGTATTAACTCAGTCATTTTAACAGAACTTTATTAAATGCCTACTCCATGACAGTAAATGGCTAGTAGCCACATGCATTATGAAATCAAATATAAATAATCATGTAGAGAGAGGCAGTTTAAAAGAAAGTATACAGGTGGATTTATCTTTATAACTTTTGACAGTCTTCCAACGATAAGAAGCAGGGTAACATAAGAGGAACAATAATGCAATTTATCTTAGAATCATGAATAGGAGAGTCACATAACATATATTTTTAATTTTTAGAAATAAAATTTTTATTTTTAGGGAATTTATTGCATAGTGTAGGAAAACTAGAAGCAAGAAATCAGGAGAAAAGATGAGAATACTAACTCTGGACACCATCGCTGAATGGAAGGTAGAGATACAGATATGGATATTAAGTCATTTTAAAATCTTACCTAAAACTGCGTTTCCATCACACAAATCTTATGCCTATTTTTCCAACTGATTCCACTCCTCTTCAACTATAGTATATGTATTGGTTTTATTATTATATAACAAATAATCTCAACAATTAGAAACTTAAAAAATAATATTTATTATCTCACATTTTCTATGAATCAGAAATCTAGATATGGCTTACCTCTGTAGCTGTGGCTCAGCTTTTCTCACAAGGTTGCAATCAAGGTATTGTCCAAGGATAAGATCTCAACTGAAGCATGAACTGAGGAAGGAGCCACTCCAAACTTTTGAGGTTGTTCAAAGTCTTCAATTCCTTGCAGGCTCTTGGTTGGAGACTGACCTCGGTTACATCCTTGCTTTGTTGGTCACTCAGTAAAGCAGCTTACAGTACAGTGGCTGGCTTCCCTCAGAGTGAAAGAAAAAGAAGGCAAGTAAGAAAGAAACCAGATATTATTGTAACCTAATCTCAGAGGTAACATTTCATAGCTTTACTATCTTCTATTTGTTAGTGACAAATTACTAGGTCCAACCCACACTCAAGAGTCATAATTACATAAGGTTGAATAACAGGAGATGGGAATAATTGGGGGTCACAGTTAGAGGCTGCCCTACCATACTATGATACACTTATTTCCCCTAAATCTATAACTCAATTTTTGTATGAGCAGTTGTCTCAGGTTGACTGTGACTCTCTAGATATAGCCGTAAAAATCACACATCCATGGCAACCCTTAAATCCTGAGCCATTTAGGACAGTTGGGTGGCTTACTTACACTTTCAAACCTGGAATTCTTTGTAGAGACTTCTACCTATACTATATTAATAGCTTTTTTTTTTTTTTCTTACTAACATAAAACTACTCAAACTTCAGGACTCTACCTATTGTTCTAACAGCTGAGTACATCCTAACTGAATAAAATAATTCTACATTAAAGTTATTATAGACTTCTGTAACAAAAACCTTTGAATAAAATTGGAAGTGAGTTTACTTATATGACTATATTTGCAAAGATCAACTTAAAAAAAGTTCGGACTCACTCATAATTTAGCATTTAAAATATAAACAAGGGATCCCTGGGTGGCGCAGCGGTTTGGCGCCTGCCTTTGGCCCAGGGCGCGATCCTGGAGACCTGGGATCGAGTCCCACATCAGGCTCCCGGTGCATGGAGCCTGCTTCTCCCTCCGCCTGTGTCTCTGCCTCTCTCTCTCTCTCGGTGACTATCATAAATAAATGAAAAATTATAAAAAAAAAATTTATAAAAAAAAAATAAAAAAAAATAAAATATAAACAAGTATATATTTAATGACAAAAACAAAGTCAAAATAGGTCAATCCTGAGAAAAGAAATCTCCTTTAATCCTGAATAAATTAATATTCCATACACACACACACACACATATACTCTCTTTTTTATGCATGTGTTTCTACTATATTTTAATGTAGTTAAAAGTATAACATAAATATTTAACAAATAACAGAAGCTTATGAGCCTCTGACTTTAGGTAAAGGACATTAGCAGATGCTGTTTACACTGATGATTTTAGGTGATAATGGAGTAAGATTAGAGTAATTTTCTCTTTGTCATCTCATCAACAAAAAGAATGACACTTATCAAACTATATTAATGTACATTTTCTTCCTAAATAGTCTCACTTTATCATGAGCAAGATCAACAGAATAGGAAATCAAGACAGCACATTCACTCACTAATTTTCACTGTGGTTAATCGTTGAAACCATTAATGAGACCTCTTGTGCTTTTCAGGCTATCTCTAACTTGAACTTGTTCTGCAAATTTTATCTGCATTAGTAGCCATGGCAACTTCAGGATAAATATTGAGTGTTGGCCTTCCAACTGTTAAAAACCTGTAAGTTTCCTATAAGTCCATAGTGTATCTCCATAGAGACACAAGGTGCAAAACAATAGAAACTTTTCATCTGGTTCCAAGGAAAAAGTTTAAAATAAAATTAAATAGAAGATAGTGCAAATATTAAGAAAAGTTTTCCCCCCCTGAAGTAGGAGAACAAATGGCAAATTTCATGGCAATTATATAAAGCTTTTATGTAAATGGATCATTATCAGAGTTCATGCTTAGCTGCTTTTGAGGGACTATTGAAGAAAGGGCAGAAAAACAGGGTAGCTTAAGACCAGTACAATTTCAAAAACGTTATTGGCCTGTTAGGTGCATATTTGTGATATATGGTTTTATGAAATGTCCTCCTAATTGGAACTAAAATATAGTATATACAAACCTTTTAAAATTATGTAGTTGTTGCTGGAAACATATTGACCATTCTTCAGACCATGCTGATACTCAGCAGACCACCTTGTGTTGACTCAGTTGCACATCTATGAAATCTGATTGTAGGTTGTAGATACTTCAGGTGCGCAGGCTGCTGTGCCCATCTTGCATATATAAATAGAACCCTTTTATTTTTTTAGAATACTCTACTCTGTATCAGTAAAGATTATTAAATATAAGCCCTATGGCATATTGCCTTTTTCACAGATGACCACAATAATATCTCCTATCCTACATGTTCTTCTAACAATGTAACATTGACATTCCTGCCAAGTGTCTCCTTCCTTGGACTACATGTAGTATCACAATTGTCCTCAGTGAAAGAATATAACTGAAGTAATGTCTGAAGCTAGATCATCAAAGTAGCATATATTTCCTTGATCTTTTGAGACATTTGCTTTTGCTCTTTTTAATTTAATTTAAAAAAAAATTTGTATTTTTTTTATTGGAGTTTCATTTGCCAACATACGGTATAACACCCAGTGCTCATCCTGTCAAGTGCCCCCCTCAGTGCCCATCTCACAGAGGCTTAGAAATTCAAGAAAGCGAGTGTCTTGCTTTTGGAACTCAGTTGTGGCCATCTTGTAAGGAAGCCCAAATGAGCATACATGAAGAAATCACATGGAGATGACTCATCTAAGATGACAGTCCAGTCAAAATTCTGCCTGCAATCGATTGCCAGACGTATGAATTAAGATGTTTTCAGAGGATTCCAGCCCTTATCTGTTAAGTTCAGTCAGACTTACTGTTTTTTCCAGGAGGCCCAAATATATCAGTGAGTGAGTGACCCTGCTCTGTTCTTGAATTTCTAAGCCTCAGATCCCCAAGCACAGTGAAATGACTGTTTTATGCTTAAAACTTTGGGTAGATTCTTATGCAACTTCAGTAATACTACCTACTTCTGTCCTTATTTGTACCAATTAAGTCTTCAGGTCATAAATTACGTTTTCTAAATTTGGTGAACAATATTTTCATAATCTCCAGCTCATCTTTATTCAAGAGAAGATCATTAGAATGTTACTTTCACTTAAAAGTAATATCAATTGAATTTCAAAAAGAAGCACCAAATAAACATGGAAGTTTTTGGTAAATGCATAATTTGCTTATCAAAAGTTGAAAAGAATTTGAGGTGTCTGGGTGGTGCAGTCTGTTAATTGACTGGCTCTTAGTTTTTGTTCAGGTCATGATCTCAGGGTTATGATCAAAAGCCTGTGGGCTCTACGCTTCTCATAGGATTCTCTTTCCTTCTCACTCAGCCTTTTGCCCTCCCCCCCTTACTCTCCCTTTCTCTTTAAAACTAATAAATGTTTTAAAAAAAAGTTTAAGAGAATTTATCAATTGGATATGTATAGTAGAGAAACTGACTTCAACATTGTCAGTAGTCATTTTCTTTCCTTCACAGAAAATATTAAGAAAAACTTCCCTTTGCAAAAGGCAAACATAATTCAGAAAATGTCAGTAATTTATTGGGAATTTGAAATTTAAAACCAGGCCTTTATCAGGCTTTTTTATGTGTTCAAATCAAACGTAACATAATGCGGCAAATATCTGGAGAAGGAGAAAGAAAAACCTGGGAAGGGTGAAAGATAAGGTGAGAGAGAGGAGACAGATTGTAATGCTATTCTTTTTTAATGGATTTTGTTTCTGGTTCTAGTCTCCTAGGAGGTGCAACTGCATGTCCTGATACCTCTGTATCCTTGTAAAATCCAGCTGTCATCTGAGGTTACCTGAAAATAATGTATCAGTCATAATGCCTTTGACCACAAGGTACAGTATCAGCCCTGCTTAAGCAAACAGGAAATGTGTAATCTTTCATAAAAAGGCATCCAGAGACAGAGTCTTCCAGCAGCTCAGCTATAGAGAAACCAGAATCTTTCCATACTCTGATATGCTAGTCACAGTTTAAGTTTTATTTTATGGTTGGTCCCTCTTGTGGTTATAGGATGACAACAAAGTGTGTGCTAAGTCTACATATTTCTTCATTCAGTACAAATAGTACCATCTTTTTCCTTGTTTTTTCCTCAATTATTTTTTCCTTTCAACCTGACCTTCAGAGCCCTTTAATTCTTAATTTTCCCAACATTTGAATTTTAATGAGATCTGCTAGAAAAAGAACATTTTCTCTGGCTCATCTTTTAACAGCACAGAATCAGTGACTGGATTTCATCATTTCTTTTTCTTGCAAGCTTCCCACACAGGTGTAAGAATAATTTGAATTTTATAAGATTTTCAGAAGATGTAGATACAGCCAGTTTTTATTTTAAATACTATTTATTTTCCTCAGTTCCACTTTACTTTGTTTTCCTTTTAGCTAGTTCAAGACCTCTAGTTTATCAATAGGAAATGAACACATAAATAAAAGTATTAGTAGGTAATATTCTATAAAAATCATTTTTTAAATAAAAATACTCCTTTATTCTAAAGCACACACTATTTTTAACTGAATAGACAAATGGTTTATGTCAAACAGAAATGACTGACTCATAGGGAAATTACATAGAAAAAGAAAACAAATCACTCCAAATACATTACCAAAAGTTAAACACAATGAATGTGTGTTGCTTTTCAGAATTTGTTTAAAATGTCTGTTCTAACCTTGCTCACACACAAATTGTAATATATTTAGTGCTAGTTTTGTCTTATATTTGTGTTTCTCATGGCCTTATGCACTAAAATTTTTTTCTATGCCACTGAATATTTTTTTTATGCCACTGAATATTTAAAAAATACTACTATAATATATGTAAAATATTAAAAGAATAAATGCAGTACTAGCACTTTCTAGGCTTTATTTTTTAGTATTATCCTTTTAGTATTAAAATATTGTTATTATATAGTGATTAACTTCCTTGCGTAAATTAATATCCACATTTTTAATTAAAATGATACCTTTAAATTTATTTTTATAAATAAAGTTATTGCGTAGGATTTTTTTAAAGATGAACGTAGATGAACATAATTATTCAAATATAATTTAAATTTTTTCCTCAGCCATTGGTAATATGTGTGAAATGATTGCATACTAGTTTTCATATATTTATCCTTTTTTTCCTATCAGTTTACATAATCAGCCCTAACAAATATTTTGTGACATCAGCTACTGGAAATTGCATAGCACTTTGTAGCCTACAGAATACAATGTAGCTTTCAGAACTTCACTATTTTTTACTCTTCCTCTGTAGCATGGATGCATAATTTTTCAGAGCCCAAAAATTTTGTTTTGTTTTTTTGTAAGTAGAGGCTATTTACATAAAACCAGTAATCATAAGATCTCTTTACTATTACAAAAAAAGAAAACCAACTCTAATTAAGCAGCAAGTGTTAAAATGAAAGGTAAATCCCATGAAATCTACTTTGTTGTGATAAATGCAATCTTGACAATTACAGAGGTATCCTTTAATATAGGAAATTCAGATAGAGAAACCAAGCTGAATTTTTGGACATCATTGAAAGAAATTTCTAATTAATGGTGAATTCTCTAAAATAAAACTATTTAAAATTTTTAAATAATTTTTAAATATTTTTAAAATATTTTTTTTATTGTTTGGGTAAAGTTTATTTTGGAAAAAAAACAATGGCAATTAATAGGAACAAACAGTTCACTCACCAATTTCTCATAGCATATCAGATATGTATTCCTCAAAAGAGTTCATTAAATCAGTGTGAATGCCACAATATGATTTTTAAAGAACTTTTGTTTGATGTGTGTTTGTCATTTTAATTTAAAAAATAGTGATTTAAGGCCAATCTGAAAAGAAAGTTAAATTCAAGTCATTCAGTATTTTTCTTCTCTTCACCACAATAGTAAAATATATTCCCTTCAGTACTTTCCCACATGAAATAAAACAAAGCAAAATACCTTATAATAATGAAGTTTCAAGTAACCAATTTACTGATTTTAGTTGAGTCAGCACAAAATTCTTTATAAATAAAACAGCAAGGTGTTTACAAACACTTCTAATATATGCTTTTACTTTCAAAGTTTTTATATGTGTGAGGTAAAAATTTTCTCTGGAGGAAACTTGGCACCACATATTACAGCCATAGAGAGAATTTTTTATTCCTTCCTATTTAAAATCATTGATTAGAAGCTTGAGTTACAGAACCTCACTCTTCAAAAGTACTCAGGACTTTTTAAAGTTTGTTTCAGTGTATATTTTAGAAAGGACCCACAAATCTATGTGTATTGTTGAAAATACTGCATTTGCTTCATGTTAAAGTACACTGCCTATCTCTCCTCATTGTTGGGGGCCAATCGTAAATAAGATTTTTAAAAATATTTATTTATTTATTCATGAGTGACAGAGAGAGAGAGGGAGAGAGAGAGAGAGAGAGAGAGACAAAGACAGGGAGAGGAAAAAGCAGGTTCCCTGCAGGAACCCAATGTGGGACTCCATCCAGGACCCTGGGATCATGATCTGAGCTGAAGGCAGACATTCAACCACTGAACCACACAAGTGCCCCTAAATAAGATTTTCTTGATCACATTTCATCCATGCCAGCAACACCTCATCTGCAACCTTATCTTTTCTTTAAACTCCATTTATAAATGTCTTCAAGAAACTTTGGAAAATTTCCCCCATACAAAAAGTATAGATTTAATTTTAGAAATATAGGCTAGGGATCCCTGGGTGGCGCAGCGGTTTGGCGCCTGCCTTTGGCCCAGGGCGCGATCCTGGAGACCCGGGATCGAATCCCACATCGGGCTCCCGGTGCATGGAGCCTGCTTCTCCCTCCGCCTGTGTCTCTGCCTCTCTCTCTCTCTGTGACTATCATAAATAAATAAATAAAATAAATAAATAAATAAATAAAAAAAATAGAAATATAGGCTATTATTGGTTAATCGTGGCCAGTGTGGAAAGCACCCTTCCAAAGAAAATAAATTCTGCTTACGAAAAAAAAGAAAAAATGAGGTGTTTTTTTTTTGTTGTTGTTGTTGTTTGTTTGTTTGTTTGTTTGTTTTGCCTCTCTGCAGTTAGGGAGGATACCATACAATTCTGTGGAAAAGTGGGTACAAGGACTTAACTGTGTACAGGTGGGACTGGAGGTACTTTTGGTAGGATTTCTGAGTTGAGTCTTTGTATTGGCTTTTGTTCATGGAAGGAGAGATTCTGAGTGAAGAAAGCATACATGTGTCACCAGACATTCTTCACTCATTATGACATAACTGATGAGGGTAATTGTTCAGGTCCTTGGGCACTATCTTGGGAAATAATTGAGAAAAAAGTAATGTGGTTTTATAATAATTTATCTTAATTATTCATTCTCACTGTATTTAGAAAACTTGGTAATTTTTAAAAGTCATCTCTGAAGCCACCTTATTTCAAGTACATATTTTTGTCTTTAACTCTTTGAAAATCATAAGTACGAATAACACAGAAACTATGATAGATAGACCTTATAATAATAGCAGATACTTACAAAGCACTTCTTGAGTACAAGATTCTTTTCCAAGTATTCTACAAGGAAAATTGATTTAATTCCACACTGACCCTGTGAGAAGATATTATTAGAAGCACATTTTACAGATGAGGAAACTGAAGCACAGGGAGTTTGAGAAACTTGCGCACATTCATAGTATGCTAGGTAACTGTGCCAGGCTTCAAACCCAGTCAGTCTAGCTCCAGAGAATGTGACTCATAAAAACATAGTAGGAAAGGAGAACAAAGGGAGAAAGAAGGAAACATAATAAATTAAGGTCAGGAAGAAAGGCACAGTTACAAAAGTCAAGAGCCCTTGAGTGCAGATTTAATGAGGAACTTAGATATATTACAGCAAAGGGAAAAATGTTGGTTGGTGATGCAGGTTTTCATCTATATTAATTGAAAGAAAGATGACAAAAGCAGATTTCAAGACTTTATTCTCTGCGCTATATATAAGCTTTCACCTTGGCTTTTGGGGAAAGGCTTCAGTAAAGATTTAAATTAATTTCATTACTTTTGGTTTTGGAATTTTCTTTCTTTTTCTTGTCTCTTTCTTTCTTTCTTTCTTTCTTTCTTTCTTTCTTTCTTTCTTTCTTCTTTCTTTCTTTCTTTCTTTCTTTCTTTCTTTCTTTCTTTTTTTATCGTATTTCTTTCAATTAAAATGATTTGGTGGAGGGAAAAGTCGAGAGAGGAAAGGAACCAAGAGAGGAAAGTCAAGAGAGGAAAAGTCAAGAACAAGATAAAATTTTGAATGGGCAGTCCCTGGATTGTTTTCCTTGGTGTAGGACCCCACATTTACTATATCATTTCTAGGTACTAAACTTATCACATAGAGCCAGGAGGAAATTTGGTAGTAGTTAAAAAAATCACTGGTACAGGGTATTTGAGACTTAAAATGGACATATGAAACACTTACTACTAATATGATTGTATAAGACATGTTAGCTTTCTTATTGAAATTATGGCATGAAGCAGTATAATGTAAAGTGGACCATTGACCAATACATCAACAAATTGGGAACTTTTTAAGCATATAGATTACCTGACTTCTTTCCAGGCCTATGGAACAGAATCCCTGGAAATGGAGTCCAGGTTTCTATATTTTAACAAAGTAATTATTTACTATGCACATTAAAGTTTGAGAAGCCCTGGTGTGAAGATTACCCATTATTCAGACATAGGTGTGATGGTACTTGGATTACCAACAAAATGTCAGCATAAAATACAGTGGTTACTTAGAGATACAAAGTTCCAGCCTAGGAAAAATGGGTTATTTGAGGTGGGTTGCCTACAGAGAAAAATGCACGTGTGAGTTTACTCCACCACAAAATGTGCAATTCAAACTTTTAACCAAAAGACTATAGACTCCAAATTTCATAAGATTTTCTAAACTTAAGGACTGTGAAGATGAAAATTGTGATAAGGACAATTGGAGAGTTCCACCAACTTCGTGAATCTGTGTGTTCTTTACAAAATGATTTAAATCACATAGTAATATCTACTGGTAGTTTTCTTATCCCTTTTCTGTAGCTATAAAACATTTCATATAGAGATCAAGCAAAGCAGTGATCACTTCCTTTGTTATTTTCCAGATATGCACTTTACATTCCAATAGTGCAGGCCTATAGTTCCCCACCTGCACTGGGCTGTTTGTTTGCTTTCATCTATACTTTTAATGATGTTTCTCTTCTGTTTAGAATGCCTTTTATGTGTCATCTCCAACACAGTTCCTTTTCTTATCTCCTCTGCTCCAACTCACATATTCCACGATGGATTAGATGCCTAGTTCCAAAATGAGCCTTTTTCACAGCATTTGTTGTAGGATGTTGACATTTTCTGTATATGTGTCTGACTTTTTACCCTATTGAACTCAAGAGCTTAAATGGTGAATACTGTCTTATTCACATTTGTAAATTCAGCTTAGGTCCAGTACCTGCCATTTAGTGGGCACTCATTATAAATTTGATAAACTCAACTAATCAGATCACAGAGTCATGAACCTGAAAATCAACAAGCATATGTCTCTTAGTGGCCTCAAAAGACATAAATGTGACATAAATTGCGAACTAAAAGCCAAGCACTTTCTTCATAGAAAAGTCCCTCAGGTCTTACACACTCTTATTTTAGACACCATTAAAAAAAAAGTGCTTGCTTATTTGATTTCCTAGCACAAAGAAAATTAAAAGCAGCAATTTGTAGGCAGTGAGGGGGTGATGCTAGAGGCAAGCATAGCAAAAAAAATATATAAATAAGTTATAGCTGCTGACTTGAGGTTATACAAAGGTGGTACCAAATGTACCAATGAAGCACTTTTTCAAATTAGATTATGGATATCAGCCTCTTAGTGTGTTCTTTGACAAAGGATAAATTCAATTACAAATCAATTGTTTAAAAACAACTATAAAATTTCATGTGTTTGGACATTACCCATGTATTTCTAAATAACTTCCATTTATACAGAAACATCATTAGGAAGTAGGAAATATTTTGAACCAAATAATAAAAATATGACATAATAGAGGTGTTGATTGTAGTTATAATAGGGCATTGAGAAAAAATCTACAGACTTCAATGCATATATTTGAAAATAGAAGAAAACTAGAAAAAGAAAACAAAATAAATTTTTAAAAAGAAATAATAAGTAAAGATCTAGGATCAATGAAATAGGTAAGGTACTTAAAATTGAGAAAATGAAGATAGCCTAAATTTACTTCCTTTCAACAATTACTCAAATAAACTTATTTCTAATTACTGATTGAGTTTGTGGTGTCACATCAACTATTGATCTCTGGGTTCTATACATTCAATAAAATAATTTTACAAAAAATACCTTTCACTCTGCACCAGTGAATAAAAAGAGAATTCTGACTTCAGGAGACTCCTATTATTATGGCTAAACAGACAAACAAAAACAAACCAAATAAAACAGAAAATAATCAAAAAGCAAATATATTACCCATCAATCAAGTGAACGTCAGATAAATAAGAAAACATACCAGCACACAATGAAATTTTTGCAAGTAGTGTGGCCAAAATATGTGTGAACATGCCGAGGTCAAGTAAGCATGAATTTGTCCATCAGGGCTGTCTTCCCTAAAGGAGCAGATGGGGAAGTAATGTGCAGTCTGGAAATGGAGAGACTGTTGAAATGGAAATGGAAGAATTCTACCTGTGGCTCTCTGGAGGTCAGGAACCTGAATCAAGGAGAATTTATGTCTTCTTCCACAGGGGAGATACTAGACTATTTCAGGAAAGAGAAAAAAATTGTGATCCACTGGAGAGATGGAATAAAGTTCTTGAAAAGAGGAAAAGAAAGGAAGGGCAGAACAAGACTGGCATTCTAAGCTGGTGTGGTTTAAATGTTCAGGAATCTGGCTTTTCTTACTTTTGTTTGCTTCCCAGCAAACCGAATTGAATGACTCTGCTAGTGTGGGGATATCAAGTTTACTGGTGACACTTGTAAGAAGGTTACATATAGACTGAAATAGTGAAGTAAACCCAGTCCACCTTTAACTCACAGAAAAAAATTTGCACAAAGGGCTTATATGGCTCTAAATTTCAGTGATAGATCCTCCCAGTTTATACACTTCCACCACAAACTAATACCATTCATATTCATAGGGCAAAGTTTGCAGAATCGGGCTGGGGTAGGGGGAGCTGCAGAGAAATGAGCCTATCAGGAGAGGAAAGCTCCCTGTTGTAAATTTTTCTTTCTTACTTTCTTTACTCTTCCTCCCTTCCTTCCTTTCTTCTGTAAGTTAAAGGTGAACTGGGGTAGTAACTTACTTCATTAATTAGGGATGTGTCCTTTGACTGGCACATCCTCGCAGACACTTGAACCATACGTGGTACCCTCACATGAGATACATAGAACTAGACATAGTGATCTCACTTGCCTGAGAACATAATTTCATGTTACTGAAAGAAAAAGTTCCAAATGCATTAGCATCATGGACACACATGTTCTACTCCTCATGTTCTTTAATCACTAGAGATTATCCTCTATAGGTTGTCCTCAAAGTGTGGCATATATGACTGGATATTTTAGGACCCTTCACACATGCAATTGTCTAAGTATAAAATGTATCTATTCAAAAATGTATGTGCCCAATAAAACAAGTCTGCAGTTTTTCATCTATCCCCCTACAAATTCCCTTCCCTAACTTTTTAGAGAAAGCCATGCCTCTCTTCTGTTTTTAGTACTTTTTTTTTTTTTTTTTAATCAGTAAGGCGACAGTTATGTGCTGGTTTGTCAATGTTAGTCTGGACCATGCCTATTTTCTTGCTTGCTCATTAATATTGTCCACATTTATTCTCAATTTGGATAATAAACAATATAGTCACCTTTACTAAGGTGATTGCCCCAGAGGGCGAATAACGGAAGCACCCTCAGATGTAATTAGAAGCATTAAGGTTGGTATTGCAAAAGTGAGTGACACTAATGAGTAAGTAATAAACCCCTTGTTCAGGCTTACTGTTATTTACTTTCAACACACTGGAAGGAAAACCTAATGGAGTTCTCAGATGGTAGATTATTAAAAATAAGTTGAGAAATAGGTAGCTACATAATTTTTGGCATGTACCTATTGCATTCAAAGAACTGAAAAATGATCCTCAGCAAGATGAAATTGTTTCCCTGACCATCTATTTATGTAAACATACTTTCTCAACATCTACCTAAGAAAAGGAAAGAAATATAGAAATAAAAGTGTGCTGGGTACTGTCTTATTCTAGTATTAAGTAGTATTTACTTACCCAAAAAAAGTCCTATTAGTCTCACTCAGGGATTTATTTTAAGAAAAATTTAGATTATTATAGTAAATGTTTAAGAAAACTTGTAACATAATTTTAGTGTTTTATTTCATCTTGTACTACCAATAATAATAATGATAATTCAATTCCAAGGAACTTTTTGAAACTTAGACTCTTATGATCACAGAAAATGGAATTAAAATTTACTTTACATATAAATTTTATTGAATATCACTTGAATCTGGTCACTGATAAAGGACTTTATGGCATAAATGTGTATTACTTGAAGATACTAGCCTGTGAAAGAAGTAAGATGTTTGGTCAGGAGTAAAAAGGATGATGTAATAATAATACCTAAATGTGCAAAAAGAATTGGCTTATAGATTTCCTTATGTGGAAGATAGTGATGGCAAACTTTTAAGATACTTAGAATTGATTGAGTATGTTTAAATGAATAACATAACAATTTTAAAATGCTTATATTTAAAATATATGATGAAAGTTCTACATGTCAACTAGATGACCAAGGGGATATTTAGTTTCACAAAATTCATTTGGGTGAAATGAGAACAAAAATGAATGAAAACCCTTGATACTGAATTTCTCAAACATCCCTTGACCATGCCGTGATCTTCCCTGTGTTACTGTGCCAATCTATGTGTTCTGGGAAAACTTCTTTCCTAAAATCACCCATATAGTGATTTCCTACTTATTCACTAAGATTTAAATCTTTTACAATTTCTCTAGAAACTCTGTATTCATATTTTCTTGTTTTAAAGTAGAACCACACTGATGCGTATATCAAAACATCATAATTTACTATAATTATTTGTATACATATTGTATTGGCATTAAAATTTGCCAAGCTATGTCCAGTAAATCTATGAAATCTCAATATGTTGTAAAACACAGCCTCTGGAATATAGGAGTTGAATAGTAAGTGAAATTTGAAATGAAATTATTATAAAAAGAACTTACAAATAGGTTTTTTATTCAAAGAATCATGTGCACTTTAAGCTACTGTTTTCCTTAAAGTCCACAGATTTTAAAATCTTGTCTAAAACTTAGAAGAAACAAACTTTCTAAATAACCTCTTCTAACCACAATTATTCTTATTAATTTACTTAAATGATTATTCTGTACAGCACAATATTTTGAAACACGGGGTATATGGTATAACCTTAAATGAAATAGAGATAGATTCTTCTAGCATGGTGTCAAAATTTATTTTTTTACTATTGATGGTTTATATAAATATATTTTAGTTTTACATATTGTATTAGTGACATATTGCAAATGCATAAGAAAATTATTGATAAATTTTAGAAGACATAATTTATTCATAAGTGAGTTATAATATTTTTGGTAATTTCTTGTATTCTTGAGCAGTAGTGACAAATCAAAAACACATTTGAGTTGACTGCATTTACCACTAATCATTTTGTTTTTTGATATCCTTTATGGGTATATTTCAATTTTAGTGTCTTTTCCAATGTCAATACTTTTTGCCAAAACAGCATGAATTTTTCAATTTTAATATACTTCACAAATCACTAGTTTTGATGAATTATTTAATAATCAAAGTTATTATTCACTATTTCAGTTCAAAAGTCACATAATTTTTTAAAATATTTTTTTTAAGATTTTTTTAAAATTTATTTTGGAGAGAGAGTATGAGTGAGAGAGGGAGAGAACACACGTGTGCAGGCACAAATTCGGGAGGAAAGGGGGAAAGGGAGAAGTAGACTATTTTCTGAGCAGACAGCCTGCTGCCAAGTTTGATCCCAGGGCCCTGAGATTATGACCTGAACCAAAGGGAAATGCTTAACTGATTAAGCCACCCAGGTGCCCCCCCCCAAATTACATATTTTTAAATAACTTGTGACTTTTATTGAAATCTGAAAAATGTTTAATTGAAACTAATATACATAGTATGTTAAAACAAACATAGTATGTTAATCATATTTCAATAAAAATTTTGAAAAATGTTAGAATGTGCTTTTCAATATCAGAAAAATTTGTTCTATCACGTATATATCAGACTTTGTTTTCTTATTGAATTTATATTAAATTTCTCATATTTTCTTGAATACATAAATTTAAAGTTAATAAAATAAGGTACTGGACTTCCAAGTTTGTGTATTTTAAATGTTCCTCACTTGTTTTAGTGACACACAAAGACATTTTTCCAACTCACTAAAAAAATTGCACAGCTCCAACTCAACTGTTTTTCAGTCAGATCCCCCCAAACTCTTCAATTTTCTATCTCACCAGACACAAGGAGAATTATGATGAGAGGGAAGTCAGAGGGCAGGGTAATACTTTTAATGGCTATATTTCCTTACCATCTCCTAACAATTATGTTTTTCTTATTTGTACTATTTCCTATGAGTAGACCATGAACTATTAGTAGATGAATTTAACAAAATTTCTTTTTTTTTAAAAAGAGTTTATTATTAATGAGAGACACAACGATTGGGGCAGAGACATAGGCAGAGGGAGAAGCAGGCTCCCTGTGAAGATCCCCCGATGCAGGACTTGATCCCAGGACCCTGGGATCAGGCCCTGAGCCAAAGGCAGATGCTCAACCACTGAGCCACCCAAGAAATTTCTTTTAAAAATTAGATATGTGGGATGCCTGGGTGGCTGAGCGGTTGAGCATCTGCCTTTGGCTCAAGTTGTGATCCCAGGTCCGGGGATCGAGTCCCGACGTTGAGCTCCTTATGAGGAGCCTGCTTCTCCTTCTATGTCTGCCTCTCTGTCTGTGTCTCTCATGAATAAATAAAATCTTTAAAAAAAATAGATACTTATGAATTTGCCATACAAATAGCGTCTGTATAAAAGCTATCCAACTTTACCTGGATTAGGATTGCTGGCAAAGTGAGACATCGAACTTCTACAAGATAAACCATGTTTATATCAAGAACAATAACAACAAACCCATGTGGGTGTTTGTACTCATGACACTGAGATTAAGAGTTAATGTTCCACCGACTAAGCACCCAAGCACTCATCTTTTAATTCTCTGTAACTATCGGGCTGGAGTTGGAAATTAGTCAATATCCATGAAAGAGTAAGTATCTCACTGGAAAGAAGATTAAATAATTTGATTACCACATTATCTAATCCACAAAAATGTGTTTTAATGAAATTGCTGTTTTTGAACTCAAAGAAAAAAAAACTCAGTATAGACGTGTTTCAAGACTTCATAATGAAAATATTTCCATATAAACATTAATTAGAATATGATCTTAGCTTTACTTTAAGCCATGTGAAAAGTTAAGGGCTTTTTCAGCAAACCAGGGTCTCCAGGATCACACGCTGAGCTGAAGGCAGCACTAAACTGCTGAGCCAAACGGGCTGCCCATGTTCATTCTTTCAAAAATAAAACTTCAGGGATGCCTGGGTGGTTCAGTGGTTGAGTGTCTGCCTTTGGCTCAGGTCATGAACCCAGGGTCCTGGAATCAAGCCCCACATGAGGCTCCCCACAAGGAGAGTACTTCTCCCTCTGCCTGTGTCTCTGCCTCTCTTTCTGTGTCTCTCATGAACAAATATATAAAATCTTAAAAAAAAAATAAAACTTCAAAATGTTCTTAGCCTTTCATTTCAAACTTATAATAGTGTAATTGAAGCAAATAGCAACCAGAAATATAATATCCTCTATTTGTTATTTATCTAAAGTTTAAATTTAACTAGATATTTTGTAATTTTATTTGTCAAATATTGAAAGTCTAATTTCTGTTGAAAGAATTAATAAATGTGTGTATTTTTTTCATAAATCAATATAGTGTCCCTGTCTATCAAATTAATGATATGGAGATATTTTCATATCTATTGAAATCATTCACTATTGAATAGCATGCTATATCATTTACATACTGTCATTATTTAAAGATTTATCCAGTAAAAGCCATTTAGGTTTTGTAGATATTGTACTATAAGACAGTAAGAAAAACCTAAAAATGTATATTTACACATGTTCCTTTGGGTATATGATAAATATGTCTCCAAAGTATTAGAAGGGAAGATTAGAGTTAAAATTCAGACCTAGAGCTTGCAGGACAAGATGATGGAGGAGTAGGGTCCCCAAGTCACCTGTCCCCACCAACTTACCTAGATAACTTTCAAATCATCCTGAAAACCTATGAATTTGACCTGAGATTTATTTTTTTAAGATTTTACTTATTTATTCATGAGAGACAGAGAGAGAGACAGAGAGGGGGGGCAGAGACACAGGCAGAGGGAGAAACAGGCTCTATACAGGGAGCTTGATGTGGGACTTGATCTCAGATCTCCAGGATCACACCCTGGGCTGAAGGCAGCACTAAACCGCTGAGACACCTGGGCTGCCCTCAACCTGAGGTTTAAAGAGAGAACAGCTGGAATGCTACAGAGAGAAGAATTCGTGCTTCTAACAAGTACAACTTGTTTTTAGCCACTCTGCACTGAGCAAAATGACTAGAAAGAAATCACCACAAAAGAAAGAATCAGAAACAGTACTCTCTGCCACAGAGTTACAGAATTTAGATTACAATTAGATGTCAGCAAGGCTCTCCTTCAGAATAGGAGAGATAAAGAGCTTCAAAGATAGGCAGAAACTGAAAGAATATGTGACCAACAAACGAGCTCTGCAAGAAATATTTAGGGGGACTCTGTAAAAGAAAGAGGAAGCCCAAAGAAATAATCTGCAAAAACAGGGACTGAATAAGTATTATGATGACACTAAATTCATATATTTCAATAGTAACTCTGAATGTGAATGGGCGTAATGATCCCATCAAAAGATGCAGGGTTTTAGACTGGATTAAAAAAAGCAAGACCCATCTATTTGTTGTCTACAAGATACTCATTTTAGAAGTAAGGACACCTCCAGCTTGAAAATGAAAGGTTGGAGAACCATTTACCATTCAAATGGTCCTCAAAAGAAAGCAGGGGTAGCCATCCTTATATCAGATAAATTAAAGTTTATCCCGAAGACTGTAGTAAGAGATGAAGAGGGAAACTATATCATACTTAAAGGATCTATCCAACAAGAGGACCTAACAATCATGAATATTTATGCCCCTAATGTGGGAGCTTCCAAGTATATCAATCAATTAATAACCAAAGTTAAGACATACTTAGATAATAATATACTTATACTTGGTGACTTGAACACAGCACTTTCTGTAATCGACAGATCTTCTAAGCACAACATCTCCAAAGAAACAAGAGTTTTAAATAATACACTATACCAGATGGATTTCACAGATATTTACAGAACTTCCCATCCAAATACAACTGAATACATATTCTTCTCAAGTGCACATGGAACTTTCTCCAGAATAGACCACATATTGGGTGACAAATCAGGTCTTAACTGATACCAAAAGAATGAGATTGTCCCCTGCATGTTTTCAGACCATAATGTGTTGAAACTTGAACTCAATCACGAGAAGAAATTTGGAAGAAATTCAAACATGTGGAGTTTAAAGACCACCTTGCTAAAAGAGGAAAGGGTCAACCAGGATTATAGAGAAGAATTAAAAAGCTTCCTGGAAACTAATGAGAATGCAGATACTACAGTTAAAAATCTTTGGGATACAGCAAAAGCAGTCCTGAGAGGGAAATACATCATAATATAAGCATCCCTCAAAAAATTGGAAAGAACTCAAATACAAAAGCTAATCCTGCACCTAAAGGAACTGGAGAAAGAACAGCAAATAAAACCTACACCCAGCAGAAGAAGAGAGTTAATAAAGATTTGAGAACTCAATGAAATAGAGACCAGAAGAAGTGTGGAACAGATCAACAAAACCAGGAGTTGGTTCTTTGAAAGAATTAATAAGATAGATAAAACATTAGCCAGCCTTACTAAAAATAACAGAGAGAAAAGACTCTAATAAAATCATAATGAGAAAGGAGAAATCACAACCAATAACAAGGCAATACAAATGATTTTAAAAATATATTATAAGCAGCTATAAACCAATAAATTAGGCAATCTAGAAGAAATGGACACATTTCTGTAAACCACAAACGAGCAAAACTGGAACAGGGAGAAATAGAAAACTTGAACAGGCCGATAACCAGGGAGGAAATTGAAGCAGTCATCAAAAACCCCCCAAGACACAAAAGTCCAGGGCCAGATGGCTTCCCAGGGGAATTCTATCAAACGTTTAAAGAATAAGCAATACCTATTCTACTAAAGCTGTTCAGAAAGATAGGAAGAGATGGAGTACTTCCAACCTCGTTCTATGAGGCCAGCATCAGCTTAATTCCAAAACCAGACAAAGACCCCACCAAAAAGGAGAATTATAGACCAACAAGCCTGATGAACATGGATGCAAAAATTCTCAACAAGATACAAGCCAATAGGATCCAACCTTACATTAAGAAGATTATTCACCATGACCAAGTGGGATTTATCCCCAGGATGCAAGGATGATTCAACACTCATAAAGTAATCAGTGTGATAGATCATATCAACAAGAGAAAAAACAAGAACCATATGATCCTCTCATTAGATGCAGAGAAAGCATTTGACAAAATACAGCATCCATTCCTGATCAAAACTCTTCAGAGTGTAGGGATAGAGGGAACATTCCTCAGCATCTTAAAAGCCATCTATGAAAAGCCCACAGCAAACATCATTCTCAATGGGGAAACACTGGGAGCCTTTCCCCTAAGATCAGGAACAAGACAGGGATGTCCACTCTCACCACTGCTATTCAACATAGTACTGGAAGTCCTCGCCTCAGCAATCAGGCAACAAAAAGAAATAAAAGGCATTTAAATTGGCAAAGAAGAAGTCAAAGTGTCTCTCTGCAGATGGCATGATACTGTACATAGAAAACCCAAAAGACTCCACTCCAAGATTGCTAGAACCCATACAGCAATTTGGCAGCGTGGCAGGATACAAAATCAATGCCCAGAAATCAGTGGCATTTCTATACACTAACAATGAGACTGAAGAAAGAGAAATTAAGGAGTCAATCCCATTTACAATTGCACCCAAAAGCATAAGATACCTAGGAATAAACCTAACCAAAGAGGTAAAGTATTTATACCCTAAAAACTGAAGAACACTTCTGAAAGAAATTGAAGAAGTGATGGAAAAATATTCCATGCTCGTGGATTGGGAGAATTAATATTGTGAAAATGTCAATGCTACCCAAGTTAATTTACACATTTAATGCAATCCCTATCAAAATACCATGGACTCTCTTCAGAGAGTTGAAACAAATCATCTTAAGATTTGTGTGGAATCAGAAAAGACCCCGAATAACCAGGGGAATTTTAAAAAAGAAAACCATAGCTTGGGGCATCACAATGCCAGATTTCAGGTTGTACTACAAAGCTGTGATCATCAAGACAGCATGGTACTGGCACACAAACAGACACATAGATCAATGGAACAGAATAGAGAATCCAGAAATGGGCCCTCAACTCTATGGTCAACTAATATTCGACAAAGCAGGAATGACTACCCACTGGGAAAAGGACAGTCTCTTCAATAAATGGTACTGGGAAGATTGGACAGCCACATGCAGAAGAATGAAATTAGGCCATTCTCTTACACCATACACAGAGATAAACTCAAAGTGGATAAAAGATCTAAATGTGAGACAAGAATCCATCAAAAATCCTAGAGGAGAACATAGGCAACACCCTGTTTGAACATGGCCACAGAAACTTCTTGCAAGATACATCCATGAAGGCAAGGGAAACAAAAGCAAAAATGAATTATTGGGACTTCATCAAGATAAAACGCTTCTGCACAGCAAAAGACACAGTCAACAAAACTAAAAGACAACCTACAGAATGGGAGAAGATATTTGCAAATGACCCATCAGATCCAAGATCTATAAAGAACTTAGGAAACTCAACAGCAAAGAAACAAACAATCCAATCATGAAATGGGCAAAAGACATGAACAGAAATCTCACAGAGGAAGACATAGACATGGCCAACAAGCACATGAGAAAATGCTCCGCATCACTTGCCATCAGGGAAATACAAATCAAAACCACAATGAGATACCACCTCACACCAGTGAGAATGGGGAAAATTAACAAGACAGGAAACAACAAATGTTGGAGAGGATGTGGAGAAAGAGATTCTTGCACTGTTGGTGGGAATGTGAACTGGTGCAGCCACTCTGGAAAACTGTCTGGTAGGATCTGCCCTACGACCCAGCAATTGCACTACTGGGGATTTACCCCAGAGATACAGATGCAGTGAAACGGCAGGACACCTGCACCCCAATGTTTATAGCAGCAATGTCCACAATAGCCAAACTGAGGAAGGATCCTCGGTGTCCATCGAAAGATGAATGGATACAGAAGCTGTGGTCTATGTATACAATGGAATATTACTCAACCTTTAGAAACAACGAATACTCACCGTTTGCTTTAATGTGGATGGAACTGGAGTGTATTATGCTGAGTGAAGTAAGTCAATCAGAGGACAAACATTATATGGTCTTATTCATTTGGCAAAGATAAAAAATAGTGATGGGGAATAAAGCGGAAAGGAGAGAAAATGAGTGGGAAATATCAGTGAGGGTGACTGAACATGAGAGACTCCTAACTCTGGAAAATGAACAAGGGGTGGTGGAAAGGGAAGTGAGCGGGGGTGGGGGTGACTTGGTGATGGGCACTGGGGGGGCACTTGGCGGGATGAGCACTGGGTGTTATACTCTATGTTGGCAAATTGAACTCCAATAAAAAAAATATCCAAAAACATAAAATTCAGACCTATTTCATTGGGATAAATACTGACTTCCCCTTCAAAATGTTTAATCAATGTAGTGAATGTGTTCAGTGTGAGTCTTCCCAAAATGTGCCACTTTCACACATTTATTTAGGAATATCTTTTTACCTCCCCCTTAACTGCTTCTGAAAATTTAGATAGAGCCCCCTGCCCCATCTCCTTAGTTTAGGATGGCTTGTAAACCTTGATTGCTTGGCTGTCTTTGAGCTGCTCATACCTTTGTTGGCCTCCTATACATACAAAATTAAATCTGGTGTTCTCCTGTTAATCTGTTTTATGTCAGTTTAACTAATAGGTCAGAAAAAAGAACCTGTGAAGGTAAAGAAAATATTTTCTTCCCTTACAACATATTAACAATTACAAATTCAATCTATTTTCAATTTGGACTTTGATGATAAAAAACAATAATTTATTTTAATATGCATTCTTCCTATCCATGATGTTGACTTTTCAGATTTTATTACTCATTTAAACTTTATTCAACTAAAATGCTATCAGGTAATTTAAAATTATTAGTTTACTGGTAATTTTTTAATATGCTTGATAATAATACTTGTTATAAGTATACCAATTTTTTTCTTCTAGTTTGCTTCCTCGATATGTAACTTTGCAGTCCTTTTGCTTTATATGAGTTTAAATATTGTCATCAAATTTAGCGGTACGTATCTTTATGGATTTTGCGTGCTCTCTTGAGAAAGCAAAAATGTCTGTGGTAGGCTGAGTGATGATGCCAAAAACACCTTCACATACTAATCTCTGAAATCTATGAATATATTATCTTAAATGTCAAAATGGACTTTGCAAATGTGATTAAGTTAAGGATCTTGATATATGAAGAAAATCCTGGATTACCTGGATGGGTTCAATGTAATCACCAGATCTTGATAAGAGAGACTTCACTGTGAAACATATCAGGGAGAGATTTGAAGGTTCTATTACATCTGGCTTTAAAGATAGAGGAGGGGGGGTCAGCAGATAAGGTCACCTTCTAGAAGGTGAAAAAGACAAGGAAAGGAATTCTTCTTGAGCCTCCTCTTGAGGGAGGGCAGCCCTGCAGGCACCTTGATTTCAGAACAATAAAATCCATTTGGACTTGACTTTAAGTACAGAAAGAAAATAAACCTTTGTATTGTTTTCAGTCACCAAATTTTTGATAATTTATTGCAGCAGCAATAGGAAACTAATACAAAAAAAAAAGTAAATTAATACAATTCTTATTCCAAATTTATAATTTTTTTTCTATATTTTTAATAGTTCTATAGTTTTTGTAGCCATTTTAAACTAGCTGTTAGTTTTGTAACCAATATTTTTTGTAGGTTACATTTTCACAAATAGCTATTGCTCTATTTTTAATTTTTTTTCTATTTTTAATTTTTGAAAATACATTTGCTTCTCTAAATTTACTTTTTAACATATAATCATAAGACTGTTACTAAATTCTGCTATGCCTTGGTTATATTTATACATCATTGTGATAATAGTACATTTTATAAATATTTATATCTTTATATCTTGTTTGTTTTTACTAGGTAAGATAAAAATCTTATTATTTGACAAATGCTTTTAGATAATCTTGTGTACTTATTTCAGAAATAAAAAAAAATCTTTTTGTTCTAATTATTTATAAATCCCCATTAGAGCACTAATCATAAGGATTTTAAAACTTCTTTTCAAAGGGAGGACATTTGCTCTCTTTAGTTTTGATAACACCATCAATATTTCAAATACCTCCTCTTTCTTTTCTTTGTTTTTGAAACCCCTGTTACTAATTGTTGGAACCTGGATGTAACTGCTAGTCTTCTGAATTTCAATTTGTCTTTTAACTTCTTAAATTTTTATACTGTGTTCTAAAAGATTTTATGAACTCAATTTCTAATTTTAAAAATTTGGATTTTTCATATAATTTATTTATGGTAGAGTCAGATGGACCTGGATTTATATCTTCCAATGTGAGCCCTGACCAGGCTGAGAACACAGCTGCTGGCATTCCAGCCTCCTTTGGGAAAAATCAGCCTTATGGGTAAGTCTTTTTCTTGGTTTTCCTCTTCAGATATATTTAATAATTTCATGAACACAGAGAAGTCCCTTAATTTATTTACTTTGAAGCTGTCTATGAACTTTTATATTTGTAGCATATCTTTTTTTCTTTCTATAAACTATTTTTTAACTATAAGTTCCAGCATATTCACAACCTGCAGTTTTTAAACTAGAATTAATATTTCATAAGGCACCCATGAAACTTTGAAATTATTCTTAGATATGATGCAAGATGTAGTATTTTTCAAATTTTCTGATTCTTTATTAAGTGACATTTTTGGTGTTTATAATGTGTGATTCTTGTTTAATTTCTAAGCCATATTAACCTAACTTTACAAAATGAATGAATGAGTTAAATAAGTCATGTAGACCCTAGGGCTGCCCAGGTGGCTCTGCGGTTTAGCCGCCTTCAGCCCAGGTCCTGATCCTGGAGACCCGGGATTCAATCCCACGTTGGGCTCCCTGCATGGAGCCTGCTTTTCTCTCTGCCTGTGTCTCTGCCTTTCTCTCTCTGTGTCTCTCACGAATAAATAAATAAAATCTTAAAAAAAAAAAAAAAAGTCATGCAGACCCTGAGACTTTAGGAACTGAACTCGTACTGTCTTATCATTTTCTTTTAGGTTTATTTCCTCTTTTCTTTCTATTTTGTTTGACATCACTATTGTAAATTATAATTCAGTGCAAAATAATCCATGTAATCACAAATATATTGGGGTATAAATGTATGCTTTATCTTAAATTTAAAATATATACCTAAATATCAGAATTTGTAAAATCTAACCAGTAATAAAACTACTTATTGAAACTAGTCCTAAAAAGAAAAAAAAAGAAAAAATAGAATAAAATATATACCTTATAAATTAATATATGTAATTATGTATTATATTAATAGATGTAACATATGTATTTATGCTATGTAATGTATTTTTCTCATACTTGCTAAAGTTATGTATTTTTATCTTTTCAAAAAGCCAACTTAGATTTTAATTAATGACTCTACAATTATGGTTGGTATTAGATCTCTTAATTTTTCATCATATACTTGCAAATTTATTATTTTGAAATTTAAGTCTGTTTTATTTTGTTGGTCTTTTCATAGATTCCTGATATTAAAGTTTTGTCATTTTTTTCCCTAAGACATCTTAAAAATATAATATTTCATTTGTGAACTACTTGCTAGGTACATTTTGTATTTTGTCATATGTATATATATATATATATATATATATATATATATAAATTTTTGTCATATATATATATAAATTTTTATTTAATCTACTTCTGAGATAGGTGTCCTAAACTATGAAGAGAAGTTTCACTCCAAGCTACTTTATATATTCTATTTTTTATGTGTAAGTCTATTTTACCTATTTTTATTGCTACTTTTTCTATTTTCATTTCTACTGTCATTTACAAATCAAATACTCATAAAATTTTTTGAGTTGTTCACAAGTATATTTGAATGTTCACTTTTACTGCTTTCTATTTATATTGCTTTAATACATTGAGGTCATTGGATATGACCTAATTCATCTTATTTGGAATTTCTTGAGATATTCTATGTAGTCTGAACATATTATATATAGGTTTTTATGTTGTTGGTTTTTGTTTGTTTATTTTTAGTACTTGTTCATAGGCCTCATACTTAAAATAGAGTTAAACTTGGTGTAGAACTGTATTTTATGCCACTTTATTGTGTTGCACATATTTTGCAGTGTAAATTCTGGTGACTACTATTCTCATTCATTTGAAGATGGCCATTCTTACTCTTTGCAAACTTACTAGATTTCCATTTTGTTTTTTAGTGTTTTGAACATCTTGGATCAGTGTCCTTTTCTGTTATTCTGTTAATAAAGAAGATTGTGGGGAGGCTTGCTGAATCCTTTTTCCTCCACAAACAGAGACATCAGATTCCAGAGCTTGATTTGGCATTTTTCTCACATACCCAGTCTAACTCCCCATGCTGCTCAGTCTTGGGGATGAAAGAAGGATAGCACCAACGTCTTTTTTCATGGATATTCATTTATCTTTCTATTTTGCTTCTACTACCTCCTTCTGCTATTCTCACCTATAAATAAGAGAATTTTTATTTCCTCTGAAGTGAAGAATGCAATTTGAGAAATATCCTACCTTCATTGTATCAGGCATTTACTTTATACATTTCAGATCTTTGCCTTTTCATTTTTTTTTCTTTGCCTTTTCAGACTCAAAACTCTTTATGGTGATGTGTTTATTTTTTCAAATTTTTCAGTAGAAAAGAATAACTCTACACATTAAGTTAAGGACTGATAATTTCTAATGCTTTTTAGCAGTGCCTAAGGCTCTGACAACAGTGTCTTAAGCCATATATGTCTAAAATGTTTAGATGTATTGGGGTCTATTTTAATAATCTAATGATTAGAGTGTTTTCCAACAATTGGTTATAAAGTTTAAAATCCTCTATATCTAGCATGGTAGAGTGTTGCAACTTTATTAACCCCACTATATTATAGTATTGGGAACTTAAACTTGGAATTCAGTGATTTTGTAAAACTCCGTTTGTGTCTATAATCAAAATAATGTGAATTGCAAAGCTATGTTCATCTGCTAAGGAGTAGAGAAAGCCAGTCTATGAAGAAAAGAATGCAGCAGACATAACAAAGTGGGGCAGAGATGAGAGGTCATGTGGCTCCAGGGGAGGAGAGGGGGAAAGGCTGATGATGTGGAAGCTTTGATCCTTGATAGATTTCCACATCTCGATTCTCAGCCCTCAGGAGGTCTGAATGTACTGTCTGCCCTTGTGTCCCATAAAATACAGCACATCCTTGCTTGCATACTTTTCATAAATTTCTTTCCCTTTTGTTCTTTTATTCCATTATTTTGGCTTAAGGCATTTTAAATTCAGTTCTCTAATGAGCCAAGATTAACCTTGACAAACATGAATATTACTTGCAGTTTACATTGTAGGGTGATTAATTTAGGAGGTTGTGTTTAACACACTGCACAGACAAAAGAAAGGAATGATAACTTATGGGGATGGGGGTGAAAGCAGATTATAGTTGTATCTTTCAGGCCTTACTAGATCAACTTTATTTTTAGTTCTACCTGCTTAATTCTATTTCTCATTCCTAAGTAGTCAAATTTATTAGACTATCAGCAGTTTCTAAAATCATTCAATACCGAAGGCTTTGGCAATCTGTTACTATTGGAAGAAAAACAAAACAAAATAAAATAAAAATACCCTTGGGGCGGATTTTCTGAATCAAATAAATGTTATGGTAGCACCTTTATATTTCCAACATATGTTCAAATATTTTAATCACTTTTATTATAAAAATGAATTGAAATAGAAATACTCTCTAAGGGTATAAAGATGCATCTCAATTTATTTAAAGATGTATAATTTCATATTTTATATTAAAGCACCAATCACATGTTCAAAAAAGTAAACCTCTGCGAATATTTATCACAATTTTGTAATATAAATTTGATTAAGGTACACAAGTGATTTTAGAAGATTTTAAAACATGAACCTATTTTTATATTTTAGCACATCAATCTGCATCAGCTATATAAATACATAGCCTTCTGTTATTAATTTGCTCTTATTAATAAGAACCTCAAATATTGTGGAGGATACATTATCTCTGAATAATTCAGGCAGAACACAGATATTACGGTCTGTCATAGACTCAAATTATGATTCCATTACCTACTAGTTCATGGTTCTGGGCAAATTACTTAAATTCAATAAGTCTTAGTTTCTACTTTGAGTTCTTGGAGTCATTATACTAATTTTATAATACAAGGCTTTACATACATGAAGCACAGTGCCTGGCATATAGTATCCAACTGATAATTGATTATTAATATTAAAGCAGGAGAAGAATAAATACATAAATTGATATATACATGAATGAATAATGATCATTGCTCCCTTAGGTACAGGTCTTTAGTGATATTTCTCGTTTTTTCTCCTGACTCTCCTGACCTCGTGTACACTTGGAAGCTCCAACTGCCTCAGAGAAGATTTCTCTCACATCTTCTGCCCAGAGCCCGGTCTTTCGGCATACTGTCCCAAATCACTTGGTTAAGATCCTAGGAAAATATCCCCGGCATTACAACTTACTCTTTGGCTAGAGAACCTTGGGATTCTGTTGTACCTACATTAAGAGTTCAACCATGTGTTCTCTGTTTTCTTACCACACCCTATTGGTGGATTCTCTCATTGTTTTTCCAGTCTCAAGATAAGTCATCAATCTGTCCTCTCATATGATACTTCTCACTTCTAGCATTTAGTTCTCTTAAGCTCCTTTTTTCTATTGTCAGCTCTCTGAGGAAGAAAACAATGTTTCTTCTGTAGCTTATGAAAGATGAGGTTTTTGTTGGGGGGGGGGTGGTAGTTAGGATGGGAGTAACAGCCTCTTGTGATTGTACATAGCTTATTGTTTTTGTACCTTAACTTTAGAAATTTCCTAATTAAGTCAAGGTAATTTTGGTGAAAATAACCAGCCTATTGGTATGATTCCTGTATATAATGTTGTTTTAGTGGAACATAGAAGTTGATGAGAAAACTTGGGTTCCAGTTTCAGATCTGATTTTCACTAGCTGTGTCACACAAACTGCAGCTTTCATGTATCTAGCAAGAATATTTTCGCTGTAAATATTCCCCTGCCTTGCAAACACCAAAAAAGGGAAATATTTTGATAGAGGAATGAAGCTGTTAGGCAAATTATTATACTCCCTAAATCCCATCTTCTTTACCAATGAAGCAAGAATAAGAATTTTAAATTTATAAAATTAAAGTGAATTAAGAAATAGCAGTAATTTGTGTAAAAATCTCTGCGTATTTAGTAAGGCTATGTTTTTCTTTGCTCTACAGCTGTGAGAGGTTTGGGGAGATATTTTGAAGCTAAATATTATTTAAAAAAAAAGACTTCAATGATTGAGAATACTGGTGTCTAGGAAAATAGTCTTATTGGTGACAGAATGAGTAGCTCTTTTTTGTCTGTAATTTTAGGCAAGATAAATAGAACCTCTCAGCACTTTGAAACTATAAAGCAGATGGTTTAGTAAGTCCTGCCAGATTGACAAGATGTGATAGATCACAGGGTAGAAGGCCCTGGTTGCCTGCCTTCACCACCAGATTTACCTTTCTTCTCTTCCTCTTCAGTAAAGCCATAATTGTTTGTTTGTTTGTTTGTTTGTTTGTTTGTTTCTCAAGGATTTACCCTACTTTATGTTGCCACAATCCTCCAAGGGAATAGAATTTAGCACACAAAATAAAATCCTTTTGGTCTAAGCTATGTGTGATGGTCCAATTACTATCATCATGGATTGGTTTCAGAGTGGGACTATGATATAATTCTTAACTGTAATATAGGAAAAACATATCTGGCAAAATTCTAAAAGCTTTTTCTAACTCAGAGGACAAAAACACTTTGGAAGAGTGTTCTCTTCCCCTCAACCTCCACCCCTTATTCCCCTGAAACCATAGTAACCATCTTTAGAATGTGACAGAAAGCAGCAAAGCTTCTGACAGAGTAAATGGAAAGAAATGGAGACTTTAGTACTATCATTGAATAGATAAGAACTCTCGGAACACTTATTTGGAACTTTTTGCTCTGTTAGAGAAAATACTTTCCTTACTTTTAAAATTCAATTGAGACAGGTATATTATGTGCATCAGAAAACATTCCAATGAATATAAATAAAGATAAGTTCAGTATGAGCCATGAAGTCCTACTGGCTGGGTGGCAATTGGTTAGGCAATTTAAAACAGAAAATGTGAAAATTGATTCCATTGCTCTATGAACACTGAGATTCTTTATTAGGAAACCACATTGTTGAAAGTAAATTATTTAGAATGTTTCCTTCTAAATGGAATGTAATTCATTGGGGATATTAGAGGTCAGTGATCATACTTAGTTTTGTACATCCAGTGCATAGCACAGACTGAACATTCAATAAATACTTAATGAGTAATAATAAAAGCATAATCACTTTGAAAAAAATATTTTGTGTCTGCTATACAAAGAACCAGAAAAGGTATAATTTATAACTGATGGTGAGAGGAGCAATAATTATTGAAACACACTGCTAAAATAATTCTATAGTTAAAATAGAATATTATGGAATGGAATACAAGTAACTAATACATGAATACATACATTAGTCTAGAAGAATATTAATTATAACACTTCATAAAGTCTTTTCTTTTAAGTTTTTATTTTAATTCCAGGTAGCTAACATACAGTGTTATACTAGTTTCAGGTATACAATATAATGATTCAGCCTTTCTGTCCAACACCTGGTGCTCATCAGGACAAGTGCTCCCCTTAATATACACCCCCTATGTCTCCCATCACCTCACCCACCTCCCCTCTGGTAACCATCAGTTTGTTTTCTATAGCAGTAAGTCTTATTTAACACCTTGAGTGACAGATTTATATGTAAAAATTCATAGATCTTAAGCAAAAATTTGATTTTATTAAATTTCTGTACTTGAAACAAACAAACAAAAAAAAAATGGGATATGATTCTAAAAGGTAAAGCCTAAGGTTAGTGTGAGTACTTGGAGGAAAATGCCAAATTTTCTTTTTATCTTATTGTGTTCTACTTTTCTTTCCTTCTACTTTCCTTACCAGTTATTCTCTCACTACTTACAGCTCCCTATTTTATGGTAATTTCTGACATGTCCTCCTAAGGCACTATTCGGTATCATAGACTAATCTCTCTAGTCTGCTTTTTGAAATGCACTTGCTTCCAGCAAACTAGTTTTGTTAGAGGAAAGTTCTTAATCTATTTCACCTTAGATTGGAGTTGAAAAATGTATTACCTAAAGTCAGAATATAAGACATTCTTTGGAGATATTTAGAAGATCCTCAAATTATATTATGAATGGGCCTGTGAGTATGTTTGATATAAGCCAGTAGGGAAAATGGAAAATTCACCTAATTATTCAGATCAAGAGAGTCAACTCCAGAGATCAACTGGAAACAAATTCTCAAACAGTCCTCAATCCATTGGATGTAGATAGGCGACTATTTAATATTTCTTTTAGACTTGATCTCTGGAAATTAATTATAAATATAAAATAACAATAAGGAAAATAAACTTTATGATGAAAATTCTAAGAACGCGAATGAAACCCTCTAACCAGCGAACAAAGGTAATAGGAAATATTAAGAGTGTGTGTGTGTGTGTGTCTGTGTGTATGTGTATGTGTTTGTTGAGCTGGGTGCATTGCTTAGAGCTTAATATAGTCTACTTGTTTATATATGATTAAATTATCAATGCAGTATGTTATCCATTACTGAACACTATTATTGGATACTTTTGGAATGCAAAATGTATACACCCTACTGACTTGAACAATTTGATGAAAATTCAACAAATTCTCTCATGATTAGTTACTTATATATTCAATAATTTGGATTCAGATATATATCTACATGTCATCTATTTTTAAAGTGATTTGGGATATTTGTGCTATCAAAAATAAGAAATGTTAATATCCTATTTTCTTTTCATTTTTTTTTCTCTTTGTACTTGAACCCTGATACATTTGAAAAGCAACAGCTGGGGAGAGACCAGCAATTTTAGAAATCGTGGAGTCTTTGACAAAACTCTATCTAACCTCAGATTTATAATATTCCTTCTATTTTCTAGAATTAATCATTGATTTAAGTAAGTTAACTTATTTTGAGAAATTATATTTATATCTGTGCATGTGTGTGTGTATAATTTTTGATGTTAGAAAAATACTTGTAAATATATTTAATTATATTCAATCTTGTTAAATATAAAAGCTCTCTCACATTTGAAATACTTTTGGAAATATTGGGCTATAGAATATACTGGAAAATATGACCATCTGAAAATTTAATGGATTTTCCTAATGTTTTCATTTTCCAGTAAATACTGTAATAATAGTTTATATGTTTTTTCTTAGTAATTCCTCAACGATTTCCCACAGTGAATGGCAATAATTTAATGGCTTAAAGTAGTGTATATGAATACTGTCATGATCTCAAACAGTGCTACCCAAGAGAATTTTCTTCAATGAGAGAACTTTGAATAACTTCATTGTATATTATGGTAGTCACTGACCACATGTATTGAGTACTTGATATGTGGCCAGTGTAACTGAGGAAGAAAATTTCTATTTTATCTTATTTTACTTATTTTAAATATAAATGTAGATAACCACATATGGCCAATGGCCACCATATTGTGTAAATATGTATCTTCAAAGTCTTTTTTTGGTCATCTCAAAATAGAGCACACAGAGCCTTCAAACTGGAAGGAGACAGAATAAGAGAGAGAGGGAGATTTTTTTGTTATGATAAAAGAATTCCACATAATGAATGGCCTAGTGAAGTGTAGGTGTAAAGTAGAAATGGAAAATGGTGGTATATAAGATTAGATAAAGGAAAAGTTTAGGCAGAAATGTTTTGTCTTCACAGTGACTTGTTAAAAATTGCATGCCTTTTCTTGGGGAAAGGTGGCATTTGATTTCCACTCTGCCTTTCCTCTCCCTATTTCCTGTTACAGATAGATTCCCATGTTCACATTTAGAAATTTGGCCTGCAGATATTATGATCTGCTTAGTGACCATAACCTCCATTAAGGAAAATATTTTTCTTTCTATCTTAAAGGTATATTTATATGAATTTAATATGAATAAAAAATGCCTTTATTTTATAATCTATGAAAAGCTAATATTAAAAGTTATACTGTTCCCTAAGTCTCAATTATTAATTTGTTAAATAAGAATATTTGTTATATATCTCTTTTAACAGGGGCAAATAGACAAATATCTACTTTACCTATAAAGTCAAATGTAGCTGTAATTTTCTGAGAAAATGTACTCTGACATAATTAAAATAAGTAATGTTTGTGCCATAGTATATAGTTTTGAAAAGGGCATTGACCTAATCTTATTTGTTAAAAAAAATTTCATATTGTGTCAGAAAACTTTTGTTCATCAAAGACAATAACAAGAATATGAAAAGAAAAACCATTAAATGGAAGGAAATATTTACAAGTCATATATCTGATAAGAATATAGTATTCAGAATATATAAACTACATTAAATATATAAAATAGTAATACATTTGTTAAGCATATAAATATATATTAAATATAAAATATACTGTTCAGTATATAACAGAACAATAAAAAGACAAGTAATCCACTTAAAAATGGAATAGATATTTCTCCAAAATGATATACAAATGGCCAATAAGCACATGGGAAGATGGTCAACATTATTCGTCATTAGGGAAATGCTAATTGAAACCACAATCAAATATATTTTAATAGTCTCTTTGGTTTCTTAGATTAAAATAAAATTGAAATAAAAGGAAAGCAATTTACAGTTAAGTGTATGTGTATCCTGACTAGCGTGGAAGACATAACAAAGTTATCATCTACTTACACCTACAGGTAGCCTACCTGTTAATGTAATAGGAATGCTATATGGTAAATTTCAAATCACAAGCAGCATTACCAAGATAATAGCATGTTCTCTTGACACAATGAAAAAACTGTAAAATTTTGAACAATGCAAAGTATTATATTCTTTCAACTGATGTGGTAGTTGCATTTGTAGATTGAGTAAACTCTTGCAAAAAATCATTTTATTATATAGAATTGTGTTGTTTAGACAAATATATTCATATGTTTCACCACCATGAATGATTAGCAGAATATTTGAATGTTCTGGAGGATTAGGGAAAACACGTAAGGTTTGTTTTTGTTTTTGTTTTTGAGTGATTTGTACATGCTCAAATTATACAAATCCCAAAGTGATATGTATATTGCCAAATTACATCCACAGTGTGCTATATCACCACACCACTAAAAACAAATAGTACCAATGAATAAGATAAAATACAATAGCAACAACAATTTCTAAAATACTCTTATTCCCAGTGGTTGGAGCCTTTAAGAATAATAGCTTTCTACTATTTCTAGAGGAATTACATCCATGCCTCTAACATATTCTTTCTCCATTACAACTTATTTTTTAAAAGGTGACAACTATAGTTACTTTCCAATGTTATGTATTTAAGAACTTGGACATAATACACTGAGGAGATATGAGAAAACCGATTTTGAGACCAAAGTAGACCAAATTCCTCCAAGCTGTGAAAGAGATTGAAGTGAAAGATGAGTTGGTGGAAATTAGGAAGAGGTTTTTTGGGGGCTGAGCTTCACCCCTCTGATACAGGAATGCTTCCTCTTCTTCCCCCCAAGCCTAATGAGATAAACTCAAGAAGACCATTTTACAAGTTTCTATTTGATTTCACCCAAGTTAGTAGAACATAATGGGATGGTGGTCAACATACCAAAGAAAAAAAATTCTACAATTTATAGATAGAAATAGAGGGCTATTATGTGGATTGCAAAGGAGTGGAGAGCTGCCCCTAGGAAAAGAAATTGACATTTCCAGATGTGTACTGTTCATCTCAATCACTGAAATACAAACTATTAACGGTAGAGAGAGACTGTTGTGTTTTTTTTTTTTTTTCATTGCTAAAGCTCCACCATCTAGAGTATTGCCTAGGAAATAGCAAGTGTTAATAAATATTCTGAAAGACCAAAGGAATAAATAACTGATATGTAGGATAGAGTAGGAATAGATTGATGTGTCGTTTATCATTTGTCAGGCTAGAAAACACAGGAATAATAACATAGTTAGAGAAGCAGAATAAGAAAAGTGGGTATAGTATTGGGAATATTTAGGACTATAGTACATCCAAATTTAGATGCCCAATATGCTTTTAGATTTCATGAGAGCCATGTGGGATATGTATAAAACAAACAAACAAACAAACAAAAACTGGTTATCAATGTCATATAACAACATAGTACACATTATAAGCTGCCAGAATTATATTTATAAGCAGATGTGAGATTTCCTCATTGCCCAATGCATCCTGGGACATAGCAGATATAATAACAGAACTGCATATCAAATTTGCACTATGGACTTATAGAAGGCATGAATCAGGAGCCATCGACTCTTCTGGAATGACCAAGGACTATCCGATGTTAGTGTTACACAAGAATAAATAGGCAAAGAGTTTGAAGACCATCTGACAAGAGGGAGCAAAGATATTGAGTAGTAGCTTCCAAGAGAAGGATTTTTTTTTCAATTTTGTTTTTAAGATGGCTATAAAAACAGCATGTTTGTGTACCAATGAAGATTATCCTACCTAATGCAAAATAATTATTATGTAGAAGAGGGAGGGAAAGTTTATTTGTAGATGAGAGAATGAAACCTGGTGCAACATCAAGGAATTGCCTTTGCAGTGTATTTGGATAATTCTTTTGTAGTAATGAGAAGAAAGACATACCATATGGGTGAGAATCTGGTACATCCAAAGTCTGTTGATTTTATTTCTAAAATGTGATCTCTTTCCAATCCCTCATAGAGATCCTATAATTATCTGGTCTTTATTTTATCCCTCTATTCCTGTCAATACCACTCACACATCCACTGAATATTTATTTAAATATTTATTTAAGGCTGATTTGCATGCTGTTTTCCTGTGTTGCATCTATTACCTTTGATGATACTCTGCCATCTTAGAACTCTCCTCTTTCAGCTCTCAATTCAAACTTAATAACATGGACATGTCCTTCAAATAGCCGCTTAAAGAGCATTTGCTTTTTTTCCTCCTATGATTCCAGACAGTTCCCCCAAAACCTCCTTTGGGTGTCTCTGTATATGACTGTTCATCAATCCTTCACTTATCACTATCTACATACTTACTGTATTGCATAGCAATGCATCGATTACCTTGATGTATGCTCCACCAACTGCCCAGTAAAGAACCTATTACCTAAATGTATGTACCACTAGACCGTAAGCTTCTTAAGGAAAGCACTTCACAACTTGGCATATCACAGGAGCTCAATAAACTTCTATTGTAAATACTCAAATTCTTATTTTCCAGCTCCTGAGGCAGAGTCCTTTCAAAGGTTTATAAAACAGCTAATATAAAAAATAAATTGTCCTTTATCAGTTTATGACCTGAGTACTGGGATGCAAAACTGTGTCATAAGGAACTGGCTATGTTATAATATAATTCTGATTTTTGGAAATGTGATTAAAAATAATAATAATAATGGTGGTCAATGGTAATCCTAGTAATAGTCAAAGTAGCTATAGATCACTGAAGCTCTATTCAGGTAAACAGTGGAACATGTCTACCACCAACAGAGTATAAATAATACTGAATGTCACAATAAATTGCCCAAACATAGCAACCTAGAACACTAGGGTTTTGGTGGTGTCTAGGTTCAGTGTCTGTCTGAATTTTAAAGACAATCTTTTGGATATGATAACAATCGTAAAGGTATTATTTATTACTAAACCAAAATGGCATTTCCATTATTATTGTGAGCTTTTCAATATCTCCTTTGGGATTGTCCAAAGGGTTTCAGTTTAATTGGGATAAAACACTTTTGAGCACAGGTAGCATAATAAATAAATTCATACCCTCAAAATATTTGATAACAAAATATATCAGTGAGAATTATGTTAAGTAAAGTCCTTATTAAGTTGATTGTAAAGATTTAAAATTTATATTACCCTAAAGTCAGATCTTGACACAAGGCTGAATTCTAATTGTCAAATGTTGCAGATAGACAAAAATCATAAGTTCATAAACATCTGATAAATAACTACCTTTTTAAATTAGAGAAACTGTACACTTAATTTTACCTATCTATGAGTAATATATCATTCAATATTAATATTTTGCCATATTTGCTTCAGATTATCTTTTGGGAATTAAGTAGTGCAGATGCCATTCAAGCTCCTGTGTTCTCTTCAATTCTATTCTCTACATTCCTTCCCCAAAGACATTAACATTTTTTAAAGTAATCTACTAAAGTACTTTTATATAGTCACTAGTTTTTTTTTGTATCTGTAAAACGTTATAAAAACCTATTGTATTTTTAAAAATATTCTATAAAGTATATAAGTCAATGTCTTCCTTTTTAATTAAACTTTCTTTTGAAGTATGTTCATATTGATAAATTTAGTTATAATTATTCAGTTTTTAAGAATATTTTTGTTTCTTTATTTATCTGAGAGAGAGAGCACAAACAAGAGGGGCAGAGGGAGAGGGAGAAGGAGAAGGAGAAAGAATCTGAAGCAGACTCCAAGCTGAGCGTAGAGCCCTCTTGCAGGGCTCAGTCACAGGACCCTGAGATCACGACCTGAGCTGAAATCGAAAGTAGGATGCTTAATTGACTGAGCCACCCAGGTGCCCCTAAAATTATTCATTTTAGTAGTTGTATCATATTTACTTTTATAATTATACTCCCACTTATTTTGCCATTCTTTATTTATGAGGAGTAATTATTTGTTTTTGTTTTTATTTTTTCTGAAAATCTTACATTACAGAATGCTGAAGTAAAACATTCCTGTACATATTTCCTCATGCACACATGCACAAACTTCACTAAGGTATATAAATAGACAGAAATGCAAAATTCTGGTCCTGTAATAGTACATTTTCACATGTTATCTACTGCCAAATTTCCTTCTGTAGTGATTTTAATAATCTGTATATGTTCCAGTAGTGCAAGAATATTTCTATTTTTGTAAATACTTGCTACAATTTGCATTATCAGTCTTTTAAAATTTGCTAATCGGATAGGAATGAAATTGTATATCATTATAATTTTTCAGTCAAATACAAGTTTTTTTTTTAATTACACCAAATATACAGAAAAGTGTACAGAGCATAATGCATCATTTGATGAATTTTTATAACTCACATTTGTAACTAACATCCAGATCAAAAAACAAAATATTGCCACATGGCCTGATCCCCAGAAACCCTGTGTTCATCCCTTGAGTCACTGCCTCCTTTCAAGAGCAGCTAATACCCTGACTTATAACATCCCTGATTAGCTTTGCCTGGTAGAGAATGAATATGATCTTATTGGAGTCAAACAGTATGCAGTGCTTTGTGTCTGGCTTCTTTTGTTCAACATTACAGTTGTGAGTCTCTTCCATATTTTATATTTATGCATTCTCCTATTTTATTGAAGGACTATGTGACAGTCTGTTTATACAAGCTCCTCTGAGTGGACATTTAAGTAATTCCCTACTGCAGAAGGCCATAAAAGTTGATGTTTTAAATCAATTGTTTTATTATTTCTCACAATCTTGCATGGACTCAGCTCACCTGAATCTCCTACCCCTCTGAATAATAGTTGGGTCTACAGTCACTTGCAGATATCAATGGCACAATATGTACAAGGTGATTGACTCAGATGCCTAGAGTTTGATGCTGGTGTCTCCTTGGGAGCTTTGCTGGCACTGTCAACCAAGCTGCCTATTTCCCACTATGTTCCTTCATTGGTATGGTACAGTTCCAAGAGGAGCAACCCATGATTAAGTTTTCTAGAAGAAAATAATCAAATCTATTTTATTGTTTTAAGGCCTGGGATTAGAAACCTCTAAATATCATTTCTGTCACCATCTCTTCATCAAATTATTATAGGACAATATTAGATTCAGGGGCTTTTACAGGGAAGGAAGGAATTTGGGGTATGTTATTTTTTAAAACTGCATACCATTGTTCAATCTCTTGTTACAATAATGCATTTCCCTATGAAAATACATTCTCTCTTTCCCTCTCTTCTAATTATGTTATTATTTACAGGTTCAAGATTTTATCATTTAAACCAAGTCAAGGTATAGATAGGCTTGTTGAGTTCAGCATCTCAGGTGCATCAAAGTGGACTCAAAGACTTGCGAATTCCTAAGTATCCAACATACTGTGCTGAGAAAAGAACAGGATGATTGGAACATCACACATGCAGTTAAATGTTTGCAGTTGGGGGAGATGGCATTTTATAGCAATTCAGATATCCGGCCTGCTGTAGTTTACCATTACTCATACCTGTTAATGTGGTTTTCCTCAACTAATGATGAGGAACTCCTTTTCCTCAGTATGCTATTACCAGGTGACCAGCTTTCTCAGCCTAAGTGCCTGTGCTAAGTTGGGAAATGAGAGGCACCTATTTCATTATTTTTTTAATTTAATGAATGAATTGTTTTTATTATATTAAGAACACTACCATAATATCTATCCTCTTAACAATTTCTTAAGTATACATACATTATTGTTAGCTATAGGACAATGTCACACAGCAGATCTTTAGAGCTTAATTTCCCCTGTTTTTTTAGCAAGTACAATTTGGTTGAAAACTATAGAAGTTTGTGTGAATGAAATTATTTTTTATTCAATTAAACAAAAGCTTTAACCACATAAATTTTCAGCATAGGTCCTTCTATAATTAAGGCTGTAGGTCATGTTTATGGGGGATTCCTAAAAAACTTCATTTCTAACAAAAAGACTGAAGAGAGAGGTGTTCTAAGATTTTCTGATTTCTTTATTTTTTTCCAATAATGGTATATGAAGTAGCACTTTTAATTTTTATGAAGTATTAAACAAATATGATACAACACCTTCAAACTGAAACTATTCTTTTTTTTTCTGGCAAAACCCTGAGTTTCATATTTTTCTTAAGGATACTTCTTTCCTAAAAACATTTGTTGACTGGAAAGCATCCTTAATATAGCTATATTCTTCTGCAACTTTTAAAATTTCTTCTTATTGTATGTCTTTCTTCTCATATATTACCTTAGACAGCTAGAAAAAGCCAATTAGCACCTTCTGGGCTGAAGGTGCTAATATGTCTAAATATCTCTGAAAATATTTAGCTACAATGACAAGTTCATTATACAAACTCTTTGTTTACTATGTTACTATAGACAACATTATTGTCAAATTTCCACCTCTACTCAGTATGGGTCACTTTTTCCCCAGCTTTTTAAATAGCACTTTATTGTTGTGCTTCCTACCTCCGGGAACCATATTTGCAAGGTCCTCAGGCCTCAGCACATTGCCATACACACACACACACACACACACACACAGATATACACATATAGATATAGATACATATAGATGACATATATGTATTGTTTTAGCTGAAGTGTTTCAGGAGTTTGTTTTGAGTGACCTTAACATAAACAAAATTAACCATCTTAACCATTTTAAAGTGTGTAATTCATTTTGGGTGGGTTTTTGTGATTTGTTTTGGTATTTTTATAATGTTGTGAATCAAGTATCTAAGTATTAGTACAAGTATCTAATTTGAGAACATTTTTATCAGTCCAAGAAGATACCCCATGGTCCCCAGTTCCCTTCTAATCCCATTCTAAAGGAATCATTAATTTACTTTCTCTCTTTATGTATCTGAAATGGAAATATTCATCTTTTATTTCAGGAGAGTAAAAGGGTATTGAAGTATATTTTTAGGAGAAATTTGGGGTCTGGTTTAGCTTATAATCATTGTTGGAAAGTCAGAAACATAGAAGGCCTAAGAAAGAACACCTGGAAAGATATAAATGCATGAGATGAACAGAGACAGGAACTCACACTCAAAATTGAGACTGATTAGTCAGTAATGTTACTAGTAAATCACAAAAGCTAAGGGGAGCTAGTAGTAAAAAGGAAAATAAAACAGCAGTGGGTAAATTTATTTATTAAAAGAACAATAACAGTAGGATTTAAAATAAAGTTTCACTGTAATAAACAAAGTGGGAGAATCATCTGCTACCACAGTGACAGTAGTACTCATAGAAAATATTGGCATAGTCAAACATAGGCTCAGGAATGAATTTATTACTCATGATCATCAAATGTTTTAGAATCATGAATAGGAAAAAGAAAGTTTTTAGTTGTTATATTTGAAGGGTTTTTAAAAGATTTTAAAATATTTATATGATATATTATGACATATAAAATATAATAAATTCTAAATAAAATATAAATTTTATTAAAGTGATGCTCTATGAAAATTGGACATTTTTGACATTAAGCATTCTGCATTCTGTATCCTATAGCATTGGTTGGTGTTTGTTGCTTTTCCAGTTATCAGCTTTTGGAACTTATTTGAACTAGGTAAATCAATACCTGATGATCAAAATTAGTTTATTCTAACCAAAGATGTTTATCAGTGGTAATGGTATAATATGGCAGCACTTGCTAAAAATACTTGTATATTAGTAGATATTTTAATGTCTGAAATGATATATACATCTGATATATAGATCTGTGAAAGGGAGTAGATACTTTGAGGGATGTCCTCAAATTGTGTATCTTTGACTTCTTTATCATGACAGAAGATAGATATAATCAGTGCATTGTTGAAGAATTGGCTTTATTGCTAAATATATCCATTCTAAAATGAAACCATAAAGTGGTGACTGATTTAGAGGATTATATTGATCAAACCCTTAATTTTATAGATAATGGAGACTGTTGCCAAGGGAGATTAAATGTTGTGGTCAAGGTCACAGTGAAAATGTTGGGACATAAACCAAAGTATTCTGATTCATGGTATATCAAACACTATATATTCCTAATCTGGACAAGTGCAACCAATTCTTAGGTCATCCTCCCCTGTTGGCTTCGAAAGTGCTCATTAACCTAATATTCTCTGTTCCTAACTGTACCATTTGTAAGTCTCCTATAAATGTTACATTTACCTTTGCCTGACCTTTCCTAACATTATATAAGGTCTGTTGACTGATATTTTAATCCTGGAAGTTTACTCTGATTCTGTAGATAAATAATATAACTTTTATAAAGCTTTGTCTGGCCAGGTGTAAAATGAAGATAATAAATACATCTTCCTCCCAGGGTTTTATGAAGACAAGATAAAATTTTGTATAGGGAAATGTTCTATAAATTGTAAGCAATTATGGTTATGAGTTGTGATTCTTTCCTTCAGTTGGAAAATCAGATACATTCTCATTATGTGAACATAACAATCTTACTCTGATACTAATAACAAAAAGTTATTTTATTCATAGAGGAAAAACATTAACAACAAATAAAAAATACTCAAACATTGGCTTATTAGTGATTTCTCACAAATATTGTATTGCCTTGAAAATGATCTTTCAAAAATAATTTTGAAGGTCATGTGTTGAATAATATAATGGAATACTACTTATAATTCCAGTGAAAATGTATCAAGCTCAGGACATAGAAACAGTATGCTCCACACAGCCAAACAAGTCTTGAATTTGTGAGTAATTTGAGAATTTTTTATTGAAGTCTTTAGGTACAAGACAAAAAATATGAAAATCAATTCGTAGGAATGCATTCCCTATCTTTCTTAAATAAATTAAAACTAGTCACGTTTCAAATATGTGAAAAAATAAAATAAATACTTTCTTACAAGTCATATCACTGCAGCTTCTTTCTTTCTTAGATGTGGTTATAAAATATGTTTATTCAACTAAAAGAAAGAGTTGGTGATTCCAGCTATGTTGAAAGAACAGAAGACAGGAGATATATTTGTTTCGATTTTTATAAAATTCATAGTTGTTAAAGAAGTATCTCTATAAGGTACTTGTAGGAGATTACAACATGAATAAGTATTAAATCTAGAGAAAATCTAGACCTAAATGTGCAGAAAAAGGATTAGAAAAAAGTATAGAATAATAATATGTGAACTTGGAATGAGGAAAAAAAAGTATACTGAAAACAAAAGCATAAGATAAAGAAAGAGATTTTAAAATATCAAAATTATGATTTTTACTTTGCATAGACACACTTGTCGAAATAATCATTAGCTAGCTGGGTGAGATCATTGCACAGCTAAAAATAACATAGGATCATATCTAGAAAAGCATTGATTATTGTAAATCAATAAGACAAAGAGAATCAGAATAATAATAGAAAAATTTTCTGCATAAACAAATTACATAATGAAAAAACTGAATAGTTTATTAGCACAGAACAAAATGGTCAGTATTATTTACAAGCAACAAAATAACATTCAAAACAGTGATTATGTTTTACATTATATCCATTACATAAGCAATATTAAAAGTTATTTTTTAAAGTATTAACATAGGGATCCCTGGGTGGCGCAGTGGTTTAGCGCCTGCCTTTGGCCCACGGCGTGATCCTGGAGACGCGGGATAGAATCCCACGTCGGGCTCCCGGTGCATGGAGCCTGCTTCTCCCTCTGCCTGTGTCTCTGCCTCTCTCTCTCTCTCTCTCTCTCTCTGTGTGTGTGTGTGTGTGTGTGTGTGTGTGTGTGTGACTATCGTAAATAAATAAAAAAAAAAAAAAGTATTAACATAAATGTGAGGAAGTAGCAAATTTTTAGCATTGGTACGCCAGGCAAAGTTATTCAGATACTTAGGAGCACATAATAATAGTAATTAGTAAAATTAAGTGTGTTTATATCTTTTAATGCAACATGTCATTTATGGGATATACGAGTTTTCCAGTTATCTATCTCTCAAAAAAAAAAAAAAAAAAGAAAATCCCCAAAAGTTAATGATTGTAAACAATGATAACAATGGGCAAATTGTGAAGGGTTCAGGGGATCAACCTGTACACTCTTCCATGCAGCATCATCTGGGGTGGCTCAAAGGCTGGGGACTGGAATGTTCTGAAGGCTCATTTTCTCAACTGTTGCCTGCTAACCCTTGGGAAATTAGCTGCATTCTGCAAGCTAGACCCTCATTATGTGACCTGACCTTGCTCAAAATATGGAAATTGTTTTCTAAGAGTGTCCAACAAGAGGACACAAGGTGGAAGCAGCATTACCTTTTTTAACCTAGCCTCAAAAGTCAAGCTATGTAACTCCACAAATTTCGGTTCCTCACAAACTTCTCATACCTGACTTATCCACACATATGCAAGAATATGTTCAAATATGTGTATTTTAAAGTGTTTTTCATTGGAATGGAATCACTGTCCAATTCTTTTTTAATGTGTTATGCTACTGATATTCACACAAGCACATATATAGAGATTTTATAAAATTATCAGTAAATTATTAAAAGCAAGCAAACTTAATGTAATTTTAATTTTTACAAAAGGGCTGACTGTAAAATTATATTTATTTTAATTTCAGTAAGTGTTCTCTTTTCAATGTTGAATATAAGTATTTTTAATATGATTTATAGCCATTTGAATGTGTTCTTATATAAATTGCTCATTAAGAAAAGGGAATTATGTTTTTTTCTCTTCTTTGGTAAGGGCTTTGTTGTTAGTAAAGATGTCAATCACTGTGATCAATCATATTGTAATTTTCCCCTAAATCTTTCTCTTAATATTTTTTTCAGTATTTTTGTATTTAGTCAAGATATGTTAACAGTTTTTATGTTTATATATGTGCTTTTATTTTTAAAGAGTCTTGATATTCTGTGCTACCTGAAGACATAGTAAAAAATTTTAATTGGTAACTAGAAATAGTCACAAAATCATCCAGCCCAACACACACACACACACACACACACACACACACACACTCACACGTACACACTCACACAAATATACTATTTGAATTATTGTCTATAATTTGTATTATATATACTTGCTCTGTGCTTTTTCATTTGTTTTCCTCAATGACTTATAGAGACTGTTGATGGTAATTAAATTTCAAATTTAGGCTGTGACTTGAATTATAAAACTATGAAATGGAGATGGGATTTGATTAGAAATAGGAATTACATAAAAATCTTAACTTGTGAACCTAATGCAGAAATTAATAATATATGGGTTCTTTTCCTTGGGATTGAATAAAATTTGTTATCCATTATAGAAGAATCATTATATTATGCTATTTTGGAGCTAGTTACTAGGGCACACAGATAGGTGAAACGTAAAACCCCTTTCAAAAAATGATATACTGCTTCTCTGCTAAGAGGACAGTTAACTGAGGCTCTAGTAGTGAGATTTTTCAGGGCCTGCTTCTGTTTTTAAGCAGGTTGTGTTCTTCCCAAGGCAGCAACCAGCCAATGACTGAACAGGGACGGTAAGCAAGGACCTAGCTCTGTCTGTTTAATGAGATCCTCTTCTGGTGGACAATCTCAGCTCTGGCACTCCCATCTGCACTGGCAGGGACTCTCTGGTTGGTATCATGGCCCAGTGCTTTCATCTGGCCAGTCCTGTTCTCTTTTCAGTTTTCTTCCTAGTTGTTACTCCCTACAAAGCTTTTATAATTTTATTCCATTTTAGTATCTATTTCACTGCCAATACATTTGGCATAATTATTTATTCATGTTAAGTTGTGATTTGGAAGGATGATATATATGGTTATTCTATAGCAAAAGGAACAGAGAATTATGAATATAATATTAATATTAATATGTATATAATCTATATATATGAATTAATTATGTATTTAAATATCTAAAATATATATGTACTTTGCATAAATACATATTTATATAATATAGATAATTAAAATTTGTAAAATATAAAATATAACTGATTTATGAGTGTGTGTGTTTAGTTAATTAATTTATTTTTTTAAAGATTTTTTTAATTTATTCATGAGAGACACACAGAGAGAGAGGCAGAGACAGGCAGAGGGAGAAGCAGGCTTCCTGCAAGGAGCCCAATGTAGGACTCAATCCAGGGACTCGAGGATCACGCCCTTAGCTGATGGCAGATGCTCAACCACTGAGCCACCCAAGTGTCCTGTGTGTATATGCTTAAAGAGTTGATAAAAATCCAGCTCTATAACTGCTTTGGGGAAAATTTTTTTAAATATCCAATATGTCCAACATTGCTGTAATGAAGAGACCAGCCTTCTATAACAAAAATCAAAAAGAAAAAGGTCATCATTCTCCACCACTATCCAATTCCCAACAGGCAGGGCAGTAGCATAGGACCTATGCTTAGAGAATTCAGTGTTTCTGAATATCATAAAATTGAATCTAGAGAGACGCCTGAATGGCTCAATGGTTTAGTGTCTGCCTTTGGCTCAGGGCATGATCCCAGGATCCGGGATCGAGTTCCAAATGGGGCTCCCTGCATGGAGCCTGCTTCTCCTTCTGCCTATGTCTCTATCTCTCTCTCTCTGTCTCTCGTGAATAAATAAATCTTTAAAAAAATGAATCTAGAGCAGGTGACACATAGAAATTATTAGAATTCATTAAAAGTAAGTATAACAGTGTTTGGTGGCAAGCATGGAGCTTGGACCCTGCTTCTCCTTCTGCCTATGTCTCTATCTATCTCTCTCTGTCTCTTGTGAATAAATAAATCTTTAAAAAAATGAATCTAGAGCAGGTGACACATAGAAATTATTAGAATTCATTAAAATTAACTATAACAGTGTTTGGTGGCAAACACAGTAGCATGTATCATTAGGTATTTCCAATTGTCATGTCCACCAAAGGTGATAGCAGTAACCAACCGAGACTCTTCTGGTTGAAACATGGCTGTTAGAATAATTTCTCTCTTTCCTTCACCTTGATTCCTGCTCATTTTCTGGACTCCTGCTCCCACGATTCCATGCATCTCTGATAATTTTCCAATAAATCTTTTTTTTTTTTAATGTCTGTCAGTATTAGTTTTCACTACATGCAAACAAGAGATCAGATTGATACAAATTTGAACATTAAGTATATGCCTCATTATCAAATTCCCATTGAGAAATTTAAGCCAAAACTCTATATCCTTTCTCGGTACTATAAAGTAAATGGGAATTAACGTTGAAAAGGCTTAAATCCTCAATCAGCTCTGTTTCATCCGTTGCTGCAGCCTAAATTGTCTACTAAGGTAATGAGGGAACTGATTTGAAACCTCAAAGTTGAAGTGCTTCTAATACCAAGATTCTCAACAGCCCCAGACTTTAGATTCCACATCAAAATTATCAAAGCATCCCCCCACACCTGTGATATCCAGAAAACTCAAGGAAAAATTACTAGAGCTATTGTCTCAAACAATATTATGTTTTCAGAACCACGACATAGAACAATCCAGAAAGATGCTACTTTTTAAAAAGTTGATAGCAGAGACTGACTGAAATCTGGCAAAAACAGTAAATAAAGGGCTCGTGACAATTCGGAAAATGTTAGTTTAGCCTTAAGTGTTTACGATAGTTTACTCGAGTCCCTGACCTGGGACATTTAACCTAACTGGCAGTGGTCTGCAGTCAGTAAGGTAAGTATAGAAGAGCACTTGCTCCTATAAAGGGATCTTAAAAAGAAATACTCTTTTGTGCACAGCAATTCGATTTGTTTTCTTTAAAACTGAGGACAGGTTCCGGGGTGAACTCTGGTCTTATGCTCCACTTTGCATATTTGGAACTTCGAAATTTCCATTTCTGTTTGAGCCCTTTGTTTCGAGCACTTCAATGCTAAATTGAGTGTGAATTCCGTCAGGTGACATTTTCTTTCCTTGCTTCACTATGCAGAGTAAATTGCATCTGTCGCAGCCAACTCTCCATTCACAGTGTGCTTTTATTACATATCTCAAATCCTGTAGCTTTTTCCTCTGCTGTTCTCCTTCCTCCAAGACCCAATGCATTTTCGACTTTGTGCTGTGGTAACTGCTCCCTTGAAATACTGGAGCGGAGTCAGGTATACAGTGTGTGCCTGGGGGGGGGGGGGGGGGTCTTCCCTTAAGAAGCTGCTTTTGATTCAGAGGAGACTTACTCTTGCACTTTCTTGAAATGAAGCTGTTGTCCACACCTGTGCCTGTGGAACCTGGGCTCCTGAGAACCTAGTGGGAATCACCCCTTCTGCCAGATGCTCTTCTCTGATACTTTTCCTTTCCAGGGGTTTTGATTACCCTAAGCTTTTCCAGACCTTTGATAATTCAGGAACGTATAAAGATTCCTTTCTGACACATATTTTTTCTGTGGCTGTGGAGTACACCTCCTATGTTTCAGTTTTATCCATTTTTCCTGTACCCTTACTAGTTAGGCATGACTGAGTTTTGAAAAGGTATATATCCTCTTTTTTTTTTAAATATATATTTTTTAATTAATTAATTTATTTATTTATGATAGTCTCAGAGAGAGAGAGAGAGAGAGAGAGAGGCAGAGACATAGGCAGAGGGAGAAGCAGGCTCCATGCACCGGGAGCCTGATGTGGGATTCGATCCTGGGTCTCCAGGATCGTGCCCTGGGCCAAAGGCAGGCGCCAAACCGCTGCGCCACCCAGGGATCCCCGGTATATATCCTCTTAAGCTGGTCACATTTTTGTTCCATTTCTTTCTTTCTTTTTTTTTTTTTTTTTCTTTAAGATTGTATTTATTTGAGAGAGAGAGACAGAGCATGCAAGAGCCAGGAGGAGGAGGGGCAGAGGGAGAGGGAGAAGCAGACTCCCTACCCAGCAGGGAGCCCCACATGGGGCTGCATCCCAGGGCACTGCATCATGACCTGAGCAAAAGGCAGATGCCTGACTGACTGAGCCACCCAGGCGCCCCATCTGCCTTGTTTGTATTATTGAATTGTAGTACTTTTTTTTTTTTGACTCCACATTATTTTCTCATTCAGAGATTCTTTTCTTTCTTTCCTTTCTTTCTTTCTCTTAACTAAGCAATTTTGTTTTTTTTTTTTTTATCTGAATAGTTTTTGATTGGATTTAACCTTTTTTTTTTTTTTTTGGATTTAACCTATTTTTATTCTGTCTTGTACTTTAGTGTTTCTCTTTCTTCCTGTAATTCTCTAACATATTCTAGTGGGGGATCTCTAGGGACAAAAAGAATAAGTAACTATATCACTATCTAATAGTAATTGTGTCATCTTATAACTAGTACAATAATATTAGAAATATCACACATACATTTTCCTGATATTGTCATCTCCAGTTAGTCTTTCTCTTTTTTGTTCTTGTAATCATCTAGTAAAGCTATTTTTAAAAGTTCTTATTATAGATTATTATTGTGCATTATATATCAGAACCTTTCAGAGGGTTTTTTTCAGTAATTTCCTGGAATCCAGGCTATCTTTGAGAAAATAAAACTTTTTTTCTTTGAATCATTGCCTCTCTTCTTCTGTTAGATGTGCACAAGTATTAGTCACTGTTCATAACTTAATAAAATAAAAATTGTCATTTTTTAATGTCTCATTTCCCGAACATATAAATTAGCATTGTTGTTTCATGCAAAAATCAAATTACTATTAATGGAGACATATTTTTTTAAAATTTCAGAGCAATCAATTTTTGTATCTAGCCTCTCCTCATAGTTTAATGTATCTAAAACAGTTTATAAAGCATATTTTCTAATAATACTTTTAATATTTGAAGTATATGTAGCTTCTTCTCTTTATTCCTTTCAGTAAATAAGACTTGAATTCTGTTTCTTGTGTTTATTTATTTTTATTGTGAATATATATGACCTCAAAAAAAGTTTGGGGTCAACTTTTAAGTGACTTTCGCTTGATGGATTTTGCATTACTTCTACTGGGTACCTGAAAGCAGTAGCAATCCTGGGCCAGGCTAAACTGTCTCTACAGATTGGGAAACTAAGAGTTATGATGAATTCTGGATTTATATTTATATAGGGAGTCAGCTTGTGCTACCAGTGTATCAGGGAATGGGGTAAAATATTTTATTGTTGTTCTTATTTTTCACCCAAAGGCAAGGCTGACACAGTTTCTTAGCCTCTACTTCTCTTCCTCCTCTGTTTTCTCCTCTTGCTCCTGCTCCTTCTACCCTTCTTCCTCTTCCTCAGTCTGACTCTCCTTCTTCCTGCTCCCTCTCTCTTCCCTTCCTTTTCTTCTGGCTACCACCAGTTTACACATAGACAATGTCATGTTTGCCACCATGGCTATTTGAAGAGCATTTCAAATTCAGTATGTATTAATAATGAGGTTCTTACCTTTGTCTTGATCTCTGTATGGAACTAACTCCAATTTCAGTCCTTTGGGCACTGAGAGGTAGTGTTAAGGCAGCTTCAGCATCAGGGTTAAATTAATTCTCTTTATACATATGCTTTCTACTTTTAAGGATTTCTCTTACTTTATAACTGTCTCAGTTAGGCATTCATAGTAGCTCTTTCTCCGGAGGTATTTTCCATGTACTTAAGTTATTTATCAATTGTACTACAGAAAATTATTAATAGACAAAATATGAGTTATTTGATAAATAATATAGAATAATTTGGGTTTAATTTTTTAAATTATATGTAAGCAATTAAATGCTTCATGTATGTGTATATTCCCAATTTCTATAAACAGATAAGAGAATAGAAGTTATTCTTAGGAATAATGACAATATTCTATATTTTATTGCAGCAGTATTTACAATAGGCAAGATATGGAAATAACCTAAGCATCCACTGATTAATGAATGAATGGGCAAAGAAATTGTGGTACACACACACACACACACTGAATATTATTTAGCATAAAAATGAAATCTTGTCTTTTGTGTGACAGCATGTGTAGACATCAAGGACGTTATGCTAAATGAAATAGGTCATAAAGTGAAAGATGAATTCTGAGAGATCTTTCTCAAATGTGGAATCTATAAAAAAAATGAAGAAGAAAGAAAGAAAAATATAAGTTCATAGATATAGGGAATAGATTGGTGGTTGGCAGAGGCAGAGGGTGGGAGAACTGGGTGAATGAAGTAAAAGGTAAAAATAAAAAAGTAAATCAGAAAATAATTTAGAAAATAAGAGGGAAAAGAATTGTATTTGGGGGATATAATCTTGACTACAGTTTAGAGAATGGAGTGGGGCAGAAAGAACCAGAGAGACTAGATGAAAGCTCTTACAATAATCCCTAAAGAATATGATGAAGGTTTTGGCTAAAATGATGGCAACAGAAACAGAGATGAGAGGTCAGAGTTGGGACAGAGAGCGAGAATTGACAAAACCTGGTGATGGCTTAAATTTTAGAGTTGAAGCAGAGACCAGGGTCTTGACTCTTGTTACTCAGACTGCAGGATACAGACCAGCATCATTTAATGGCATGGAAGGTTGTTAAAAATGCAGACTCTTTGGTCTCACATCAGACCTACTGAATCAAAATTTGCATTTTAACAAGATCCCAGGTAACTCATAGTACACAGTAAAATTTGAGAACTGTTGGTTTAGAGAATGTTCAGGTTCCTTGGAAAGCTGGCTGTTGTTCTATCCCCTGAAAGACAGAATTGAGTTTGGCTTTTGGTAGGTTGGAGTTATGGTGCTTGAAAGTTATTTTGCTTATTCAACACTACTATGAACAACAGCTCTGTGAGGATAGACGCTAAAGACAATCTCTGGCCTTAGAGAGCTCAATCTGGTAAAACAAACAATTTTAAAGGCTACTATACTATAGTATGGTGGTTGCCATGTTTGGGAATTTACAAGCTACTGATTTGGTACATTAACCAAACGAGTGTTCACCTTTGTATTTCTACAGTCATAGCCTGCCTGGGAAGGCTCACCTTGAATGCAGAAGACCTCCCTTCAGCTGCTCAGCCAATGGGAAGGCCACCTCATTCTTCAGCTAGACATATCAATGACTAAATCATGACACTGGAGCTTTTTCCTTAAAATTGTGTGATTGGACTTAGGAAGTAGAAAGATATTTTGTGGAGTAAATAATTTCACTCACTAGATGCTGATGAGCTGTCATTTCTATCTGCTGCCTTACAGGTCAAATCTTTGAAAGGAGTAATGTCAGACAGCTAAAGACACAGAGCAACAGAAGAATTTTAACTATTAAACACTTTTTCAAAAACTTTTTCAGCAGAATTGAAGTATCACCCTGGCTCAACCCAAAAGAATTTTCTACATTTATAACTATCCGCTAATGCTGACTGCCTCCATTTTTTTCCACCCCTTCAAATTCAATTCATTACCAACAAGTAAACAAGAGCCATTCAAGGCCTAGCCCCTTGTCCTTATCTAAATCTAACTAGTATTTCATTCATTGGTTCCTTAGTTCTGACTAAACAATTTCCTACTTACTTCTTTGATGCCATAGAAATGAAGGCAAAATTAAAAAGAAAGAAGAATAAAAGTGACTTAGCTAAATGTAATTGTTTTAATTGCCGAAGAGCTGAAAATTTATACAACTAGACTGTGATGCTGTGTGTGGGACCTGCTAGCCAGCAGGAAAAGAAAGTATTTTTGTTTTGTTTTGCTTTGTTTTTTTTAGATCTTAAAAAAATTATTTACTCATTTATTTAGAATGGGGGAGGGACAGAAGGAGAGGGAGAAAGAGAATTTCAAGCAGAATCTGTGTCGAGTATGGAGCCCTTTGCAGAGCTAGTTCGTACTACACTGAGATTATGATGTGAGCCAAAATCAAAAGTCAGATGCTACTGGCTGAGTCACCGGGGTGCCCCAGGAAAAGAAAGTTTTATGTAGCAGATTTGTAAGCATTAATACTTTTTAGGTTTAATCCCAAAATATTGAGACTTGTCTCTAACCTAGCTATATTCATTTCTTTAGTTATATGGTATCCATTACATTTTTAAAATTACATTTTAAAAAACAAATAGTGTAAATGGGAAGTATTCTTGTAACTTCTTAATATTTTTCTATGCTATTGGGTGGGGGCAGAAAATACCTGGTACAGAGGTGAGAATAATAACCTGGGAACTTCATAGCAATGCACTTGCACACCAGCATCTTGATGGCATTTCTGATTTTTCAACATACATACATAAATATGTATGTACATACATTAAAATTGCTTAAGGTAGGCTGTGAAAAAATCAGTATGATTTGACTGAATTTGTTTCTAAGTTGTGGACAAAATATTGGATAATTATGGAGTAGATAATAAGAAAAGGGATATAAAAGTCAAGTAGGGAAATGTGGAATCATTCTGCTAAGCAAAAAGGTAGCCACGGAGCAAGTGGGATTTTTTTTTTTTTTTTTGTAAGAAATCAAGAGCATATGGACACAATATGGATGCATTAGAGTAACTTTGCAGGAAATGTTAAGAATATGGACTTTTAACTGGCAATGACAGTGGAATGAAATGTTTAAAAGAAATGAGAGTTTCTTTATTAAAATGCACATACTATAAAACTCACCACTTCAACTCTTTTAAAGCATACAATTCACTATTTTTTAGCATACCAAAATTTGGGAATTATCACCATTAACTAATTCAGAGAATTTTCCAGAGAAAATTTCAGAGAAAACCTGTACCACATCTGTTATCAGTCATTGCCTATTGCTTCCTACTTTCAGCCTTTGCTGACCACTCATCAATTTTTGCTCTATATAGATGTGCCAATTCTAGACCTTTAATCTAAAGAGAATCATTGTACAAAATGTGGCTTTTTGCATCTGGTTTGTTTCACATAGCGTAATATTTTCAAGATCATTCATATTGTGGCACATATCAGTATTTCCTTCTTTTTATAGAACTAGATAACATTGCATAGTAAAAATACATAGGATTTTCTTTATCCATTCATCAGTTGATAGACATTTGAGTTTCTCCTACTTTATCACTATTATGGATAATGTTGCCTGAATATTTATGTATACTGTTTTTATGAACATATGTTTTTAATTATCAGAGGTTATATACATATAAGAGTTGAATTTCTTGGTCATATGAGAGCTGTTTGTTTGACTTTTGAGGAACTGCCCAACTGTTTTCCAAAGTCACTTGCACCATTTCACATTCCTGCCAGAAATGTATGATAGTGCCATTTTTTCTACATTCTGAGCAACACTGTTAGATGTTTTTATTATTATTATTATTATTATTATTATATAGTCATGCTAGTGGATGTGAAGAGGTATCTCATTTTGGTTTTGATTTTCATTTCCTTATGTTCAATAAATGTGAGCATCTTTTCGTGTCTGCATTAGTCATATATATTTCTTCTTTAGAGAAATGTCTGTTCATTATTCAGCTGGGCCATTCTTCTTTTTATTGTTAAGTCATAGAAACTCATATTCTTATATTCTGAATAGAAAATCCTTACCACTTAAATGTGTTGTAAATATTTTTTCTTAAATTTCTTTAAATTATCTAAGGATATTTTATGAAAAAAGAAAAATACAATCTTCCAAATTCTTGGTAGTTTCTTTCAAAGTACAGAAGTTGTTTGTTTGTTTTCCCATTACCTATATCTTTGGTGTCATATTAAAAAACTGGTATCTTATCCAAGGCCATGAAGGTTAAACCTGTGTTTGCTCCTGGGAGTGTATAGTTTTTGCATTTACATTCATTTCATAAATTTTGAGTGAATTTTTGCATTTATTGTGAGATACAGGTCAACTTCACTTTTTTGCATGTGGAACACCAGGTGTCTAAGCATCATTTGTAAAAGGACTGCTCTTTACCCAACTGCAGCCTCATTGAAAAGCAAATGACTGTTGGAATAAGGATTTACTTTTGTACCACCAATTTTATTTGATTGATCTATATGTCTATCCTTATACTACTATAATACTATTTTGATTAGTATAACTTTGCATTACATTTTGAAATCAAGAAGGTCAAGTCCACAAACTTTGTTCTGTCTTTTTCTAGATGATTTAATGTATTTTGGATTCCTTGCAATTTCATATGAACTTTAAGAGCAACTTATTCACTTTTGTAAAAAAAAAAAAAAAAAAAAAAAGCTATTACATTGAATCAGCTTATTTTTTTTTTAAACAACTTTATTTTTTTAAATTTATTTATGATAGGCACACAGTGAGAGAGAGAGGCAGAGACATAGGCAGAGGGAGAAGCAGGCTCCATGCACCGGGAGCCCGAAGTGGGATTCGATCCTGGGTCTCCAGGATCGCGCCCTGGGCCAAAGGCAGGTGCTAAACCGCTGCGCCTCCCAGGGATCCCCTGAATCAGCTTATTAATTTGGGGAGTATCTGTACCTTAATAATATTAAGTTTTCCAATCCATAACCATGGGACCCTTTTCCATTTTATTTAGGTCTTCCCTAATATCTTTCAACAGTGGTTTATAATTTCAGTGTATAAGTCATAAACTCTGATTTATTCCTAAGAAATTTATTATTTTTGATGCTATTGCAAATGAAACGGTTTCTTGCTTCCATTGATTTTTTAGTGTTTGTGTATAGAAATAAACTGATTTTATGTATTGATCCTATATCCTGCAATTTTGCTAACCTTGTTTCTTCTAACTTTTTTTGTGTGGATTCTTGAGAGATATATATTTATATCATAATTATGACATCTACAAATAGAAATAATTTTACTTCTTTTCCAACTTGGATGCCTTTCTTTTTCTTGTCTAATTACTCTGGCTGGAACTTCAATGACATTGTTGAATAGTGGAAAAAGTGGACATACTTGTCTTATTCCTGATCTCAGAAGGAAAATTCATTATTCACTATTGAGGCTGATATTTGCTATGGGTTTTTCATAAGCATTTATCATGGTGAGGAACTTTTCTTCTATTCCCAGTTTGCTATTAGCTTTTTCAATGAAAAAAAAAGGGGGGGGTGGATTTTGTCTCCTTTCTTTCTTTTATCTGTTGAGGGGATTATGTGTTATTGTTCTTCTTTCTATTAGTATGCTATATTATATTGATGTATTTTCATATGTTGCATTCCTGTAATAAATTCTTCTTGCTTATGCTGTGTAGTTCTTTTAATATCCCACTGGATTCAGTTTGCTTGAATATTGTTGGGAATTTTTATTTATTTTTTTAAGATTTTATTTATTTATTCATAGAGACACAAGGAGAGAGAGAGAGAGGCAGAGACACAGACAGAGGGAGAAGCATGATCCATGCAGGGAGCCGGACGTGGGATTTGATTCCAGGTCTCCAGGATCACACCCCGGGCTGCAGGCGACACTAAACCACTGCGCCACTGGGACTGCCCTGTTGGGAATTTTTACATCTATATTTGTAATAGGCATTGAGTCTACAGGGTTTTTTTTTTTTGTTGTTGTTTGTTTTTTTGTTTTGTTTTGTCCTTTGATGGACAAAATTTTTGACAGACTTTGATATCAGGGTAATTTTGCTCTCATAGTATGAATCACAGTGTTTCATCCTCTTCTCTTTTTTTTTTTTTTTTTTCTTTTTTTTGGCAGAATTTAGGAAGGGCTACTGTTAGTTTTTCAGTTTTGGTAAATGGTATTTTTCTAGGAATTTGTCCATTTATTCTAGATTATCTAACATTTTGGCATATGATAGTTGATAGTAAACCCTGACCCTATTGGTCACCTTACCTCCAATAGATGCTACTCTGACTGCTGAACCATAATGATATTTGAGTTCTCCTGGAGTCAATATCAGTTCAGAGCCAACATCCAGTAACTCCCAATTCTAAATTCTAATTAAAAGGATATAGATCCTTCTGAGGAAGGCTAGGAGAAAGATAAACAATTTAAATTTGGGGCAGTGTAGCAGAGTCCTTCTTCAAAGATACCTGATCCTGTATCTGTGTGGTCCTATAAATTGTCTCAAATCTGGGAATTGATTAAGTGGACATGATCCCCTGTTTTATGATTCAAATAAAACTTGTTCACTTGACCAAGAACTCTTGCACTTATTTTGATTAAGGAAGAATTTTGTATATAGCCTATCTATTTCACTTCTAGGAGAACCCTGATCAAAAGCCAATGACATAGGTCTCTGCAAGTCATACTATTCTGATTATTGCTTTGACTCAACTGTTCATTATAGTGACCATATCTTTCCTTTGGAGATTATCACTACTTGGTCTCTGCTACTCAGGGATCCATTGCATTTAGGTTTCTCAATTTAGTGGCAGCAGTCCCTTCTATAATTTTTAACCTATAAAGAGGAGTGATCTGAAATAGAAATCTTCAAGAATTCTGGATCTCTTCTTACAAACATATTTCTCACAGCCATGATGAAAGTATGTCCTTTATATCCTCCTGGGGCAGGTGACTAAGTTATCAGTGCTACTATTACTGTAACATTCCAGTTTCCCTCATCCTTTGGATCCCTTCTATACAGTGTAACACATGACTATACTACTTAGTATACTATAGTGTACTAAGGTTGCTCTGTTCAACTTCATTTAGTATAGGCTACCATGATGTACATGTTTCAGACAACCTACCAAATTTTTAGAGGCCTTTTTAAGCCCCTGCACTGCAACATTAAATCCAAACACACACACACAAAAAAAAGAAAGAAAGAATGAATGAATGAATGAAAGAAAAGAAAGAAAAGAAAATAAAAAAAAGAAAAGGAAAGGAAAGAAAAGAAAGAAAAGAAAAGAAAAGAAAAGAAAAGGAAAGATAAGAAAAGAAAAGAAAGAAAAGAAAAGAAAAGAAAAGAAAAGAGAAGAAAAGGAAAAGAAAGAAAAGAAAAGAAAGAAAAGAAAAGAAAAGAAAAGAGAAGAAAAGAAAGAAAAGAAAAGAAAGAAAAGAAAAGAAAGAAAAGAAGAGAAAAGAAAAGAAAAGAAAAGAAAGAAAAGAAAAGAAAGAAAAGAAGAGAAAAGAAAAGAAAAGAAAAAAAGAAAAACAAACCCCGCTTTGTGGGCACATGGTACTATATTTGGCCTGATGCAACTTTATGTACCTTCCATCAATATCCCCCCATCCTTAATATTCACTCCTAGACATGTGTCCTAGATTTCTATGTAAATTGGAAAAATCATATGGTTCTTTTGGAATTTAATTCATCTTCTCATGGGTTACATTTTATACTTCACCTTTCAGGACCTATGGTATTTGTGTCTAGTTATAGGTACAGAAACAAAGGGGGGTTGTAGGAGTGGTTACAGAGGAGAATCAGCAGTGTCTTTCAAGGCAACTATCTTGTGGGAGGCCATTACAGTTTTCTTAGGCAGACTAGGGTTAAACTTCTCAAATAGGGATAAAATAGCTGTTTCTACTGGCAACAAGACTTAGTACAATAGAGGGGTTCAATGTCTTCAGCTTCATCAGAATCTTCCCAAATGTCCCATTACAATTTTCAGGATCCCATTCCTTCACATTCAGTGACTTCACTTGAACAGCAGATACTTTGTAAGGTTGGAAGTGCAATTTGCATTTTAATTCCACCAGTCACAGGATGAGACTGCATCAGTTTTCAGCAATCTCAACTCTGTAGCCACAGAGGAGATAAGGATTTCTTTCATAGCAGACATAGACACTTTTAGATCATTTATGAGGCACTTAAGTTGGGAATTTGAATCCCTGAGCACATCCTTTTCTTTTCTTACTTTGTCCAGAACAATTAGGAGCAACATGCCAATCTCATTATACTTTTCAATTGGACAAAAATATTCTAAGATATCAAATAGATGATCATTCAGAACTTTGCCTCTTAAAATTATTTAATTTGGAGTATCCACTGGTGATGTTTTGAGCGTGTCTTAAGCCACATCATACTATAGACTATCAGTGCTCTTTCTACTATTAGAAAAAGAGTTATTAGTTGCTTTAAATCTAATCAGATTAGAAAACCAATTCTAGAAACCTTAGAACCAATTCATAAAAACTTTAGGAACAGGTTCCTAAAGAATCAATTTCTGTAGAGCCACTTTTGGGACCAAAATCAGTGTTGAGAGAGAGAGAGAGAGACAAACAGGTAGACAGACAGACATGGTGAAGAAATTGACTCAGCAGTTATGGAGAGAACCAAGCCTGAAATCTTCAAAACAAGCTAGAAGTTTGGACATTCCAGTAAGAGTTGATGTTTCAGTCTTGACTCCAAATTTAGTCCGGAAGCAAAATTCCTCCTACTTCAGCACCTTTTCTTTTCTCCGAAGATGAAAGTCATCTATATTATGGAGAATAATATGTTTTATTTAAAGCTACTGATTTAAATATTAATCACATACAATAAATACCTTCACAACAATATTCAAACTGGTGTTTAACCGAAATATGGGACACCACTTCCTAGCCAAGTTACACATAAAATTAACTATCACATCTGGATATAGAATTCTATTCAGAAGTTTTATTGTGGAAGGACTTCGAGTGATAAATCTGTAAAGAAGTAAAATAGGCAAGATTGTGCAGAAGAAACTGAAAGGCAGTGTGGTTGCAACTCCAGTAACTGTCAATGCTGTAGGGAGTTCTGGACCTGGAAGGCCCCTTCTGATGTGTTTCAAATTGAAGCATGGGTGCTGGGTCTTTATATCCTTCTACCCATTCATCATTTACCACTGCCTTCGCTCCTCATAACATTGAGTCAGATAGCTAGTGCATAAGCATGTTGGTGTTTCATAGGGAATCAGATGGAGTAGCCCAGTATACACTATAAAAGATAATGACAAAATTCTGGTTAAGATCCACAGGATTACATTAAATAGCACTTATGAAGTTTAAGGAACTCTTAATTCTAAAGAATATATTTTCAGAGGTGCCTGGGTGGCTCAGTTGGTTAAGAATCTAACGAGCTCAGGTAATGGTTATGGGGTCCTGGGATCAAGCTCCACGTTGGGTATCTTCTCCTCCCTCTGCCTCTACCTGCTGCTCCTTCTGCTCATGCTCTCTTTTCTCTCTGTCAAATAATAAATAAATAAATAAATAAATTAATTAATTAATTATTTAAAAAAGAATGTATTTTCAGTCAAGATTAGTAAATCCATATTTTTGTTATATATTTTTAATTCATATTCTATATATTCACATGTTCTTCATATAACCAGTTATTTGAGAAAATTTAGTCCATGGTATGCATGGCATTTATTTTTGACTATTTATTTTATATATTGTTGTGCTTGTATTTAACCTATTGCTTTATCACATTGCTATTTTAATATTATTGTATGTGGTTCATCTTTTTCTATACTGTCCCAGGAATGATGGGAGCATATTACATGAAATGCAGTACAATGAAAACTGTTTTGGAAATAACATTACCGTTGATTATAGTTAGATTCCTTTAACAGAATGTTTATGTGCAGCTGCTGAATATAATAGCAAGTTGGAGAGATTCCGTGTCATCCCACACATTTCAGTCCATTTAGAAAATAAATAGCAATGATAGATGATATTTTCCGTAGAAACAGAAAATAGCAATACTGTGTCTCAAATCACAATTCCCTTTAATCAACATTGCAACATTAAAAAAAAAAAAGGCTAGTGAAAAGATCAATGGATAATATCCAGTTAGAGAAAATTGAAATCCACAAATAATCTTTTCAATGAGTGTCCTTGAGTAAATTTACTTTGTAAGTATTTGTAGATAGAAATAGAATCAATATTCCAGAATTATCATATAATTCTGGCAGCTAAAATATAGCTACACATTACCTCAGTCTTGAACAGTTGCAATAGGCAGCATTTGAAAGCTATTTACAAGAACTCTGAGTTCTTTATACAATCATTTTCCTATTGCCAGACTCCTCACAGGAAGTCTTTCAGAAAAAGTGAAATGCTTTCTATAAAGGCACCTTGGCCACAGTGATTTAGCATATTGATATTTTTTTCGTATAGGTGTACTTACCAGAGATAGCCACTGTGTGTAAAGCATGCTTTAAAAATATATAAAATAATTACTGATTTATCATCACATCTCTTTTTTCTGCCTCTTCCTTTCTGCTATGCTTCCTTTTCACAAACTTGCCCATTCACATTTGTATATTTGATGAACATGTGAATGAATGAATGAAAGATATGAATAACATATTTAAGACCATAAGTACTGTGTAGTTCTTCTTCTGGGTATATTTAGATTTCAATAGGGTGTGAAATATTTGGCTTGATAAAAGGATGACTAGTTGTGTACACCCGTCAACAGATACAATGAGGAATTGTATTATGAACGTGGGTCTCCTGCGCTCACCACACTCCTTCAATTAAATGGATACATAGCTGCTTTACAATGAGATGAGTTCTGTCCAGAATTTTTCCCTTGTTTCCAACATTATGATTCTGTTGAACTTACAAACCACAGAGTCTAGAATTTTTCTCTTGGTCTCAATTATCTTTACTTTCAAATTAAGAAACACAATAATCTTCAATATAAGTACTGAATAGGAAAACAACTACTGAAGAGAAGACAAATAAGATTTTTAATACGGACCAAGACCATTTAAGAAAGTTTTACTCTGGCATAGAGATATTGTTACTAAGGATTGATTAGATTTTATCCCTTCTTTAACAGTGATTGTTATGTTTAAATTTATTTTTTTCCCAAAATATTTGAGAACATGCAAACAGAATATTGGAATTACATATTGTTCTGTCTTGTATATTTTGATATCAATTAAGGCATTTAAGTGAGCATTTAATATGTATGTATTATATTATGTATCTTCTCAGTTGATATAATATCATAAAATTATTGCTATTGGTGAGTTCCCTAAATTGGCCTGAAGTGTAATTGATTGAGTAATTACACATACACACACATACACATATAATTACAAATATTTTTAAATTGTATTACTCTTTCAAACACTGCAGTGGCCTAAGATTGTGTCAGTTTAGGTATATATGAGCTCTGTTTCCCAGTATTCTCATCTGTTTATGATACCAGGTTAGGTTTGTCAGGAGAGAAGTCTGTATCATAAAGCAGCAGTTGAAGTTCTGCTGTCTATTATTGGTTAGTCTGTTAGAGATAAGAGCATGGTGGCCAGATTATTCTTGGCTTTTTGCTTCAACACATCATGTTCTGATTCCTAACTGCAGCTCTTGCTGACCAACAATGATTCAGGCCTACCACCAGGTATTTTGCAGCCAACTCAAAGGGAGGAGCAACAGAGGAGCAACAGGATCCATAGACTTCAATAGCTTTCTTCACATTTCCATTCTAGCAGCTGCTGCCTCATGTAACCTCCATGCTGATAAAAGCTTTCCTCAGATCCTTTTTAGAACTTCACATCAGCATTGAGTTTGCCTCAGTTGCATAAGCTCAATTTCAATTAAACAAACAAAAAAAGATTCACTTATTCCATTTACTATTCCAAGAAAATGATACTGTTCTGCCTCCCTGATTGAACCTTATCTGATAGAACAAGGAAATAAAGGGCAAGTTTGTTACAATTTGGATACCATCAATTGGATTTCATATATTGACAGGATCTGTTGAAAAGAAGAAAAAAGGGGAGAGGAAGTTGTGCCTCTTAGAGCCAGTATCTCCAGATAGTGAATTCAGTGAAATCCTAAAAAAATCCAATCAGACCGTCTGGGAGTTTTCACAAGATATAAAAGGAGCCTCAGTATTCATCAATAGACTAGCATGAAGACCTGAATATGGCAGACCTAATGGTGATTCAGTGGTTATTCCTTTTTTCTTAAAATATTTTATTTATTTATTCATGAGAAACAGAGAGAGAGAGAGAGAGAGGCAGAGACAGGCAGAGGGAGAAGCAGGCTCCCCACAAGGAGCCCAATGTGTGACTCAATCCCGGATCCCGGGATCATGCCCTGAGCTGAAGGCAAACGCTCAACCACTGAGCCACCCAGGCATCTCAATTCAGTGGTTATTATTGATTGATTGGTAAAGTGGCCAGGTCAATTCTGGTGCATCCAGTAAGTTGCTAGAAGAGCCAAGGCAGGTACCATTGCCTAAGGTTTCTCTGGGAGCTTCCTTCCAAAGTGGGGCCACCAGACTACTTTCATATATATTTTTAGCTTCATAGGTCATACAGTTTCTTTTGTTACTATTCAACTCTGCCACTGTAACATGGAAAATGGCAGTAGGCCTAACCTAAATTGATGGTCTTGGTCAGAATTGGCTTATGCAGACCCCTCCTCTAAAGGGTCATTGAAGGGATGCCTAGGTGGTGCGGTGAATGAGCATCTGCCTTTGGCTCAGTTTCATGATCCCAAAGTCCTGGGACCGAGTCCTGCAGTGGGCTCCCCAGAGGGAGCCTGCTTCTCCCTCTGCCTATGTCTCTTCCTCTATCTCTGTGTCTCTCATGAATAAATACGTAAAATCTTTTAAAAAATAATTTAAAAAAATAAAAATAAAGGATCATTGAAGACATTCAAACTATTTAGTCTTGAAGCCAACTTTATAAATTTTTCATGAGTTTCAATATTCTAATTATCTAATGATAAACACAGAATGTAGAGGCTTAAAGAAAGAAGAGAAAGAAAGAAAGAAAGAAAGAAAGAAAGAAAGAAAGAAAGAAAGAAAGAAAGAAAGAAAATAAGTCAAGCTTTATTCTGTAACTTGCTTTCATGATAATGTGATGGATAATGTCTTAAATAAGGCCTTCAGTTAGGATGGACATTTATTTTAGAGGTGAAGAAAAAGAAAATGCATGAGCAAAATCTGTTGCTTTCATATTAATCAACCAGAGACTGATATTTAAAAAAAATCTAACATTTGCCCACAAAATGCACTTAGCTAAAAAGGCATAAAACACAAATATCCCAAACTAAGAAGTATATTAAATGATTACTGGCATTCAAGGAAAAAAACAAATCAGTGATTACACTCTCAAGATTCAGTTCACCTGTTATTGGAATAAAAATTTCTGAGGCATATTTTAGCTAAAAATTTGAAGGTAATGTGATGATTTTATTTAATTTGTATCAATGCACTGTTTATTGACTTTATTTACATATATTGCTGAAAAAGTTTATTCTTCTAGCTGTTTTATTAAGACCATTTTTAAGGTACAGAGGTATCCCCTAAGCCCCAGTTCCCTACATAGGCATCATCACCTCCACCATCAGTATTTTCCATCAGAGTGGTCCATGAGTTATAACTGATAAACCTATATTGACACATCATTATTGCCAAAGGCCATAGTTTACACTTTGATTTACTCTTAGTGTTATACTGTTGACTTTTAAAATTTGAAGATTTATTTAACTTATTTGAGGTCCGGGTTTGCCTTTCACTATGGTTTAATAATATTAACCTCTTGAATGGCCTTTTGTCTAAGCTTTTTGAGTGTTGAATAAATAACATAGAATGCCTCCTATTACTATGTTTATTCTTGTGTAGCAACCTAAAAGCAACCTACACAGGAATAAATAGTAATAAAGTTTTTGGATTTAAAGAGACTGTAAAGATTATGCGGTCTAAATTGCTACATAATTTAAGAATCCCTTTTATATAAAACAACTTTAAGGTATAGCTCTCTAGTCTTCATTTTTAATTCCTCAAATATAAATAGTTCATTGTCTATGAGTGAAAAATGGAGATACAGTGAGCAAGAAAGTCCCTTTTTACATTGTATCTGTTTGAGCTTCCTTTTTCTAGGTTTGTTTTTGAAATATGTAATATCAATCTTATCCTATTCATACAATATCCATTATCTTTCTATCTACCACATCATCTTTTGATCTATCTATCCATCTATAATACCTATTATAAAAGAATTTTCCATAATGATTTTTACCATCCTGCCTCTTGCCTTTCTTTGATATTTTATATCTTTGGAAATAAGTATTTATAATTCCTTATCTATGTGAGAAAACTTCTTTTCCTGAATGCTTTGAATGGATATTCTTTAGAGATATGTATCTAAACCACAATTGAACTCTCCAAGATATAGGGCAGCCTGGGTGGCTCAGCAGTTTAGCACTGCCTCCAGACCAGGCCTGTTCCTGGAGACCCAGGATCGAGTCCCATGTCAGGCTCCCTGCATGGACCTGCTTCTCCCTCTGCCTCTCTCTCTCTCTCTCTCTCTCTGTGTGTGTGTGTGTGTCTCATGTATAAATAAATAAAATCTTAAAAAAGAACTCTCCAAGGTATAAAAAGAATAGTTAGTGCCATTTCTGGTAATTTTGTAGGTCATCTGTGTCTTCGGTAAGAACATGATTTAATTCCTGATATTATTCTTTTTCTAAACTTTTCTCCATATTTAAAGTGAATACCCTTGCAAGGTCTTTAATCTTGACAAAGATACCTGATGATAAAACTTAGCTTAAGAAGCTAAGAAGTGGGGTGCCTGGTTAGCTCAGTTGGTAGAGTATGTAACTTTTGAACTGGAGGTTGTAAATTCAAGCCCCACATTTGGTGTAGAGATTACTTAAAAATAAAAAATCTTAAAAAAAAAAAAAAAAAGAAGTTGTTTTGCAGTTTTGATCAGGTATCACAGATAAGGAATTGCAGAAAAAAATCTTGGCGGCAATTTTTTTGTTTATTTTTTAAATTTTTTAAAATATGCCTTGAGGGTTCATGAATCCCCTCCACTGCCAAAGTCCTTGATCATGTGTTAATTTCAGACTTATTTTATTCTTTTATACCAATTTTATAATATTTTATAATAATTTCCTTGTCTGAACTTGAATATCACACTCATAATTTTAGTCTTTTAATTCAACAATTCCTAAATTTTTAAGGATTGTTGGAAAGTTGCTTGAATCACATGAATAAACTGCACTTACTTAGAAGTGACATATGTTATCTGTTAGGGACCAAACCCTCCCTGTCCCTCCCATGTGATTAAATCAAGAGGTGGGGCCTTTGTGAGATAATTAGGATTAGATGAGGTCAAGAAAATAGAATTCTAATGAATGGGATTAGTGCCCTTAGAGGAGTCAGAAGAGAGTTTGTTTTCTCTCTTTCCTCCCTGCCATCTGAGGATATGAAAAGCAGGCAGTCTACAACTTGAAGAGGGTTCTCACCTGAATGACCAGGACAGCACCCTCATCTCAGACTTCCAACATTCTATGAGAACTAAATTTCTCTTGTTTGTAAACTATCCAATTTATGATATTTTGATTAGCAGCCTGAATTAATCAAGACAGTATCCTACACTATATCAGATTTCCTGTGCTTTTACAATGTTTGTAATCATACTTCCATTTGAAATTTGATACATTAAACTTTTATAATGAGCAATTTCTGAAGACACAGTAAATGTGGGATTAATGAAAATTGATGTCCCTAGTAAAGGATGTAGACCATAAGCAATGTATGTTTTGCAATTTTTACATTTTGTATTTGATGTAAAAACATCAACACCTTGCTATATTATCAGTACCAATCACAATAAGTGTGTTTTCCTTTTTATTCAATATCCTCATTTATATACATATATACATATATACATATCCTCATTTATATATACAAATGTATACATTTATATACATATATCCTCTATATATACATATATATATATCTGTGTCAAGAAATTTATTGATTGAGAGTATATTCTTAGATATGTATCAGTTATCAGGCAAAAGGTTAAAACTATATTGCTTTAGGGATGCCTGGGTGGCACAGTGGTTGGGCATCTGTCTTTGGCTCAGGGCATGATCCTGAGGTCCTGGGATCGAGTCCTACATCATGGAGTCTGCTTCCCCCTCTGCCTGTGTCTCTGCCTCTCTCTGTGTGTCTCTCATGAATAAATAAAGTCTTTAAAAAATAATAAAAAATAAAACTATATTGCTTTAAAAATTCTGTTAAATCTATTTCTTTTGTGATCATTGTTTACTTTTTCATTAGTCTATTTTTCATATTGAATTGGTCTTGATCCATTTTGGTTTTTAAAAATTTTCAGGGTATCCCTGGAATAATTTAACCCAGTACTCAGAAATGCTGCCTTAAATCATTGATTAGCCGAAGAAAACTTTCACTCTTGACAGACCTTCTTGAATCTAAATAATTGTTCAGGGAATATCTTCTACCATCCAACATATTGCTGAAGGGTGTCCACCTGCCAAACAGTGAAATGAAGTAACATATCTTGGCAAACTTTGAAAGGAGAAAAGGCTTCAAAAATTTGTAAATGTGTTTTGTTATTTGAAGATACTTGGCACCTGTCATTTTTGTGTTATTTCCCTTTTTGTAGAAAAGAAGAAATTCCCTCCATGTTTGACAGCTTTCTCAAGGTCAGTGCAGTGATTCTTTTTTTTTTTTTTTTTTTTACAGTAGAACTTCACATATTTTGATTCCAAGAGAAAAAAAAAAAAAAAGCCTCAGTGTGTGTTCCCAGAGATTCGATGTCAGGTCTACTATTTGGCCCACTTCTCAGAGTTTCTTAATTCTGTTGGCCCTGAACATGATTTACCAATGACAATGGTACCAATAAAGGGAATTGAATAAGTCTTGCAATTAGTAAAATTGGCTCCAAGTGAAACTGCAGTAGAACGTGGATCAAGGTATTTGGGCTGAGATCAAATCCTAATATCAGTGTAAGGCCTCTACAAAATTGCCTGATCAGGAATGTTATGCAAAATTTTCTAGGATGAGGACTAGCCTGTGGATCTTTGGATGTTTGAGGTACTAGGAAATCATAGTGTTTGAGAGGAAATCATAATTCATGAGCTCCTTTAATTTTTAAAAGTTTTTTTAATTTAAATTCAATTTGCCAACATATAGTATAACACCCAGTGCTCATCCCACCAAGTGCCCTCCTAAGTGCCCATCACCCGGTCACCCCATTTCTCCCCCTTTCCTCTTCTGTAACCCTTTGTTTCCCAGAGTTAGGAGTCTCTCATGGTTTGTCTTCCTCTCTAATTTTTCCTCACTCAGTTTCCCTCCTTTCCCTTATAATCCTTTTCCTATTTCTTATATTCCGCATATAAGTGAAACCATATGATGATTGTCCTTTTCCGATTGACTTATTTCACTCAGCATAATACCCTACAGTTCCACCATGTCAAAGCAAATTGTGGGTATTTGTCTTTTCTTATTGCTGAGTAATATTCCATTAATACCTTATCTTTATTCCATTAATACCTTATCTTTAACCATGCATCTGTTGAAGGATATCATGGCTCCTTCCACAGTTTGGCTATTGTGGATGGACATTGCTTCTATGAACATTGGAGTGCAAATATCCCAGTGTTTCACTATATCAGTATCTTTGGGGTAAATACCCAGTAGTGCAATTGCTGGGTCATAGGGTAGCTCTATTTTTAAATTCTTGAGGAACTCCACACTGTTTTCCAGAGAGTGGCTGTACCAGGTTGCATTCCCACAAATGGTGCAAGAGGGTTCCCCTTCTCCACATCCTCTCCAACATTTGTTCTTTTAATTTTCCCCATTCTCAGTGGTGTGAGGTGGTATCTCATTGTGGCTTTGATTTGTATTTCCCTGATGGCAAGTGATGTAGAGCATTTTTTCACGTGCTTCTTGGCCATGTGTAGGTCTTCTGCCCATTTCATTCCTGGATTGTTTGTTTCTTGGGTGTTGAGTTGGATATTTTTTATAGATCTTGGATACTAGCCCTTTATCTGATATGTCATTTGCTAATATCTTCTCCCATTCTGTAGGTTGTCTTTTAATTGTGTTGTTTCCTTTGCTCTGCAGAAGCTTTTTATCTTGATGAAGTCCCAGTAGTTCATTTTTACTTTTGTTTCCCTTGACTACATAGATGTGTCTTGCAAGAAGTTGCTGTGGCCGAGTTCAAAAAGGTTTTTGCCTATGTTCTCCTTTGGTGTTTTGATGGATTCTTGTTTCACATTTTTAGATCTTCCAACCATTTTGAGTTTATCTTTGTGTATATTGTAAGAGGTTGGTCCACTTTCATTCTTCTTCATGTGGCTGTCCAATTTTCCCAACACCATTTATTAAAAAGACTATCCTTTTCCCAGTGGATATTTTTTACTGCTTTGTTGAATATGAGTTAAACATAGAGTTGAAGGTCCATTTGTGGGTTCTCTATTCTGTTCTATTGATCTATGTGTCTGTTTCTGTGCCATTACCATACTGTCCTGATTATCACAGCTTTGTATTACAACTTGTAGTCAGGCATTGTGATGCTTGCAGCTTTGGTTTTCTTTTTTCAACATTCCTCTAGCTATTCAGGGCTTTTTCTGGTTTGATACAAATCTTAAGATTAGTTGTTCCAGCTCTCTGAAGAAAGTCCCTGGCATTTTTACAGGGATTGCATTAAACATGTAAATTGCTCCGGGTAGCATAGACATTTTCACAATACTGATTCTTTCAATCCATGAGCATGGAATGTTTTTCCATCTTTTTATGTCTTCCTCGATTTCTTTCATAAGTGTTCTGTAGTTTTTGGAGTATAGTTCCTTTGCCTTTTTGGTTAGGTTTATTCCTAGATTTCTTATAATTTTAGGTATCATGAGCTTCTTTCAAATCAGAGAAGTAAAAAAAAAATCAGAGAAGTATAGGAATATGCAAATAATTGTATGTGAATGAGAAAGAATTTCATGTGATGTGAAATTTTGAAATGTTACTTTATGGCTTGAACTTAATTCAAGTATGTGTGTGTGTATATATCTATATGGATAGATAAATAGGTAGAAAGTAAGTATTTAAATGTATTATTGTAAAATGAGAATGTCACTAGCCTGTATTTTGGATTTATATTTTTGTTTAGTTCTTGATTATGATGAAATTAGGTTGATAAGTTTTATTCTTTTCATTCTGGAGTGACATATTTGTAACATTGTAGGATCAGATGAGTGAGAATGGTGAATATTCATTTTTCAGGTATTTTTCACTATTACATTAAAAAATATAATTTTCTACCAAATGAGATATAACTCAAGTTCTCATGCTAAAATTTTACTTAGTACTGAATAATGATACCTATCTGGTACTTTTGACATATCTGAATACCTTCAGTGGCCTCAAGATACATTCTCAAATGATCAAAAGATGATTTAAAAAATGTAGTACTAAAATGCAGAAAAACAGGTACAAAGAAAAGCAGAAATCTAAAAATGATGTTATTTCATTTGATATTTCCATTATTTAGCCTGGTTGGTTTATATGTTATCATTATCTCTTATTGTTTCTTAAAAGCTTATTACTACAAACATCATAAAATGATATATAACCCTAGAAATTCCCAAAGGTAGAAGTAGAGATATTAAGTACAGAATTGTTTTAAAAGTCTCTGATTAAAGATGTTCTATGTATTGTGCTGAAACCAGCTCAGATTAGGTCAGCAGATACAATTATGCTCTTCCAAACTATACGCTTGGCAATGTCAGGTTGTAGCTTGAAAGTGACCATAGTGGAAACATTTACACCGCAGAAATTGCAAATGATAAAAATTCAGGCTTTATTTATTTATTTTTTTTTATTTTCTTTGAGTGTTGGCTATTAAACATTTTCAGCCTACCATCAGATCAGTATAATAAAAAATATGAACATTCTGTAGAATCATTTAAATACCTGTTTTATTTGTTGCTACATATGAGGTAAGAATATAAAATTACTTTCAAAAGATGTCTATTTTAAGGGAAAGCATGAAGGTTACTAACTGGTCTAAAGTAAGTGTCAATAATGAGATGCTTTTCAAGTACTGCTTAGAATTTCCTCATGACAAGGTAAGTTATACTTTAAGAAAACAAATGTAAATAAATGTGAATTAGTCCCTTCATAAAAGTCTCTTTGGGGAAAACAAGTCATCAAACCTCTGTTGCTTAATTTCCTTAACTTAAATGTTATTTAATGAAAGTGTAGTTTTGGAAGCATACATGTTTTTTTATGAGATACTCTATCAGAATTATAGGTGAATAAAGTCTTTAATGATATAAACTGCAGTGCTAAAAGGATAAAAAGTAATGTGAAAATTGAGAGGAGTCAGATTTTGGAAACAAGTTAAAATAAAACTCAACTACATTATGTTTCTTTTTTTTCTCTCTCAAAATTTTATCACATATTATTTAAAGGGTCATCATTATCTTTTTTCAATTTAACCCTTGAAATATTTCCCTTTAAATGTTGTTATTTTTGTTATTAAAACGATCATCCAATGTTTAATTAGAGAAGTAGGGTTTCTCATGTCTTCTACTTTAATTTTATTTTTCAATCTTAATGCAAGATTTTCTGATTATATTAAGCGTGTATCTTCAGTGATAAGTGGGTCACAGCATTGCCTGTTTTAAAGCAAATGTTCTAATACATTCTTTATATTTTGTCCACTTTTGAATCCTTCTAAATAAGCTTTTTTAAAAAATTTACTACTAGTTGTGATTATGTATACATGACTATTTCATATGTGTATAAAAAACCATTTCAAATGATTTAAATAAGCACTGCATATGAAAATATTTTTAGGTTGTTTTAATATTTTGCTTGTATTTAGACACTTAGATTCTACCCAATTAGAAAAAAAGAAAAAACAAAACAAAACAATAGACACAAGTCATAAAGACCATGAAATGAAGAGCAGTCTTCACTGACTGGTAAGGAAGTCAGGATAATTCTGGATGAGGTAGAAAAGTGTGGTGATGCTTTCCATTGAAATTGATGTATTATAACGTCAATTAACAAAAGATCCAACACATAAACAGAGCTCTCATCTTGGGACTAGGACAATCCCCCAATAGCATGAACTCTTTTAAAATTTCAGAATTTTGATAAGGTGGAAAATTAATACAAACCTTTTAGATTAAAGCCTAGATTTCCTAAATCATCAATAAAGCTGTTAGGAAGTACCTACTGAAAAAGGTTTGTCTTTGAGTTCAGAGGATGGGCATTTGCCTAACGGCACTGTAGCAAAGATTAGAAAGAATGGAAAGGCAATAATTAAATTAAGTGGCAACAATCATTAGCTGCTTTCTTGATTTGCTTAGAATTTGTGATCTAAAGATCCATTTTCACATATATTCATTATTGTTGCTTTCTAAATGCTATATTAATAATGTATTTATTTTAGATTCTTCTTGCTACAAGTTGGGCCAACTTTTAATAAGCCCAGATAAGAAAAGTGTAATGTTGAATTCCTCTGCAGCATCCCTGGCTAATTTTCCTCAACCTTTGCTTTCTTTTCCTGGCCTCAGAGTTCATTCCCTCCCAGCTCTGCCCTATAAATTAGAAGCACTTTTATCTGAAGCTGTCAACCCAGTCCTTCAAAGATTATTCTAAACTAGTCAGCCTTATCTACAGGGAGGGGCAGGGAGTGGCCTGGAGCGCTAATATGTTTTTCAAAGGGCTCTCTGAACACAGCACAGTATTAGCCTGTAATGAGAGGAAGGGAGTTTCGTCAAATGTGCTGCAGTTAAATGTTACAGACTTCCCCAGGAACAGCTTCTTTCTCTTGGGGATTTAGTAATGTTTAGTAACTTTATTCCTGGGGCTAACATAGTTTTTCCGACAAGCCAGAAGACAGCAGATCGGAAGGATGATATTCTTTCCTGTCCTGTCAGGATTCAGAAATTCATTGCCAACACAAGTCAGTTTGTGCTCAAGGTAGTCTTTCTAATAAATGATTCTAAAAAAAGAGAAAGCTCACACTTTTGTGTCAACCACCAAAATACTAGTCATTACACAACCTAGCCACCTTCTTTGACTCAACAGACCCCTCAATGAGAAGGAGGGTGGTTAAATTTATTCACAACTGACCACTTTTGCGTTCTGGCTTTTTTTTTTTTTTTAAACAATCCTTTTTTTAAAAAAATGTTTATTTATTTATTCATGAAAGACACACACACACACACACACACACACACACACACACACACACATGCAGGGAGAGGCAGAAAGAAGCAGGCTCTATGCAGGGAGCCCAATGTGGGACTCCATCCTGGGACTCCAGGATCCCACCTTAGGCCAAAGGCAGACACTCAACCGCTGAGCCACCCAGGGGTCCCAACCTTCTGGTTTTAAAGTATTTAAACATACCTAGAATGTCTAACAGACCAACACACAATTGCTCCTAGAATTCATTAGAATTCCATAGAACCTAGTGAATTTCCAGCGACACAGTTGAAAATGATTTTAAAATGTATTTTAAATATGTGACCACAAATTTTCATTTGCTCAGGATTGCTAGTTGCAAGGAAGACTAATTTTGATCAAGTATTTTACCCCTTCCTTTTCTTCAGGCTTCTGGAAACCACTTAACTTATAAATTGCTAATCACATTCATCTTAAGATAAAGCTGAAATGAAATATAGCCTATTTTCTTAACACTATGTAAACGACACTAATAGAAATTGCAAGCCAAATTTTATTCCTAATTATATACTTTGATAGTATCCTTAATCAAAAATTTAAAATTGTAAAGTGTTCAGATAAGAAATATCAGAGCTCCAGTCATAATATCAGAACATTAAAAAATATCTCAATTCATAAAACAAGTTTTTAAAACACATTTTAATCTAAAGGTAAAAAATGCCTGAAATGTAATCCTGTTTTTAAAATATCAGCATAAATTTCTTGTTATGTTGCAATCATATATTTTATTTAATTGTACTAAAACTGTAGTTGAGGGGTATTTTGAGGGTAGAGGGGAGCTTGAAATAACAATAATTATTTATGACAGCTCCTGTTTCTTAAATGTGTTAATGTTGGTCCCAACAAATTAATAGTTATGCTGTCTGGGCCTGGGTCAGTGTTACTTGTAGTGAGCCCTCCACAGGCGCCAATGTTGTGACTGGACCAGACCCTGTCGTTCTTACTATGATTTCAGGACACACTTCAGCAAAAACTATCAGGGAACTTTGAGGAAAAGATTACTCACAAGTTCTAGAGGGGACTTGGTATGCCCAAGGGCCACATGGAAAGGTCTGGGGAGAGAGAGGAATGGGTGGTGGGACTTGGGGCTCTGCCTTTATTAGGGTCCAAGGATAGGGTATCTAGGGTTTTGTAAGCTTTTTTTTTTTTTTTTTTTTTTGGCTAATTTAAAACAGAAGAGTGGGAATTAAGGCATGGGAAGGGAGAAACAGGGTCATTCAAGCAGTTATTTAGATTTTTCAGGGCTTTCTGAAAGATGGAACTTTATGCCTGGGGGCAGCCTAATTTCTTATCTGGTAGTTTGCTAGTAGCTGTATACAGCACAACTGGCAATATTTTTATTCAAGATGGATGTCTTTGAAACAGATGCCTGGCAATCAAATCTTAATGTCAGATACCTACACTACATTGAGTGTTGATCCCTAGGGACTATTTTTCTCTATTCCATGCGGGTTGACACAGGGCTACACAGAAAGCTGAAATTTTCAAGATGATTTCCTTACTCATGTATTTTTTTACTCCGTTGAAATGGCTAGAATAGTTCAGGGCTAGTCAGCCATCTCTTTCTCTTTTTCCACATGGCCTCTGTATGTAACTAGCCTGGGCTTTTACACAGTCTGATGGTCCCACAGTTTCTTACATGCTAACTCCAGAGCATAAAGGTGGACAATACCAAGTATTCTTACTGCTTTTTCTTAAAAAGTCCCAGAATGCCACTTCCTCTTAATTTTGTTGGTCATAAAAAAATAATAAAATAATAAAATAAAATAAAATATAAAATAAAATAAAATAAAATAAAATAAAATAAAATAAAATAAAATAAATTTGTTGGTCATAGTAGTCACAGTAGTCACTCAGATTCAAAAGGAGATGAGGTAGACTTCATTTTTTGATTAGAGAACATCAAGGTAACATTGCAAGAGAGCATGTGGAATGGGAGTTATTGTGTCATTTTAGGAAGCATGATCTGCCAAACTCCTAAAATCAGTATCTATAGAAGATGAGAATCCATTCTAGGAAAACCAAGAGTTAAATATGATAAATATAATAAAGAGATAAATATGACTCACTGATAAAATCCTCATTGTTGAGGGAAAATTCAGAGTATAAGATGGAGTTTATCATTAAGATTTCTCTAAGTTCCATATCCATCTCTTGTTAGAGTCATATCTATATTGTGGAGTAAGGGGGTCAAATATAAGCAAAACTATTTTAGCAGTACTGCCTCATTAAAAATTCTGGAGAGTCAGAAAAAAAATCTCTAAAACATACCATCACTAGTAGAACTGCTTTGGTATTCTTTTGGAAAAAAAATATTAAGAACAAAGTGAAAGACAAATATCTTTCCATCTTTTGGAGAAATGCAGTGCAATTTCTACAATTCAGCAATGTCTGATAGCACTGCTCCCATTTAGACAATACCAGGACTCTAACTGGCATCTGGTAAAGATGGATAATTCAGTGGATATGGTGAATGGCAGTCAGCACCCAAATCTTTTTACTATGATATGGTTGCCTACACTACATACGTTGGATTACATTTCCCAGAGTGGGAAATGTCTAGAGATATGCAGGTGAATCAGGTACAAATATCAACAACTAAAAAAAAAATATATATATATATATATATATATATATATTTATAAAATATATATATATCAACAACTCCATAAGACATGAAATCAGGATGAGGCAAAGGCCATTTTGCTGCTTTTATTTTCCCCCTGCTCATTTGCAGGCATGAAGATAATAGGAATTTTGCCACAGCCTTCCAGTGTATACTCACTGGCTTTGTTGATGTTGAAAGTCTTGGAGTTGGCACAGCATCTATGTGATTTTTGTCTCATGCCTAAACATAATGTAATTGAAATCAAGAGTTCTAGTTCCAGTGATAGTTCTTAATTCCTACCTTCCTGGATGGGCTTAATATAGAATCCACTCAGCTACGTCTTCTAATAATGTTGGTAATGTCTAATCCTTTGATAGTAAATTGTTTTCTGCTTAAAACAGGTGAAATGGTTTCTCCTTCCTGTAGCTGAATTCTGCCTGACAGTATCATATACGTCAACAGGAGTGGAGAGTTCTCCTAACCTGAGATGCAGTACTGAGCAAGAGCAGCACCATGCAAGAGCAGCATGCATGACACCCAGCACAGACAGTTGTCCTTCTGTCCTGAAACAAAAATAGTCAGGGACAGCCATTGTGGTCTTTGTACTGTTGCTGACCAGATTTTACTTTAAACACTTGTGAGATAAAGAGATTTTTACAGAAAAATTTTAAGAGACTACACAAGCATATATAATGATCAGTTATATAAGGGTTCTTTCTGGAATAGCACTTTTGGAATAATTCTATCTGAGAAGTAGATGGAAAGGTTTGGCATTTGGGCCTGGTTCTATATTTTTAAAATAACTTTATTGAAATGTTGTGAACTTACAATCTGCATATATTTAGAATACTACATACCCCAATAAATTTTCAAAGAAGTATATGCATTGAAACCATCCACCTACATCCAAATAATGAATATACCCATCATACATAGTGGTTTTCTTATGACCTTTGGAGACTCTTCCATATGTCATCCTTATGTCCCTCTGTTCTCACCTCTCTCCTTCACCTCTGGCATCAACACCAGCAACAACTGATCTACTGTCACTTTAGATTAGTTTGTAATTTTTAGAACTTACATACTTATTTCATACAGTACTTATTTTTGTTTCTCCCTGCTTCTTCCACTTGGCATAATTAATTCAAAATTAATACTTGTTGATTTCCTATATTAATAGTTCAGTTATTTTTATTGGTAAGTAGTAGTCTACTATGTGAATGTACTACAGTGTATTTATTCGTTGGTTGGCAATCATTTGGGTTTTTCCAGTATGGGGCTAAATAAAGCTGCTAGGAATATTCAAGTACACATTCTTATATGTATATCCTTTTATTTATCTTGGATAATTACCTAAACATGAAACAGTTAGATAATATAGTACATATTTGCATTCCCATTCACAGGTAGCATTTTACTAAATTACATTCCCACTAAAAATTTCAGTTTTACAAAAATATAAAGTGAAATCCAACTAATACTAATCTAACATATTTGTAATTTATGTGCTAATACACATATTTGGTATATATACATATATGTCTTTATAATTAATATATGTGAAATTTTTATCAATATGGTACATAGCTTATTATTTATGTTTGCACGTCAAACAAAAGAAGATTATTATGATCTCTTTGCAGACTTCATTTCATTATATATTCTCATCAAACACTACAAGACAAAGTATGTTGTTCTCCACAATTGATTTATCAATTGAGATTCAGATATTTAATTCACAATTTTAAATGGCTATAAGCTATGAATTAATATACAATGATGTATGAGACATAAGAATCATGATATCCATTTTGTTCACCTTATTAACATAGCTGCTTAAGTCACCACAATGGGAAATGCATTTAGAAATGGAAAACATTTAATTTATTGGGAGCAGAATATAGAAATATATGTAAATAGGAGAAAGACTAGGAAACAGGGTTTGTTAGTACTATTTCAAATAGAGACTTTTTGGGATGCTTGAGTGGCTCAGTGGTTTAGCATCTGCTTTCAGTTCAGGGAGTGATCCCAGGGTCTGGGATCAAGTCCCACCTGCTTCTCCCTCTGCCTATGTCTCTACTTCTCTCTGACTCTCATGAATAAATAATAAAATCTTAAAAAAAAATAAAACAGAAACTTTTTAAATTTTGTATTACCATATAGTCATTGGCATTTCCTTTTCTTTCTGGAAACTTTTAATGAATTTAGATAAGATAAAAACACAATATATCACCCTTGCCTTTTATAAACTTTTCAAATCTCTGATTTTTTTTTCACATAACTTAATACCAACGTTAGAATATCCTTATATTTTTATTCCTTTTAGTTATTACCAAGTGGTTTGACATTTTTAAATAAAAATATATAAGAGAAGAAGCAAGGATGAAAGAAAGAAAAAAAAAGAGGAAGAAATAAAACCATTAAGTGTTGCTCCTTATATCTAAAATAACTATAGTGTCCTTATTCTTAGTGGAAAAAAATATTTAATAACCTTAACAAAAGCAACAGTACTGAAAAAAATGAAGTTCTATTAGTTATTAGATTTAACTCTGATTATAATGGAAAGTGTTCTGGCTTTCAATATGATTTCTGAACCAGGATTTGCCTACTCAGTCCAAATCGATTGTGTAATAGTACACTTATCTTATTGATTAGCTGTACAGTTATGCCAAAAGAACATGCATTCTTCCTAGAGTTACTCTATTGTGGTCTTCTTATTATACCAACTCCTGCAGAACATACCAGTACCAGAATACGCAGCATACATGAGCACTCTGTTATTTTGTATATAAGTCAGACAGTGACTCCAAGATCACTTTTCACATCCTCATTATAGAAATAAGAGGTTCTGAGAATTTAATCCACATTCTGAAGTTCAGGTTTCTCATCTGTACAAGTCATAATAATGTCTCCATTTGTCTACATCACAAAGATAATCAGAGAATCAAATCAAATGAGATCATTGAAGTAAAAGTACTTGGTTAACTTTCAAACTGCTATAAAAATATGTTATGATTTAGGGACAATGTCAGGTTTTATGTATGATTTTCTGCTTCAGAAAAGGCTACAGTAAGGTTGCAATTCAATTTTTAGAATTGAATTACACATACAGATAGAGATATGGAGTGGCATTCTCAGTACATCTCTTATATTAGCTCTTTATTATAGTTGTCAGTTTTATCTTGATGGTCAGTAATAAATGGAATTTTTAAAGTAATACAATATAAAGAAATTTTGTTCTTACTAAGAATTAGCCTTTTAACTAGCAGTGTACTTGTTATAACTCTGATTTTGGGTCTTTGGGTAATGTCATCTAATCACAAATACTCCAAATATAAAGTAGTTTTCATAAAAAGAGTATTGTATTTTATGACAAATGCACAGAAGAGAAAAATTAAAGACTTGAATTACCAGGAGATTGCTTAAAAGAGGTCATGGTTGGAATACCTCAGACTTTAAGAAAAATCAACCTAGCTTTCACCTTTCCCTCAGGTTATCAAATTAAATATGTCTACTTGCATTTGAATAATCAGAGATGTGTCAAGTACATAATACTAACAAATTGGGCAAAATTTTTGCATTTTGCTTGGGTTTTTTAGTTGTTCTTCTGAGAAACCAAGTACCCCCAAAATATCCTGATTTTCTTTGTTTCTAACAACATGGTAAAAAGTAGATAATCCTGAAAATTCTATAGTAAAATATTACCTATAAATGTTCACAAAATATGTTTTTAAAAATTCTCTTAAATGAATAGCGAGCTAATAAAAAAGTAACAAACCCAGAGGGTTTTGTTAGGAGGAGAGAGAGAGGGAAGAGAAGAAAGGAGAAGAGAAGGAAAGAAGGAAAGAAAATTATAAAGACATTTAGCAATGTTGGTGAATATTAGTATCGCAAATGCGATTCCTCTAAGTCACTAACAAAATGTAATTAGAAATAGCAACAAAAGCAAAAGAACCTAAGAATAAGTCTGGGGCAGCCTGGGTGGCTCAGCGGCTTAGTGCCCCCTTTGGCCCAGGGCCTGATCCTGGAGACCCAGGATCAAGTCCCATGTCAGGCTCCTGCATGGAACCTGCTTCTCCCTCTGCCTGTGTCTCTGCCACCTGTGTGTGTATGTGTCTCTCATGAATAAATAAATAAAATCTTATAAAAAAGAATAAATCTAAGAAAGGAATGCATTACTTTATGTAAAAGTAAATTTTTATTGATTGATCATAATGGATTTGAATAAAGACAGAAATGTAGATTCATGAGTATAAAGATAGAATATGGTAAAGCAATATATAAATTCAATTATCTTTCCATTAAAAATCTCAACTAATTTACATGTTTGTGTGTATGCTTGTACATATTTGTATGTGAGTAAAAAACTAGACAACCAGAATGTAAGTACCTGAAAGAACAGAGAGCTAACAGCTGCTGTTTTCCAATTTAGGTTCTCCAGGAGCAGCCTATAAAATAAGTATGCTTGTGCAAGTGATTTTTTTAAAGAAGGTGTGCCAAGAAGAAACTAGTAAGAGATAAAGAGAGAACCAAGCAAGGCTGTGATTTTAGACAAAGTATCATAATGAATAGATTGAAGCTGTTTCCATAGAAAAACTCTAAAGTAGCTCAGAGTTATTCCATTCTAATACAATGGGCCTGTTCTCTCACACTTCTGTACTAGTGAGTTATTGGTTAGGGACTAATTCTAGTTTTCTGTTTATGGACAAATCTAGTTTTAGATTAATCTAGAGTTAGTAGTATTCTAGATATACTTGGGAGTTTACCTAAGTTTATCTAAGCTGAAAGGATATATAAAACAGTATTAAAGGGGCCCCAACATGGTCTACACTATTAGGAACAAGAACTACCAGTTATTAAGATTCTGCCAGTTATCAAGAACTATAAAAAAAGTGCAATTAATATGCAATATTTGGAGCACCCCGGGTGGTTCAGCAGTTTAGCGCCGTCTTCAGCCCAGGGCGTGATCCCAGAGACCCGGGATCTAGTCCCGCGTCGGGCTCCCTACAATGGAGCCTGCTTCTCCCTCTGCCTGTGTTTCTGCCCCTCTCTCTCTCTCTCTCTGTGTCTCTCATGAATAAATAAATAAAAATATTTTTAAAAATGCAATATTTGTGAAAGGAGAGAAAAATAGAGGACCAGAAACAAAACAACGAATATTTGATAACTTGATATATGAGAAAGATGGCTTTGCAAAATTAGGAGGAACACAATAGATTAAATGGCATTGGACAAATGTTTTTCACATACATAAAAATAGAGCTCAACTTCTCTTTCTCACTTATTAAACTATTATTCATAAGAATATTATTTTATTTTAAAGATTTATTTATATTAGAGAGAGTGTGCATGAGTGGAGGGAGGGGTAGAGGGCGAGGAAGAGGGAGAATCTCAAGCACACTCCCCACTGAGCACAGAGTCCAACATGGGCTGGATCCCAGGACCCTAGATCACGACCTGAGGTGACATCAAGAATCTGACACTCCACATACAGATAGAGATATGGAGTGGCATTCTCAGTACATCTCTTATATTAGCTCTTTATTATAGTTGTCAGTTTTATCTTGATGGTCAGTAATAAATGGAATTTTTAAAGTAATACAATATAAAGAAATTTTGTTCTTACTAAGAATTAGCCTTTTAACTAGCAGTGTACTTGTTATAACTCTGATTTTGGGTTTTTGGGTAATGTCATCTAATCACAAATACTCCAAATATAAAGTAGTTTTCATAAAAAGAGTATTGTATTTTATGACAAATGCACAGAAGAGAAAAATTAAAGACTTGAATTACCAGGAGATTAAGACCTCCAGGCACCCCACAAGAATTTAGGAAGAAATTATAGCTTTTGTAGACTTTGAGTTAGGAAAATATTTCCTAAACAAACCTTGAAAGCAAAACCACACAAAAATTCTGACAAATTAAACTACATTAACTTTTCAGTTTTCTAGGCTGTAAATATATAATTAAATAGTGGAAAAACAAGCCAAAAATAAAGATGGAGAAGATCTTTGCAGTATAACCAAAGAAGGATTGAATTGGTAAAGATAATGAAAATAAAACAGATTTTCTTATATGTGTTGAAGAAATATTAAATTGTTTGAACATTTTTTAGACCATATGAAATAGTAAAGTTGAAAATGAATATATCTCTGATATAGTGGCAGCACTTTTCTGAAGCACAGTATTTCCATAGTGGAATAGCTTTATAGTATACTAGTACTGGTGCTGGGTGAACTGGGGAGGCCTTGGGCCCTGAGACCATGACTCTGCCTATCCCAAAGATGTTGTTTGAAGCTGCTGGTCTTGTCCAGAGAAAGAATTCAAGGACAGACACAATGGAGTAGATGAGCAGCAGGAGCTGGGAAGTTTATTAAAGTGAAAGTGCCAGCCTTAGGATGTGAGAGTGAGTGAGCCTGGGGTTTAGGCTTGTCTTTTAATGACCATGTTAACAAGGGGTTAGAATATTCATTACTCAGATGGGATTTCTTGGGAACAGAGTTTCTGCTTTTTCGTCCTGATTTGGTCAAGCATTTTCCTGTCTGGTTGGATCTGGCTCCTTGTGCTGCCAGAGGACAGGCCTCTGACTTTCTTGATAGCTGGTCATGACTTCCTCTTTGCTCTCCACCGGGCATCTTATTACAGCCTAACTGCCTACTGTAATAGTACGTCTTAGTATACCTCCAAAGAGCATGGTTACAAGCCATATGTGACTATTTAAATTTACATTTATATAAATTAAAGTAAAAATTCAGTTTATCTGCCTTACTAGCTATATTGTAAGTGTTTAGTGGCCACATATGGCTAGTGGCTACAGTTTTGGACAACACTGATACAGAACATTTTATTATCACAGAAAATGCATTGGCCAGGACTGCCCTAGAGAAACCCTCATATGTATGCATGATGATACAAAAAAGGAATATTAATTGCAGCATTATGACAGCAAATAATTGGAAGCAAATACCATCAACAAGAAAACAAACTAATTTATGGTGCATATATAATGAAATATATCAACGAAAGTAAATTATATAAAGCTACATATATCAACATAGGTATTCACATAAAATTAATGATTGAAATAAGTATCATGTGTTTGACATTAATTTGTTGAAATTCTCATTCATTATTGTTTGAAATATTTCTTCTCTTTCTGTTTTTCTTCACCCTCTGGTATTTCCATTACACATATATTGCATGTTTCAGTGTTGTCCCACAATCCTTGGACAGTCTGTTTTCTTTTTCAGTGTTCTCTTTTTAGTTGGTAAGTTTTTATTGAGATATCTTGAAGCTCAGAGAGTCTTCCCTCAGCTATGTCCAGCTTCCTAGTAAGCTCATCAAAGGCATCCTCCAATTCTGTTTTAGTGATTTTTATCTCTAGCATTTATTATTGTCCTTTTCTTAGGTTTTCCACCTCTTTGCTTATATTGCCTGTCTGTTCTTGCATGCTGTCTACTTTATTCACTAAAGACTTAGCATATTTTTTGAAAAATATTTTATTTTTTCATGAGACACACAGAGAGAGAGAGAGAGAGGCAGAGACACAGGCAGAGACAGAAGCAGGCTCCACCCAGGGAGCCCGACGTGGGACTCAATCCCAGGTCTATAGGATCTCGCCCTGGGCCTAAGGCAGGCGCTCAACCGCTGAGCCACCCAGGGATCCTCTGAGCCTTAGCATATTAATCACAGTTGTTTTGAATTTCCAGTGTGGCAATTCCAATGATTCTGTTATGTTTGGTTCTGACATTTGCTCTGCATCTTCAAAATGTGCCTTTTGCCCTTTGATGTACCATGTAATTTTTTTCTTAATAGCCACATATGATAAAAGGTAAAAGGAACTGCTGTAAATAGACCTTTAATAATGTGGTGGGGAAATATGGCAGAGGTGAAACATTGTATAGTTTTATGATTAGGTCTCAGGCTTTTAATGAGCCTGTGCCTCTGGATGGTGAAATTCACAGCATTTCTCAGGGGTTTTGTTTGATTGGTTTTGGGTTTTATTCTCTTTTTTTCTTTTCTTTCCTCTCTCTTTAGGTGGAAGAGGATGGCTACAGTGGGCTGGAGTTGGTATTTCCCTTTCCTCAGGTTAGTGAGGCTCTGATAATACTTCAGCAGGTTAGGTTCCAGTTAACTAGTTTCTCCTGAAGGCAGGCCTTATTAAGAAGACTGCTCTGGTATATTTAGAAATGGTTCTCTCACCCCTCACCCTCCTGGAAGCATTGGGGGATTTTTCTCAGACATTACTCTGGCAACTTGTCAAATTCCTGGAGGTAAATCTAATAATATTGTGTGAGGGGCACAGGGTGGGGTGGGGGGAAACCTCTGCAACCATGACTGGATCTACCTGGAGTTCTTTTTTTATAAGTAGGTAATTTTTATTTTTTTAAAAGGTTTTATTTATTTGTGAGAGAAAGAGAAACAGGCTCCATGCAGGGAGCCCAATGTGGGACTCGATCCTAGGACCATACCCTGGGCCAAACTCAGGCACTGAACCGCTGAGCCACCCAAGGATCCCCCACCTGGAGTTCTTGACACAGCCTTGTGGGCTGAGCCTCCAGCAATTTGTCAATTACAGGTTTTCCTCCTTGGCTCTGGTTCCCCAGGAGGTTTTGGCTCGAGTTTCTGTGCTGGTAAGATGGTATTCTCTATATTCACCTGTCTCTCCCATCTTGGGAGCAGTGGCTTGCTCTGTGTCCTCCCCTCTCTTATGTATCCTAGAAAAGGTTTTGTTTTGCTTTGTTTTTAGTCTATTCAGCTTTTACTTAAGACTATGTGGCAATTTCTACCCAATACCTGGGGCATAATGTTGAGGTGTTAATTAACATAAGTTAAAATATACAAAATAGTAGATAGTGTTTATTGATATAATGGTATAAAGTAAATGTTTAAAAACATGCATGGAAATGAAAAACACCAAATTTAGGAGGTTAATTAGTTCTGGTAAGGATGAGGTGTATAAATGGGGTATAAAATTGATTAGAGCCACACATATATATTTAACTCTTTATAGGTTTCCATAGTACTTAAACTATGCTGAGGGCATATAAATGGTTGTTACACTGTACTCTTCTTTATAAATCTGAAATATCTTATAGTAAATTTTAATTTTAAACTTTCCGTTTATGCTTTCTACATGTAGGTTACATGTAAGATAAAATGACAAAATTAGAGTCATAAACTCTTTATTTACTTATGTAATACTTGTTCTCTGTTAAATATCTTACAATAAACTGTTTTGGTGGTGTCTTATTCTTATTATTTTCAAAGATTAGAAGATATAGTTTATTGTGGGTTTTTCCTACCTCAAATTTGAGTTGAAATTACATCATTACATACTTTTTTTTTTTTTAGTTTCAGATGCTTTTTCAGCTTACAGATGATGATGATGATGATGATGATGATGATGACGATGATTATATCCAAAATCTGTTATCACCTTCTCCGGGAGAAATTGCTTGCATGTTTGATAGATAAGTGTTTCTTCAAAGACTAATATAATTCTTGGAAAATGTAGGGTCAAATATAAGACCTTCTTCCATGTCCAATCAGTTCATTATTAGTACGGTATAGTTGTATTCATTATGAAACCAAATAGAAAAATGTGTAATCAAACTTTTATCAAGTGATTTCTAATCATTTCTACTGAATACTTTATTACATTTTACATAAAAAGAACATTTACAATTATTAAGTAAAATAAAAAGGATTAAATGCATAAAATTGGAAAGGTCTTCCAAATACTTAGAAAATGCTATAATAGCCTTTGGGTCTCTGAACTTTGACTTGAATAGTAAACACAGTTTTTTCTTTAGATCACGTATGATCATTCATGCAGTTATGGAAAAGAGCATTCCAATGTGCAGATACAGCTTTCCAACGTGCAGAAAAAGCCCATTTAATTTCTTACTGTTTCTAATTTGATTTTGGTGACATCTAATTATTTTAAAAACAAAAAGCTGTGAATCAGTCATTTAACTCTGAAAATGACAAGGCAATCTGCTAAAACAGAAGGGAGGGGAAGAATACAAGAGGGAAAACCATTTCTTCATTTATTTGCTATTTACTACTCATTCATTTACTATTTACATACTAATATATAACAGTATTTACTGTCTACTATGCACTTGGAAAATGAATTTTTATATTAAAGCCTGTATTTCCCGAAGCAATCTTATTAGTAAGTCATATTATCCTGAATTTACCAATGAGAACATGGAGAAATAGCACTCTAACTTACTGTTTAATTTATGCTTGACAATGTTATAAATGCTTAAACATATTAATCTTCACAACAATGATATGGATAGAAACTAATATCATTCTCATTTTATATATGAAATTATGTGGCAGATACATTAAGAAACTTGTCCAAGGTCATACAACTTAGATACACAGTATTCAATCCTAGGCAGTCTGGTTTTAGCCCTTGTTCTCTTAAACACAATGTTATAGCTGCTTGTAGCTAAGGGAACCAGGAATCAATCTTAGTATCCCTAGCTGCCAAACCCTATTTTCTAAACATTGCACTCTATGGCCAATGGTCTATTTACCATAATGACAGATTAAGTTGTGTGTGTCTGTATGTTTAAAGAGTTTATTTATTTATTTGATAGAGCACAAGCAGGGGGAGCATCAGGCAGAAGGAGAGGGAGAAGCAGGCTCCCCACTCAGCAAGGAACTCATTGTGGGGCTTGATCCCAAGACCCTGAGATCATGATCCAAGCCTAAGGCAGCCAAAGGCTGACTGAGCCACCTAGGCACCTCTGATTAGGTTTTTTTGACCAGCACTTCCATTAAAAGATCTGAGCAAAACATTTTTAAAACTTTATTCAAATATTTTGGGAATGTTCCAGGGCAGTAAGGAATTATATTACAGTAGATTAATAAGGAAAAAAAAGATGTCAAAGAGCTAGAAATTGGGGCTTATAATTCTTCTTCTTCTTCCTTTTTTTTTTTTTTTTTGGAGTTTATTTATTTATTTAAGTAATGTCTGCTACACTCACATGAGATCTTGAGATCAAGAGTCACTCACACACTCCTCTAACAGAGCCAGCTGGGGGCTCTTTAATTCTTGAGGGATGTGCAGATTTAAAAATGGTGTTTGATGGGCAGCCCTGGTGGTGCAGCGGTTCAGTGCCGCTTGCAGCCCGGGGTGTGATCCTGGAGCCGTGGGATCAAGTCCCATGTTAGGCTCCCTGCATGGAGCCTGCTTCTCCCTTTGCCTGTGACTCTGCCATTCTCTCTCTCTCTGTATGAATAAATTAATAAAATCTTTAAAATAAAAATAAAATGGTGGTTGAGAGAGGCTACACAGAACTTTTAACAGATTCATTGGATGAAGGGGAAAGTTGGAGGCCATTACTTTCAATTGAGACACACACACACACACACACACACTCAAAACCTTAGGGAGGAATCAGAGGAACAAAGGTTAACCATAAATGGACCAACAGTGAATTACCTCAATACCTAATTAGATTTATGTTATCTGCTTGCTGCCTGAAAGAAGCAAAACTAAATCCTTTCTAAACTTAGTACAAGAGAACATAAGGTATGGTGAACTGTCTAACATATGTGTAATTCAAATCCCAGATAAATTAGGAAAGAGGTGATAGGGGTGGAAGAAATAGTTAAAATGTTAAAGACTGATAATTTTTTTAAAGATTTATTTATTTGTTTATGATAGACAGAGAGAGAAAGAGAGAGAGAGGCAGAGACACAGGAAGAGGGAGAAGCAGAGTCCATGCCGGGAGCCCGACATGGAACTTGATCCCGGGACTCCAGGATCGTGCCCTGGGCCAAAGGCAGGCACTAAACCACTGAGCCACTCAGGGATCCCCAAGGCTGACAATTTTTTTTAAACATTCTTTTTTTTTTTTTTTTAAGATTTTATTTATTTAATCATGAGAGACATGGAGAGAGAGAGAGAGAGAGAGAGACAGAGAGGCAGAGACTCAGGCAGAAGGAGAAGCAGGCTCTATGCAGGGAGCCCAGGATCACACCCTGTGCTGAAGGCAGGCACTAAACTGCTAAGCCATCCAGGGATTCCAAGGCTGATAATTTATTAAACTAACCAAAGACCTCAAGATAGATGGAGGATCTAAAGACCACATCCACCATAAGTTCGAATAAAACTATATTTAGTTCCATCAAGTAAAAACTGGTAAAAGATGAAACTATCAAAATCAGCTGAAGGAGGTATCAAAACCCTGTGTTACTTAAATGGAACCAAAATATAAGACTTATAGTTAACTTTTTAACAGAAACAATGGAAGCCGGAGGAAAATGTCTCTCTACAAAATGTTGAAGGTTAGTAATTTAACCCCTAGAAGTCTAGATCCAGTTATGTCTCCTTTGGTAAATAAGCCTACTTGAGTAAAACACTGATAATTTTTTACAAGCAGACCTGTATAAAAGTAAATATCAAATGATATTTAAGCATGAAAAGTAGCCTTTTGTGCAAATGTTCCTGATTTAGAAAGTGTGGATCTTAAGATAAGGATTAGGAACATCTTAGTGTATGCACTGGGACATCTTATATCCCAATTTCCAAAAAACACTAAGCCTTTGTATTCTCAGTTTTTGAGTACAAGCTAAAAAATAGAGTTTTCCTACCCTGCACTCCCTCTCAAGTGTGGCCCCAAAATACAGAAAAGAGATTAGAAAAGAACAATTTCCAGTGGGCAGAGATTTGAGTAGTATATTGTTACCCACATTTTGTATGTGTATGAAAAAAAGAAGTGGTTCTTCCTTTTATTTTTAATATTTTATTTATTTATTCATGAGAGACAGAGAGAGAGAGAGGCAGAGACACAGAGGGAGAAGCAGGCTCCATGCAGGGAGCCCGACATGGGACTCAATCCTGGGTCTCCAGGATCATGCCCTGAGCCAAAGGCAGGCACCAAACCACTGAGCCACTCAGGGATCCCAAAAGAAGTGGTTTTAAGTAATACATATATAGTCATTGGTTTGGATGGTTGATCAAGTGGTTGGAAGGGAAATATTGGAAAATCAGAGAGAAGTTGGTCTGGAAAAGGAGGCATGAGGTTGAAACTTTAAAAGTATACATGAGTAGAAACTAAGATGGCAAAATAATAGGAAGACCCTAGGCTTGCCTTGTCCCTTGACACAACTAGTTAAGTATAAAATCATTCTGAATCCCCAAGAAATCAATCTAGAACTGATAGAACAAACTGCACAAGTAGAGGGAGAGAAGAGGCCACATTTTGTATGGTAGGAGATGTGGAGACATGGTTTGGGGGAGAAAAAGATTATGGGTGCTATGGAGGGCAGAGAGCCCTGGTCGCCTAGAAAAGCCAGAGAGGAAGAGAGAGGGGAATGAATGCACAAGGAAAACATTTTCCCAAACCATTGACTGGGAAAACAAGAGGGGCTGATTTTCATGAATTTTTATAACCAGTGTGGTTCAAAGACTGGAGTTTTAGAAGTCCATAGTGTGGCCGGTGTGGAACCCGGAAGGCACTGCAGTGCTCTTGTGGAAAAGGAAGGTAGATGGCCTAGGGGCAGATGGCAGGATCTGAGGATCTCCTGCGATGCCTGAAAGAAATGATTCCCCCTTCTTGGAGCATATCTGGAAAAGTATTGCCTCTCTGGAGACAAAAGAGTCAGCAAATGCCATTTCCTTCCTCTATCCTTCAGCATAAACTTTAGTAAGCAGCACAGTGCTAACATTGGTGGCTGAAACTGCTTACACCAAGCCCCACACCCCTGTATACCATAGATGCTGCTTTCTCAGGAACATGTGCCTGAGAACCATAGTAACAGGTCCCTCCCACATAAGACCAGCACAAACCCCCCACACACCAAGTCTGCTGACTGTAGAGTGCTGCAAAGTTTCAGCTGTGGTGGAAATAGTATCAGGTCTCTTTTAACAAGCACACTGGAGCACACCTAGTTAAAACTCACCACACTCTTGCCAAGGTACAAACACTCCACACTGTACGCAAGGAGAAACTCTACTGAGGACTGACCTGAGGGAAAGAGCAGCCAAAACATAGCAGCAGCATACAACAGAGACACTTCCTGAAGTGTCAGGCCTTGGATAGTATATGACCTTTTCTTCATAAAGCCATTACTTTCAGGAGCAGGATACATAACAGGCTTTCCTATCACACAGAAGACAGAGACCAAGACAAAATGCCAAAAGGGAGGAATTCATCCCCAAAGAACAAAGAAAGGTCATAGCCAGGGATCTAATCTAAACAGATATAAGATATATATATATATATATATATATATATATATATATATATATATACCTGATCTAAAATTTAAAGCAATGACCATAAGGATACTAGCTGTGCTTCAGAAAAGCATGGAAGATAACAGGGAATCCCTTTCCACAAAGATAAAAGACCTAAAAACTAGTCAGGCCTAAATGAAAAATGCAATAACTGAGATTTTAAACTAACTAGATATAATGACCAAAAAGGATGGAAGAAGTAGAGGAATGAATAAGATATAAAAGATAAAATTATGGAAATAATGAAGCTGAAAAGGGGAGGAGAAAGAAAATATCGGATCACGAATGTAGACTTAGGGAGCTCGGTGACTTCATAAAGCATAATTATATTAGTATCATAGGAGTTCCAGAAGAAGAAGAGAAGGAAAATGAGGCAGAAGGTTTATTTGAGCAAATTATGGCTGAAAACTTCCCTAATCTTGGGGAGGAGGCAGACATGTGAAGCCTGGAGGCAAAGAGAACTCCCATTAAATCAACAAAAGCAGGCCAACATTAAGGCATATTGTAGTAAAATTTGCAAAACATAGAGATGAAGAAAAAAATCCTAAAAGCAGCAAGACAAAAGAAGTTCCTAACTTACAAGGGAAGATATAATTAGCAGCAGATTTATCCACAGAAACTTGGCAGGCAAGAAGAAAGTGGCATGACATATTCAAGGCTGAATGGGAAAAATAGGCAGCCAAGAATACTTTATCCTTTATGTCATTCAGAACATAAGGAGAGATAAAGAGTTTCCCAGAGAAACAAAACTAAAGGAGTTCACGATCACTAAACTAGCCCTGCAAGAAATATTAAAGGAAACTCTGAGTGGGAAAGAAACCAAAAGTGACAAAGATTAGAAAGGAACAGGGAAAATCTCCAGAAACAATGACAAAGCAAATAATAAAATTACGGTAAATTCATATCTATAAATAATCACTTAATGTAAATGGACTAAATGCTCCATTCGAAAGACACGGGGTATCAAAAATGGTTAAAAAAAAAACAAGACACATCTAGATGTTGCTTACAAGGGACACATTTTAGACTGAAGACACCTGTAGATTGAGAGTAAGAGGATGGAGAAATATTTACATGCAAATGGATATCAAAAGAAAGTTGGAATAGCAATACTTATATTGGACAAACTAAATTTTAAACCAAAGATGTAACAGGAGATGAAGAAGCGCATTGTATAATCATAAATGAGTCTATCCAACAAGAAGATCTAATAATTATAAATATTTATGCATCCAAATTGGGAGAACCCAAATATATAAAACAATATGAAATGTAGAGTACCTCATTGATAACAAAACAATAATAGTAGGGACTGTTACACCCCATTTACATCGAGACAAATCATCTAAACAGAAAATCAACATGGAAACAATGGTTTTGAATGACACACTGGACCATATGGACTTCACAGAAATATTCAGAACATTTCATCTTAAAGCAGAATACATGTTCTTTTTAAGTGTACATGGGATATGTTCCAGAATAGATCACATACTGGGTCAGTAGTCAGTCCCCAATAACAAGTACAAAAAGTATGAGATTGTATCATGTAAATTTTCCAGTCACAATGCTATGAAACATGAAGTCAGTCAGAAGAAAAAAATTGGAAAGACCACAAAAAAGTGGAGGCTAAAGAATATCCTACTAAAGAATGATTGGGCCAACCAGGAAATTAAAGAAGAAATGTAAAAATAGATGTAAAACAAGTGAAAATGAAAACATGACAGCCCAATACTGTTGGTATGCAGCAAAAGCAGTCATAAGATGGAAGTATGCACAATACAAGCTACCTCAAGAAGCAAGAAAAATCTCAAATGTGCAACCTAACCTTACACCTAAAGAAGCTAGAAAAAGAACAACAAATGAAGCCTAGAACCATCAGGAGAAAAGTAATGAAGATGAGAGTAGAAATATATAGAAATAAACAAAAACCAGTAGAGCAGATTAATGAAACCAGGAGCTTGGTCTTTGAAAAAATTAATTAAATTGATAAAACCCTAGCTGGACTTACCAAAAAGAAAAGAGAAAGGATCCAAACAAATAAAACTACAAATGAGAGAGGAGAGTGATTCCTCCTGTTGAGTTTTAATTTCGCCTTTCCTTCGGAGCCTCATATAGCAATCGTGAATGATGTTACAGATATTCAAACAGGATACCTATATTAGAACAAGGGGCATATTTTTCGTCAAAGGAAGTGATACAGTGGGTACATGATGATGGGATTCAGTGATCTAATTATGTATAACAATGAGAAAACACTGACCTGATAGTAATAGAACAGCATGTGAGTCCCAGCTCAGAGATAATAGCCTACAGGGTATTCTGAGTTTGCAGGGAACCACACCATCAGGATTCAGGTAGAGCATTTTATCAATGATCATTTGATACTTTGTCCCAGTAGGCAGGATATGTGGGTGCAGAAGTCAGGAGTGTTTCTATTTGCCATTATTCCCAGTGATCCACTTCAGAAACTTGGGAATCGTTTCCCACAACTCCATGCTCTGTGCATATAGAGGTTCTTATTTCCATAGAGATATTACATTTACCAGGGAAAGAAGCAAAAGACCAGCAGTCAAGAAAAGGAGTAATCTCCCTCTTTAGAGGTGTCCAGCAGCTATTACACAATAAGGCAGGGAAGGAGATTTTGGCACAAAATGACACACTATGGAGATGTGTGCTACACTCTTGCCCTATTTTGATGGCAAGTTGCCATGTATAGTAGCATAAGCTTAAGAAGTTCCTGGTGACTCAGATCTCTCAAATCATTTTAGCAGGTGAGCAAGTGAGACCAGTGGAAGTGATAGCTGAGAATGATGAAAACTTAGCTAGAATAACCATAAGAAGAAGGAAATAATAAATATTAGTTGCTGTTGAAAGACCAGCTGCTAAATAACAATTATATCTCAAAAGCCTTTCTAGTGTTAGGTTCCATGAGAAAAGAGTCCAAACACCCCTGAAAGAACTATTTCCAGATGATGAAAATTTAATACAAAAAAGTGGATCTGAGTGAGGAAGAGAGTAAATGTTGTGGTGTGTTGCCCTGACCCACCCACATTACTCTGAAGTGGAGGCGCCCATTCCCCAACTGCCAGGGGCAGTGGCTACTGCTGGCTTTACATTGAGTCTCTCACTGAGGACTTCCTTCAGCCAAAGGGAACTATCCTGATGAACAATTTTCCCTAGTTGATACAGGAGGGGAGACATAGGGTCTATCTCAATTCAGATATCTCTGAAATACTATTTCAGGTTTCTTTGAAACTGCCTTATGGTTCAGATTTCTCTCTTTCCCCAATCAGGTTTGTCTTGCTCCCTCATCGATGTTATACCCAAGAGCACTCCGGCTTCCAAATCTCAGAATTTCACAGCCTGTGTCCCAAGGTATCTTACATTTGACAGGTAAGCAGTACATCCACATAGCTTAATCCATAGTGAAAGGCTGGAACTAAGGAAATAATAATTAGTTCCAAGTTAATAGATGATAGGCAATCTGGAGAAATAAGAATATATTTCAGGCACAATAAATCTAGAAGGTAGAAACATCAGCCTTTGAAATTTAACTGGGAGTGTGGAAGAGATTGGTCAGTCATCTCTGATTTTTAGGTGTTGGGGAATGGGTTCATAAACAGTATGAACTAGAAAGAAAGCAGAGTTTGGAGAGAGAAGGGGATATTTGGTTTGGGATATAATTTTAGTTGCTTTGAGACCTTTTGGAAGAGTCCATGGTATGGGGATACAGACTGAAATTATGGACTTAAAAGGGATTTTTTCACTGACTTTTTACTGTAAAAACAGAAAGGAGTGGGTCCAAACCAGAGGAACACAGACCTTTAGAGATGACCGGAGAAATTCAGGAAGTTCCAAAAGACAGTCCATTGAGCTGAAGCAGAGGAGGAGAGAAGCAGAGGAGGAGTCCATTTTTGTTTGATGAAAAGTCATCTTTCCATTTGCAGTTTTTCTTTATCACTCAGAAAGTGAAAAGATTTTCACCAAGTTTGTTGTTTTGCCTACTAGCTCGAGTACTAAATGAAAATGCTTTATCAAAATAAGTTCACAGTGAATATTTATCTCATATTTTCTCCTATGCTTAAAAACCATGTTTTTATGAATTCAATATATCCTAATATAAAATTAATTAGAGAATATTCAAAATAATTAAAACGAAAGAAAAATTTGCTCACGCTTTTTTTTGTTTCTAAATATTCTTTTTTAAAAATATTTTATTTATTTATTCATGAGAGACACAGACAGAGAGAGAGAGGCAGAGACACAGGCAGAAGGAGAAGCAGGCTCCATGCAGGGTCTGATGTGGGACTTGATCCCAGGACTTCAGGATCAGGCCCTGGGCCGAAGGCAGGCACCCAACCACTGAGCCACTCAGATGTCCCTTGTTTCTAAATATTATTGAATCTTATTCCTGTTAACCAAAGATCCAGCTATTATTATACCAACTATTATACTTTCTGGGGACTATTAAGGATATTTGGACAATCTCAGATTTTTGTTGTAACCTTTGATTGTTTCCAAATATTTTAACTGGTTTGAATAATGTCCCCTGAAAATTCATGTCTGCCTGGAACCCATGTATGTGACCTTATTTGAAAATAGGGTCTTTACAGAGGTAATTGAGTTAAGATGTAGCCAATACTGGATTAGGATGAACCCTAAATCCAATATGACTGGTGCCCTCTTAAGAGGGAATTTAGACAGAGATGCATGTACACAGAAGATGGCCATGTGAAGAGAGGAAGAAATTGGAATGCTATAGCTGCAGTCTACAGAGCATTAAGGATTGCCAGTAACCACCAGAACTAGGAAGAATCAAAGAAGGATTCTTGCCTGAAGTCTTCCAGCAGGACATTGCCCTGACAAAAACTTGATTTCAGATGTCTAGCCTCGACTGTGAGGAACACACTTTCTCCTGTTTTAAGTCATCCAGTTTGTGGTGATTTGTTACCACCGCCTAGGAAACAAATACAGTCTTTATACAAAGGAGAATTTAAAAATGCCCATGTTTTTGTTTTTCCTGATATAATTTTGCATTTCTTTGCCCTCAACTGCTTCTGGATTTAAAATAGAATTGTTTGGAGTTTTTTGTTTTGTTTTTATTTTTAATATAGCCTATAGATATACTTATTTTCTCTTTCACAGTTGCTAAACCCATTACCTGCACAGTTGACCTGATATCCATATCCTTTGATACCACTCACTTTCCCTTGCTTCTTAACTGTCCCTTGTATAATCCCTTTAATTTAATTAATGCAAGTGTGATAGATTATTATATACACATGTGCCCTAATTTAGGAAACATAAGCTCTTAGAATGAATCATTTAAGTGATAGAATAGTTTTAAAAATTTAAGGTATCTATTTTCCCTCTCAACTCTCTTGGTCTCTCTCTCTCTCTCTCTCTCTTTCAGGCCTGATGAAAGCAAGTAGAGAATTTCATGTCTGTTACATCTTTCTAATTGTTCCTGTACTTATAGAAAGGCAGTAAGTGGTCATAGCCAAGAGATACAAAGTGCATAATTTTTTTTTTCAAAACTGGCTTACCTAATTATAGTGAATTCTATGGCTATCATCATGGCCTATTATTAACCTCCTTATGGCCAATTTTCCTGAAGTTGTAAAATTCTTGATTTGCCAAGTAAAGTTTTTTCACTTTTTAATAGTTTGTAATAAATAAAATGTGTGTAATCACCAGTGTGTCAGAGTAACTTCTCCCCTCCCCAGTTGTTCTTACCTTACATTTCTTTTCCCCAAGATGGGGTGCTTGCACATCATAACTTATCTAAATTTAAGTCAATCCATCAATCAGCCAGTCATTCTGGCAGCCAGTCAGAGGCAGAGCTGCATCACCTCAGTGGGCCTGCAGAGACTCTCCTCAAAACATAGCAGAGAACAGAGTGAGCGCAGGTCCCTGGAACAACCTAGCTATTCTCCAGTCCTACACTTGGCCACATTCTTTAAACAAAACTGGAATGTTTGTGGAGCAACTGGTTATCTAAGTAGTTTTTCCAGCTTTATTTCCACTATAATTTGCAGAATAGAATGCCATTCCAAGCTTGAAGCTTCTTTGAGAAACCTGCAGGCTACCAGTTCATCACTCCAGCAAAGTAGGACACAGCTCCTTTTCACAGATTCTCTGAAACCAATCTCAATATTTTTACCACTTCCTTCCCCTTATTTTAATCCATAAGCAAAGATCCAGGATATGCACACAAACCCTTGTCATCCTCCCCTGTCTTCTGTCATTATTTCTACATCTTTCTGGACAAGATAGAAACTGGGGATATCTTCTTTACTCAGTGTGATTCAGCCACTACAAATCGTGGCTGCCACTGAGGTCCTTTAGATTCCTTGTGTTTGGTATCTTGCAGACAAGAAAAGGAGTCATCATAATGGCTGTGCTATTTGACACTGACCAGCAGGCTGAGGTAGGGCTACTTCTATATAATGGAAGTCTGAGGACACCTTGCACCCCTCCTGACTACTTCTTGCCCTCTTGTAACTGTGAATGAACATAATGTAACCCTGGACTGGGAAAGGAATGACTAACCTTCTGGAATGAAGGGTTGTATTACACTACCAAATAAGCTACCAAGACCTGTTTTGGTGATGGCTGAGCCTGGAGGAAATTGAGAATCTATAGTATGATGGGAGAGGATGAGCACCCATTGTTGCCCTGATAATTGAATACAGTAGTGGGAGCGCTGGTTCATCCCACTCATCTTCTGCTTAGGAGTTTTCCTTCAGAAAGAAAAGCCTGTAGGAGTTGTGCAAGAGCTGCTTATATAAAGTAGATCTGTACACAAAGGGTAACTATGGTGATTCTGAGAATTGCTTCATTTGATCATTGAACAAAGGCTTCAGCTGCTATGCTCTGAAATCTACTACCAGACTTCCTTGTGCAGCTCCCAGGCAGTAACAGCAGAAGGGATATTGAGGCAGACACATTTCTGGGAGACTGGGAATCCTTTGTCAGCCCACTCTGAACTCAAGGATTCCCTGGACACTTTGCTGAACCTCCCTCAGACTGCAAAGTCATCCATGATGCTTCCACCCAACCTGCTCTTCCTCTCTCCTTCACTTATGGTCAGAATTGAATCATAGTCTGACAACCCTCTCAACCCCTTTTTACTTCATCTCTCTTTCCTTTTACATAGGTATTGCCTCTTTTAAAGTCCGTGTGTTTCATCCTATCTTAGCATCTGTCCCTTGGAGAACAGGCAGTCAGCCAACCTGGTATTTCTAGGATCTGGTTTCTGCATGGCTCTTCCTGAATGTTATCCTGTCTGGTCTAATTTAGGATTGGATTTCTCCAAGTTTCTTAACCCAAGTTGTGTGCATTCTTAGAATACTTTCTGTTATGATATGAGTTTGGAGTCCAAGAATTGCCTCAGAGGTTTATTTATTTATTATTTTTTTATTATTTTTTTTCCTCAGAAGTTTAAACATTATTGATTTGGAATTTCTTTGACAAGTGGTTTCCTTGAATACTTAAGGAATGTGTTAAATATTTGCAAAATAATTGTTTTTGATCATGCTTCTAGATATATCTGTGAAAGGGCCATTTAAAAAATCTCTTAAGGGGATCCCTGGGTGGCGCAGCGGTTTGGCGCCTGCCTTTGGCCCAGGGCGCGATCCTAGAGACCGGGGATCGAATCCCACGTCGGGCTCCCGGTGCATGGAGCCTGCTTCTCCCTCTGCCTGTGTCTCTGCCTGTCTCTCTCTCTCTCTCTCTCTCTTTCTGTGACTATCATAAATAAAAAAATAAATAAATAAATAAATAAAATCTCTTAGGATGGTAGTTAAAAAGTTTAGTATTAAGTCAATTACTGGAAAAAGTGAAATTAAAAAATGTATTGGATGTTGAAGCAATGTTAAAATTTTATGACAGTTTCTAAACACTACTCTCAATCTATAAACAAACTGATAATAATTCAGAAATCCACACCAGTCTGTGAACCACATTTACAGAAACAATCCTAGATAAATTTCATGGGCTGAAAGCTACTCAGATAAATGTTCAAGAATGTGTTTTTGATCTATAGAATCACTGTTTCTTCAGGTTTACCCATGTTCTCATGCTGATCTTGAATTAAATTTTTTTGAACTGAGCTATTTGAAATTCTGCCCTTGACAAGGGAGGCAACAACGAGTGTGTTTGGGTTGTGTATTATTATTATTATTCAGAGCATTGTGTTTCAGAATGAAGTGTATGCATGCATGTGTGCATGTATAAAGAGGGAAACCAGGGTTCTCGAGAAGCCAAGATGATCAGACTTAATTTTTCCATCAATAGTATATTCTCTTTTTCTCACTTTATATGCCAATTTTCCCAGACTGGGCTAGAAAATTTGTTTTGTTTTACATTGTATCGAATGACAGATTATTAAATTTACATTATCTATTATACCCTGGGAAACAGGCTTTCTAAGAAAAAAATATATTTTTATATTTATAATATTATATATATTATATATAATCCTATATATATACATATATATGTACATATATATACACATATATATAATCACTATATATATACACACATATATATATATTTAGTGATTTAGTTATTGCCAAGTACCCTATTGCTATGCCATTGGTAGATAGGAAACAAACACCAGGCCACAGTTTAATCAGCTGTTTCCCAACAACATAACAAGTATTGACATCTCCTTAGCTTAGAATGATGAGGTCCTCACTACACTTTGCCCTATCTTCTCTGTTCAGTCTAACCAAGATGACTTTAATGTTTCCCTCTGTCTTAATTCATTTAGGCTGCTGTTACCAAAACACCACAGACTAGGTGGCTTATAAATTACAGAAATTTATTTCTCACAATAAACTGAAGTCTCAGAAGTCTAAGATCAAAATATTGATACCTTTGATGTCTGGGATAATCCTGCTCCCTGGCTTCTAGACATCACATTTTGGCTGTAACCTCACCTGGCAGAAATAGGCAAAGGAATTCTCTGTGATCTGTTTTATAAGGGCACTAATCTCATTCATGAGGACTCCACCCTCCCGAGGGCACACCTCCTAACACTATTACAATGGAAATTAGGTTTCAAGATATGAATCTTAAGGAACACATACATTCATTTTATGCACTTGATTAAATTTAACTCAGGTTTCTGACACTAGATCCATGACCTCTCTTAGAATATTTACTTTAGAAACCTTGTAAATGTTTTCTATGCCTCTTTGAGATACAATTTTTTTTAAAAGCTTCTTGTCAATTTACCAACCCAAGGGTGTCTTTCTCAGGGACTGGGAATCATCTCTTTGGAATGTAATCATCAAGGAAGTCCTCTCATTTTCTGTGGTAGCATAGGAGCTTAATTTCAGTGGGAGCCTCGCTCATGTTATAAAACTACTTCCAGTCATCAAGGTCCACTTCTTTTTTTCTTTTTCTTTGAGTAAAGCCAATCAGGAAACAGATGGTCTATGATGTCCCCACCTCAGCTCTTACAACTCTCCAATTATTTATTTCAGCAAAGTTGAATTCGGAATGAATTCTGGCCTCAATTTTTTACTGCAAAAACCTTGAATTATGTCTCTCTGGCCTGTTTAACTTTATAAAGTGCAATTTTGTTTTGACAAATTCATTCCATTGTGTGTTGATTACAGTACCATTTCTTCTTGGTCCCAAATTCTTAATCTTTCGGAAAACTTTCCTCTGTAATAAAGTGATAGTGAAATCACAGTGGCCTAAATAGTGGAGAAGTATATTCTCACTTATCATAAAGTCAGGTTGATTCATGTGATTCAGGTCGATCTAGCAGTTTCATGATATAATCAAAGTGCACAGATGTTTCTGAATCTCAGTATGTTTTCCACAATGTTGGATCAGTATTGAAGTTCTTTAATCTCCTGGTTGTAGGATGGCTGCCAATAACAAATGAGGCTAAATACTTCTGATTTTAAAGAGAAGGAGACAGAGAAATATATATATATATATAATTTCCACATATCTGACTTGAAAGTTTTGAACAATTATCATCAAGACTTCCAACAACTTTCTGATTATACTTTTGCTTACATTTGGTCAAATTTCAGTCATGCTCATGAACCGAACACTGACAGCCACATTAATTCTACATGAAGAGGATAGGATAAAATGTCTGCTAGCTTTCAGTAATAATGCCCATACAATATGCTATCCCTAGAGTTTTTATTTTTTATTTTAAACCTTAGTTTAATTCCATTTTTATTTTAAGTTAATTGATGTATAAAATTATTATTTTTAAATTTAAGTTAATTGATGTATAGAATTATTTTTTAAACCAAAAACTATGCAAAGTTTCAAATGACCAGTATTTTTCTCTGATGTTGACATACTTCATTCTGAAACACCATGCTCTGAATAATAATAGTAATACATGTTAACATTTTGATACTTGTCTTTTAGTTGAATTTCTTCACTCATTATTTTACTGGAAATATTGATTTGGTGTTATATTTTCTGTGCTTTTTTAAAAATTTTTATTTATTTATGATAGTCACACGCAGAGAGAGAGAGAGGCAGAGACATAGGCAGAGGGAGAAGCAGGCTCCATGCACCGGTAGCCCGACATGGGATTCGATCCTGGGTCTCCAGGATCGCGCCCTGGGCCTAAGGCAGGCGCCAAACCGCTGGGCCACTCAGGGATCCCTGCTGTGCTTTTAAAATAATTGAGTAACTGCATAATACATTTTTTTTTTGGTATAATGTGAATGCTTCCCATTCTTCCCATCATTCTTCTTCAAGCATGAAATTAATTGAAATGATTGTCATTATCCAGTTTTTATGTCATTGCAAGAAGAGTAAGATGGATATTTAACACTGAATTCAGTGGAGAGAATGGAGAATGGAGAGAAAAAAAATCAAGGACACACAAGAGTATCTTAACAGGATAGTTGGCAATGGCATCCAACTGAAAATACATGTGTTCAAGTTGGGATATTATAGTTTAAAAGTTATTTTGTATTGTGAATAATTCTTTGTTACTGTAGGACAAATGGCCCATAATACACTTGATCATAATTTTGCATTTTAGTTTTGTTCCTTGTTGTCATTGGATAATTGTAAATCTGTGACTTGAGCCTCAGAGAAAATATACTTTCAACATTAGTAGCACTGTATTTCTTCTATAACATCAAGTCATGATAATTCCAGAGAAACAATATGAGAATGATTCATGTGAGCACATAGGTTATATCGTGTGTTAAAATACCATGATACTGTTCTCTTATTCTTTTAAATTTGGAAGAAAATTTTTTGTTTGTTTTTTTTTTCATTTCAATCTTTTGTTTAAATTCTAGTTAGTTAGCATATATGGTAAATTTGGTAGAATTTAGTGATTCATCACTTATGCATAACACCCAGTGCTCATCACAAGTGCTCTCCTGAATACCTATCACCAATTTAGCCCATATCCCACCCATCTCCCTCTATCAACTCTGTTTGTTCTCTGTCCTTAAGAGCCTCTTATGGTTTGCTTCCCTCTCTCTCTCTCTTTTTTTTCCCTACTTCCCCTATGTTCATATGTTTTGTTTCTTAAATTCAACATATGAATGAAATCATATGGTATTTGTCTTTTACTGAGTCACTTATTTCACTTAGCATAATGCACTCTAGCTCCATCCATGTTGCTGCAAATGGCAAGATTTCATACTTTTTAATGGCTGGGTAATATTCCATTGTATATATGTACCACTTATTCTTTATCTACTCATCAATTGATAGACATTTGAGCTCTCTCCATAATTTGGCTGTTGTTGACAGTGCTGCTGTAAACATCAGGGTTCATGGGTCCCTTCAGATCAGTATTTTTGTATCCTTTGGGTAAATACCTAGTAGTATAACTGCTGGGTGATAGGGTAGTTCTTTTCTTTTGTGTATGTAATTCTATTTTTAACTATTTATAATTTCTATTTTTTTAGGAACCTCCATACTGTTTTCCAGAGTGGCAGCAGCAGTTTGCATTCCCACCAGCAGCATAAGAGGGATTTCCCCTATCTCTACATCCTTGCCAGCGTAAGTTGTTTCTTGTGCCGTTAATTTTGGCCATTCTGACAGGTATGTGATGGTCTGTCATGGTGGTTTTGATTTGTATTTCCCATATGGCATTTCTAAATACAGACAGATTTGCTCTTCTCCAAATCTATTCTCTTAAAATTTCTCAACCAATCATCTCAGCCATTTTCAACCTATTAGAAACATTTGATCTATTACAGGCATTACTGATCTCTGAGAAGTTACTAGTGACTCTTAATTCACCTGCTAATTTGTGAGTTAGATTCCAGTGGGTAAAAAAGAAATCTAGAGTTGAAATAGGTGAAAGATAATGTAGGTGGTATTCATTCAGTCTTATCAAATTTCAACTACTACAATTTAGTAAATATTTCTAATGGCAAATATGTAAAAAATATCCAAGACATATTAAAATATATTCTTAAGTATATTTGTTATTTATTTAGGTGTTTTAATTAGCCTTCCTACTTTGATAATCTTTGTTGAGACATAATTCACATATAATAAACTGCAAGCACTTTCTAGCATATGTATTTCAATAAATTCAACAAAGTTAAAGACTACAATTGAAATATGGAGTATTCATACCACTCGCAAAAGTGGTCACCTGGTTCTTTGTCACTAGTCCCCCTGGATCTTTGACTTCAGACAACCATTAATGGGTTCTATGCTATTATTGACTGATTTGAATCTTCTAGATTTCCATTTAAGAAAATCATGCGTTATGTACTCTTTTGAATCTGCCTTCTTCACTAAGCGTAATAATTTTGAGATTCATCCATGTTGTGGCCATGTGTCAATATCCAATCATTTTTGTTACTGGAAGGTACTCCATTAAATGGATATGCTGCACATACACATTCATCTGCTGATAGACTTTAGAGTAATTTTCAGATTTTTTGCTGCTATAAATGAAGTTGTCACGAGCACTCATCTGCAAGTTTTTTTGTGGATATGTATTTTCATGTAGCTAAGATAATTACATGGAAATGGAATTAATTTCATAAGAAAGTACAAAACAGTTTTTCAAAGTGGTGGTTCCTAGCCTTTAATTTTTATCTTTGTATACACACACACACACACACACACACACACACACACACATATGTGAAAACTACTATCTTTGAAAACTTAGCCTTTAATTTTTATCTTTGTATACACACACACACACACACACACACACATATATATGTGAAAACTACTATCTTTGAAAACTTAGCCTTTAATTTTTATCTTTGTATACACACACACACACACACACATATGTGAAAACTGCTATCTTTGAAAACTCTACACAGTAAGTTTCACAGTTGTCATATAGATAGGCAAATAAACATTTATACACAAATATTTACACATAAATATACTTTACATACTAATTGATAATCACTTTTTCCCTACAATTTATGCAGTATTTTTCTATTCCTATGTAATAAAATGTTTTGTTAAATTATTCTTATGAATTTTAATAGATTAACATGAATTTGTTTAATTTTAATGAGTTCACATAATTTATATAATCAATAGCTTTTTACATTCTTTATTATAAGAATGCCATAGTATTTTTTATGCTTAATCTTGATGTGCATCTCTAATTAGTTCCTCCAAGTTAATTTTCAAAAGTAATATAAATCATAAAATAGTAGTTTCTAAAAGTTTTATACAGATATTTAATTGATACCACCGAAGCTGCACGATCCATCCCATTTGCACAGGTGGTTGATGCTATAGCAGATGAAGTTGCTATCTAACCCACCCACTTGATTACAATTTGAAAATAAACTATATTTTATTTATTTTTATTTTTTTAAAGATTTTATTTATTTATTCATGAGACACAGAGAGAGAGAGAGAGGCTGAGACACAGGCAGAGGGAGAAGCAGGCTCCATGCAAGGAGCCTGATGGGGGACTTGATCCAGGGTCTCCAGGATCAGGTCCTGGGCTGGTGGTGGCGCTAAACTGCTGAGCCACTGGGGCTGCCCTAAACTATATTTTTAAAACCCTACAAAATATTTGTTTTATTTTAATTCACTTAGCTAAATAAAACTCTAGAATTTAGGAATATTTCTAATTTTTTTTGTGACTTCATATTTTTCCTTCAATCGACCTTATTTTCTATATAGGTTATTTATCTTTAACCATTTGAATTAAAGTTAATCTCATAAAATTAAAGTTAATTTCATAAAATAAAATTTTCTTCCATATATATCTTGAATATATTTCTCCAGTTTAACTTTTTCCTTTAGTTTTCTGTTTCTTAGTATATGAAAATTTAAATGTCTTAATTCATAATTTTATAAATTGTGCATATAAATTATTTTTCACATTTAAATATCTATTCTTTTTCCATTATTCAAATATAATATTTAATATACAAATTGTTCCATCATTTTATTCAAATCTATCTATATTACAGTATAATAGAACACTATATTGGTAATAAAACACTTTGCATACTCTGAGAAGGATATTTTAGTGTAGTCTACTGAGCCAAGATTTTATTAAGTAATCTCTACACCCCATTTGGGACTCAAACCCACAACCTTTAGATCAAGAGTCACATGCTCTTCTGACTGAGCCAGCCCGATTCTCCCCATTCATTTTTATTTGCCATATGTATTAGTACCATATTTATTATTTAATGTATGTTAATCTATACTTTTTTTATCAATCAAAGATATCATTAACTCATCAAGGAAATGTTAAAACCAGTTTTTTTTTTTTTTTAGATTTTATTTATTTATTCAAGAGCAACAGAGAGAGAGAGAGAGAGAGAGAGAGAGAGAGGCAGAGACACAGGCAGAGGGAGAAGCAGGCTCCATGCAGGGAGCCCCGATATGGGACTCGATCCTGGGTTTCCAGGATCACCGCTGGAGCAGAAGATAAGCCGGAGCAGAAGACAAGCGCTCAACGGCTGAGCCACCTAGGCATCCCTAAAACCAGTTTTAAGTGTGTTTAAGGTATTAATTATTTATAGACTATTTAATAAGGCTTTCAGTACATAGAAAATCAATTAAGGATGCAAACCCAATGTAATGTTGAAGGGAAAAACAGCATTCACTTTAGTTAACTTTCATGTTCTGCTAATTATTCTCAGAGTCTAACCTGTGTGATCACAAATAAGCTCCAGAAATTATTTATGATCACAAAGGGCTGTCCTCATTAGATCTGGCCAATCATTTCCATAAGTACAGCAAAATTATTCATCACTGGGGAGAGGCGGGAAAGATGGTGGAAGAGTAGGGTCCCCGAGTCACCCGTCCCCACCAACTTACCTAGATAACTTTAAAATCATCCTGAAAACCTTCAAATTCAGCCTGAGATTTAAAGAGAAAACAGCTGGAATGCTACAGTGAGAAGAGTTCGTGCTTCTATCAAGGTAGGAAGTTGGAAAAAAATAAAGAAAAAAGCATCCAAGGGGGACGGTCCCTGCGAGGAGCCGGGCTAAAGTGGGTGCGAGAGCCTCCAGGACAGGAAAACCCCCCTGGAGAAGCAGAAACTTTACGAATCTTCCCAGAGGGAAAGGCGCTTACAGGGAACTCGGGCAGGATCCCAGGAGGGGCAGGGATGCCCTCAGGCTCCCGGGGGCACTAACAGAGGACCTGCGCCCTGGGGAGAGTGCGCCACACACCACGGGCCGATCTCCCTAAAGGGCTGCAGCCTGCACCCCACGGGGCCCTGGGAGCAGCTCGGCAGCAGCTCCATGCGGAGGGGGCTGCGCGGCCCTAGAGCCCGATTCCAGTGGCTCGGGCCCCGAGCCCAGGGCATTGGGGGCACAGCCCAAGATAGAGCACTCCCCCGGGACAGGTGGAGGCCGGGAGGGCCAGGACAGCGAGGACACTCCTGTTGCCAGTCAGCCCCGAGATGAGCAGATCAGCGGCCTGCCCCCAGAGCATCCAGGCCTCTGCGGACTAGGAGCTCCGGTAGTTATTGCAGGAGCTGACTCTAGGGCTGGAGAGCTGGCTGCCTCTACTGTTGTTGTTCCTCCTGGTGTCACCATGTACCTGGGACTGAGCAGGGGCCGGACGGGATAAACAGCTCCCACTGAGCTGTGCAGCTGGCAGGGGGCTGGGCAGCTCCCCAAGGTGCACACACGTGAGAATCAGCACAGAAAGCCCCTCCCCCAGAAGACCAGCTGGAAGGACAGGGGAAAAGCAAGTTACTAACAAGCAGCGCTGGAAACTTCCAGGGGAAGTCAAGAGATTTACAGTATGTAGAATCAAAGGATACTCCCCCTTGTTTTTTTGTTTTCTGTTTGTTTCCCCACATCCGTTTTCTCTCTCTCTCTCTCTCTCTCTCTCTCTTTTTCTTTTTCCAGTACAACTTGTTTTTGGCCACTCTGCACTGAGCAAAATGACTAGAAGGAAAAACTCACCACAAAAAAAGAATCAGAAACAGTCCTCTCTCCCACAGAGTTACAAAATCTGGATTACAATTCAATGTCAGAAACCCGATTCAGAAGCACAATTATAAAGCTACTGGTGGCTCTAGAAAAAATCATAAAGGATTCAAGAGGCTTCATGACTGCAGAATTTAGATCTTATCAGGCCAAAATTAAAAATCAATTAAATGAGATGCAATCCAAACTGGAGGTCCTAACGGCGAGGGTTAACGAGGTAGAAGAAAGAGTGAGTGACATAGAAGACAAGTTGATGACAAGGAAGGAAGCCAAGGAAAAAAACAATTTAAAGATCATGAGGATAGATTAAGGAAAATAAATGACAGCTTCAGAAGGAAAAATCTATGTTTAATTGGGGTTCCAGAGGGTGCCGAAAGAAACAGAGGACCAGAAAGTGTATTTGAACAAATCATAGCTGAGAACTTCCCTAACTTGAAAGGGAAACAGGCATTCAGATCAAGGAGATAGAGAGATTCCCCCCTAAAGTCAATAAAAACCGTTCAACACCTCGACATTTAATAGTGAAACTTGCAAATTCCAAAGATAAAGAGAAGATCCTTAAAGCAGCAAGAGACAAGAGATCCCTAACTTATATGGGGAGAAATATTAGTTAACAGCAGACCTTTCCACAGAGACCTGGCAGGCCAGAAAGAGCTGGCAAGATATATTCAGGGTCCTAAATGAGAAGAACCTGTCCTGTAGCCAAGAATACTATATCCAGCATGGCTCTCATTCAGAATAGAAGGAGAGATAAAGAGCTTCCAAGATAGGCAGAAACGGAAAGAATATGTGACCACCAAACCAGCTCTGCAAGAAATATTAAGGGGGACTCAAAAGAAAGTAGGGGTAGCCATCCTTATATCAGATAAATTAAAGTTTATCCCAAAGACTGTAGTAAGAGATGAAGAGGGACACTATATAATACTTAAAGGATCTATCCAACAAGAGGACCTAACAATTATGAATATTTATGCCCCAAATGTGGGAGCTGCCAAGTATATGAATCAATTAATAACCAGTTAAGACATACTTAGATAATAATGCACTTATACTTGGTGACTTGAACACAGCGCTTTCTATAATCGACAGACTTCTAGGCACAACATCTCCAAAGAAACAAGAACTTTAAATGATACACTGGACCAGATGGACTTCACAGATATTTACAGAACTTAAGATTTAATAAAGATTCGAGCAGAACTCAATGAAATAGAGACCAGAAGAACTGTGGAACAGATCAACAAAACCAGGAGTTGGTTCTTTGAAAGAATTAATAAGATAGATAAACCATTAGCCAGCCTTATTAAAAAGGAGAAAAGACTCAAATTAATAAAATCATGAATGAGAAAGGAGAGATCACCACCAATACCAAGGAAATACAAACGATTTTAAAAATACATTATAAGCAGCTATATGCCAATAAATTAGGCAATCTAGAAAAAAAGGGACGCATTTCTGGAAAACCACAAACTACCAAAACTGGAACAGGAAGAAATAGAAAACCTGAACAGGACGATAACCAGGGAGGAAATTGAAGCAGTCATCAAAAACCTCCCAAGACACAAAAGTCCAGGGCCAGAGGGCTTCCGAGGGGAATTCTATCAAATGTTTAAAGAATAAACCATACCTATTTTACTAAAGCTGTTTGGAAAGATAGGAAGAGATGGAGTACTTCCAAACTTGTTCTGTGAGGCCAGCATCAGCTTAATTCCAAAACCAGACAAAGACCCCACCAAAAAGGAGAATTATAGACCAACAAGCCTGATGAACATGGATGCAAAAATTCTCAACAAGATACTAGCCAATAGGATCCAACCTTACATTAAGAAGATTATTCACCACGACTAAGTGGGATTTATCCCCGGGATGCAAGGCTGATTCAACACTCATAAAGCAATCAATGTGGTAGACCGTATCAGCAAGAGAAAAAACAAGAACCATATGATCCTCTCAATAGATGCAGAGAAAGCATTTGACAAAATACAGCATCCATTCCTGATCAAAACTCTTCAGAGTGTAGGGATAGAGGGAACATTCCTCAGCATCTTAAAAGCCATCTATGAAAAGCCCACAGCAAATATCATTCTCAATGGGGAAACACTGGGAGCCTTTCCGCTAAGATCAGGAACAAGACAGGGATGTCCACTCTCACCACTGTTATTCAACGTAGTACTGGAAGTCCTAGCCTCAGCAATCAGACAACAAAAAGAAATAAAAGCCATTCAAATTGACCAAGAAGTCAAACTGTCTCTCTTCGCAGATGACATGATACTCCATCCCAAGATTGCTAGAATCCATACAGCAATTCGGCAGTGTGGCAAGATACAAAATCAATGCCCAGAAATCAGTGGCATTTCTATACATTAACAATGAGACTGAAGAAAGAGAAATTAAGGAGTCAATCCCATTTACAATTGTACCCGAAAGCATAAGATACCTAGGAATAAACCTAACCAAAGAAGTAAAGGCTCCAGAACACTTCTGAAAGAAATACTAGCCCTTTATCTGATAGGTCATTTGAAAATATCTTCTCCCATTCTGTAAGTTGTCTTTTTTGTGGTGAGTTTTTCCTTCTAGTCATTTTGCTCAGTGCAGAGTGGCCAAAAACAAGTTGTACTGGAAAAAGGAGAAAAAGAGAGAAAAAGATTTACCCCAAAGATACAGATGCAATGAAACGCCAGGACCAATGTTTCTAGCAGCAATGTCCACAATAGCCAAACTGTGGAAGGAGCCTTGGTGTCCATCGAAAGATGAATGGATAAAGAAGCTGTGGTCTATGTATACAATGGAATATTACTCAGCCATTAGAAATGACAAATACCCACCATTTGCTTAGATGTGGAGGGACCTGGAGGGTATTATGCTGAGTGAAGTAAGTCAATCGGAAAAGGACAAACAGTATATGGTCTCATTCCTTTGGGGAATATAAAAATTAGTGAAAGGGAATAAAGGGAAAGGAGAGAAAATGAGTGAAAATATCAGTGAGGGTGACAAAACATGAGCGACACCTAACTCTGTGAAATGAACAAGGGGTAGTGGAAGGGGAGGTGGGTGGGAGGTTGGGGTGACTGGGTGATGGGCACTGAGGGGGGCACTTCACGGAATGAGCACTGGGTGTTATGCTCTATGTAGGCAAATTGAACTCCAATAAAAAAATTTTAAAAAAAAGTGTCGATCACTGCTGTTAAAAGATAAACTGAGGCATATTAAAAAGTTTTAAGAGTTTGAGCAAAAATCTATCAAATCAGGCAGTGCTCAACCAGAAGTGGCAAGGAACACTCCACCCAAGGAAGTGGGGAAAAGACCTTTATAGAAAAGAGGCTGAAACAAAGCAAGGAAATTACTTAGTGGGTTACAGCTTAAGTGATGCCTCTTTGAGAAAGCCTCATTAGCTGTTCCTCTTTGGTCCTTCTCCAGTTTCTGTTTCTTAACTTTGAGACATTACAGGCTTAGGTTTGCTTGTTTAGGTAGACTGCTAATACCTTAAAGCCACCTCAGTCCAATGGCCTGTTTGTTTAATTTAACAGTATATATAAGATATTTGGGGCATATATTATTGAGCAAACTGAACTATATGTCAGTGTTCACATGAAAGCTTAGATTGGATTTTTTAGTTTATGCGATTACCACCTCTATTCTGACATGAGAAAAATAAGCCCAAGACAGCAGATATCAGTTCCTATAAGTATGGCTTAATTCCTCTGTTAATGAAGTTTCAAAAATCTGCTAAAGTCTCTGACCAGTCAGTGGTCTTACCAGTGAGACTGAATCCTTAGATGCCAGATACTGATACGGTTTTCTTGAGAGAGCCTTGTATAGAGCATTGATTCCACATATAGAGTTAATTTGTGTTCCTTAATAGTGTCCTTGTCAGAACTTGTTAAATGAGAATTATTTGCAAATATGACACTTCAGTAGAAAAAAGGTTTTACTCTAGAAGCTAGGAAAAGACATGCATGACTTAACCAGATGATGAAGAATATACTTCTCCAGAAAGAGTTTATTAGCTATCTCAAGTGAGACACTTTGGCAACTTGGGGATGATGTACAAAACTGTTAAGATAGAATTTTCAAAAGAGGTAAAATTATAACTGTAATGCAAATACAAAATAAATGCAGGTCAAAGATTTATTAATATTATTAAAATCCTTGCTTTATTCCTGCAACTTCTTTGAATACCTTTAATCTGGTGTTTCTTCTTCTTCAACAGGAATTTCAACTACTCTCCACAGAAAGGGGGGGAAATCTTTTTAGTTCCTTTATTTTATAAAAGTGACTTTCTCAGATATTGACAAGGTGCTAAAGGACATCCTACCATTTCCATTACTAGACTAAAAGGGAAGGTGGGCTGCTCTGGCCCATTGTTCATGCTGTAATGTCAACTTAGTCTCCTATGCTACACATAGAGCTTTATTGATTTCCACAACAGTTATTTTTAAAAAGCAATGTGCATTGCAAAAGGGTTAACTTTATTTTTAAAAAAATTTTAATGTATTTATTATTTTCCTGGAGATAATTTATTCTAGCTCTATGCACACACACACACATAGACACACACACAAGCATATCCTTCCTGATATTAAAAATTTTGACACTATTTCTAAAAACATAATAGCACTAGCATTACTTCGTTAAGGCACATTTGACTCCTTCTAAAACCTGGCTTCCATTAAATCTGTCACCACTTTCACAGAGAATAATTGTCTCTCCCATACACTATAGGTGATACCAGTGCTAGTTAAATTTTTTTCTCTTGCCTCAAACTCGTCCCTGGGCAATCACCGTTAAGCCAATTTAGAGGAAAATAACGTTTCTGCAGTAATAGGGGTGTTATAAAATGTCTCAGTTCTCCTTAAGTTTACAGTTAGTGTGTTGAAGATTCTGTATGATAAGGAGAAAAATCTCACAGGACTTTGTGGATAGAAATAACAAGACATGTGAAAATTCTCTGCCAAATAGTCCATGTCCTGCATCATTTTTCAACAAATTATCCTTTGAGGTTTCATTTTAGGTTGCCTTCTTCCCATTAGTTTCATTCTTCATCCTCAAAGGAAAAAAAATGGAGAGACAGAGTGTTCTCTGAGGATTTGTATACCCTTAGCATATCTCCTGAACATAGGAGCAGAAAAAAAAAAAAATAGTAAGTCAAGGATTTCATTTGAATAGGAATGATTTATCTACTCAGTGCTGAAGGACATGAATACATTATGGATATCTTATTGCATTTGACTTTTATTTCTTTCTTAGCAAGTAGATGGTTTCAGAGAATACTTAAAAACAATTCTAAAATAGTATGTTGAGGAATTTATTTCTCTCAATGACATAGACATTATATGAATTCTACTGAGCTATACATGGGATTTCGGGCTACTGTATCATTTAAAATTTACCCTAATAGTGTGATGACTTTTAAATTTTCAAAGTTCAGTGTTATGTCTCCCTAAACTTCATGTGTTAATTTATTTTAATATTTATGATTGGTAATTCTTCCTATTGAATTGATATTAACTATAATTGTGAAGTAAACATTGACAGAGATTCAGGAATTTCTTTTTAAAGAATTTATTTATTCATGAGAGACACAGTGAGAGAGGCAGAGGGAGAAGCAGGCTCCCGCAGGGAGCCCGATGCAGGACTGGATCCTGAACCCCAGGATTACACCCTGAGCCAAAGGCAGACATGCAACCTCTGAGCCACCCAGGCATCCCAGGAATTACTATTTTTTTTGAAGATAAGCCTTCCTTAGTTTATAAAACTACATGTAATTAGAGAAATCAAATCTGAGATACGACTTTGAAAACTGGTTTCATACTTGTAAAATTTTACATTGTTTTTCTTGTTTACTTGTAAAAATAGCTTTGTTTATGCTATTCAATTTTCTGTATTTTAAATAACCAAATAGTTTTCAGATATATGTGAAAACAAAATTATTTTAGGTAATCTTTATTGAGGAATAAAAGATTTCACGTAAAATGGTATAATTGCCTTATCTTTTTAATGGATTCAATATTTTAAGTGCTTTAGAAATTCCTAGGACTGAGGTATGGGCAGCTTAATATCCCATTTATAGAGAGGAAAATGACTCTAAATTCTTTAGAATAAAATAATGTAATAATTAGACAATAGTAAAGAGACAGCTTTCCTGTTTCCTCTAATCTAAGGTCCTTGTTGAATGATTCAATAGCAACAGACACCCTCCATGTCTTTATTTTCTTGGCCTAGTCTTTGTCATATAGAAATCACACCATTTATGATGTGATAGGTTTTTTTAAAAAAACAGCTTATTATATTCTGAGTTTTAAAACTAAAGGACTATAAATTTATGTGTCAGTGGTGCTGCTTATGATTTAGTAAAATAATAAGGAAAATGTAATCTATATCTAGAGATTCTAGACAAATGAATGTATGATAATCAGTAAAGTGGCACTTTTGAAAGTTGAATAAAAGTTTTTAAAATGAATAAAATTTTTGCCCCATAGCATAGTCAATGAGGTATCCAGGAAATTCCCCTTGGACAACAGTTGTAGCTTCAGCAGCTGCAGATTCACATAATTACCCTATATTCAGGTATATGTATTTGGCTTGTGCTCCATGAAGGTCAGTGCCATGTGTATTTTTGCTCACCACTGCTAGCTGACCTGTACCATGAGTTTTTAATTTTTCCTCCAATATATCTCCAATTCTAATACAAGATGTATTACATTGAATTTACAAAATATCTTACTTATTTCTCACATCAGACTGATAGTATATGATTATTTGTAGCAAAAGTCACTTTTCTTAATTACCTATGTTTTTATAATGCTTAATCTTGTCTCAGGTCAGTTAGTAAATATTCAGTACATTAATGCAATGGATAATTGTCTATGTCTGCAACCCTCTAAACTCTACATATCTAGGGACCATTTAATAGTTGGCTTTCTGTTAGCTATCCTAGTTGGAGAATCATAGTCCAGACCCTAGGGTCCTGGAGCAAATCCAACTTTGTGCATAAAACTATTCTCTTTTTGAGAAAAAAAATAATAAAATAAAAATAAAATAAATAAAAAATTAGACTTGGTGGCTTGGTACTTGGCCCTAGTAGGGATTAAACCACTAAGATACCCCAGTCAAATTGTGACCTGAATTGTCAATCATAGAAGTTCACAAAATTCTAAAGTTGAGCTTGTGTACTGTATTCCACCATCACTTAGAAGTACTATATGCAAAATTTGGCTTAAACAGATCCTAAATTCTTGTATAAGTTAAGTGAATATGTGGCTCAGAATCCTAAGACATGCACTTTAACTATTTTGCTCCATCTGCTTCCATCCATATCTACTGTCTCAGTGAAAGTAAATATATGTACCATATGTACTTTCAATATATATATATATATATATATATATATATATATATATATATAGCTGAATTTTCAGATAGCTATTTGCAATATCTTTCCAGCAACCATATGTACATTGCTGAAGCATCGTAGTCCCCTCATAGGAGTTGCATCCAAAGACAGTAGGAAGGATAATCTTCCTAGTAGGCAAAAGATCAAGAAGCACATTTGGTTGTCTGTTGTGTCTCAAGAGGGGGATGTAGCCAGAGGACTAGGTTGATTCTGATTCATGACCAGTTTGGTGGGATAACAACAAAGAGTTTGATAAGATAATCACAAAGAGCTTGGTAAGATAATCACAAAGAACAAAATTGGAAGATTGTTTAAAGTGAAGCTGATAAAGAGAAATACAGATGGATTTTATTAATGGCATGAAGCATAAGGATATTTGTATCTAATGTGAGTGCTTACAGCAGGCATCCATTACAGAGTGTGATCTATATAATTTGTTAGTGAATCTCGACTGTAGCTGCTGTTCAAGCCGTGATTTCTTTATTGGAACAAATTAACAGAGCAAAGCATTTAGTATTAAGCTACTAAGGTAGGGATATGGAAAATACTCTTCCTATCCCTACTTTTCCCCCTCATATCAATTAGTAAAGATGGCTTGAAGTGGCCACTTTCCAATTGTCAGAACAGCTGTCCACCTTGCTGTCTTAAATCAACACTCTATCAATACTCTAAATCTCTTCCATAATTATTACTCATGAACCTTAATTGTTTCCACATTGTAGAGAACATCATGCTGGTCTATTGCTTTGCTGGCATGCTGATTAGACCTGGTGGGTTGAATGGAATGCTTTCTAGTTGCCTTTGTAAGACCCATACATAGAGGAAGACCACCCTACTGAGGCAAAAAGAAAAAAATCAAAAAAACCCACAAAAACAAACAAACAAAACACACATACAAAAAATCCTCAGACTTTATAATCCTTATTTCAAACTGAGAAGTCTATACAGGAAAATGGTTACAAAGTTACTGGAGGGGCTGGTCAACAAGAGTAAGAGCGGAACTGTAGTTCTAAAATGGGAGGAGGGGGGAATCCCTGGGTGGCGCAGCGGTTTGGCGCCTGCCTTTGGCCCAGGGCGCGATCCTGGAGACCCGGGATCGAATCCCACGTCGGGCTCCCGGTGCATGGAGCCTGCTTCTCCCTCTGCCTGTGTCTCTGCCTCTCTCTATCTCTCTGTGACTATCATAAATAAATAAAAATTAAAAAAAAAAATGGGAGGAGGGGAAACAGCCTCTCTGACCTTAATTTCTACAACTGTTGCTGTCTAGGCAGAAGTAGTGGGTTTACCCTGGACCCTAGTGGCCAGTGCAGAAACAGTACAGTTTCAGTGGTTCTAGGTTTTTATGGAGTTGCACCTTTTTGGCGGATCAATAATTAAATGTGACAATATTTTTCACTTTAGAGTATTGACTCATATATGCTAGCCTTGGAACATTAGCTCTTCTGATCTCTGGGTTTCTCCTTCTTCCTGTCTATTTCTCTGGATGCCCTGCTTCTGTGGCCCTACAGATTGTTCTAATAATTTTGCAATGATTTGCTGTTCCATTCCCTCTGATTAAAACACCTAGACTTCTTTCTATTCTTCTGCTCAAAACCTGGCTGAAACATTAATAATTGAATTACTGAGTCAATAATGACATGTAGCCTTAATGGGAACTTATTAATAACCAACCACAAGTTCTGCTCTTTTATTGCTTTGCAAATAGACCAATATGCCATGAGAAGCAGCATTAAGTTAAACTCCTCTTCAGAGCTTCTACCTAGCTCAGCAGGATATCCGTGTCTCAAAATGATTTTTTATGATTTATTGTAGTAACTGTATGAAAAATCTAGGTTGTATTTAGTTGGCAGTATAAATATGTTGAACTTAATGGAAGAGTAGCATCCTCCCAAAGGGGGAAAAAAAACAGAAAACAAAATAACAACAACAACAACAAAAACCCCAAAAAACAAAAAACCCTTTGTTTTGAAATAGTAACTTGAGTTTGTCATATGTATTTCACAGTGATATTAATTTCTTGGCTTCACACAAGGTTCTTAATTGAGACTTATAGTCAGATTTTTTTTTTTTTTTTTAGATTTTATTGATTTATTCATGAGAGACAGAGACAGAGAGAGAGAGAGAGAGAGGCAGAGACACAGGCAGAGGGAGAAGCAGGCTCCATGCAGGGAGCCTGACCTGGGACTCGATTCAGGGTCTCCAGGATCAGGCCCTGGGCTGAACGCAGGTGCTAAACCTCTGAGCTGCCCAGGCTGGGCTGCCCTTATAGTCAGATTTTAGCTCAAGGTAAAACTGATTCAGAAATAGTCCACTTTTTCAATTTTGTCATTTTTATATAATTTTATAATTTAAATTAAACAGGATGAAATTATTATTTAAACTAGAATTTTAGGGGCACCTGGGTAGCTCAGCAGGTTAAGCATCTGCCTTCAGCTCAGGCCATGATCTCAGGGTCCTGGGATAGAGCCTCACATTGGGCTCCCTGTTCAGTGGGGAGCCTGCTTCTCCCTCTCCCTCTGCCCCTCTCCCCTGCTCATGTTGTTTTGCTCACTCTCTCTCTCTCAAATAAATAAATAAAATAAAATCTTAAAAGAAATAAAAATAAACTAGAACTTCAGGAGCACTGAACTGGAATTACAATAAACAATTAAGCAAACATTTAGGTTTCTTTCTATGAAAGCAAGGGTTATAATAGGTAGCACATATCCTTGATAAGAAAGGGAGAAGAAAGTAAAAACTGCCTCTCTAAGCACAGCTGTAACCTTAAATTTATGTAAAAGAAATCACTACAGGATAAATGATCTATTACCCTTTATAACGGATATATATATATATATATATATATATATATATATATATATTTTGCTCACTAACTAATTTTATTATACAGTCCTATCTTTGAGACTTTAACATGTGACAGGAAAACAAGATGGAAATATATTCTGGAAGAGCATATGTTATTTATTTAGAATCATTCATTTGAAAATGTTAAAATGTCAGATTTTTAGGTTTTTAATTATATTTTATTATCATTTGATTTCATAAGCATACAAACCAGGTCAGGGCAAAATTAATGTGTGCTTTAGACTTCCTCTCTGCATAGGAGGAAACAATATTTGAATTCAGACTTCTGTTCAATATAATTGCTTCTCTATGTCTGCACATGTCTTACCAAGCCTTTTCATAGAAATAGAAAGTTCTGCTCCAGTGGGGTGGTAGAGACTGCTGGATAGTAGTTAAATAGATTTGCTTTTCCTAGCTACAATGCTGGATTACTGCTCCCACCTCCCTTCCAGATAAGTGTGGCCCCGAGGGTGGGTAATGGGGTTTGGGTGGAAGTAATATGCACCCCTTCTAGTCTGAATCTAGGGCTCAGCTCGCCCAGTATTTTCCCTTGTGTAGAGTTCTGAGGGTAGAGGTATCGGTGTCCCTGAGTACCTCCTCTGAAACAGCAACAGCCAGGTTGTCAAGCTATTTAGAGGTTTTATATTGCTTTCCATTTGCTCAAGTCATTCGAAACAATAAAAGGGATCAAACAACTTCCGTTTAACCCAGTTTAAAAAAAGTTATAGTCAAGAGTACTGTAAATGCTTTTACTATATTTTTGGTAAGTTTTATTTAAAGCAGTAGTTTAAAATTTACTATTCTTAATTTAAACTTTTGCAAGTAATTTGATGGTCTACTATACAAAGTGATCTGTAATTACTCTGACTCATATACTTACATCATGAACCTACAAAGGTAAGTCAAATTTGGCTTATTACTCAGCCTGGCTAGCATCTTGCATCTCACAACTGGTTTAATTTTCCTGAACTAATTTCCCTCTATTTAGTAATGCTCAAGAAATAATAAAAAGACCTATGTTTTCATTTAACTTATGATCTAGTAGAAAAAATGCTGCTCATAATGTTAAAAAGAACGTATGTTTTTTTCTTATTGAAAAATACCTCCTCCAAAAGTACCTTATGGAATCATTCTGCATAAAACTACTTACTATATATTTTTTAAAAATTCCACTACATTTTACATCATGTGATTTGGTTCATAACTTTTAAAATTTATTATAATTTTAGCACTAATGTACTTCATAATATTGTCAGGCCTTTAAATGGCACTATTAGCACTGTTATTGTGCTTGAAAGAGTTTCTCAAAGAGATGATGCTTTAAAAATTTATGTTTTCCAATAAACAAAACTAAAAGGTAGCCTTATAAATGGGAGAAGATATTTGTAAATGATATATATAATAAAGGGTTAGTATCCAAAATATGTAAAGAACTGATACAACTCAACACCAGAAAACCCCCCAAATTATACAATTCAAAATGGGGAGAAACATGAACAGAGATTTCTCCAAAGAAGGCATATAGATAGCCAACAGACACACGAAACACTCATCATCAGGAAAATGTAAATCAAAACTACAATGAGATATTACCTCATACCTATCAGAATGGCTAAAGTCAAAAACATAGTTTGAAAAAAACACATGAAAAAAATGAAAAAAAAAAACACATGTTGGTGAAGATGTGGAGAAAAAGAAACCTTCGTGCACTGTTGGTGGAAATGCAAACTGTTGCGGTCACTGTGGAAAACAGTATGGAGATTTCTCAAAAAATTAAAAATAGGACTATCTTATGATTCATCAATTTACTGGTACTACTGGGTATTTACCCCAAAAATACAAAAGCACTGATTCAAAGGAGACCATGCACCCCTATGTTTAATGCAGCATTATTTACAATAGCCAAACTATGGAAGGAGATAAATGGATAAAGAAGTGGTATGCACACACACACACACACACACACAAAACAATGGAATATTATTCAGCCACAAAAAGAATAGAATCTTACTATTTGTGACAACATGGATCTAGAAAGTATGATGTTAAGCAAAATAAGCCAATCAGAGAAAGACAAATACCATATGATTTCACTTATATGTGGAATTAAAAAAAAAAAGAGAGAGAAATGGAAGCGATAGATATGAACCAAGAAGCAGACTCTCAACTATACAGAAAATAAACTGATGGTTACTGGAGGGGAGGTGGGGGAGGGTGATGTAGGTGATGGGGATTAAAGAGTACACTTACCATACGAGCACTGAGTAATGTGTAGAACTGTTGAGTCACATTATTGTACACCTGAAAATAATATAACATTGTATATAAACAATATTGTGATTAAAATGAAAAATCTAATAGAGCAATATTGTCTAGATGCTTTGCTGAAGCAGAATGCACAAAAATACTGAAGACATTTTTAAGAGAGGTAGCAATTCACACACATTTTGATTATTTTGCATAGGAGTTGAAGGATACAAATAACATATTTGATGTAATCTTGTAGCTTTTCAGGACAAAACACCACATTTGACCTCATTTTTCTGAAGATTGATACTTATTTGTTGTAAGATCTTAGAGTTAACTGAGTTTTATTTTATTGAGCATAATATCATTTTTATTTAATATTTTGCTTTTTACATAAGAAACATTTAAGCAAAAGATAATACCACTGAGAAATAAAAACTGACAAGGCTTCAAGGAATAGGAAATACAAGGAACAGACCACCACTGGGAGAATTTTTTCATAGAGGCTATGCACCACTTATCGATTCACTTTTCCTGTCAGAACTTTCAAGGTTTATTTTGAACAGATACTGGAGGACTCAATATTTAGATAAAGTATTCATAAATCAGTTTCTTGTGATGTGTTAAAAGAATTTTGACTTTCAATAATACTTAGCATTTTAGTTTATGTCAAAATGTTAAAAAGGCTATGTTGAATCAAAATTCAAAAGAATATGATTAAACTTGAGATGTGATTCCCAGCAGGTGAAACAGTATTTGCTAAGAGAAGTCACTGTATGGAATGCAGAATAGGTATCAGTTATAAGGTTACATGGACAAAAGCCTACCAGCAATCATTCTTACTACGCAGTTTGATTCAGTTAAACAAAATAATTATGTTAATAGATGATGGTTTGTTTAAATGAATTCAGTAATTTTGTGTTGCGTTCTACAAGCACAGTCATATTTTCTTATACCTGCTATTGGTTTATCAAATGTATAACTGGATACAAAGGAGAACCAGGAGAGTAAGAAAATTTGTACTTGAGGGTTCAAGACAAAGGTAATTTACTTACTTATTCAGGAAAAATAATTTTACAAATATAATAGGAGAGCCTTTTACATGAGTGTGATCTCATCAAAAATTGAGTTGTTATATTACCTACAAATTCATGAGTGGATCTCCTGAGCATGTTTATACCAACAAAATCTGTATAGATACAAAATATTGTTCGTTATTATTAAAGCAAAGGCATAAACAGGAAATCAAGAATTAATCAAAGCATAGATTATGTAAGCAGTTGCTTTTGAAAGTTTAATGTTTTCAATTTAAAATACAGTCTCAGTTTTAGAAACTATTTAAGAAGAGAAAGCTCCACATAAATTTTTTTTATAAAATGAGAAATATATTTGAGTAAAGACAAAGTGCAAGGTGAATGCTCTGTACTTTTTATAAAGACACAGGAAACACAATTTGCCAAACTGTTAGTTGTTGTTGTTGTTGTTGTTGTTGTTACAGTAAGTCAACTAAGAAAGACATTTTAAAAAATGTTACAAGGGAAGTAGTTACAGAGCAAGATTATGATGTAATGAGTTTCTCATTTCTCCTTGTGAAGGATATAATTATGGAATGGATTAATCATTTAAACAAATAATAACCCTAGTCAGGTTGATAAAGTTTTTACATGTAATTCATGTAGACAATTTAAAACACATACACGCATGTATTTTTTGTTGTGAATGAACTGTAGCATTTAGTATATTCCGAGAAGCTTTGTCAACAATAAAAATGTTTGGGAGAATGAACCAAAGAATCAATCATGCTGTATTTAAAATGCCATTCTGGAAAATCTACTCATAGCCCTTTACAGTAATTCTGATACAATCTATAAACAATGTAATATAATTTCATTAAACAAAAAAGAAGTGGGCTCTTTCTATGGAATGACTATTACTTAGAGTATTTGATAGCTAAGCCCTCAAGGGTTACCAGGAAGCCTTCTGGTTTTTATTTTGTTTCTGTCCAGACAGAATTACTGTTAGTACTTTCTGACACTTTGTTTCTTTTTCTGCCATATTTTATTAGAGTTGGTTTTAAACATGTCTGAACTAAAATAGTGGAACCAGATCTTAAACAATCATTTCCTTTGATAATTCTCAAACTAATAAACTAGTATCTTGGGTTGCACAAGGAAATTAGAAAGTATTTTTTCCTTTGAATATCTGGAAGTCAGAATGGTACATTTTTAGCTTTAAAAGGTGGAGCAACAAAGAAACTTAAGTTTCTATTCATTAAAAACTTTTCATTATGGAAAATTTTAAAGGTATTAAAAAGTGGAGGGAATAATATGATGACTTTATTCCATGTAACTTTCAGCTTCAGTAAGTGTCAATTTTATTCCATTTAGCCTCTTCCAACCAAGTATTAGTTTATATTAAATACCAACTTAAGAAATTATCATGCTATTAACCTAAATCCTTTATATTATCATGTCTAGTCAGTGTTCACATTTACTTTTTACTTTGTTAGATTCAGAATTCAAATAAGGTCTGTTACACTGCACCAGATTAAGTATGAAGTCTGTTTAATCTAGGCACCTCTGTATTTATTTTTAAATTATTATTATTCCTTGCTACATTTGGTTGAAGAAATAGTCTTAGTGATGGGGCATTTTTAGATATCTCCTAAGGAGATATTTCCATCTTCATATACACAGTACAAAAGCATAGCTGTCATTGATGGAAAGGCATCTCTTCTTAATACAGCAGGGGAGGGAAATCCCTTGATGTAGCTAGCCCCTTATCTCAGTTTTGACAGATTTGCCCATCAGAAATTGCAGTAGTCAGATCAGACTTAGCAAGGAAAATTTCACATTGCTGAGCCCAGGCTTAGCCTCTAAATGGCTAGTGTCATGGCAACTTTGTGCATACGTGTATTGGGCATATAACAAACTAAAGAGAATGATATCCAGAGATCATAAAATATTGTTCATCTGATTTTTAAGATGCAGTGTATATTCTTTGGTAGACATTCAGAGAGAAACAAGTATCTTCACATCTTCTGTACCCTTTGAGAAGTCCATCCACATACCTCTTTTCTATATCTTCAGGTCAATTTTTCAATCCCAATCTTTCTAAGATTCTAATTAGAATGTTAATACTGCAGCAACTATTTCCTTTGATACTGCATATCAATTAACAGGATCTATAACCATTTTTTTCTTCCTAAATCTGCTGATGTTGAGAAACTATCTATGGGTCTATTGCTGTGAAATAAGGTAAGAGGAATATGTAGCAAGATCAGGTGCACTGGGAACCTCAGCCATATGCATCTGGAATCCATTTTTATCATAAAGATCTTTTCAATACTGATCCTATATATATACATTTTCAATTGAGGATGAGTTATATTTGTAACTTGAATGATTTTATAACATATTGGGTCAGAATCCAAATAATAATCAGTTTATTTGATTCTATGATATTCATATTTTACTACCTTAATAATGAGACAAGACCTGTTTCTCAAAACTAGAAGAAAAAAATATGACCTTTTTCCAAAACCCTGGAAGTTGGTTTAGTGATTCCCTTATTAAGCTTTGTGGTGGCTCTATACAATATTCTACATGTCAAGGATACATACATTAGAGTTAGATCTGTTTGGTCGTGAGGCAAAAATAGCAAAATATATTTTATAGCAGACTGAAATTGCTGCAAAGCCTTCTCTTGCTCTTAGCCCTTCTCAAAATGACAACTTTATGGTTACCACATTAGTGAACCATAGAAACATTCAAATATGACTTATATTGCCTCTAAAATTGCAAAAGCCCCATTAAGAATTATTCCTATTTTTTTGGTCATAGTCAGTGTAAGATATAACAAACCATTTTTTGTTTTGTTTTGTTTGTTTTGGGGGGTCAGGATATTTGGACAGAAATTTCACCAAGGTTTTGGATTCAAGCATGACCCATATTATTAATGGGCTTCTCTCCCATTATCTGAGATGCATACCATTGGTAAGACATGAACATGTCTTAGACTTGCTAGTTTTGTTTTAATTAGGTGCAATTAGCATGACATCATGTATTTAATTGGCCACTGTGATTATCCAAGATTATAATTAAGATTTTAGTAAACTTGATCAGTGACTATTGAAAGTAAAGCCCCATGGTCTAAGGCTGATTTGAAAACTTTTTGTTATTGGCTCATAATGAGATAAATACACAAATAGAAGTATGTTTTTATTTATGCTATTAGAGACACATTAATACATAGATTAGAGATCAAATAGTACTGGAGAGATTATGGGCAGAAATATGAGTGTTGGCATGGTTCTGAGGCAAGACCATGAAATTATACTGTCATCCCATCTAGATGATAACAATTTATTGTGATAGATGTAAATTGATATAAAGGAGAGGAACTAGATCAATAGCTGCAAGTGCTGGGTAAACCAAGTGCTGTGTAAAACTTGTTCCAGGTGAGGTAACATATCTGGGAAAGCGTTTGCAAGTGTAGGACCCATGCGATTAAGATTATAATCCATAATTTAGTGTTAGGTTTCATCTGCCTTTTACATAAGAAATACAGCCAAGTAAATGGTAGTGTGATGGGAATCTTCATCTCTCCATCTTCCAAGTCATTAATTGTGGCACTAATATTTGCAGTTCCCTAAGATATTAATTATTTATTTGGTTCATTATCCTGATTAGAGTAATTTATAGTACTATCCATAATATAAAAGCTAGGATGAACATCTTAATATACCGTGCACTCCTGGACACTTTTCTAAGTAAAAAGGGGGTGCAATAATCACATTTGGACAGTAGGTGTCAATTGAGTTTGGGCAGAATGTATAGTAAATCAAAGTGTCTTTCAATCTGTAAACACAGATTCTAATGTTGGGATTTCAGATTATGCCTATTATGATTATGGAAAAGAAAACATAAGGCATACCTGCCAAAATTGAGACCCTGCTAACCCACTATCCCACTGACATGGTCTTGTGTCAAAATTTATTTTTATCTTCACACTACCATAGACAGCGTGTTGTTTTCGGTCTTCAGAAAATTGCATTATACTATAGTTAATACCTATATATCCTCAAAAGTCCTGAGTAATTCCCATTTCCTAGTATCCTGTCATCTTTATAAATGGTCTAAGTTCCTTTATAGATAGCCTTGGAAGCATAATTGGAGTTAGCATTTCTCAATGTTGTAGGGTCTTTCCATAAAAAAATTTAGCCTTTTACTGACTCAAGATCACAGAACTTTCAATAGTCTAGACATATCTTTAGTTTTATTACTTTCTGTTGTGACAATACAAATAAATCTCTCAACTAAAAGATTTTTATATCATATATATCAAGTAATAATTAGAATATTAATCTCATATTTTATTGCCAGTAATCTATCATTAATTGGCCACTGCAAAAATGATGTCAGACAAAGTATTTTGAGTACTACTTAATTGTGCTGCCTATTATGGTGTTTATGCTTACTTTGTCTCTAGTTATTAAGTACTAATATTTTATCTGTTGCTCCTGATATAATTATATTCATGGAAACCATCTCACTCATTTCAGTGATGCCATTTCTTGTCATCATTTATGGTCTACAAACCAGCCACAATAGACTTAATGGAGATGATGTTACAGCCCTCATTAGTGCATCTTAAGTTTTAGTGACATGCTGGAGAATATATCAAGCAGGTGGAATTGCCAGTAGCACATGATAAATACACTCCAGCATCCCATCTCTCTAAACCTTTGGGATTTTTTTTCTCTTCATTATTCTAGGACATTTTTAGTATCTCAACCCAATTGAATCTGAGCCAAGACCATTGAAGATCAAGTTTTAGTCAGTATTTCAAACTCTTGAGTCCCCTCCAACTATACAGACAAGCTTTTTAAATCCCAAATCATTAAGTATATCCAAGTCAATAAATTCAACCTATTTTAGTGTTATAAATGCATTATTCTATAGGACTAACATTCTTAGCATCCATTCATGAAATGATCTAGACCATTACTTCCTGTATTTGCCGGTCTCTCCATCGTGGGAACAGTGGTTTGTCCACTCTCCTTCCCTCCCTCAAAAGCCCAAAAAGAGTTGTTGATTTTTGAATCTGTTCAGCTTTTTTCTTGTTGTTGGAACAGAGTGGTGACTTTGAAGATCCTTACATGCATAACTAGAAACTGGAAGTTTCTTAAATAAATGCCACTCAATTTGTTGTATGTTGCACATTTGTGTTTAATTACTAGGTTCCAGAGATGGTTGTTTTGAAAGTTTTCTCCAATTTACCATTGCTTTTTTAGGGAAAAGATGCCCTAACTTTCTGGAAGTCCCACTCATCCATTGAACATTCTACTTTATTTTTACATGTGAAGTTAACACGAGTTGTCATCTTATATGTTAGAAAAAACTTTGGCCTCTGACATGTCTACTTGGTGTTATCTATTTCCTTCCCTATTTAGCAAGCTTTGGATCAGTGAAATCTGTAATCTACCTTCAAAAGCCTTCCTTCTCAGTTATTTCTTGTTATATCACAGGCTGATTTCTATCAGAATGATTTTGCTGAAACTGATGTTGACATAATTACCAAATTAAAAAAAAGTTACTTAAAAATTCAAATCTAATAGATAAATTTCATCCCTCTACTTATTGTTATTGTCTACATTAATATTGTTAATACATCACAATTTTTTTCTGTTCTGGGCAATTTTCTGCAAATTTACCTGTTTTTAGGCTTTACGCTGCTTCTCAATCTGAGCATCATTTCTGGGTGATGGTCTTATGCCTTTCTTCAGTTACATTCTATACATTGATTGTTCTCTTATACTTATCCACAGTCAGTATATTTCTTTGTGTAAAGCTATAAACTGCCCACTCAAGAAATATGCTTGAGCAGTTCCCAAGAACATCCAATTAAACAAGTTTCAGATTGATCTTACTTCTCTACTTTTTACTTTCTTGTGCTCCCCATCTCCATCCATAGTTACACAAGCTGGAAACCTAAGCCTCACTCCTCATAACTCCCTCTATCATCACATAAACAGCCCATCAGTTACCAAATTCCACTGATTCTATCTGCTAATTATTTGTTAAGTGCCTTCACTTTTCTACATACCACATGTCACTTATTCGTTGTATCACCATTACCACTTTTGACTTGGATTCCCACAACCACTCCAGATTCTTTTTACTACTGCTTTTCTTTTGTACCATAATATATATACTTCTTAGTGAAGACATAAAAATGGTTCTAAAATGCAAATATCTCCATTCTACTTGTCTGCCTAATAGTATTTAAGAGCTTCCATTACCCGCAGGAAAAAGTCCAAACATTTTAGTATGCCATATATATACGCATTCCTTTATAAGCTTACCCATGTTTATCCTTATAGTCTTTTATAGGCCACTATTACTTTGTGTTAAATTTATAGTGACTTTCTTACTAGTCTCCAAATGTGCCATTCTTTATCTTCCCTTCTGGTGATTACATGTGCTGCTCTTTTTGCCAATAACTCTCTTTCATTCTTTTATTTCCAGTGCAAATTCCTCTCATCCTCAAGAGCCATTGAGATACATTATGTTGTCTTTTCCTTCTCTGTTTACCCTTATTCCCAATAATATACCTATTATAGTGTGTTTTCCCTGACAATGCTCTTGCAGTTTGTAGCTTTAATCTTCTGTAAATTTTTTGAGAGCAGGGAATATCATGTAATATTTTAATCACAATGACTAGCATAAAGCAAAACCCATGATAAGTGTGAGTTCAATGCCATTTATAAAGACAAGTTGAAGAAAAAAAAAGAAGTTCTCCAACAAAATATTATCTCTAGGGAAGCCTGGGTGGCTCAGCAGTTAAGCGCTGCTGACTTCAACCCAGGGCATGATCCTGGAGACCGGGGATAGAGTCCCGCATCGGGCATCCTGCATGGAGCCTGCTTCTCCCTCTGCCTAGGTCTCTGCCTCTCTCTCTCTCCCCTCTCTCCCTTTCTGTGTCTCTCATGAATAAATAAATAAAATCTTAAAAAAAACACTATCAGGGATTATTTCATAAAGCAAAGTATCTTCCTTAATGGGAATGATAAGCTCTACTTCAAATGTTATTATAAAAATAGGTTAAAAAATATTATTTCTATTGAATATTTAAATGGTTTTGTAATAGCCACTGTGTGTGGAACCAAACAGAAAATATTTAGCTAGTATACTAAAGTAAGGTCAATATTGGCCAAACCTATAACACTTTAATCTTACTACATCCCATTCCACAGGTTGCCTTTTAGTTTTGTTGATTGTTTTCTTTGCTGTGCAGATGCTCTTTATTTTGATATAGTCCCAACAGTTTATTTTTGCTTTAGTTCCCCTTGCCTCAGAAGACACATCTAGAAAAAAGATTGGGCCAATCTCAAAGAAGTTACTGCCTTGTTCTCTTCTAGGATTATTATGGTTTTGAGTTTCATATTTAGGTCTTTAATCCATTTTGAATTTATGTTTGTGTATGGTGTAAGAAAATGATTGTGTGCGTTTTTTACTTTTGTGTATAGCAGTCCAGTTTTCCTAACACAATTTGTTGAAGAGATTTTTCCCCATTCAATATTTTTTCCTGCTTTGTTGAAGATTAATTGACCATACAGCTGTGAATTTATTTCTGGGTTTTCTGTTGTATTGCTATATGCCTATTTTTGTGCCATTACCATACTGTTTTGATTACTACAGCTTTGTGATATAACTTGAAGTCCCAGATTGTGATTGCTCTAGCTTTGTTCTTTTTCAAGAATTCTGTGACTGGGGTCTTCAATCATTCCATACAAGGTTTAGAATTGTTGGTTCTCGTTCTGTGAAAAATGTTGCTGATATTTTAATAGGGATTGCATTAAATGTGTAGATTTCTTTGTATAATACAGACACTTTAACAATATTTGTTCTTCCAATCTATGAGCATGGCATATCTTTCCACTTCTTTGTAACGTCTTTAATTTCTTACATAAATGTTTTATAGTTTTCAGAATACAGGTCTTTCACCTTTTGGGGTAAGTATATTTGTAAATATTTTATTATTTTTGGTACAATCGTAAATGGAATAGTTTTCCTAATTTCTCTTTCTGTTGCTTCATTATTAGTGTAAACATGCAGTAGATTTCTGTACACTGATTTTGTATCTTGAATAAATTCTATTGAACTTATTCATCAGTTCTAGTAGTTTTTTGGTGGAGTCTTTAGGGTTTTTCTGTATATAGTATCATGTCATCTGCAAATGGTGAAATTTTGCTTCTTCTTTACCATTTTCTTCTAAGTTTCGACATACCTTTTAATTTCCCTAAGCAATATCTTCTTTATATAATTAAGAGATATTTATTGAGATATAAATTACATACACTAACATGAAACCTGGTAAATGTAGAGCTTGATGAGTTCAACAAATATGCATTATCATGTAACTATCACCAGTCACAATATAGAGTATTGTCATTCCAGTGGAAGTTCCCTAATGTCTCTTTGCTCTGAGTATCCCCCAGCATCCCAGCCTTGATCTCCTTCCCTATAATTTCCCTTTTTAAAAATGTCTATATTTGAAATTATATTTTATGTTGCCTTTTTCTCCTCTAGCCTTTTCCACTTAATGCAGTGCTTACAATAATATTTATTCATGTTCTTACATTAATTAGCAATTCACTCTCTTATTGATGAAAAATACTCCCATATTTTTTATTTACTACAAATTGTTCCTCCACTCTCCTGTTGATAGACATTTGAGTTGGTTCTAGTTTGGGATGATTATGAATAAAGCTGCTATATAAAAACCATTTGTTGAAATGTCATTTCTGCATGACCTTTATCTTGTCAGCTCTATGGCACATTAATTGACCATTATATATAGAACTCTCTATTATTGTCTCTTATCTTCCATTGTTAGGTCTGTAGTTATGCCAATGCAAGCTCTCTTGCTTGCTGTATATGGTATAATTGAATGAAATAGGGTTAATCCTTCAAATGTATTATTTTTTCAATTTCTGTGGCTATTTAGGTAGGTCCTTTGCTTTCTCACATAAATTTTGGAGCCAACTTTTCAGTGTCTCCAAAAAGTGTATGTTGGGCTTGGATTGGCATTGTGTTGAGTCTATAGATTAGTTTGGAGAGACCTTATATTTATATATTAAATATTTTGATCTCTGCATATATCTCTCCATGTATTTAGGTCTTTAATCTTTTCAGCAATTCCACGTATAGTAGTTTTTGTTCTACAAATCTTACAAATATTGTATTTGATTCCCTCAACATTTCATGTTTTTATGCTGTAGTAAATTTTATATTTTTATTTTAATTTCCAATTGTTTCTTCCTAATTTATAAAAAGACAACTGACTTCGCTTATTGATCTTGTGCTCTGCTACTTTAAGAAATGTACTTCTTAGTTTTAGTGGCATTTTTAAATTTTATTTTCTAAATTGACATACACTGTATTAATAGTTTCAGAGGTAGAATTTAGTGATTCATTAGTTATATGCAACACCCTGTGCTCATGATTTTAAGTGCCCTCCTTAATGCCCATCACCCAGTTACCCCATCCCCACACCCACCTTCCCTCCAGTGACCCTCAGTTTGTTCCTATAGATAAGAGTCTCTTATGGTTTGTCTCCCTCTCTGTTTTTGACTTACTTTATTTTTCTTTCCTTTCCCCTATGTTCCTCCATTATTTCTTAAATTCCACATATGAGTGAAATCATGTGGTATTTGTCTTTCTTTGACTGGCCTATTTCATTTAGCATAATACCATCTATTTCCATCCATGTTGTTGCAAATGGCAAGATTTCATTCTTTTTGATGGCTATACACACACACACACACACACACACACACACACACACACAGAAGCTCTTCTTTACCCATTCATCTGTTGAATGACATTTGGGCTCTTTCCATAGTTTGGCTATTGTGGACATTGCTGCTTTAAACATTGGGGTGCAGTTGCCCCTTTGAATCACTTGTGCCTTTTGGATAAATACTTAGTAGTGCAATTGCTGGGTTGTGGGGTAGCTCTATTTTTAACTTTTTGAGGAACCTCAATACTATTTTCCAGAGTGGCTGCACCCGTTTGCATTCCCACCAACAGAGTATGAGGATTCTTTTTTTCCACATCCTTGCCAACATCTGTTGTTTCCTAAGTTGTTTATTTTAGCCATTCTGACTGATGTGAAGTGATATCTCATTGTGGTTTTGATTTGTATTTTCCTGATGCTGAGTGATGTTGAGCATTTTTTCATGTGTCTGCTAACAGCATTTTTATAAATTCCTTAGGACTTCTGTGTAGAAAATTATGGAATGTCTTAGAATAGATTGGATTCTTATCTAATAGATTTTTACCTTTCTTATCAATCTGAATAGATTGTATGTGTTGTTTCTTGCTTTATTGCACTGGTTAAGGACTCTGCACAATGTTTAATAAAAATGATCATGAAAGTTTCCTGATTTTAGGAAAGCATCCTGTCTTTTGTTTAAATTGATATTAGCTTTAAGATACTTTTAAGTGTCTATTACTAGTTTGAGGCACTTTCCTTCTATTTCTAGATTATTGAGACAATGTTAAATATTGCATATAAAAACAATCTGTAGATAATGTGTGTGATTATTGAATGATGTTATTTTCTGGCTTGGACAGTTTACAGGTCTTTGTGGCAGGCAGTGGATCAGGCACACTAGTAAACTGGATCATCTTGATCAATTCCAAGATTAGAATGATCCAGCAGTGGGGCACCTGGGTGGCTCAGTCAGTTAAGGATCTGCCTTCAGCTCAGGTCATGATCCCAGGGGATGGAGCCCCACATCAGGCTCCCTGCTCACTGGGGAGTTTACTTCTCCCATTGCCCATGGTGCTGTCTTTACTTGTATTCTCTTTTGCTCACTCTTTCGGAAAGAAGAAAGAAAGAAAGAAAGAAAGAAAGAAAGAAAGAAAGAAAGAAAGAAAGAAAGAAAGAAAGAGAAGAAAGAAAGAAAACAATCCAGCACTGAGCTTCAGTCGTGATATAGTTTGCTAATATTCTTCTAAAGGTGTAATCCTGAATGCATGGAGTATTCACTAGGGTCTTTTCAAGGTAAGCAATCTTGAAATTCCCATTTATTGTCAGTTCTTTCATTCTTGGAAAAAACAAACCAAATCAAAACAAAACAACAAAAAAACAAAAACCCTGCTTGGCTTCTGTTCTTTTCAAGCCTGAGGATCATCATATAACCCAAGGAGAAATATAGCACCAAATGTCTTGGTCACCTCTTTTGGTCTTTCTTTCTTTCTTGTTCTTTCTTTCTTTCTTTCTTTCTTTCTTTCTTTCTTTCTTTCTTTCTTTCTTCTTTCTTTCTTTCTTTCTTTCTTTCTTTCTTTCTTTCTTTCTTTCTTTCTTTCCTTATAAATTTTGATTACATTATTAGCACCGTGATGCTTTCAAATAGACAAAAATTGCTCTGGTCTTATGGTTAATACCAGCAGGAAAGCTGACTTGAAAAAGCCTAGCTTGTAATTACTAGAAAGAGAACCTGAAAATACTTACTTTTTTCAAGATTTTATTTTATTTATTCATGAGAGGCACAGAAAGAGAGAGAGAGAGAGAGAGAGAGAGAGAGATGCAGAGACACAGGCAGAGGGAGAAGCAGGCTCCACACAGGGAGCCTGACGCGGGTCTCGATCCATGTCTCTAGGATCACACCCTGGGAGGAAGGCGGTGCTAAACTGCTGAGCCTCCCAGGGATCCCTAACTATAATATTCTAACCACAATAGCAATCTGTAAAATACAACTTCAATTATTAGCTTTCAATTTGGGGGGAATAATTGAAACATAATACATTCACACACCAAATGTTTGATATTTGCTTTGTATTCAAATGTATATATTGTTATCATATAATGAAAAGATGTGGGCAGCCCGGGTGGCTCAGTGGTTTAGCATGGGCTTCAGCCCAGCCTGATCCTGGAAACCCGGGATCGAGTCCCATGTAAGGCTCGCTGCAGCATGGAGCCTGCTTCTCCCTCTGCCTGTGTCTCTGCCTCTGTGTGTGTGTGTCTCATGAATAAATAAATAAAATCTTTAAAAAAAAGATGGAAGTAGATTAAGTAATAAATGAGAAGTATGATTTGAAGTCATTTGGATATTACTGAAAAGCTAAAAAAAAAAGAAAATCAACTAATAAGATATCAACAATTTACTTTGGTTTATCACATGTGTTTCTTTACTATATGTGCTGTAATAAATTACCACAAACATGTTGGCTTAAAACAACAAATGTATCCTCTCTCTCAGTTTTAGAGGCAAGAAGTCCAAATTCAGTTTCACTGGGCTGATTTTAGATGTCAGCAGGGCTCTGGTGGAGAGTCCTTTTCTCTTTTCTTCCAGCTTGTGGGGGCTTCTATCACTCTTCATCATATATCTCTTTCTCAGTGACAGACACTTTCTGTATGTGTGAGATCATGTCCATCTGGCTCCCTCTTACAAGGATACATGTGGTTGCATTTAGGGACTACTCAGATAATCCAAGACACTCTTCCATCTCAAGATCTTCATCTTAATCATATCTGCAAAATTCTACTATGCTATATAAGGTAACATTCACAAGTTCCAGGGATTAGGGCATGGATATCTTTATTATTACTATTTCTCAACCTACCGCATTTCCAATCTCTCAAATCTGCCAAAATCAGGAAGACGGATTTACAATAATGAACGATATTTTATGTATTGATTATGCACCACTCTTTTAGTAATGACCCATGGCATTGCTTTGTTTCATTGTTTTTAGGCTGAATATGATGATGATGATGATTATTATTATTATTATTTAAAGATTTTATTTATTTATTCATGAGAGACACAGAGAAAGAGAGAGGCAGAGACACAGGCAAGGGAGAAGCGGCTCCACACAGGGAGCCTGACGCGGGTCTTGATCCCGGGTCTCCAGGATCACGCCCTGGGAGGAAGGTGGCACTAAACTGCTGAGCCACCCGGGTTGTGCTGAAAATTATTAAAGTAGAAATGGAAGAATGACATTCCAATGAATGTCCATTTTAAGTAGCATTTAGGGGATCCCCGGGTGGCGCAGCGGTTTAGCGCCTGCCTTTGGCCCAGGGTGCGATCCTGGAGACCCGGGATCGAATCCCACATCGGGCTCCCGGTGCATGGAGCCTGATTCTCCCTCTGCCTGTGTCTCTGCCTCTCTCTCTCTGTGTGACTATCATAAATAAATACATAAATTAGAAAAATATTTATAACTAGCATTTATAATAATAGATGAAAGCATATCATATGACTGCAATTTGAGAAATATTTAAAATGTTTCATAGGAAATATTTACTGTAGCCTATTATTGTAAATAATTTCTATTTAAAATTAACCTCCTATTTTTTCTAGAGGACTACATTTTCATTATCAGTCCTTTCAAGTATTTATAGATTGTGTTATCACAGAAACTTACAAAACAGCAGAAGCCATTTAGTTCAAAACTTGAGTTCCACATATTTCTCAGTTCTAGCTTAGAATACTCTAATATTTTACATTTTATCTTAAAGTCATTTCTATTATCCTCTAATCATTTTATTTTATTATTTTTATAAAATTGTAGTGTATTTCAAATACCATAGAAAAATACAGAATTTCATGTGTTGCTTAGAACTTCTTAGTTTGGAGACATTGAATAGGATAATATGATTCTGTTTTAATTACTGAGTATAGGTTGGAGAGGACCAGAAAGGTGTCGGAGTTTGATCAGGAAGCTATTGCATTAGTTTAGGCAAGAGAAAACAAAAATTCAGATAAAAAAATCATTGATATATGTACAAAGAAAGGATGAAAGGGTGCATTAAAGTAGTATTTAGTAAATGACTTTGGTAATAATTTGTAATGGATTATTTATGGAGAATCTGATAGTACATACTTGCCTGAGATAGGAAATTCTGGAAAAGTATAGGGTTTTAGTTGTCTTAAGAAGATATTATGACTTTATGAGGAGCATTACAAAATTGATATTTTGTTGAGATATGCTTGGAGTGATATCAAATAGGTAGCTGGAAAGAAGCTCTATAAATAAATAAATAACTACTAGCAAAGATTATTTTCCTATTCTGTGGTCTCTGGTATGTTCATTTACTGCATAACAGAATAACAAATACTCCATTACATACCCTGACAAAGGAAATAGAGTAAGTTTTAAGTGATATTTTCACAAGAATATTTAATGCAAATATATTATGTACTTCTCCCTGTTGCTGTCACCTGAGAGAAAACTACTTGTGCATTCTTTAAATTGTCTTTAAATCATTTTAGTTGTCTTTAAATTGTCAACAATCATATTAATTTATTAAGGCCATAGAGTTTAAAACTGTCTAAAAATTGAGCTTTACAGTTTCCTCAGTATTTCACATTTTATGGCATATATATACATATGTGACTAAAATAAACATTGAAAATGGAGTTTTTATTTTTTATTATTTTTTTTAAAGATTTTTATTTATTTATTCATGAGAGACGCAAAGAAAGTGAGAGAGAGGCAGAGACACAGCAGAAGGAGAAACAGGCCCCACTCAGGGAACCTGATACGGGACTCGATTCTGGGACTTCAGAACCACACCCCAAGCAGAACACAGATGCCCAACTGCTGAGCCACCCAAGTATCCCGTGAATATGGAGTTTTTAATACCTTATTCCTTTTTTGGTGATATCAACAGTCTAGTGTTTAAATATATTTCATTATTAAGCACCAGTGTTTTAAATATAACTTATGATTACATATGATATTAAAATTTCATTTTACCACTTCATCAATTATTATTTAAATCACGTGCTTGCAGATTTTGGTTTCACCCAACACAGTTGTTAACACTACTTTCCTGTTTAACCTAATTTAAATGGTTGAAAATGTAACTTTAGACATGGTAGTAATAATAAAATGACCTTGATTTATTATTTTTTTAAAGATTTTATTTATTCATTAGAGTCACAGAGAGAAGCAAAGACATAGGTAGAGGGAGAAGCAGGCTCCCTGCAGGGAGCCTGATGTGAGACTCAATCCCAGGGTCCTGGGATCACAACCTGAGCTGAAGGCAGGCGCACAACCACTATGCCACCCAGGTGTCCCCCTTGATTTGTTATCGTGCAAAAATCTATTTATCTTTGAGTTTATATATGGCATATGAAATGATATTTTTGGATCATATAAAGTACATGTATTTTGCATTTGGACATTCTTGTTAAATAAGTTAATAGACACTGTAAACTCAATTCATAGCAGATCTAAGAGCCAATAAAATAGATCTGCAGCCCATTCCAGGTAAAGTCCTGTTGACAGTCACTTAGTGACTTGTGAATAAAGCTAAAACAAATGTCCCTTATTAAAGACATGGATAGACAATGGCTTAAACAGTCCTAAGACACAAAAATATCTCCAGGAAAGGGTTGGACATACTGCATTTAGTTGACTAGGTGTCAGTGATGTCCTTAAGGACTTAGACCTTTGTCTTTAGTAATAGAACAACCTAAGGCAACTTGATCTTCTTTTCGATTTTGTTAAAGAATTTATCTTCTACACATTTCTGTTCCTTTAGGAAACTGGTAGAATAATATATTTTTAATAAAATTTTGATTATCCTTCAATTATTCTGTGTTACTTTCCTGCAGAAGCACGTATGCCTGCCATATGTGGACTGATTTCTGCCACTGTTCTATATTCTTGCAAAATAAACTTTACAACATTCAGGACTATTATTGATATTTGTGCCAGTCATATGGAAACATAAAATTTAGTCTACATATTTGTAAAGTACATATTTGTACAGTAATTTTTACATATTTGTAAAGTAATTTTTCTTCATTTTTCATACTTAAATTATAATATAAATTATTTTAAGAAATAGATTAATGCAATGACCCATTATGTAGATCAATAATATGAAGATTAGTCAGTCTCTCAGACTATTTTTAAGAGAAGTCACAGATACTACAGATGCAAAGAGTTTTGACTTCCAGTTCCAGTGAAACGACAGGTGTTATTGGTCTAAGTTTAGTTTTAGATACCTTGAATGCAACAGCTTCAAATGGGATGAGAAATGGTCATATGCTTACTAGTATATACATAAATTTTCTTTTTACTTAGAGATAACTCACTTAAAAAATAAATTATTATTCTAAATGTTTTTTTGTTTGTTTGTTTTGATAAAAGAGAGCACAGAGGGAGAATGAAAGGGAGAAGCAGATTCCTTGGTGAGCAGAGAGCTCCATGTAGGATTAGATCCCAGGACCCAGAGATCATGACCTGAGCTGAAGGCAGATGCCCAACTACCCGAGCCACCCAGGCACCCTAAATATGAATATTTTTTTAGATATTTATTTATTTATTTTGGAGAGACAGCACACGTGCCTGAGTATGGGGTGGAGTGGCACAGGGAAAGCGAGAGAGTCTTAAGCAGACACCACACTGAGTGCAGAGCCCAAGGTAGGGCTCAATCTCACAGCCCTGAGCTGAAACCAAGAGTCTCCCATTTAACTGACTATGCTACCAGGTACCTCTAAATATGAATATTTTAATCTCCATTCCTATGATATTGTGTTTTTTTCTAAATATTTTATTTATTTATTATGAGAGACACACACACAGAGAGAGAGAGAGAGAGAGAGAGGTAGAGATACAGGCAGAGGGAGAAGCCGGCTCCATGCTGCAAGGAGCCTGACGTGGGACTTGATCCCGGGTCTCCAGGATCATAACCTTGGCTGAAGGTGGCACTAAACTGCTGAGCCACACAGGCTGCCCTGCTGTGATGTTGTTAATGAAATAAACTACCATAAATTTTCAGAGTTAAATTAAGAATGCTCAGTTTCAGCATTAAGAATGCTCCTGAGTTCTTAGCATAGTGTCTCTGAATCCATCACATATTTCATTCACTAGTTCTTTCATGATGATACCCGTTGGTTACACTCCTTCCCACATTAAGAACTACACATGATCAGGACACTTGAGTGTAGGTTAAGCATCTGAATTTGGTTCGGGTCATGATCTCAGGGTCTTGATATCAAGCGCCACATCGGGCTTCCTGCTCAGTGGGGAGTCTGCTTCTCCTTCCCCCTCTTTTTGCCCCTCCCTCATTCATTCTCTCTCTCACACTCTCTCAAATAAATAAAATCTTAAAAAAAAACAACACATAATGAACATCTTAGACTATGTAATCCTATAAATGTTTGTGAATTTTTTTCAGATATACACAGGAGTGGAATGCTTGGTCTATAGGTCATACACATATTTATTTCCACTAACTACTGCCTATTTTCCATAAAATAGCAAATAGTTTCCTCTGCTACCTACAGTGCACAAAGTTTCTTGTTTTCCCAAATTCTTTTTTTTTTTTAAAAAAGATTTTATTTATTCATGAGAGACACAGAGAGAAGGCAGAGACGTAGGCAGAGGGAGAAACAGGCTCCTCGCAGGGAGCCCGATGTGGGACTTGATCCTGGAACACTGAGATCACGCCCTGAGGCAAAGGCAGATGCCCAACCACTGAGCCACCTGGGGGTCCCTCAAATTCTTGAGACTCTGAAGCTAATTTACAATATTAGTACCAGTAATGTGACCCTTAAAAAAACAACAGGAGTGCTGCTGTATATTTTTAAAGTAACATGAAACTTTTTAACCTGGAATATATAATTCTTTCATTCTTCAAAAGAAATACAGTATGTTTTTATCTAAGGTCATATAATGTATCATTGGCAACTCATGGCAAAATAGACATTGGTCTCTCAAGAAAACAATTTACCTTTTGTATTGTCTTCAGTGCAGTATCATAGTTAAGTGCTATCATTAATAGGAATTTGGACATTAAAAGTATCTATCACAAAGAACAGCACTCTCAATTATATTTTCTATTGTGTTTTTAATGGAGATCTACTTCCTAAAATGGAAGTAGGTACCTAAGTTTATTTAATTCATTTTCTACATATAACAAGATAGCTCTTTTTTAAAATCCGATTAAAATTTGTTCCCAGAACTCAGCAGTCATGGCTTAGATTTGTCATTAAAGTGACTTAATCAAAGTTGACTTTGTAAGGAAAATATAATGGTTTTAATGTTTCTATTGGAGACAAACTTAGTATTTGAATGTCACTATTATTTCCTGCAATAGACTAACTTATGTCATAGAAGAATAACACTTACTTGAAATAATTTCTACATGGAAGTTCTTGTAAAAGCATTCCTCCCTCTTAAAACTTAATACTAAAAATTAGCAGCAACAAAAATGATGTAGAACAGTATTTTCATTGGAAAAAAACAGGAATTTGCAATTTCTGTTTTTTTCCATTTGAAAGCAGTCATTTATTAACTGACCAGATTACAAAAATAATCATGGTAGATACCTTAGTTCATCCTTCTAATAAGCCTGTTGATCTGGTCTTCCCTGTTGCCAGCATCTCCACCTTCTACAAAATGAGTGGTCTTTTTCTTCATTCTGCCGCATGGAGAAGATAATTTGAAAGGCCATAAAAAGTTGTTCGCTTCTTTGAAACATTTTCCAATGGTATAGATCTTGCGAATCAGATCCTCTATGCAGATGATGCTATATTTACCAAGAGATCTGGCAATCAATGTGTTATCTGTCAGGGCAATTCACTTCTTGTTGATCTTGTCATATCCATGCTTGTAGATCAATTCATTCACTGACTTCAGGTTTGGGCCCCCCATGCTGTATATATGGTTCCACAATCCTTAGCATGTTAACTGAAGCCTTGCTGAGCTTAACAAAGGTGCCATTGAAGATCTGGCAAAGGCAAAGAAGCTGCAACACCTTTCGAACCTTTGGGTTCACACCATTGATACTTCTGATCCAAATGCCAATTTGAGTTCTGCAGGCATGTAGAAGTTGCCAGCTTTTCTCACCATCCTCACCATTCAACTCTCAGTTCTGTACATCTGCCTGTGTTCCTTGTGGTAATGCTTAGCTTTTTCATAGATAAGCTTCCTCCTTGCCTTTCGAAGCATCTTTTGGGCAAACTTTTTTCTCAGACGCTTGATCTTCAACTCTGCAAAATTCCTTCGCTCTTTCTTAAGGGTTTCTGTCACAGCAGGAACCTTCTTTTTCTTCTCTTCTGCACCCTCCATGGTTTCAGCTGGAAAAGAGGAGAATTTGCAATTTCATTTTTATTCTGTAACTCTTCAGTTTATTTGTTTTGGTCTAGTGATGCACCTTTTCTAAATTAGTATCTAAGAATTTGTCAATAATTCAAGAATACTTGATTTTTATTCAACAATACAGACTCCTGGTATGTTCTCATACCTTCTAAAGCATTTTACTATAACCCACCTGCCCAAAACTAATAAACACATTTCTACAAGAAAAAATGATCCTAACAATTCATATAGTAGCAGCTTAAAGTAAAAATAAGCATTGTTTTCTCCTTCAAATCTACTCAAGGAAGGGAATGTTGATAAAAATGCATACAAACAAAAATCATTACATGTTTATCTGTTAGAAAAAATATGATTAAGGGAATATAAGCAAATGCTCAAGAATATATGACCCATTTAGCTCATAATAAAATTTCTTCCTTTTGGGAATATTATTGCCTTTGGTTACATTTTTAGTAATTCAGTTCATCCCATTAGCATTTTCTATGAATCTCATATAATCCAGTCCTCCAATACTGTGTGACCCCTCAAATTCAGGACACCCAGGATATCTCCTGGCATTTGCAAATAAAGAAAAATATTCTGTAGGTAGTAAAATCTATTGAGGCAACATTTGAAAGCTAAAACTCTCTTCCATCTGAGCACTTGTGAAACTTGCATCATTATGGTTAACTAAAGTTACACCAACCAGCATATAAAACAATCCAATCCAATCCAATTAAGACCACTGCTCAGAATACATCTGCTGCATTTTCACTACCTTGAGCTCCACTCTGATTTTATTCTCCATCCTACCTAGTATTTCCATATGACATATGAAAATTCTGCCACAATATTAACAGACTTAGTGGCATCCACATTTCCATTCACACGTTAACTGAAACTTTGCTACTCTTGCAATGCCGCATTTTCTTTTAGGTCATATGTAATTTCCCTTTATTACAGTCTTTACATACATGTTGTAATCTAGAAGCTCCTTCCATCAAAATATTTTTTTAAGATTTTATTTATTTATTCATGAGAGACAGAGAGAGAGAGAGAGAGAGAGGCAGAGACACAGGCAGAGGGAGAAGCAGGCTCCATGCAGGGAGCCCGACATGGGACTTGATCCCGGGTCCGGGATCACAGCCTGGGCTGAAGGCAGGTGCTGAACCTCTGAGCCACCTGGGCTACCCCCAAACCTTTAATAGTCAACTAAAATTGTTATTTCCTTATTCCAAATCATGCCATTAACAGAAAAATATCATCAAATATGACATAGCTAAAAGCGTCAACCGTTAATTTGATTACCTTAAGAGCAAGATAATTTTCTGCATTATTTGGAAGTAGAATCCCTTCAGGGTCTTGTCTGCAGCAAGTAACTGCTTTATTTCTGAGATCTCTTACCCAGCATCCTGCTCTTTGACCACAGCTTTCTATAATTCAGCTCATTACCATAGGTTATCTCAACAAGAACAACCACACACAACACACACATAACATTTTTTTTTTGGTCCTAGTCATCATTCCAAGTCCTTTATTATACTAACTGAATTCTCAAACATTATCATGATATAAGTACTATTACCATGGTCACTTTAAATTTGAGGAAACTGAATCACAGAGAATTCAGTCACCTGTCCAAGGTTACTATCTTAATAAGGGCACAAATTAATTTCAAACCAATGCAGCATGTTTTAGTATCTGTGCCCTTAATTACTGCAGTTAATTACTCTTGTGTATCAAGATCTCAAGCCTATAGAGCTATCTATATTTATGTTTGTCATCCTTCTCAATTCTTGATCATTCTATGACCAATATCTTTTACATTTACACTGTACCAATATGTTTCTATTATGAAGCCTGGAAAACTTGAACTCAAATTTTTACTATGCATCCATATTTTCATTTATTAATAAAACAATTTAAGTCACCTAATAAATATGTCCATGTCCTTCTTTGTCTTTTTAAATAAAAATGTGCTATTGATTTCGTAGAATATCTTTCACTTATCTATTATTTTATACATTCCTATAAGCAGCAATATAGAGGCATAGATCAATATAGATATATTTTGCTCACTTCCGCAATCTATATGCTAATATTGGGTAGATTTATTTTGTTATTTTAACAAAATAATAAAAATTTTATTTTTTAAAGTTTACTTTTATTATTTCTCAGGGACTAAGGATATCTACATAAGGAAGACTAGATAGTTTAATCAAATATTTTTCTTGAGTGATTATATTTGTTGTAATTTATCTAATATAATAGTGATGTTACAAGTGGTGTTGGCATTACTGTCACTCTTGGATATTCTTTTTTTGGGCAAATCTCTAGCCAGACTATTGGTTTCCTTCTTAAGCTGAATTCCTCTGCCTATGATGAACTTCAAGGTGAAAATGTAGGACAGTTTAAATAGCATCTGCTTATCTATCATCTATCTATATAATGCTCCATTTTATAAACATGCAAAAATTTCTCTAGAATTTTAGCTTGTCTTCTTTATGTTGACCTCCATTGATATCTGACAGTGAGTATGACACTGCAACACCTGTCTGCACACTGAGATTTCAGCTCAATTATAAACTAGATTATGGTTTCAGGGGCCCCTGAGTGGCTCAGTCCATTTAGAATCTGCCTTTGTTTCAGGTCATGATCTTGAAGTCCTGAGATGTCTCACCAGTCAGCTTCCCTGTTCAGCTAGGAGTCTGCTTGTCCCTCTCTCTGCCTCCCCCACTTATGCGTTTTCTCTCAAATGAATAAATAAAATCCATAAAAAAATAAGTAAACTAGACTATAGTTTCTATTGTTTTGCAGCATAAGACACTGGAGAATATCATTTTTAAAATCAAATAATTGACTTAGTACTTGTGGCATCTGTCTAACCAACTATTATTTGTTCCACTGGGGCTACAGGAAAATATTGCAAAGATGAAATTCACATCTGACCCCAAATCTAATTTTAGAAAATAGTTGAAGCTTCCCCTTTGTTAAAAATTAAAGCAAAATTACCTGGTTTGAGCAGTCATTTTCTCCTTCAAGGTGAAAATACTAATGAGGGTGAGGGGTTTTAATAGCAAATAAATTACTGTACCACAAAAATAATTAAATAAGCAAAACACAAACATGAGCTTTCAGCCTCCAGGAAGAAAAATAATGGATTATGTGAATAATTATTTCTCTCTAGAATATACATAGAAAAATGTTTTCCAGTAAGTATTTGAGAGAGAAGTACTGTGATACATTAACTGCTGATTTCTCTTGATGTTGACTTCGCCTAGAACAAAAATAAATATTTTAATATTTATTAATATTTCATATTTGGTTGACATATTGTCACCAAATATGTCAAGTGTTTGGTGACACTAAGGTACATTGTGGAAAACATTTTTAATTAAAGGTACCAATTGGAAATATAAAATAGGTTTCTTAAATATTATTTATATAATAGCTGTTTCATATGTTATGATTCAAAGTAACAATTACCCAGATTAAGTCCAAATTAATCCAGATTAAGTCTTTTGAACAAGGAGCCCTATAGGACACCATGATATTAATAATTGTATTTTAATTGTTTGATTTCCAAAAAGTGGCATTAATCATTTAAGAAAGCAAGGTTTTTATAAAAAATGTATAGATTTGGGGGCATTTATACTATATGTTTGTAATGTATACTGATACTAATACTACCAATAATAATAATAGAGAATAAAACTGAGGATACAGTATATAACGTGAGTTATCTTAAATGTGTCCTTGTAAGGAAGAGATATTGTCAGTCCATTTTACCTGAGGAAACTGGAAGATGGAGCACCTAACTGATAAAATCACATCACTGATACTTGACAATACCACATTACAAATCTCATTTGACTAAATTCAAAACTTGGAAACTTAAACATTGATTTATAACACATTTTAATATTCTACAAGAGTTAGTTTACATTGCTGAACATATCTACAATTTAAAGATTTTTGATTTATTGTAATCAAAGAATTTTTAACCACCTTATTAGATTTCAGTTAAACTAATAGATGTCTTCAGTCTTTGTATTGTTAAAAAATTACATATGCATTTTTACTGGCACTAGGAAATACAGAATTTAATTAAGAATCTCTTCTTATAAAAGGGACATTGAAAAGTCTGGCTTAAATATAATATCAAATACTAACCTAAAAATTCCTCTGAAACAAGGTAACTTTGAAAAAAATAAGTTATTTATTATGTTTTGCTCTAGGAATTTGTAAGAAAATTATTCTGCAAAACTTTTAAAGGCAGTTCCTGAAACAAATAGGTCTATAAGTAAAGAAAATAGTGGAAAACAAAGGAGAGTATTTTCTAGCTTCTCTTAATATGTGATTTCTTTCTTTTTAGGATTTTATTTATTTATTCATGAGGAACACAGAAAGAGAGGCAGAGGGGGCCCCAGGATCATGACCTGAGCCAAAGGCAGATGCTCAGCCACTGAGCCACCCAGGCATCCCAAGATGTGATTTTTTTTTTTTTATAACAGCTTTATTGAAATACAACTCACATGTAGGGACAATTCACCCATTTGAAGTGTACAACAACCTTTCAATATACTCTTACGTATTTGTGAAACCATCACCATAATTAATTTAAGATGCTTTCATCACCTTGGAAAGAAACCCTAGGGGATCCCTGGGTGGCGCAGCGGTTTGGCGCCTGCCTTTGGCCCAGGGCGCGATCCTGGAGACCCGGGATCGAATCCCACATCAGGCTCCCAGTGCATGGAGCCTGCTTCTCCCTCTGCCTGTGTCTCTGACTCTCTCTCTATCTCTCTGTGACTATCATAAATAAATAAAAATTTAAAAAAAAATTGTAAGAAACCCTGGACTTTTTACTTATCATCCCATAACTAATTTCCTCACCACAGCCCTAAATAATTAGTCTATTTTTTGTCTCTATAGTTTAGTTTATTCTGTACATTTCATATAAATGGGATTATATAAGTTCCGGTCTTCTGTGTATGTTTTCTTTCACTTAGCATAATAATGTCAAGGTTCATCCATGTTTTAGCATGTATTAGTACTTCATTTATTTTTATGGATGAATGCTATACCATTTTATAGATAGGTAAACTACACTTTGTTCATCCATTTGTCAGTTTTTGGACATTTAGATTATTTTCTACTTTTGGCTATTACAAATTTCGTAGCTATGATCATTTCTGTAGGAGTTTTTGTAATGAAATATGTTATTACTTTTGAGTATATTCCTAGGAGTGGATTTACTTTGGAGTCAATGTTACTTTATGTTTAACATTTTGGTGAATTGCCAGACTGTGTTCCCAAGTTTCTGTTCCATGTTACTTCCCACCATGTGCATGAAGGTTCTGATTTCTCCACATCCTCACCAACACTTTTTTTCGTGATGACCATCCCAGTGGGTGTGAAATGGTACCTTAGTGTGGTTTTAAATTGTGTTACCCTGATGACTAATGATGTTGAATATCTTTTCATAATCTTTTTGGTCATTTGTATGTCTCCTTAGAGAAAAGTCTATTCACACATTTGCTGTTTTTATTTATTTATTTTTAAAGATTTTATTTAATTATGAGAGAGAGAGAGAGAGAGAGAGAGAGAGAGAGAGAGAGGCAGAGACACAGGCAGAGGGAGAAGCAGGCTCCATGCAGGGAGCCTGATGTGGGACTGGATCCCGGGACTCCAGGATCATGCCCTGGGCCAAAGGCAGGCACTAAACCACTGAGCCACCAGGGATCCCCCACATTTGCTGTTTTTAGTTGGCTTATGTGTCTTTTAATAATTCAGTTGAAAGAGTTATTTATATATCATACAGTTCCCTTGTCCAATACATGAATTACAAATATTTTGTCACATTCTGTAGGTTGTCTTCTCAGTTTCATGATCCTGCCTTTGAAGTACAAAAATTTCATTTTTGACAAAAGTCCAATTTATCTGTCTTTTAATCAATATGTAACAGTCAATTATATTTCTATATACTAGGAATAAACTGTGATGGAAATTGAAATTTTAAAATACCATTTAAGTAAGATCAAAATATGAAATATTTAGGGATAGGTATGACAATATAAATGTAACACTTGCATGTTAAAACCTATAAAACATTGTGTTTAAAATTTTTAAAGGCAAAATAAATAAATAAATTTAATTTTAAAGGACCAAATAAATGATATTTCCTCTCTGTGGATTGAAAACCTCCATGCTCTTAAAATGACAGTTCTTTCCAATATTTTTTAAGAGTCAAAGAAGTAATTAGAAAAAGTTTTAAAGAATTTTTGTAGAAATTGACAAGGTGATTCTACATTTTTGAGAGAATCCTAAGAAAAAAGTATAGGCAAAGAGAATTAAGAAAGAGAAAAAAAAAACTGACTTACCTTCAAAATATGTTTTTATATTTTATATTTTATTTCTTATTTTGTTCTTCAGTTTTAAAATATGTTTATGTGTGACCTTTAAACTTTAAGTTTACTCTTCCCCCATGATTAGTACATCTTTATCACTTATTAGCTATTTTTCATAAAATTCCTCTTTCTCCTCCACCTGGAACACCAATTAAAAGTGTATTAAAGTCTTCTTTTCCCCTTTATATCAATATTTCATCCATATTTTCTGAAAATGTAGGTCTCTGGTTCTAGTGAAATTCTGAACTATTTTATGATAATTTAATTCCATCTTCAGCAGTAACTAACAAGTTTCATAGTCATTCAATTACTTTTTCATTCATAGCAAATGAAATGTTATCTTTATTTCAATTGTGGAAGTTTTATTTTTTAACACTTTTCTTTTCCTTCACTTGCCTTCCCTGCTCCATGTCAAGCAGGAGTGTAGTTGCTCTGATATGGGGATACAGGACCCAGGTTTATCCCTCATTCCATCTTCCATGTCCCCAGTAGTGTTTAATAACCTAAGTGGATTGTTATCTAGTCGTTCTGTGTCTTGTATGTCAGGAGAGCCATGTAAGCACATCACCAAAGTAACCGAACAATCTCAAGCAAAAACAACTATATGACTCATTTTATCAATCTGTACTTGCATCTTCAGGTTGAATGTGTTCATAAAATTTGGGGCAGAGAGTTAGATATATGTTTTGTCATATTTCCCCAGAATTTTTATATGCTATCTTAACAGATACCTAACATGTCTTATTGCAAGAAATAGAGACACAGCTGTATTTTATCATTTCTACTTTTTGGCTAATTCACTTTGGCAGATACTTTATGAATACATGTGTAGCTTTTAAATCTTATTCTACATGGTTATGTTACTTAGGTTTGTTTGACTTTTTCATATATATAAGCCAGGCTAATGCTTGTACTGTAGTGATCTGTTTAAATATTAAAGCATTTCCAAAATTCTTTTAAGACAAAAATTCTGATTTATCCATTTCAAAGTATTGACAGTGTTCAATTTCCAAGGATAAATAATTTCACATTGAATTATTTCAACCTGTGATCTGCCTGTCTAGTTTTCAATTTCTCCTTTACATTAATTTTTGTGTTTATTTGTTGTTTGTTTATAAATGTAGACCTTAGTTTGTAGAATTTTCAATTAAAAAAAAAACTTCCTACTCACCACCAAAACATCATTTGGAAGTTTTATGATAGGCAGGCAGAATTTTGGGAGAACCATAGAAAACCACATAGCTTTGAAAACTTATCATCAGAGGCTAGAGGCAAATTTAAGTTGACAAGTGATTTGTATGAAACAGTGATGGCATTGCAAAAAAAATAATAATAATTTACAAGTCTTGGGGATATCCTGCACAGAACCTGAGGTAAACTTAAATCAAACTTTAATATGTAAAAAAAAATGGTCCACCAAGTAGTAAACACTTTCTGAGAAAAAAGAATTAAGTTTATGTGAATGGATATGAAAGTTGTTCATCTTCACGCAGTTTATTTGAAAACACGAGTTCTATGAATTATATATTGCAGATTCACCAATTGTATGTGTATACTTTAAATCAGAAAAAAAGGAAAATTGCTAACCTGATTGGTACTATATTTACTAGAAAGTTGATACCACTTTTTGCTCTTTTATTCTTTAAAAAATGAACATTTTTTGTGTATCTAGTTATCCATCAAATAAGGAAGCTAAGGTCAAAGTAAAAATAATTTAAAGAATATATGAAACATTAACATTTTTTTCACATTTAAACCAGGGCAGGCTAAATGATGTATCTTCACTTATGGTAAAGAAAAAGAAGCTGCTATAACTTAATTAGCTTGCCCTTCTCACCAGCAACCTTAATTAGGACACCACTAATTAATGTAGTATTCTTCCAGAGGGCTAAATAGAATCAGCTTCTTTGAATTTGACCTGCGAGGATATGCCATGAACTCTACAATTTTAAGAAATTAAGAGGCTCAAATTTTACGATTCAACATCTTTTTTAAGCATTCTGAAAAAAAAAAAAGCAAATTTCCCAGTTTACAAACTACAGGGCATTTCCTTAATGATTCAACTTCTAATTAATAGAAACTATTATCATTAACTATATTTCTTAGTATTTGCATAACTTAGTGTATGTAAATATATTGAAATAAGCTCATATAGATGATAATATATGTTTGTATTAAATTACATAAATCTGCTAAGTAAACAAATTCCAGTATATCAAGTTAAGTCTCACTAAAAATTCAAGTGAGAAAATTCTAAAATTATTTTTAAGATCCATAAAACAAAGTGTGCATTAGACTTCATAATGCCTGAAATTCCATACTCTGTCTTTCATAAGATGTTCTCATTGTAGTTAGTAGATGATAAACTTGACATGTTCATAGGTGATACCCAGTCTTATTCAGCCATCTACTTTCCAAAAAATTATTCAAGGGATCCCTGGGTGGCGCAGCGGTTTGGCGCCTGCCTTTGGCCCAGGGCGCGATCCTGGAGATCCGGGATCGAATCCCACGTCGGGCTCCCGGTGCATGGAGCCTGCTTCTCCCTCTGCCTGTGTCTCTGCCTCTCTCTCTATCTCTCTGTGACTATCATAAATAAATAAAAATTAAAAAAAAATTATTCAAGACTATAAATACCTGACACACAGAACCAATCTCATTAATGTATTTTTAAATTGATAAATAAGTATCATAAATGTCTTTTACAGCAGGAATACATTCATAAATATATAGTGGCTGCATTCCTAAAAAAGGAATTGCTTCCCTACCATATTCTCTTGGTATTTCCTCCCTACCATATTCTCTTGGTATTTCTTTATGTGAATCGAGTTGAAAGTAAAGAATAAGGGAGGGACTCTATGTAACCCATAAAAGTCTTGGAGCATACTATACAGAGGAGAAGGATAAGATAGAGGATTTGGGGCGAATGGAGAATATTTCAACACAATCTGGCATCAGTTGATTACTTTCAGAATGTTCACATGCCTTTTCACCTTTCAAATCTCAGAATCAAACATAGGCAGAAATTAGTTACTATGCTATGGACCTTACCAAGGATGGAGATCCACTCTTGCACACATCTATTTTACTTTTATCACAACGAGACTTGGACCATCTATTCTGATTCCTGATATTCAAGGAATTCAACTGACAAGGCTGCTTGAAAAAGAAAGTTGGGCTTTCCAGTTCTACCACTCTGATTGCTTAAGACAAATTGTTCAAAAGAGTAAATTCCAGATATTGAAAAATAGAAATAAAAACAAAAAATAGAAATCATGTTACATCTTTGCTAGGTAGAAGAATACAATATGATAATATATTAGAAGTTTGAAAGATATTTCCCACTACTGACTGAAAAATTGTCATTCAGAGGAATCCTCGTTGAATTTGGCAGGATAATTTCTACCGCTTATAGTCTTCTATACTTAGCAAAGAATAATAAAAAATAAGAATAAAGAATCATTACATCACATCAAAGGCATCTCACATGGCAAAACAAATAATTCAAATAGCTACAAAAACAATGAAATCTTTAACACCAAGTGAAGTTATTTATTTAAAAAAATTCCAATTAATGACATTGTTCTAATAATCCTAACAGAGAAGGTTAGAAATAGTAAGCAGTTTATGGACACATTCCTGAATCCAAGACAATACAGAGTGGCAACAGACCATTGGGGTAAATAGAAAAATTATGGTTGCATCATTTTTCAGCGAGATGTTTTACTGTACATTTGGGGCAACCAGCTTGTCAGTAACTGATCCGTTAGTGTTTTGTTTTCTGGTTATAATAGTAGTACTTGATATGGTTGTTCTGAAAATTAAATGAATGTGTTTCAGTGCTTAAAATATTGTCTGGTACATGGTAAAATTATATTTGATATTTATACACTGTTATAAATATTATAGTCAAATGGACCCTTGCCAAATATGCTATAGATGAAGAAACCAGGAGAAAGAAAACCAACTTGGGAAATACAGAATTTATCAGCTATTCTTTAAAAGGTGAATTAAAATAAATTGCATGGGGATGCCTGGGTGGCTCAGAGGTTGAGTGCCTTTAGCTCAGGGCATGGTCCTGGAGTTCCAGGATCCAGTTCCCCATCAGGCTCCCTGCATGGAGCCTGCTTCTCCTTTGCCTGTGTCTCTGTGTGTCTCTCTGTGTCTATCATGAATAAATAAATAAAATCTTAAGTAAAATCTTAAATAAATAAATAAATAAATAAATAAATTTTATGGACATAAGTCAGAGCCTTCCAAAATGAATCAAAATGGTGTTTATTCTTTAAATAATATTCATGCGATGAAAAAGTCATGGTAGCAAAGGACTATGGCATGCACATTAGTAAATTGAATACTGACCTAAATGAAGGTAACTGCATATATTATTGTTATAGAAGGAAGTGTTAAAATGATAAATCTTTAAAAGCAGAAGTTGTTAAAAACTATCAAACTAAAAAACTGGAAAGGAAAAGAAGATAAGTATAAATATCTGTTTCATCATCTTTCATATTTGGAACTCAACAGTTATTTCATAGTTTTTCATTTGATAAATATTTATGTATTCATGTGGCAAAGCACCCTAAGTATCTGAAATGCAATATTAAACACAGTAGACAAAATCCACAATTTCATGATATTTGCTTGCATTGGAGAGAAGAGAAAATACACAAATACATAAGCAAGAAAATATCCCTTTATGTTAAAACATCAATTAATTCAAAAATTTTTAATAAAACTACATTATCAAAACTCAAGTTTTGACAAAATAATGTCTGAAATAGTGGCCATGAGATCTTGATTGATTTCCCAGAAGAGTAACCAAGTTGAGTAAATTTTCATAAAATTATTTAGTAAACGTTTTTCTTCTCTGGAATCATGTGCATGTCTTTACCTGTTTTTATATTGAGTTGATTGACTTTCTTACCTGTTTGTAGATATTCTTTATATGTTACTAATACCCAAAAATATCCAAAATTTAGATCTGAATTTTTGTCAAATTTTCAGTTTTTAAGAATAGTTTTAAAAACTACAACAATACTTCATTACCCGAAGGTCCAAATATTTCTTAACAAAATTTTAAAATATTTTATTTTGCAATAAAAATGAAAACACATGTGTGAAGTAGATTTTGGAGTTATTTGTGATTTATGAACTATTTGTGACTTATGATAAATGAATATTTCAGACCTAATGCAGTTACCATCTTCCTCAATTAATCTGAGAAGTTACCTCTGCAACTTCCAATTTTCCATATATGTGTAGGTTTTCACAGAGCTTTCTCTTTCTGTTCATTGATCAATATGTTAATTGCTGTACAAGTACCATACTGTCTTAATTACTATAGCTCTATGATAAAATCCTGTATCTGATGTGATAATCTCCCATTTCTCTGCTCCTCCTTTTCAGAAGGATCCTCAATGTCTTCTTCCCCTTTATTTACATTTTTAGGTTGACGCATATTGTAGAGTTTCAATGAATGTTTTTCAAAAGTTAAGGAATTTTCTATTACTAACTTTCTAATTTAATCCCTAATGATTTCTGATATCAAGTAGGATGGAGAAGCTTATGGGAGAATGATACTTCCTGTAAGAAATAGAAAAGTGAGATAAAAATGTCAGTGTAATGGGTTTAAAGGCATAAAATAGCTATTTAAGCATCAAGAACTAGAGTGACCAAGTTTTTACAGACAAGAACTCTACAGAGGTGACCTGTGATCTGTTGGTATCTTTAGTTTCTTGCCTTTCTTTCTTACTTGCTTCCCTCACCCCAAACCCCGCCACCTTTTATGCTTGTTCTATGCCTAAGGTTAAACCACACCATGTTTTTCATTTCTCCTCAGGGAGTTTGTCACTGTCAAGAATTTAGAGGAGTCTGAAATTGCATCTGCTTGAAAGCTTTCTAGTTAATCTGTCTTGGGTTCACAGAAGACATAGATACCTGGATCAGAGACAAAAGGCTTTATTACTCATGGCAGAGCATGCTGCATGAGCTTCCTTCATATCAGTTCCATTTTTACCCTCCCCTGAATCACTGGGAGGGATCCAGAACTAGATTGTGTGGATGCCACGCACACAGTGGGTTTGTGTGGCAGCTGTAGAACACTGAGTTCAAGAAACCTCCAAACTTATAAGTGAGCTACTGGCAAGTCTTCCCATTCCTCCCTTCTGGAAAGAAACGTTATTTTTATTACTCTGGAAAATGAGCAAATGGTGTCTGGTGAGAGAACAGAGGTCCTGCCCTTACTATCTGAGCAAATTGGTGTAAATGCCTAAACATAAAGGAGTGTGAGAGACACATGGAGAATTGTGTCCTAATAGTCATATGATTTGCATCCTTCATTTTGTTAATGTGGTATCTCACATTCACTGATTTGCAGATATTGAACTGTCCTTTCATCACTGGAGTTAATCCCACTTGAACATGGTGTGTGATCCTTTTAATGTATTGTTAAATTTGCTTTGCTAATATTTTGTTGAGGATTTTTTCATCTATGCTCATCAGGGACATTGACCTATAATTTTATTTTATTTTTTTTATAATTTTCTTTTCTTGTGGTGACCTTGACTAGTCTTACTATCAAGGTAATGTTAGCCTCATAAAATGAGCCTGGAAAAGTTTTCTCTTCTAATTTTTGGAAGAGTTTGAAAAGGATTGGCTTTTTTTTTTCATGTTGAGCATAATATATCAATGAAGCCATCTGGCCCTAAACTTTTGCTTGTTGGGAGGCATTTGATTACTGACACAATATCCTTACTAGTAATCAATTTGTTCAGAGATTCTATATCTTCATGATTCATCATAGTAGCTTGTATGTTTCTAGTAATTTATCCATTTCTTCTAAGTTGTCCAGTTTGTTGGTATATAGGAGTTCATAGTATTCTTTTATCATATTCATGTACATTAAAGCAATGTTAAGATGTAATCATTATCCTATCATTCCATCAAAATATTCAGTCAATACATTTGCTATTTTGAGGCTGAAACAAATAGGTACTCTCATAAACAGTCTGGTTGCCTATAAATTGTCAGAGCTTAAAAAATATTTTATCAAAATTTGCAATTATTATTAAATAATGACTGAAATTCAAGTTGAAACCAAGATGAGTCATGATTTCATTCTCTCCAAATTTCCAATATTTGGAGGGAATGAAATCATGACTAATTTTTTTTAACTGGGGGCATTTTATAGTAACTTCATAGTACTACTTTCCTTCAAAATTTGGAATTTGCCAACTCATCCACATATCCCATGGCTTCTAGTCTGGACTACTGCAGAACAAATTGCTCCCTCTGCCACTGTTATTGCACTTCTGATAGTTCTTTACTCAACTATTTGAGGTATTTTTGAAACAATACATGTTCTATAATCACTACTAATAAAATTAAAATATTATCTCTTGCCAAAATAATTTTTTAAAATTATTTCTATTGCCTGGAAAGTCCACACGTGATGATTACTTGCTCCATGAAGAGAATAGGAAAGGGAGAGACAATAGAGACAGGAGAAGAGAGAGGAAGGAGGGAGAGGAAAAATGGAATGAACAGGAAGAGTTAGGGAGAGGACTCAGAAGATTTACACATTTATGGATTTTTCACATATTGTATTATGAGCATTATAATCTTAAACAGGGAAATTAGTTACCATTTAAACAATGACAAAAATAGTATGAAAGTCTTGAGAATTGGGACTCCTGGGTGGCTCAGTGGTTAAGCATCTGCCTTTGGCTCAGGTCAGAATCCCAGAGATCAGGATAGAGTCCTACATTGGTCTCCCTGCATGGAGCCTGCTTCTCCCTCTACCTGTGTCTCTGCCTCTCTCTCTCTCTCTCTCTCTCTCTCTGTGTGTGTGTCAAAAGTCTTGAGAATTTGACACAGCAAACAGTAGAGTAAAGTAGGAGCACTCCCTCATTTTTTTTTTGTTTTAATTTACACGTAAGCATAGTTAGGTCAACTGAAACTGTACCCTCTATCTGTAAGAAGCCAAACAATGAGCATGTTCTTAGTTACACTATGCTGATGACATGGTCTTTCTCTTATAATAAAGGGTGGTTTCTAGAAACAATGGAACATGTTGGTCAATTACTCTCAGAATGAACAGTTCAGTAACAACTATGTCAAAATCAGAATTGTTGACACAGGCAGAATATCTTTTTTCCATCAAGATGGCAGAATATCTTTTTTCTATCTTACTAAACCAGTCTGTCCATCAGATTCATTCATTTCATGATCTAAGAAAACATTTCATGTTTTTTTTCTAGTTTTTATTGTGACAAACACATCAAAACACAGTTTGACTGAAAGACAAGTAATTTTTATAGGTCACTCTTTATTTATTGTGTTTGTAATGTTTTTGTTTTTCTTTTTACTAATGTACTATTTCCACTACCTTCAGGGCTTCTGGTTGGAATGTAATTTTCACATATTATGGTGCTAGGTTTTGAGAGTTGAATTTGAACTTGGTAGCAATATTTTAGCAACAAGCCTGAATATTCTTGGCTTGGCCTGACTTTCTTAGACATCTGCAGACAAACTCTGCACAATACAGTGATCTATACGGCTGTTTCTATTTCTGACTATATATTATTATACCTTCCTACCTCACACATCTGTTTCTTTTTTTTTTTTTTAAATTTTTTTTTTAATTTTTATTTATTTATGATAGTCACAGAGAGAGAGAGAGAGAGGCAGAGACATAGGCAGAGGGAGAAGCAGGCTCCATGTACCGGGAGCCTGACGTGGGACTCTATCCCGAGTCTCCAGGATCGCGCCCTGGGCCAAAGGCAAGCGCCAAACCACTGCGCCACCCAGGGATCCCACACTTCTGTTTCTATCACCCATTGTTTATTACTTGACTTTTGTTCCTATCTATATCTTAAATGATTTCATTGTATCTATATTTATTACTGGAAAGTCACTAAAAACAGGTATGAAAAGTAACAGTAGAAACATGAGGATGTATATATATATATATATATATATATATATATATATATATATAATCTCACCTGAAAAATAAGGCTATTGTTTGAATGTAACAGTATAGACACTAAAATTGTTAGAGTTGCTACCTGGAGCAGTGTTAGGGAAACTGAATAAGCATTATCACAGCACCATGGGTATGTTAATTGAAATATTGATAAATTTTACTAAGTAAACAACCAACTCAAAATTACCTGATTGATTTTTCCCCCAGTGTTTTAGTTATTTGTATGGGAATATTTACTTCCCATACAAACTTCTTTAAGGGATTATAAACTTCTTTAAGTTGGGGAGCCAATTCTAAATCATCTCTACTCTAACATCTAACATATTAACCTAAATCATTTAAATCAGTATTCTAAGAGCTATCCTTATTGTCAATAATAACACAAATAAATGTGATTTGTCAAGCTCTACAACATGTCAGACATGTGTTTTGCATATTTTAATTTAAAAAATCCCAGCAACTTTATAAAGTAGGAACTATTATCAATCTTATACTAAGGATATGATGGAACATGCTGAAGTCAATAGTTAACAAACCTAAGTAAACTACATGCTTCTACTTTAAAATATAAAGAAAAAAGAAACTCTGTAACTGAATTTCCAAAAGAGAGGCATTTTTGAGCAGTACTGAGTTGGCCGAGCAAAAAATGGGAAAGGATGAGCTGTCATTATCCTTTCATTAACCAAGGTGCATTGGACCTTGGCCAAAGTCAGCATAATGAGGCAGTGCAAAAAAAGAAAAAAAAAAAAAGTTGTTCTGACCCTTTTCTTGGTTGTACTTTCTTCTGGAAGTTTGATATTATCCTTCCTTGGAGAAGCTTGTTTATAATTGGATAGATTTTTTTTCAAACCAATGAAAGTAATATTTTTTGTAGCCCTGTTTGTTTGATGAACTATAATTTTACTTATTTTAAATGACTAGATGCTTTGTCAGACATATTGATTTCTATAGTATATAAAGAAGCATAGAAAATGATGATATTTCCAGACAAGGATAGCAATGCTAGAAAGGAGATGATCAAAATTAATACTTAGCCAGGAACTCGTTACTATCTTAAAAAGATAATTAAGATGCAGTTGAATAAAGGCAATTTTGAAAGAATATGATATTGTCTTCAATATTACTTCATATGTAGGTTATCAAAAAGTTTATGTAGGGAAACCTAAGTGGATCACTCAGTTAAGCTTCCAACTCTTGGTTTCCGCTCAGGTCATGATCTCTCCAGGTCTTGAGATCGAACCCTGCATCAAGCTCTGTGTTGAGCGTGGAACCTCCCTCTCCCCAGTCCCCACGAAATAAAAAAAAATCTTTAAAAAAATAGTTTATGTAATTTTGAACATGCATATTAAATCCTGAATTTCCTATTTAGCAATGGCAGACCTAATCCAAATCAGATGTATTTTTTTCCCTCCAAATGAAATGTCAACCTTTGAGTCATGTCTTTGTTCTTATGTAATTGAAGAAAAATTTATTTATTCTTACCTATTATATAAATGATGCATTTTTATTCAACTTACCACAAATAACAGTTTAATTAAACTTACCCCAATCACTCTTAATCCAGGATATAGCCTAGCAAACTGGAAAGCACTGAATATCAATTATATTTCAGTCAATATTTACAGAGATGCTAAACTTAATTTTTACTAATTATTTCATAAGTTATTTACCATATTTTAAAAACATATTTTATTTATTTATTCAAGAGAAACACACGGGGGGCGGGGCAGAGACATAGGTAGAGGGAGAAGTAGGCTTCATACAGGGGGACCAATGCAGCACTTGATCCCAGGACTTCATGATCACACCCCTAGCTGAAAACGGGCACTTAATTGCTGAACCACCAAGGCATTCCAATTATTTACCATATTTGAACCTTTCTTCTTCATATATACAACTCAAGAATGAAAATTTAAGCACTGACTAAAGTATTTGTTTGTCAGTACACCAGATTACTGGGAATATTTATTTTTCCTTAAATTTAATTATCACTCATACACACCATCCACGTCCTCCCACAGATATAGATCATGGTTTGTAATCCATTGAGAGTTGACATCTCTGATATTATTGACAGAGGATTTAATAAGTCTTTGTGGTCTTATTATGTTCTCAAACTAGCATTTGTCCTGTCATGACTTTGATTTTATGGTGAAGATCCGTTTATTAGTTGTTACACCAGGACAGGTTGATTGTAGGGTTTAGTTTTCTCCTGATATCAGATAACCATTCAATTAACCAACATTTGTTCCTATCCATTTAAATATTGACATTTATTGAACTTGTTCCAAGTAAAAATTATCATTATACTTTGACCCTTATCTTTGAAGTAAAGCCTTTTCTGCTCTACAATTCCAATGCAAATTAACATTTAGACATGACTTTGTAGAACTCTACTAAATAAAAAGGGTTTGAGTATTTGACATACACTGGTATCAAAATTAGAGGCACAAACTTGAAATTTTATCCTTATTATTCATTTATTTATGGTATATCCATATGCACAAAGATTACTAAGTTTAATTTAATGAATAACATGCTTTTCCACAAGTTTTCTGATATTCTAGATATTTGAAATTTCATGTAGTTTTGAATCATTCTATGGGTCTTCACCTCCTTTAAATGATTTGTGAACTTAAATTTTAGAACTATAAAACAAGAAACATTATTCCATAGAACGTTTATGAATGAAAGTCTAATAAATTTCTGATAATCAAATGAAAATTAACAAATTTAAATTTAAATATCAACTGACATATAGCATACTATTTAAATCTAAGGAAAACAAATAAATGCAGATTTTTATTGTTCATCTCCCTGCCTCTGCCATTTCTCAGTCTCTCTTCAACACAGCATCCTGAATGTTCTTATAATTAAACTTAGATACACAGCATCCTGAGTGTTCTTATAATTAAGACTTAGATCCAGATCATGTTATGCTTTTGTTTCAAATCCTGCCATCACCATCCATCTCATTTCTTCTCAGAAAGGCCTGTAAAATGTTACACAGTTTGGTTTCCCACACCTCCATGAACCCATCTACTATTTTGTTCCAGCCACACATTGTTCCTTATGATTTTCCATTAAAAATGTTTAGCAAACTCTGTACTCAAGGCATTTGCACTTTTTCTTCCCTTTGTCCAGAATACCCTTCCCTTTAATTTCTTCATGATTGATCTCTTCATATAGGAAGAAATGTCAACTTCTCAGTGATGAGTTCATGCACTCTAAATAATATCCTAGTCACATTCCAACACTTCCCAGCCTCATTCCTACATTAATTTTCATCATAAAAATGTCTATTTTCTGACATCAGGTTTAGGGAATAAAAGTTGTTTTATTTTTAATAAAATATTATTTCTTGATTTCTTTTAGAGAGAGAGAGAGAGACTGTGAAAGGTGGGAGCCCACAAAAAGAGGGAGAGAGAGAGAGAGAGAGAGAGAGAGAGAAAGAGAGAGAGATATACACCGCTGATCATGGAGTTGGACTCTGAGCTCAGTCAACCTTGATATGATCTGAGCCAAAACCAAGAGTTGGCCCCATAACCCACTGAGCCACCCAAGTGCCCTACAAGTTTTTTTTTTTTATCTTGATTTCTAATACCTCTATCTTACGTTAGGAGCTGGAAAACATGAATCAAAATCAAACCATTTTTACTTATCACCAACTAGTTATGGAAAACCAAGATATATGAAAATATATTTGCAGTTTTGTTATAGATTTGGATAGAACAATATTTCATATGGCACAGATTTTTTTCTGAACATTCATTACTGACTACATGAGCACAAATTTGACAGTATTAGAGCATCACTTCTAAATCTTTCTCTACTGGAGAAAACTAGTATTCAGTGAAACAAAACAATCATGTGAATATTTTTTTAATGTTTCCTGGGCAAGCTTGCCTTACTATTTTAAAAGGAGACATTTAAGGTTTGAATAAAATATAAAAATATTTCCATTTTTGACCCACTTTTATTGAGAATTTTATTAATAACCTCAAGATATTTAGGAGAACATTTAAGTCAGTTAAAGATGTCCATAAGCATCTTTACATTTTCTTAAGAAAGGCCATACTCATTTTTCATATCAATAATTATTCAACCCAGTGTTTAGGTTCCAATCATGGAAGAAAATGGCAGAAAATTATGGTATAGCATGGATATTTTCATATGAGAAACTAGACTTCAAAGCACTCTTTCTGCACATCAGGGGACCTTCCAAATTTAATTAAAGGGCTGATTATCCTCTTGGGTATTCTGAATGGTTCTAAACAATGGAGGGAAAAAATACACATTTCCCTTTCAGTGGGCTTTTTATTGTTATATTGTGTTACTCATGATTAAGTTATATACATAAATCACTTTAATATTCTAAAAGCCTTTCCTGAATTGTTCAACAACCTACACTATTATTTATTTATTTATTTATTTAATTTTATTTACTTTTAGAGAAGGAATGGAGAAAGAGAGAGAGGGAGAGAGAATCTTAAGTAGGCTCCATCCTGAGCATGGAGATCTTGATCTCATGATCCTGAGATCATGACCTGGGACAAAATCAAGACTCAGACACTTAACTGACTGAGCCACCCAGGTGCCCCAACTAAATTATTGAATAGTTATTGAAAATAAGTAAAATTTTGTCAACCAAAGAAGTATGCTAAATAAAACTACTTATTTTTTTAAAAAAAGATGATAATCATAAGTTATTTAAAAGTAGTATATATTATATTTATAATATGTATTTGTGTATAGACATATATAATTTGTATTTTATTTCTATATCAAATGTATATACATATGTCGATAATTAAGTTATTTTGCCTTAAAATTCATAAGTTTCAAAACTGAGACAATTTAAGAAATTTGTTGTTAAATAATTGTAATGTTGATGAATTCCAATCTGTTCTTACATGAAAAAAAATCAGCATTTTTTCCATTTACTTTAAATGGAGAGCATTTTCTGCTATTATTAAACTTGAATTAAATTATAATTGTAAGTTATAATTGAAGTAATTAAATTAAGTCATTTTTAATTTTTCACTACTTTATTTGAAGTTATTTCTTGGTGTAACAGAATTGCTATCTCAATTAATTTTAATTTATCATCAAGTGAAAAATTAGAGTAGTGAATTCAGTATAGTATTTGGTCTGATGAAGCATGCTTTTTTGAACAAGCATCACATGAATAAGTTTTGCACTTGATGAATTACTTTCCTACCAGTAAAATCTTGATTGTATTTTAAAAATAAACAGTGGATTATGTTACTGATAACAGTAAATCAGGATTTTCCAAAAATACTAAAACTTTTAAAAAGTGAAAAAATTCCATCCTAGATTCCTGAAGTAATTCTGTGTGTGTGTGTGTGTGTGTGTGTATGTGTGTGTGTGTATGTATATGCAAGGATGATTGTGGCAAGTGATGTTCTGCTGTTCACAAAAATTTCGGTAGAGTCTATGATTTCAAGGACCCATACTAAGTTGGAGATAGAAAAATATTTTCCTTTACACACTGGAGGATTACATGGAAGGTGCTATGGTAAAATAAAGAATGAAGAACACAGAAACCAGGCTATTTTGAAAATATAAAAAGATAAATAAATGGAAGAAAACTGGAAAACCATAGGCTATCTTAAGAGGAGGCAAATTGTCCACTTACAAGCTATGTTATCTCTACCGGACTGGGAAGAGTTATGTTCAAAGAGCCAAGTAAAGCTAAAATCCTAAACTACCCTTACAGTCATAAAAAAAATGTATAAAATGCTAAAATCAACTGGGTAATAGTAGCAAATACACATTTGCATTTTAGGAAGTTGATGATTAACTGGAAATATATATATTTTTTTGGAAAAGTAGGAATCAGTGATATTAAATTAACTGAAGATATCTTTTTGTTTCATAAAAGCATGTACCCAATCCCATGAGACTGCTTAAACCCTCTACCCCACATTCTTTATACTATACCAGGATGTCAATTCTAAAAAACATAATTAAAAATAAAAAGCAGAAAGGATAAATTAATATGATGTGCCTGTTCTTGCTTAGATCTACTCAGTCAGTCTATAGTCAGTCTATAATGTTCATTTAGACTAGGTTTACAGTCTATCCCAATGCTGGGATAGTCACTGATGCATTCTCACATGCAAAAAAGATGAGCCCTATGCTCATGCAGGCCCCATTCTCAGGATTATTCTGTATTTTTGCCTAGTTTTCATATTAGACCTCACCAGTTTCTTTCCCTATCTTATAGAGACCTTAGTATGTAAGAATGTGACTCTTCATGTATTAAAAAAAAAAACGATTTTAGTATACCCAAAATAGTCTAGGCTAAATGGTAGATGTAAGGATGCAAGTATTTCTTGTACATTGGCAAATTCTAGGACTACTCCTGATGTATAAATAGCTCCCAAATGTTCCAGCTCTACTCAAATAAACTATCATCAAAGGCTAATTATTTGGATATAAGACTAATAACCACATTGAAATTCATACTTTGTTATCCTTTCAAAAGCACACTTCCACAAACATGTGATTTTCATTTGAATCAGATTGCAAGGACAAAACTTCTTTTCCTTGTCAGCTGGATTCTGTGTCTCCTCAGTCTGTCCTTTATTCCTTGATGGTTCAGAAGGAATCTGAAAAACTCTCACAAGAAATTATGGGATTTGGGTATAAGTTAACTTCTGGTAGATTATGTATATCACTTTTATTATAATTATGAATAAAGTATGCATTAATAGAATTGTGTGAATTTGGGAAAAATAAGTTACCTAGGTAAAAAAAAAAGCATAATTCATTTGAGGCTAAAATGAGACAATAAAGATACAGAGATTGAAAACTAAAATGCACTGTGCACATAATAGATTATGAATGTTTAGGTGTGAAGTAATCAAAAAATGATAAAAAGGTCATTAATTCATTCAATAAATATTTATCATGTATCATGTGCCACATAGTTATTTAGGACCTAGGATACATTAGTGAAAAAAAAAAAAACAAAAGTAATGATTCATGCCCAGGCAGAGCATGGCAAGCAGGAAAAGATAAAGAGGAAATGTTAAAAGCTGAAAATAAATTAATTATATAGTATGTGAAAAAGTAAAAAGTAATTAATTTTATAGAAAAACAATGCAATAGTGGACCAGGTAAAGATGAAAGGGAGTATTAATTTGGGGGGAGGGTTGTGGCAGGAGTTGCCTTAATAAATTGCACAATCATTTTTGAAAAGATGAAATTTGAATATATGCCTGAAGTAAATGAGGGGTTTAGCTATGCATATATCTGGGAATAGTTTGATCAGAATCCCACAGTGGAAGCATGCTTGTTGTATTCAAGAAGATTAATATAATAATACCTAAGGAAGTAAAAAGAAAAGTAGCTAGACAGGACTCAAAAATGTTAGTGACAAATCATACAGGATTTTATGACCTTTGTAAAGATACGGGGAGGTATTGTAAAATAAACTGGAGGTGATACAAGGATTGGGACAGAAGAAGAATATAATTTGACATATTTTGAAAAATCAATCTGTGATTGAGGCAGGGATGGAAGCAAAGAGTAGTAGTGGAGACTATTATAGGCAAGAAAGGACATAGGCTGGACCATGGGAATAGCAGTAAAGCCAGTAAGACATTTTTAGAATCTTTTGTTTCCAGTGAGGAGACAGTGGGATTTTATTTGAATGTAAGAAGTGAGAGAAAAGGAGATGTTAAGGGTGAGTCCACAGTTTGTTGCTTGAGCAAAAATAAGAGAAGAGCCATCAACTAAGAGGAAGCCTGCCTGTGGAGAATGTTTGGTGGAATACATGACTCACAGAATAAATTTAAGTTCCTTGTCTCGACGTTTCAAACCTTTCAACATCTGACCTGGGCTTTAGTGAGGTTCTCAGCTTTTCTTCATTTTAAAGAAAGTTATTACATATTTGTTAAGACAAAAATAACTTGCAATATAGTGAGCATCAAAGACAGTATAATATCCCTCTTCACTTACAGATCACACATTTCAACAATTTTTTTTAGATATTTATATTTTTTGGGATGTCTGGGTGGCTCAGCGGTTGAGTGTCTGCCTTTGGCTCAGGGCGTGATCCTGGGGTCCCGGGATGGAGTCCCACATCAGGTTTCCTGCATGGAGCCTCCTTCTCCCTCTGCCTGTGTCTCTGCCTCTCTCTGTCTCTGTCTCTGTCTCTCATGAATAAATAAAATCTTTAAAAAGGATATTTATATTTTTCATATCACTGTCAAAGATAACCTTTCAATAGACACCCTTGTTCACAAATACTTGTTAAATAATCTATTTCAGACTCTTATAATTTACTTTAAGTACTCGTCCAAAGTCCTTACTATTTTAAAGGATTTTGATATTTATTTCTAAATCCTTCTACAGAGAAGTTTTAAAGGATAATATATCCAACAGGTTTGGATATGAAAGTCTGTATTTCCAAAGACATTTATAACCATTGCCACTTTTTTTTGTCAATAAAGATAGTAAAATTTATCTCACTCTATTGTATTATACACTTTTATATATTTTTAAAGCCCATTGCATTAATTATTTTAAGAATTACCTTTCTGGAGGCACCTAGAGGTGCAGTGGTTAAGTGCCTGACTCTTGCTTTTGGTTCAGGTCATGATCTCTGGGTTTTGAGATTGAGCTGTGCATTGGGCACCATGTGGACATGTAGCCTGCTTAAGATTCTCTTCTACTTCCTCTGCCCCTCCTTCTTCTCTCTTTCTCTAAAAAAAAAAAAAAAAAAAGTAATGAAAAAACAGAATTGCCTCTGATATTTCTATGATTTTATATTTCAGTGTTTTTTCTTTTATTAGACAGCTATTTATATAGTGATAATGTTAAATTTTTGAAGGATAAAGGATTTCGCAAATCAATTTTTATAATCTGTGGCATTTTTAATTACATATTTTGAACAAAATTCATTTATTCTGATTTATTAGCTTGTCTCTTTATACTAAATACATTTTCTACCTAAAAATACATTTTCTTTGTTATGGGAGAAAGGCATGGATGTCCATTTTCAACAATTGTATTAATTATTAACCTGAGCAATAAGAAAAAAAGGTTAATTGAAAGCATAATTAGGAAGAAAGAATTAAAAATTATCTCAATTTGAAGATGGCATAATTAAGTAGAAAACCCTAAAAATCAAACAACAAACCTTGAAAATCAGAAATTTAACAAAATCTCAGAATATAACATCAGCAAACAAAAACAAAATGTAATTCTATAAAAAACACAATTAATGAGAAACATTTGAAATTTAATTTTCTCAAGTATTAAAAACCAAAAAACATTCATGGAAATTTGAACTATATATGGGCAAGTCTTATAGAATGAAAACTATAAAACAATTCTAAGAGAACTTAAGCAAAATTTAAATAAATGATATCACAGAAGTGATATACTGTGTTCATGGATTGAAAGATTTAATCATTTTTAAGTGATTACTTCTCAAATTAATTGATTAGTAGGAAATGATATGAATTATAATCACTTTTCTTTTGGAAATTGACAGTTTTATAATTCTAAAGAAAATGCAAAAGACCCAGAGCAAAGGAATCTTGGAAACATAGTGTATATTTGGAGTACATATACTAACTGATTTTGATGTTTACCTTAACAGTGTAATGTGAAAAGCAATGTGGCAATGACACGGAATAAGTATGGACAAAATGTAGAACTCAAACAGATCCATATTTGTATGATAAATTGATTTGAAACAAAGGCAAAAAAAATTTCAATACCAAAAAGAATATATTTTCAACAACTGGTACTGGAACAATGAGATACTTATTTATTTAAATCTCTGATTTATCCCTCTAGATACACTCTGTGTCTTTCTGTTAATTTTTTTTTTAGGTCTTTTCCCCCACAGTCTGTACATTTACTTCACTACTTAATAATTCTATCATTCTTGATAACCACAAGTGACATAAAATCAAAACAAAACAACAAACAGCATAATGGGTAACAGAAATGGAATTATTGCAAAGAATATGGCTGGCATAAATGATCCAGAAAAGCAGGACCTATAAACGTAATGATGGAGTAAGAGTGACAAAAAGTAGCTTCAAAACATTGAAAACAAAAATATATGTTTTATTGTTCTTGCTTTCATTGTCATTTCCCTTGTTTTGTTTTGCTCTGGGACCTATTATTTTCTGAAATTATTAATACAAAATAACAACAGAGTGTCTCATTTTGAGCGGCTGGTATTCACCAGCCCCCACAGAGGCCACTTAGCAGGGCTCTGTGAAACATAAGCCATGGATAATGCCCTATTCATATATGCCTTCACGTATTACTGGTCAAGCCCTGAGCAGCAAGCAGAAAGAAGAACACAGATGAACAATAATCTTCCCCTATCTTCCCAGAAGTCATCCTGTAGATCTATAGGCAGGAAAGTAAACCAACAATTTACATCTAGTCAGTGAGGGGGGATAGTGTGATAGTTTGGGACTCAGAAGCTATGGCAGCCCATAAAAAGAACAACTAACTCCTGTGAGGAGTGGATGTGAATCATAAAGAACGTTATATACTATATGCTAAAAGGTCTGGAGTAAAAATAAGGCTTCTAAACCTAAGTGCCTCTGAATTGATCTGTCCAAGTGCTCAAATAATTAAGGAGTACTGCTATATTTCAGGTACTGGACAAGCTAATGTATGTATATCGTGCATTATTCTTTAACCCTTGCAGCAAATATGTGCACTGTCTGTTATTAACTGAAGCCTAGAGAAGTTAACTAATTTGTTCAAGATGCATCCATAGCAAAATAGGGATTTAAGTATAGTTTGGTTGTCACAACTGGGAGAATGGTGCTATTGGTGTTGGTCAGCAGAGGCCAGGGATGCTATTAAACATTCCATAGAGTACATGCCATTTCCCACAACAAAAAGTTATCCATCCCAAGATGCCAATAATACCAAAGTTGAGAAACTCTACATTATTCTAGCCCAAATAGAGCCAAACATGTTTTCTTTAGACAGAAGGGATAGTATGTTCTGAAGAGATTTGAGAGAACATCAGTTTTCATAGCTATAGTTGAATGCCATGATAAAATATGAAATGTATGCTAATACCAATAAGCTGCTGGTGAATATGTCAACTATACATTATAATTTTCTCCCAAATTCTGTTCCTTTACAAACCTAGATGGTGTGTTTGTATTGCCATTAAATTCTTGTCCTCACATTCTCTTCAAGAAATAATTCAGAAATGATCGAAACATACAGACGTACAGACATACACACATACACATATATCACACCAAAATAAAAATGAATGTCAATATAATGAGGAACTGCATTTTGATTGTGAGATTGTGTGTAATTCCAGAGAATTAATAGTATTAAATATATTTTATAATTTTTTAAATGGTGAGTTGTATGCATTTTCAGAACACAACATGCCAAGTCCTGTACATCTAACACAAAATACTGGAGGCAATTCCATTTATAAAAAAAGTTCTTGATTTCCACACCAGGTAGAATTTAGAGAGGGAGCAGTGATCCGAGAAGCTTACCAATTCATTTCAGTGCTACCAGTACACACCGAGGAGATGGAAAAAGGGGAGGGGGAGGAAACAGGAAAAATGGAGATAGTAGAAAGCTCATTCCATTTATTATAGATCAAATCTACAAAATCAGCCGGGGTGAGCTTTCATGGTACATGGACTGACCTCTAGTAGGCTGTCAACTGCAGCACATTACCACATAGGAAGGTAAGACAGTTTGGGATTGAATGATAAAAAAAAAAAAAGTATGTAAATGTGGCACATTTTTATATATTTAGCAATATTTTTTTCCAAAAATAACTATTAGTATTCCCATAAAGAATATTATACTTTTGATCCTTTTTTTATATTTTTGATTCTTATATCATGTGAAAATGATGGCTATTATGATATTATATAGCTATCCACTTAATACTCCTTCTTAGTTTTCCCCTTAAGAATAGAGTGCTTGGCTTCAAGCAAAAATATGAAATCACAAGTCTCCAATACTCTGAGAGAACTTAAATTAAAAATCGGCTAATTGCTCAGTTAACCAGCTAATTAAATTATTTTCTTCTGTCCCTCTTCCACTCCTCTCTCTCCTTTCCTTTTCTCTCTCTTTCTCTCACTCTAAACACAAAAAAGCTTTTAGTGGCAAACAGAAGTTGTTGGAAATTGAGATATTATCCATTAACAATTTAATTCGCTATAATGATGACAGAAATAGTCATACCTCAGGTAAAATACACATATTTATTTCCATTGGGATTTTAACTGACCTATTTCAGAGCATAAATTCCTTTTTTTTAATGTAAATTGATTTTTATTCAATCAGGAAGGGGTTAATCCTTCCAAGGAACATTTTTGAGTGAGAAAAATTCTATCTGTATACTCTGAAACTTCTCCCATTGTGAATATTTCCCTTAGGCAATCATTTATTTCTGTATAATATATGTAGGTTAGTACTTTCTCATTAATTTTGTATCTTTTTCTAAGCATGCTACATTGTCTATTTAAGTATCTATTTTGTTTCTTTGTCTATTTAAATGAATTCTGATCAACAGGCGCAAAAATGTTAGATTTGTTGCTTTTTAGAATATATTGTTTCTCAAGTATATAATGTGAATAATCATTATACAGAATGATTAGGGGATTTTTATTCTAACTATAACCTCATGATTCTTTATTATACTACATGCCAATTTCCTCTAAAACATTAAATACACCAAAACCCTGAAAATATAAAGTAGGTGTAAAAATGTATGTTTTTAACCTTACTATTGAATACAACCTCAGGAATAAATGGAGATATGAGGAATGTTATAACAAAATTTCAGCTGTTAAACTATGAGGTAAAAAAAATAGTATTTAAACTATTTACTTTGGACACTGAGGGGATTTTTTTTTTTTAACAATTGTGAAAACACATCATACATTAGAAAGAGAGCTGTTAGAAAAACAAAGAAAGAACCCTCTATTTATGAGGAAAAGGGATTCTATCCAAGACTTACGAATGGAAGGTCCATAAGAACACTGATAAGGTCACACCCCCCAATATCCAGAGATAAGTGTGAGCCTAAGACTGAGGTTTAATCAGAGAATTAACTTCACATCCATTATAATGACAGAAGCAGTAAGTAATTTTGAAGAGTAGAGAGAGGTGCTCACTGACATGCACGCAAATAGGAGAGCAGACAAAAATTTTTTGCAAACCATCTTTGACTGACACATAAGATAATAAGGGAGGAATTTAAAACCTCCTGTGCACTGAGAGTAAAGATAGCAAAAACAAAGGCTACACTAAGTTTAAAAATATAAAGTAATGTATCTGTGATCTGTTTATAACATCTGATTAATTTCTAGGACTGTACCATATTTACATCGTTTTTGCTTGCCAAATCCCAAAGTGTCTTGGCTTTCTATATGGTAATGTCCCACAGTTGACAGCTTTTAGATATCACTTTGTATGCTATGAGAAGCTCACTCAAAAGCTGACCTTTACCATTTAATCTTAATCATCAGAATTCTTAAATGTCTTCATTTTCCTTCTTTCTCCTTCATCTCTTGAATGTGTACTGGTAGCACTGAAAAGAGTTGATTTTCTTGGATCATTCACTGCTTCTATAAATTTCACCTAGGATGGAATTTCAGGACTTTTTTTTTTTCTTTTTTTGTAGATGGGATTATTGCCAGGATTTTGCATTCATTGCAAAACGAGACTTTATCAAAAATTTAAAACTCTAAAAAACAACTACAAAAAAAGAAGTAAATGAATAGAAAGTAAAAAAAACCTGGAAGAATATATTTGAAAATAAGATATATGACAAATCTTGTATTCATTACGCCTTTTTATTTTGTTCTTTTTCTAGGTTTTTGAGAATGAAGTTTAAGTTAATTTGAGACAATTCCTTTGTGCATGTATTTAGTGTTGCAAAGTTCTCAACTTTGCACTAGCTATGTCACATGTAGTTTGAAATTTTGAATATCATATTCATTCAGTTTAATTTATTTTTTAAAAATTTCTCCTGAGATATTCTCTTTTTATCCTAGATTAAAATACATTGTTTTGTTTCCAAGTATTTGGAAATTTTCCTATTTTCTTCTTATTTATTTCTACTTTGATTCACTGTAGGTGGAGGATTCATGCTGTATGATTTCAATTCTTTTAAATTAGTGGAGATTTTATTTATGACCCGTTTTTCATCTGTCTTGGTGAGAAGTTCCTTGAAAATTGAAAAAAAAAATGTGTATTCTGCTCTTGTTTAGTGGAATAGTCTATAAATGCCAATTGGGTAGTGTTGGTTGATATTGTTGATTTTTTCTAAATCATTTCTGATCTTCTTAGTTGTACTATCAATTTTTGATGGAGAGGAGTTGAAGTCTTCAGCGATAACTGTGTAATTCTACTTCCCTTTTGTTCCATATGTTTCACACATGTTGCAGTTCTGTTTCTTGGTGCACACATATTTAGACTTGCTCTCCTTCCTGCGATTGGTCTTGCATGGCAGTAGAAGAGTAAGAGAGCTCCCTGGGTCCTTATTATAAGTCACTAAATCTATACAGGGCTCCATCTTCATTATCTAATTACCTCTCAGAGTTTCCACTTCCTAATACTATCACCTTAGGGATTAGATTTCAACATGTAAATTTGAGCAGACACAAACATTCAGCCCACTGCACTGTCTCACTCTTCAGATCTCAACAGAAATCTCACTTCTTCAGAAAAGACAGTTCTGTTCTGTACAAAAAGATCAGTTTTTTTTTCCTCTCATACATGACTGATAATTTCCTATAGTAAGTTATATGAGTATATTAAGGATGTGTTGTTTCCCTTTTCCATTTAAAAGTAAGCTCCATGAAGGCAGGAACCATTCTTGTATTATTTGTGGCTATATTCTCAGTGCTGAGCACAGTAACTGGTACCCAGCAAATATTCATTGATTGAAACTAACATTTACTTACTGTAATAATATAAAGATATATACATAGTTGTCTCATAACGGATATTTTATACTCTATTAAAAACATGAAAATCATGGGTATGATAGAGTTTGTTGATTTGTTTGCACATGCAAGTAATGTAACTCTTAGTCACACAAAAATTCTCAGAAAAGTTCATAATTTATTAATCTCTGTTCTATTGCAAGATGCACCTGTGAACTTACATAATAAAGTACATTATCACTTATTTTTCTAGTACGAAATCACTTACAATCCACTTAGGGCATCATAATATTAAACTAATCACCAAGAGGATAATAGCCTTTATTCTACCAAGTATTTAATGCATTCTGTCTGGTAGGCTGAAAAAAAATCATATCTAATGAAACTTTAAAAATTTTTAACTCTTAGGTGTGTTAGCCTTCTATTGTTGTCATATTTATAGACTATGCAATAGCTCAATAGGCTGACGGAGAGAAGAGTAGATAAAGAGAAGTAGATGTGAAGGTGGGAAGAAAGAGCTGAAATATCTTTGAATGTCAATATTCCTAGCTGAGAGCTTGGAAAGAGAATATCATTAAATATTTGTTATATTCAACCAAGGCCACAAAAATTAAGAGGTGGATGGAGAAAAATGTAATGTAAAAGGGAACACGAGGGGGATAGAAATGGGAGCAATGAAAAAGGAAATTAATTGTGAACGGAAGAAAGAAAGAAAAATATAACAAGTCAGTGGAGGAGTGCATTATGTAATATATTCTGTACTTTGTCAATCTCTCAAATATATCTGTATTATATCTAGGCTACATTAACATAATGAATTTATAGTCTAAGAAAAATTGGTCAAAGCCTTCAATGTTTGTGTATAACTTTTAATCTTATGAAGTAGCTATAGAAAGTAACTTTATTCCTTTATTAGAATATAGAAGGACATAGCTTATCAGTCATCATGTTTCTATGATTCTAGTATCATTACCATAAAATGCCTTAAACATTGTTTACTCATTCTTCTACAGAGCTTACTTTAAGTAAGTAGAATTGGGGTTTTTAACTTATATTAAGTAAAAGATTTCTAGATTTGAGTGCATCTTTCATCTTCCCTGTTTCATAAGGATGAATCAATAAAATAGCTTTTGTACCTGCACAAGTTGGAATGATTTCAGAAAAAATAATTTTTACTCCTTTGCTGCTGCTATCACTGTGATAGAAGCTATGGTGACAGTGGAGAAACAATGTTTCTAGCCATATTCTCATGATGGAGCGATGAGAGAGAGAAATTGATCAGCAAGATCCTTTCTCTATCACAACTACAAACAGGACCAACAGTTATTCATTCTTATAAATAAAGATACTAGCAGCCCCCCATTGTGAATGTGATTATAAAATTCATTCCTTTACAAAATGCATAAATTTCCTACAATCCCTGTAGAGGTTTCTAGCATGATTTGCAAGAAGCATTTGAAGTGGTTTTAGTACTTGTTTAGTATTTGTTTCTGCTCAAAGCTAATATTTCATATATCTGCAACTATGGTAAAATTCTACTTATGTGTACACACAGAAACACACACACACACACACACATGTTCATCTTTTCTAAAAACTTGCTCAACTTAAAATTAGCTTAAATATAATTAGCCTTAAGACAAATTCAACAGGGAGTCTGTCTCAACTTAGAATTATATTTTAAAAGATGTACCAATAACCATTCAGTTTGAGTTGATCAATGGCAATAAAGATTTTAAAGATAAGACGTATTGTGCCCAACTCAGAAGAAAGGACTGGAAGATTACCTTACCATCAGTTAGAGATTATTTGGTTACTTAACTTCCCGATATGAAATACTGAATATATAGGATCGACACATAAATATTTAATGTAGGGTCAGGAGGAAATAGAATTATGAACATTCACTGTTCTTAGTCATCATTGATATCACTCTAGATATCAAGGCTGAAACTTAGTTTCCTTATATAAGTAAGTATATTTATAGAGTTTCATTATATAGTATACCTAAGTCCATTCAGACTTCATGGAAAGTGTTTATAAAGTTTGAAAATTTTCTGAAATCTTATGCAAAATCTTGCTTTGAAGGAAATTATGCAATATTCTGAGTGGAGTGTTTATAATCTTAATCAGATTCTCTTTGTGTTCATAAATCCCCAATCCCAGTGTTAAAGAGCCTCAGTACCAAAGTAAGTATTTAGAACTCAGAAGCACCATTCTTACAAAACATTAAAGGGAAGAGATTATACATTGACAAGAAGAATTTAGTAAATTAAAAATGTCAGTACTCAAAAGGAACAAAGCATTTATAAAATAGAGTGTCACCAAAAAAACAACATAACAGGAAGGTGGAGGGGACCCAGATTGACTAAACAGCTATTCATACAAAATTGCTTCTTTTGTTAGGCTGTTTGACATAACTAGTATTATAAAGTCATGGGACCAGCGTACCCATAAAAACTTCCTTGACATAATTATAGGAAGAGACTTACCTCTACTTGCTTATTCCTGACAAAAATAATGACTTTCCCCCCACTGCACAGTTCTTGCTTCACGAGTGAGAACAACTTGTCCAGCATCTCCCTAGTACACATACATGTTCATGACACACAGGCAAACGCACATACATCTGCATTTGCACTTTGCCACCATGGTCATTTAGCATACAACTGGTCACATATTATTCATTAAATTCTAATGCATCAAATTGATAAATTAAAGGAAAGTCTCAGTGTATGTAGTTCATAGACACATATGGTTATCCTAGATACAGAAAGGTATTGTTTTCTTGAGAATGTTGTCACAATGAGGACACTCCAAACTCCTGGTAAAATTTAGAGTTAATGCTTATAATAATATCACCATTGATGGTATCTTTCAAATAAACCATGAAATATATCTGGTGATATCTTCAGATGCATAAACTATGATAATCATGTTAAAATACTTTATGGGACAGCAATATTTCTCTTTATTGATAAATTAAATGGATAAAACACTTAAGTTACTTCTTGACACAAGAGGTGGGGTACTCAGGTAACATGTCACCTATATTAGGTGTTTTCCAGAATTGTATTGAAATATTCTGAACTTCAGTAAAGCCTTAAAGTACCTATCACAAAAAATAAAATGATACAATAATCTTTCTTTGGAAAATTGGCATGTACTCTAATCTAGAAAGAAAGTGTAGCTAATATTAGCCATAAAGGGTTAATAAAGTCATAATGTGAGATTATACCGAAATTTTCAAATTTTTATTAATATATATTCTATTTGAGAGATAAAAAACATGTTCAAAGTGTTATTGTTATCTATCAACAAAACAAAATACAAAAAGCTGACTTTAGCAGGTTTCAAGATATGACTGGCTGTTCATTAATTTCAAGACCTCAACTACAATTTTCTGTAGACTACAGTACATGAAGTGCAATATAGCTATTGAAGGAGACTCAACAAAGACTTAGTCAGCTTTACTGCGTGCTGTATACTAGAAAGACACTTGCCATGCATCATCTCATATAACTCTGTCAGGGAACACAGCAGTCTGTTTTCAGTAGTGTGGATTCAGTCACAAAACTAGAGCCAATTCAAGAATTCTGGGAAGAAAAACAACAGTTTACTATAGGAATTACGGTTTACAGAATCTTGGCATGCTCAGCACTAAAACAGCGCTGCCAATGTCTGGGGAGCTGCCACTGAAAAGGCAGCAGATACTGAATATCCCACTGTACAAAAGGAATGGTTTCTCAAAATCACACCCAGAAATTGCTACAGTTCTCCAAAATCTCTGAAAAACTTCACACCAACCATTTCAGGATACTGCTGCAAAATAAGTGGAAAACAAATACTTAATGAGAATTCTCCATGAATGTCACATCTGGTTAAAATTACCTCCGTTCCAATCCATCTCACACAAAGCACTTTAACTTGATGATGGAGTATGGCTGCACACACTCAAATCCAAGGCTTGCCTGTCTGATAGCGTTCAGTTCATGATGGGCTTCTCACAATGTCATGGTGCCTTGGGGGCTATGGATAAGTGGTCTCCGCAAGAGTCCAGCACCGAGCTTTAGCTACTAATCACAAAGGAGTTAGATACCTGTGGAAGATAACATGGATTTGCTTCAGGATACAAAATAGATTTGCTATAGGCACTTCGATTACCCTTGGATCCATTGAATCAAACAGCAAAGGCGGAATAGCTAACATGGAAACTAGACCTAATCCAGACTTTTAATTTAATTGGCAAATGAGTCAGAGTAGTAAGTCCAAATAAAGCACAGGTTTGCTACTGAAATTCAGAGATCCAGGAGGTATGTATCTTTTCTGGGAATATGTCAATAAGGATCATCTTGAAGACAATATATTGACATGCCCTATACCACTGAACCCATAGAGTCTTTGCCCCCTAAGAATCATATGATATATTTCTGAGCCTCTGGCATACATTTATCTTCTAAGGATCTATTCTATCTGTTAATTCCAACTCAACAGATTCAATCAGAATGATTTTTTTCTAATCAGAATGATTTTTGTCAAAATAGTGGATAAACCTGAATAATTTGGGATTGAGCTGAAAAATTGATACAGCCTTGACATAAGACAGTGGAGCTTTGATACTGTCCCTGCCAGGAAAAGGCACTCAAGCTTTATCAACTAATATGAGAGTAATTTAAAAGAATAAAAGTGTGCATTTATGTAAACATGTACACATAGACACACAGTGGTATGTATACTAATATGCACATTGTCCTATTAAACATTTATAATACACCTAAATTCTCATCACTAGTGTTGTATTACAACCATTTTGATTGTAACTCAATTATACTAACTTTCCCCAAGCTTTCTTTTCAGTGCAAACTTTACTTTCTAATTAACTTTAAAATAATGTAATGTTGATCAAGTAAGCATTAATCCTCAGACAATGTAGATGACTAAATCATGGCCTCACATCCTCATTTGCATTTTTGTTCCATCTATCACATTCAGTAGCAGTTCTAGTTTTATCTGGTTAAGAAAATGAGTTCTCAATAAAAGAGATAAACTCAACCTCAAAAAGCTATGATGTTCAAGAACCTCCATTTAAATGTACAGTAGTGTTCACTTCAATTATAATAGCTCTAAGAGGAAAATATGTGAGCTTACATGAAATAATCAAATTTCTAAAATGTCCATTTTACTTGTTATGCAAATATAGTTTTAAAGAGTTTAAACTTGGGATACTTGGGTGGCTCAGTTGGTTAAGCATCTGCCTTTGGTTTGGTTATGGTATCAGGGTCCCAGGATGGAGTCCCGTGTAGGGTTCCCTGCTAAAGAGGGAGTCTGCTTTTCCCTCTCCCTCTGCTGCTCCTCCTACTTGTACCCTCTCTCTCTCTTGCTCTGTCAAATAAATATATAAAATATTTTAAAAAATAGTTTAAACTTCTTCACTAGGAATAAAACCGTGATGGTAACTACTACTACTTTAAGCAGCAAAAACAGCTAAGATAGAGAAATATAATTGAGAAGCACATAAGACAGAATTTAGCTGGTACTTTGTTCATTTAATTTTGTACAATTTTTTTACATAATTTAGGCTCAATATGCAGGAACATTTATTTCAATATTTTTAAGTATTCTGATAGAAAGAAATACCATAGCTTGATTTATTCATTCTTACATATTATTTGTACTCTGGTTTCAATAAAATAAAGAGAATTTATATCAAGCCAAAATTATATTTGCAGATTTTGGAAAGGTAACTTTGCTTAAGGATGGCAATATAAAAATAAAAAAAAGTAGAGAGAGATGCCTCGGTGGCTCAGTGGTTGAGCATCTGCCTTTGGCTCAGGGTACGATCCTGGGGGTCTGGGATGGTGTCCCACATCAGGCTTCTTGCAGGGAGCCTGATTCTCCCTCTATCTATGTCTCTTCCTCTCTCTCTGTGTCTCTCATGAACAAATAAATAAAATCTTTTTAAAAAAGTGTAGAGGATTCAATTGTGGAACTTTTGCACATAAATTTGCAATACCATTTTAAAAAATTGAAAATAAAGGCTTTTTTTTTTGAAGAAAAAAAATAAGTAAAAATTAAATTAGTTCAGTATCCAGAAGTATAAGGTAAAAATGCTCTTGTCCAGTCCTCTCCTAAACTAAAAGGTTTGGACATTATGTATAAATAAACACTAAAAAAATAAAATTAAAAAATTAAAAAATCTCTGAAAGTAGAGAAGAAAAAACTTACCAGCTAGTGACTTCCCTGGTCAAGAGCCTTCAGTTCCAAGGACTTACTAGATAGTGAATTTCCTGGGTTTTCTTACTGCTTTGTAAATCATTGACTTGAAGCTGAAACAATGAGCACCTGGAAATGTCCATGGTCTAGACAAAAGTATCCCAGTCTAGTCAAAGGAGTAGCAAAGGGGTTATCTAACAAGACAGAAACATTTTATACAAGTTCTACACTCCAACCAAACATCATAAATAAAACTGTAACCTCACCACCAGCCCCACAAGCAAAGGCCAAGTGGGTAGACTAAATTTCAATTATAGTCTGCATGCATTCAGCTGAATGGTTGATTTCTGCATCTTCCAAACACAGCAGCAACCTTACTAGAAATAATCACCTCCAGTGATACCTACCACCAATCAGGATGCCCTTTCTTTTTCATAAACATTAACATTATTACAGCTATATTACCATTTATTTTCTCATAATAATCAGATGTGTAATTATGGCTTGATTTATTTTTCTCTATTTGAAATAAAAGTATTCTTTTAAATGAATAAAAGTACACTTTGTCTTTAAGAATTGATACAGACATCAAAATCTTTTATAGGATTTGAGAAAGTGTGAAAACAATTACCCATTAATCCATTCAATCAAAAATATTTTGTGTGTCTGTTCTGTTCTAGGCTCTTGGGCTTGAGCAAAATAGGAAAAAAGTCTACTTTTCTAGTACTGAATGAAAATTACAATAAATAAATTACATAGGATAATAAAGTGACAAGAACTATATGAAAAATAATAGAGCATTACATTGAAGGGATGGGAGGTAATTTTAAACAGGGTAGTCAAAATACATCCCATTGAGTATATGACATTTGAGAAAAGACATTTGAGTTATGTGAGACATCATGAAATACAGAAAACTTTTGAGTAGAGTTTTTGATGTAAGTTGACACTGCTCTGTGTAAATACCTTATCACCAAATATGTAAATTAAACTTTAGAGTGGTGAACGTTTTATTTTTCTTAGGACAGAGGTGTTAACTTGTCTTCTGTGCATATATATATAGACAAGAAGCCCTCAATAGTCTGGCCTACTGTGGTGGGAACTTCTAGGCTCTGCCTGCTGTGAAGGGAAAAACAGCAGGACCTGGTTACAGTTGGGCAATGGGTGAGGTGTCCGGTAACTCCCTGGTGCAGGGCTTATGTTGAGTGAGAAACTATAAAGAGTTTTGGAGGCAGGTAATGGTCAGTTCAGGATGGAAGGGCCTCCACCCAGTAACTGGGAGAGAACTCTGCCTTGTCACCATCCAGTCCCCCAAAGCACCATCTTCACCTTCAGCCAGCTAATCCTTCATTTTTTAAACTAATTGTTGGTGACCTTTTGAGTAAAAAAATATATATATATATATTATATTTTATTTTAATTTTAATATATAATATATTATATATACATATATACTATTCATATCTATCTGTCCACACAATGTACACTTTATATATATATGTATATATATATATATGAAATACATATACACATGTATGTACTATATATATTTATTTGATTTTCTGGATAATGCAAAGACTATTTTATGAGATAAAATTAGCAAATTACTAGCACAGTGATTATAACAGTGCAAGTGAAGTTTGAATTTACCTAACTTGAACTCATGTTGAATATTCATCGTAGATTTTATGATGTACAAATTGTAACTGCCCATTGGAAGCCAAAGCAAACAAACAAAACAAAGCTTTGGGACTCTTAGATCTGTATAGTAATTGGTATGTTAATTGATTGGTGTGAGCTAGATTTTAAAATCTCCAACTTTAAAAAGTTAATATTTAAAGTATTTGAAGAATTAAAGACATGTCATGGTTGAACAAGCTCTTTCTGTTTAATTAAGTAAGTTATTTTTCAAAATATTAAGATATTCAATTTTATAGAGGTACTTAAAAGGCTGGTCAAGTAATTAGAGATAACATTTTTCCCCATGTTTGAAAGTGTACTGTAACAGATATTAAAGAGGATTTCAAAAGAGTTTAAACAAACATAAAAGAAAAAAGATAATATTTTTATAGAAGGATTATTTTAAACTAATAATAATTTAAAGCAATCGATTGTAGGCTAAAACAGAGAAACACATGAATTAATTTTTCATTACAATTAAATTTTTCATTGCAATTCTAATAGTAATATTATCTATATTGTGTATTATATTATCTATATAATACACCCATCAATGAAAACCTATATATTCAAGTGGTATAGTAAAACACACTAAGTAAGGAGGTATGCTTTAAAATAAAAATAACAAAGAATAACTAAATAAATGTTAATAAATTAATAACTTAATTTGCTATTAAGTCCATAGCCTAATTGAATTTTTCAGAGCAATTCTGTCTTATTGGTCAGGGCTTCAGGTATGCTATATTGAGCTAATAGAGGGATATCAGTTTGTTTTATATTACCAAACAGGAGAATTATCCAGATTCACATTCCCAGTCTATCTGCATGTAAGCCATTGTTTTATTCAGTACAAAACCTGATTGTCTCATTCATTCAAATATAACATTTCTTTGTAAATCTCTCAAATTTTATCAGCCATCTGATATTTCTTTTATTTTCTAGAATCCACCAACTGCTAACTGCCGTACATTTCTATTTTGCCCCCCTGTAATCTTCTCAAATGAAATTTGTTCACACACACACACACACACACACACCATTATCTGCAAGACCAAAACTACCAACTCCTCAAAATGAGTGTCTTATTTTAATCACCACCCTACTCTTCTTGTCTATAAATACTATATTTGTGCTTCAGCATGTGAAAGAAAATATTACCCACTTCAGATTTCTCATTGTTAAAAGAAACTCTATGATACATAGCTTTTCCCCCAGTCTAAATAATTCACCTTTTGCTGTGATCAATCTCTCTAAACTTCCCAAGCATAATTTTCCAACTATTGCCTTTTAGTTTCCCTTCACCAAACTGTTTGCATCTGCTATGACTTCTGTATTCTGTTTTGCCTATTTTACAAATAATCTTATTTAAGACTCACTTTAAATTAAACTTTTTATTATACCTTTTTATTGACCACCAAATGTGAAATCAATTTCCCTTTACTCGAGAATCATACAGAATGAAAAATAGGTTGTTCATTTTATTCTCACCTTTTACAGCATTGAAATTGGCAAGATTTAAACAGAACATATGGAACGAAGACTGCTCATCACACTGCTCAATCTATTCTCTGTCATGGAAGATGAAAAATAAGGTATATTTTGTGTTTCTCTGAATTTTAAAATAATCTGCACATCCAACTCCAGAGTGAATTAGACCTAGGCATATGGACTCCTGGAAAGATGAAAAGATGGCAAACAGTTAAACCAATAATCTTCAAATAATTATTTTAATGAGGGCAGGAAAAAATGTATTCTATTAACATGATTTGATTTTTTTCCCTTATATCTAAATTAGCCATTTATAAGTCCATTTATTGTGTGATTTTCTGAAACAGGAATTTTGTTGGAGAAAAGTAATATTAAGTAATTTTAACGTTTATATAATAAATTTAAAATAACCTTTACAAGTGAATAGCATACTAATTTGTAATGTTCAGAACCAGAAATTCAACTTGTGATTATGTCTGGATTGTGATTGGATTTTTTTGTTACTAACAGACTATGTTTTTTAGAGCATTTTTAGGTTTACAGAAAAATAGAGCAGAAAATACAGATTTCTCATATACCTCTTTTTCCCTGAGCATCCTCTACCCCTAGAGTTTTCTTATTATTAACACCCTGCCCTATCAGTGTGGTATTGTTTACTGGATTCAACGAATGAGTAATGTCATGTATCCACTTTTACAGTATTGTACAAAATATTTTCACTGTCTTAAAAATCCCCTGTGATCCATCTATTCATTCTTCCCTCCTTTCCTCCGCCTGAAATCTTGGCCACCCCTGATATTTTTACAATCTCTATAGTTCTGCCTATTTCAGAATGTTTGTAGTTAAAACCATATAATATGTAGATTTTGAAGATTGGCTTCCTTTAGAATTCATTCATATAAGGTTTCTCCATGTTTTTTCCTGGCTTAAGAGGTAACTTCTTTTTATGTCTTACTAATTCTCTCGTTGTGTGCATGTATCACAGTTTAACCATTCAACGCATTGAAGTGCCTCTTGGTTGCTTCCAATTTTCAGTAGTTATGAGTAAAGTTGCTGTAAATGTTCATGTGCAAATTTTGGGTTGCAGAGAAATTTTCAACTCATTTGGGTAAATATGTAGGAGGGTGATGGCTGAAAACATCATATGACAATGTTTATAAGAAACTGTCAAACTGTCTACCAAAATGGCTGTGTTATTTTGCATTCTCACCAGCAATGAATGAGAATTCCTATTGCTCTATATCCTTAGAAGTATTTGGTGCTATTTGTGTTTTGGTTTTTAGGCTGTTTAATATGTGTATAGTGGTATCTCATTTATTTTTTCAATTTTTTTAATTTAAATTCTAGTTATTTAACATATAGTGTATTGTTTTCAGGAGTAGAGCTTAGTGATTTATCAATTACATATAACACTCAGTGCTCAACATAACAGTACTCTCCTTAATACCCATCACCCACTTAGCCCATCACTCCCACCTCCCTCCATCAACCTTAAGTTCTTTATCCTTAAGAGTCTCTTAAGGATTGTTTCCACTTTCTCTTTTTTCCTCCTTGCCCGTGTTCATCTGTTTTGTTTCTTAAATCCCACATGTGAGTGAAATTATATGGTATTTGTCTTTCTCCACCTGAGTTATTTCACTTAGCATGATAAGTGAAATCTTTATCCATTCATCAGTCAGTGGGCATTTGGGATCTTTCCATAATTCGGTTATTGTTGATAATGCTGATATAAATATTGGCGTACATGTATACTTTCAAATCTGCATTTTTGTTTTCTTTGGGCAAACACCAAGTAGTGCAATTGCTGGATCATAAGGTGGTTCTATTTTTAACTTTTTGAGGAACCTCCATACTCTTTTCCAGAGCGGCTGCACCAGTTTGCATTTCCACCAACAGTGTAAGAAGGTTCCCCTTTCTCCACTTCCTCACCAACTTCTATTGTTTCCTGACTTGTTAATTTTAGCCATTCTGACAAGTAGGTGGTGGTATCTCATTGTAGTTCTGATTTGTATTTTCCTTTTTTAAAATTTTTATTTAAATTCAATTAATTAACAGAAAATATATTATTGGTTTGAGGTAGAAGTCAGTGATTCATGAGTCTTATATAATACCATGCTCATTATATCACATGCCCTCCCTAATGTTCATCACCCAAACACCCAGGCCCCCCACACCCTTCCTCTCCAGCAACCATCAACTTGTTTCCTAAGATTGTCTCTTATGATTTGTTTCCTTCTCTGATTTTGTCTTATTTTTTTCCTCTCTTCCCTTATGATCCTCTGTTTTGTTTCTTAAATTCCACATATGAGTGAGATCATATGAGATAATCTTTCTCCTATTGACTTATTTCACTCAGTATAATATCCTCTAGTTCCATTCACACCATTGCAAATGGCAAGATTTCATTCCTTCTTTTTTTTTAAAGATTTATTTATTTATTTATTTATTTATTTATTTATTTATTTATGATAGACATAGAGAAAGAGAGGCTGAGACACAGGAGGAGGGAGAAGCAGGCTCCATGCCAGGAGCCCACGTGGGACTCGATCCCGGGACTCCAGGATCGCGCCCTGTGCCAAAAGCAGGTGCTAAACATCTGAGCCACCCAGGGATTCCCGATTTCATTCTTTTTGATGGCTGGGTTATATATATATTTACCACATCTTCTTTTTCCATTCATCTGTCGATGGAAATCTGGGCTCTTTCCATAGTTTGGCTAAGTGGACATTGCTGCTTTAAACATTGGGGTGCAGGTGTCCATTTGGATCACTAAATTTGTATCTTTGAGGTAAATGCCCAGTAAGGCACTTGCTGGATCATAGGGTAGCTCTATTTTCAACTTTTTGAGGAACCTCCATACTGTTTTCCAGAGTGGTTGCACAGTTTGCTTTCCCACCAGCAGTGTAAGAGGGTTCCCCTTTCTCAACATCCTTACCAACATCTGTCGTTTCCTGACTTGTTCATTGTAGCCATTCTGACTGGTGTGAAGTGGTATATCATTGTGGTTTTGGTTTGTATTTCCCTAGTGCTGAGTGATGTTAAGCATTTGTTCATGTGTCTGTTAGCCATTTGAGACTGTCTTTCCCTTTCCCCCTGCCCCTCCCCCTTAAATAAATAAATAAATCTTAAAAAAAAGAAACACAACTGATTTTGTAGATGTCTACATCCATACCACCCTGAACGTACCTCATCTTGTCTGATTTATATTTTCCTGATGATGAGTGATGTTGAGCATCTTTTCATGTGTCTGTTAGCCATCTGGATGTTTTCTTTGAAAAATGTCTATTCATGCCTTCTGCCCATTTCTTAACTGGATTATATGTTATTTTTGTGTTAAATTTGATAAATTCTTCATAGATTTCAGATACTAACTCTTTATCAGATGTACCATTTGCAAATATCTTCTCTCATTCTGAAGGTTGCCTTTTAGTTTATTGACTGTTTACCAGAAGAAATGGACAAATTCCTAGAAACATACAAACTACTAAAACTAAAGCAGGAAGAAAAGAAAACTCAAACAGACCCATCACAATGAAGAAATCAAATCAGCAATCAAATCCCAACCAACAAAAATCCAGGGTCAGATGGCTTCCCAAGGGAATTTTAACCAGATGTTTATTTATTTATTTTTTTTATAATTTTTTTTTTAAGATTTTATTTATTTATTCATGATAGTCACAGAGAGAGAGAGAGAGAGGCAGAGACAGGCAGAGGGAGAAACAGGCTCCATGCACCGGGAGCCCGACGTGGGATTCGATCCCGGGTCTCCAGGATCGCGCCCCGGGCCAAAGGCAGGCGCCAAACCGCTGCGCCACCCAGGGATCCCACCAGATGTTTAAAGAAGAGTTAACATCTATTCTTCTCAAACTGTTCCACAAAAATAGAAATGGAAGAGAAACTTCCAAACTCATTTTATAAGGCTAGCATTACCTTGAATCCAAAACCAGACAAATACTCTACTAAAAAAGTAGAATTACAGGCCATATCCTTGATAAACATGGATGCAGAAGTTCTCAAGATACTAGCAATTTGAATCCAACAGTACTTTAAAAGAATTATTCATGAAAATCAAATGGGTTTATTCATGGGCTGCAGGGGTGGTTCAATGCTAGGAAATTAATTATCGTGAAACATGTTAATTAATAATTAATAAAATTAATAATTAATGAAAGAAATGATATGAACCATATGATCCTCTCAATAGATGCAGAAAAGGAATTTGACAAAATACAGTATCCTTTCTTGATGAAAACTCTCAACAAAGTAGAAATAGAACACCCTTCAACACTGTAAAGGCCATATATGAAAGGCCCACAGCTAATATCATCCTCAATGGGAAAAACAGAATTTTTCTTTTATCATCAGGAACAAGGCAGTGATGTCCATGCTCACCATTACTATTTAACATAATGCTGGAAATCTTAGCTTCAGCAATCAGACAAGAAAAATAAATAATATGCAAATTGGCAAAGAAGTAACACTTGCACTATTTGCAGATGACATGATACTCTAGAAAACCCCAAAAGTGAAAAAGAAGAAAGGAAAAAGAGAGAAAATGAGTGAAAATATCAGTGAGAGTGACAAAACATTAGAGACACCTAACTCTGGGAAATGAACAAGGGTTATTGGAAGGGGAGGTGGGCTGGGGGTTGGGGTGACTGGGTGATGGGCACTGAGGGGGGCACTTGGTGGGATGAGCACTGGGTGTTATGCTATATGGCAAATTAAACTCCAATAAAAAGAAAGAAAAAATAAAACTCCAAAGACTCCTCCAAAAAATTGCTAGATTCACTACATGAATTCAGCAAAGTGCCAGGTTATAAAATCTATGTATGGAATTCTATTGCATTTCTGTATACGGATAATGAAGCAGCAGAAAAAGAAATCAAGGAACTGATTCCATTCACCAAAAACAGTAAGATAACTAGGAGAAGTACAGAATACTTATGAAAGAAATTGAAGATGACACAAAGAAATGGAAAAGCATTCTATGCTCATGAATTGGAAGAATAAACATTTTTAAAATATTTTATTTATTTATTTGAGAGACAGAAAGAGAGAGAGAGAGAGAACGAGTGGGATGGGGGGAGGGACTGAGAAAGAGGGACAAGTGAACTCCGTGCTCAGCACAGAGCCTGATGAGGGGCTGAATTCCAGGACTCTGTCATCATGATCTGAACTGAAGGCAGATGTTTAACCCACTGAGCCACCCAGGCACCCCAAGAACAAACATTCTTAAAGTGTCAATACTACCCAAAGCAATCTACACATTTAATGCAATTCCTATCAAAATATCAGCATTTTTCACAGAGTTAGAACAAACAATCCTAAAATTTGAATGGAACCACAAAAGACCCCAAATAACCCCCCCAAAAAAATCTTGAAAAAGTAAAGAAAAGGCATCACAATTCTGGACTTCACAATATCTTACAGTATCATACTGTAGTGATCAAGACAGTATGGCCCTGGCACAAAACCAGACACATAGGTCAATGGAACCGAATAGAAAACCCAAAACTGGACCCACAACTATATGGTCAACTAATCTTCAATGAATTAGGAAAGAACATCCAGTGGAAAAAATACAGGCAGGTATGTGAGGCAGGAAACCATCAAAATCCTAAAGGAGAACACAGGCAGCAACTTCTTTGACATTGGCCATAGCAACTTCTTATTAGACACTTTTCTGGAGGCAAGGGAAACAAAAACAAAAAATGAACTCTAAGGGCTTCATCAAGATAAAAAGCGTCTGCACAGTGATATCTCATTTTTTAATTTGCATTTCCCTAATAGTATATGCTGTTGAACATATTTTTATATGCTATTTTCCATCTGTATGTTTTATTTGGTGAGATTTCTATTCAGATTTTTTAATAATAAATTTATTTTTTATTGGTGTTCAATTTGCCAACATACAGAATAACACCCAGTGCTCATCTCGTCAAGTGCCCCCCTCAGTGCCCATCACCCATTCACCCCCACCCCCCACCCTCCTCCCCTTCCACCACCCCTAGTTCGTTTCCCAGAGTTAGGAGTCTTCATGTTCTGTCTCCCTTTCTGATTTTTTATTGATTGGGTATATTTTTGTGTTCTATTTTGTTGAGTCTCAAAATTCTTTATTTTGGATATGATTTCTTTATCAGGTATATGTTTTGCAAATATTTCTCCCAGTCTGTGGTTTGTCTTGTCTTTCTCTTGAAACAGTTTTTCATGTAGCAAAACTTTTTAATTTCTGTCTTTCATAGATTGTCTATCAGCATTGTATCTAAAAAGTCACTACTAAACCCAAAGCCATCTGGATATTCTCCTATATTATCTTAGATAATTTTTATAGATTTAAGTTTTAAATTTAGTTCTATGATACGCTTTTAGTTACTTTTTTTGAAATAGGCATCTAACTATTTGTTTCATATTTTAACCTACTGATAATTTATTACATTTACATGGTTATACCCATTTGTTTTTGCTCATAGATTTCTAGTGGTTCCAACACCACTGTTGAAAAGATATACTTTCTCTCCATTTAATTGCCTTTGTCCATTGTCAAATATTAGTTGACTATGTTTATATAGATCTCTTTCTAAGATTGCTATTCTTTTCCATTGATCTTTTTGTATGTTTTCTTACTAATGAAACACTGCCCTGATTAATACAGCTTAATATTAAGTCTTGAAGTAAGGTAGTAGTAGTCTTCTGACTTTTTTCATCTTCTTCTTTAAGATTGTGTTGATTATTCTGGGTCTTTTGGCTTTCCATATAGATGTTAGAATTAATTTATTAATATCCTTGAAGTAACTTGCTGGCATTTTTACTAGTATTATATTGGATATGTGAACCAAGTTGGGAAGAAATGACCACTTGACAACATTGAGACTTCCTATCATGAACGTGGAATATCTCTACATTTATTTAGATCTTTTGGATTCTCTCGTCAGAGTTTTATAATTTAAATCATAGGGATGTTATCCATATTTTGCCACATTTTTAAAAAGTGTTTTGGGAGTTTTTAGTGTTAATGTAAATGGTTTTGTGTTCTTATCTTAATATCAAAATCCACTGATTCGGGCAGCCTGGGTGGCTCAGCGGTTTAGCGTCGCCTTCAGCCCAAGGCCTGATCCTGGAGACTCTGGGATCAAGTCCCACGTCAGGCTCCCTGCATGGAGCCTGTTTCTCCCTCTGCCTGTGTCTCTGCCTCTCTCTCTCTGTGTCTCTCACGAATAAATAAAATACTTTTTTTAAAAATCCACTGTTTCTTGCTGATGTAAATAGGGAATGATTTGAATTCAGTATATTAAACTCGTACTCTGCAATCTTATTATAATTACTTACTACTTTTAGGATTTCTTTGTTGTTGGTTTTTAAAAATTTTCTCCTTTATTTCTGAAGGATAATTTAACTGGGAACAAAAATCTAGGTTGTTTTAATTTTTATTTTTGTCAGCAACTTCAAACATTTCACTTTCCTCTCTTCTGGCTTGTAAGCTTTCTGAATACAAATTGACATAATTCTTATTTTTGTTCCTCTATAGGTAAATTCTCCACTCCCCTAATGACTTCTTTTAAGTTTTTTTTTTCTTTATATTTGTTTTTTTGCAGTTTGAATATCTATGCTTAAATATAAATTATTTAGTATTTATCTTACTTGGTGTTCTTTGAACTTTGCGAACCTGTGGTTTATTGTCAATCATTAATTTTGGAAAAATTGCAGCAATCATTTCTTCAAACACTTTATCTGTTTTTTTCTCCCCTTTTCTCCTTCTGATCTTATATATGTGCATGTTACACCTTTTGTGATTATCCTCAGTTATTTGATACTCTGTTCCACTTTTTCTATTCTTTTTTTTTTCTTTTCTTTTCTCTTTGCTTTTCAGTTTGGGACGTTTCTACTGAGCTATATTCAAGTCCATTGATTCTTGACTGATGTGCCTATTAAATATATTCTTCATTTCTGTTACCGTGTTTTTGATTTCTAATGTTTACTTTTGACTCTTTCCTACAGTTTTCATCTTTCTGATTATGTTAACCATCTGTTCTTGAATGTTTTCCACTTTCAATTAGATCCAATAGTTTATAAATCATCCTTATTTTAAATTTCCAGTCTGATAGTTCCAGAGTCTTCCTCATTTATATTCATGTCTAGTTCTTACTTTGTCTCTTCAGGTAGTGGGTTTTTTTTTTTTTTTTTTTTTGGTTTTGGGTTTTTTGTTGTTCTTCTAGTATACATTATACTTTTTCTCTGAAGCCAGACATAACCTATATGGTGAAAAGAATTGATTGCAGAGACTCTGGGTGGTTCAGAAGTTGAGCATCTGCCTTTGGCCCAGGGTGTGATCCTGGAGTCCAGAGATTGAGTCCCACACTGGTCTCTCTGCATGAGGCCTGCTTCTCTCTCTGCCTCTGTCTCTGCCTCTCTCTCTGTTTCTCTCATGAATAAATAAATAACATCTTAAGAAAAAAAAAAGAATTGATGGCAGTAAGCTTTTAGTGTGAGGCTTTATGTTTATTCGACTAAGAGTTAGGTTCTATTTACTATTTGTTGTAGCTATAGAGTCAGAGGCTAAAATTTCTTCCAGTGTCCTTTTCTTCTTTCTTTCTTTCTTTCTTTCTTTCTTTCTTTCTTTCTTTCTTTCTTTCTTTCCTTCCTTCCTTCCTTCCTTCCTTCCTTCCTTCCTTCCTTCCTTCCTTCCTTTCTTTCTTTCTTTCTCTTTCTTTCTTTCTTTCTTTCTTTCTTTCTTTCTTTCTTTCTTTCTTTCTTTCTTTCTTTCTTTTTCTCTTTCTTTCTTTCTTCTTTCTTTTTCTTTCTTTCTTCTTTCTGTCTCCTTTTTGTTTTGGCCTTCCTGAGAGATTCCTTCTTAAATAAAGTCTGGGCATATAAATTCTTTCAGCTATAACTCCTTGTTATTACACAGGACCCCTGTGGATATGCTGAGGAGGGAAAGCATTCCATAATTCTAAAATTAAGGTCTCATTCTTTTAGTCAGTTTTTGTATCTAAGCACAGGTACAAAGTACTGTGACCTCACAAGTGCTTGTCTGCATTTTCTTTTTTTCATCCTTTAGGTGAAATAGAAAGGCTTGCCAGAGCTGAAATTGAGTGTTTCTCTTTTCCCATATCAAACACTAGAGGGCTGGAGTTAGGTATTTCCTTTCCCATAGGTTGGCTATGCCTAGTAAAGTAGGTTCCCTTTTTCACAAGGATCCCTTTTACAAAGGATCAGACCTTTGTAACAGATGACAGAGCTCTTTTATTCTTTTTCAAAGTGGTTAATTTCTCCTCTTCCTCTCAAGGATATGAGATGAGGAGATCTGTCTTAAGTCTTCTCATTGAGAACCTCGCAGAGTCCCTATAAGTATTATTCAAGAAGAGTGCGGATTCCCCTTAGGATGAGTCTCCAGGAATTTTATCTATCAGGCTACTCCCCCCAGTCTCCAAAAATTAGTCAGTATCCTTTAAGTATCCCTACCAGTGGCTGGCTCCAGTGGCATCTTTTGTTCCCGGTAAATTGTTTTTCTTTTCATTCACCAGTCTTTGCAGTTTTCAGGAGGAAGTTTGCTTCACTGTTATATTGAAGACAAAAGTGTTGACTCTGAAGCTCCATACCTGTCATTTCACTGTATTAGGATATTGGCATGTTTATGATTGCCCCTAGCTATTGCTGTCTGTGGTTGGCATGTATTTCCACTTATATATTTGTGAATGCTTTTAATTTTAGCAAATAAAAAAACTACTTACACTTTTCAAGCTATGTAAAATGTCAGTGGTGCATATTAAATAGTGCTACAAAAACAATAAATAAATAAATAAATAAATAAAGCTACAGGTTTTTTTTTTAATATTTTTAAATAATGCTTCAGCATCTATTAAATTTGGCCTGCTACACGGTTGCTTACCCCATCTCCAACCACACGTATCCCTTGACTCACGTAAACCTGAAATTTGTTTAGAAAGTTATTAGAATTTAGGAGAAAGGACGATATCTTTTGTGTTTGTATTCCTTCATTCCTCTGGCAAGTGTTTATTGAGGATATATTAGGCATCAGGCATTATTCTAAGTACCAAGAATAGAGCCCAATCCCCACCACCACCCCCAAGAAGTTTTCTCATATTTTTTATTCTTCTCTATAGTCTGCTTCTTGTTTTCTTATTTATCTGAAAATTTTTATAGCTCTGATTGTTTATGATTTGTCTGCTTTTATCTTGCTTCATCATTCCTTTCACTGGAATTATCCAGCATTATGCTGTTGTTTACTTGAGTCTAGCAAAACATTGGAAAAAGTAATTGCTATAAAATTTTTGATATCATTTCCTCAGACTGTCTACTCCTTTATCCACTTATTTTCATGTAAGGTGTAACACTTAAAAAATGTATTTTTCTGTTATTCCACCCAGTCATTTCTTTTTTTTTTTTCTAAGTTTTTTTTTTTTTTAATTTACTTATGATAGTCACACAGAGAGAGAGAGAGAGAGAGAGGCACAGAGACATAGGCAGAGGGAGAAGCAGGCTCCATGCACCGGGAGCCCGACGTGGGATTCGAACCCGGGTCTCCAGGATCGCACCCTGGGCCAAAGGCAGGCGCTAAACCACTGCACCACCCAGGGATCCCTCCACCCAGTCATTTCTATAATTCTTTATGTTGATTAAGTATTATACACCAAGTTTAGACACAGTTCAGTTGAGCCATGAGGATTTGGTGTTATACTTCTTAAAGACTCTAACATGCCATTTTGTACTTTCAATGTTTGATTGCTTTTGTTACACTTTTCAGTGTTACCTATTGTTATTATTTATTTGTGCATTTTGAAAACGCATTTATCTGTCATTTTTAACTCAAGTCTTCTTTTAGATCAGTATATGTACAGAATTCTAAATTTTATCATCACCACTTTGATGAGAGCCTTGAAATTTAATTTTCTAACATTTATTTATTCATAATAAATTATATTATTCCTCATTTAAATTTGTGCCTAGAAAAAGAATAGGTGGTTTAAAAACTAAATTCCAGTGACTATAATCCACTAACATGCACAATGCCACACACATTACATTTCTATTATTGTTTTGAATATTGTATGTATATTATTACTTTCTTATCAAATAATATGAATTTCATGATTTGACATTTTTTCTTAGGTATCATGTGCCTAACGGGTTAAAAACAAAACCATGAGACTAGTAAATGAAGTGATCTTTTGTTATTCCTTAAATCCTATTGTAAGTATATTTTTTGTATTATTTAATATTTATTTATCATTACTTATTTTTTATTTTTTATTTTTTTTAATTTTTATTTATTTATGATAGTCACAGAGAGAGAGAGAGAGAGAGAGAGAGAGAGAGAGTGAGAGAGGCAGAGACATAGGCAGAGGGAGAAGCAGGCTCCATGCACCGGGAGCCTGACGTGGGATTCGATCCAGGGTCTCCAGGATCGTGCCCTGGGCCAAAGGCAGGCGCCAAACCACTGCGCCACCCAGGGATACCTTATTACTTATCTTTTAAATCTAGTTTATCAAAAATATTTAAAAATAGATTTTTTAAATCTAGTTTATCAAAACTATCTCATAGTTTATCAAACATATGTGATGTTATGAAGAAAATGCCACTGAAGAGATATCCACATCCTAATCTCCTGAACCTATATGCTATATAACAGGGGAGAATTAAGTTTGCAAACGGAATTAAGACTTCTAGTTAGCTGATCTTGAGATGAAGAGATCATCCATGATTGTCCATGTTAGCCCGGGTTACAACTGAAAAAATTAAGACAGGAAAAGGAGAACTGGTGAGATGGAAATATAGGAAACCCCTAAGGAAGACTATGCTGATAGAGTAAGGCACAAAACACCAAAAGATGTGGGCAGCCTAGAGAAGCTGGTCCAGAAAACAGATTCTCATCCTAGAACCTCCAGAAAGGAACACATACTTGCTGATACCTTGAATTTAGCCCAGTAGATCCATCTGAAATCTGACTTCCTGAACTACAAGATAATAAATTTGTGCTATTTTTTAAGCCATTAATGTGTTTGTAATTTTTTTCAACAGCAATAGGAAACTAGTGAAAATGGATATAATTTACAGTGTGGCAGTTTCATTTCTTATTTTGTGTACTTTCATTTATATATGTCAATACTTCACATATCAAAGCAGAATTACTAATAACTACTTTAAACTTTTGGTGGATTTAACATTTTCAAGAAGAAATATTACTCTTTCTTACTGATTTTTTTCTTTACTTATTTGATGTTAATTATATTAATATTGCTAGTATTGCTATACTGCTCACTTTTGTTGATTTTAGCATATATATGTACCTTATTAATAATTATATGCCATTTTTTTCCTAATCTTTATGTAGCATTGTCTTTTAGCATTAAACATTACATAGCTTGTAATAGTATGAATATTTAGCTCTCAGATTTTTGTTATGGTAAATATGTATATATTTTAATTACTGTTATTTCTTGTCAGTTCATTTTAGATATTCTCTTTAGCAGGCTTTTTTATTTTGTATAAATGTGTCCCTTGCTATGTTGATTTTTGCATGATTCATTGGAAGTTTCAAAGTGAAAATTAAATATTAATTTACCATAGTGGATATTGATTAGTACTTAAATTTGATATTTTGAAAATACAATATCAAATATCATATTTGATAATATGATAACAAAAAAGCAGGAAAGACTCTCTGCATGTATATTTTCTTCTCTATTATCTCCATTTGGTAGTAGCACTTAAAACATGTACTGAATCTTCAGAACTAGAGTGTGAGCAACCTGAGAATAGAAATGCAGAAGGGCTGTCAGTCATCTATTTTACAAGTGTTGTACTTTGACATAATAAATCAGACCTTTTTTCTGGGTTCAATTAAGCATAGAGTAATTTGCTTATTTAAAAGGTGTGTCCATTGTTCTTCTCACTTCCATATTATTCAACATTTCTTCAGAATGGGAGGACTTTTTCTTCGTGTTCATTTCATTTGTTTTAAGTGTCATATAAGCTAGGCTGCATTTTGCTAAAATTACATGAATATATCTATTAAGATCAGCTTGAGATCAGTGTACTGAAAAATTTATAATAATTTGACAGAATTTTATGTCTGAGGAATCTAATAATCCATTTTAAAGTGGGATTTGGGCTTATATGTCATCGTTATTTTTTATTCTATTTTTCTAGAAATTCCATATATATATATATATATATATATATATATATATATATATATATATATGTAATGAGTTTGGAAAACAGAAAACAAAAACGTGTCACTTTATCAGAAATATTTTGAGTAGCCCAGTTCTAGATTTCTTTAGTGAAGAATGCTTATCTGGGTCTCATACATATTTACCCAATACATTTCTAACCCTTTTTCATCTTTTATATGGTTCCATCCTGTATATATTTTCATATGAGCATCATGACACTAAGCTAAGAAAATATTCATGCTTGTTTCTTTGCAGAAAATACTAATGGGAGTTACTTTCAGCCTGAATTTTTATGAAAAGCTAGAAAAATAAATAAGCATAGTTTTTACATCATTCTGTGTTTTTCTGGAAGCTATTTCCTGTGTGAATGTGGATATTAGGGCAATAGTGGGAGATGTCAGAAAGCATATATGATGTTCATACAGTACAGAGGTGACAGTACTAGCCAAGAGAAAAAAAAATCATAATGAGCAATAGCGACAGTACAAAGTTGGCCTTTGGGACACATCCATCCACCTTCATTTACTTTGTATTCTCTTCCCAGCCACAGTAGCCATCCTTGAGACACATCTATCTGAATCACTCTCTGACATGTGGAAACTCTCACTTTTTGAACCCTGATTCATTGTTTGATTATTTTTATAAGGCTACATTTTTGGCCCTGGAGCTCTTTGATTTTTTTGCTCTATATAGTCTACTTGGAATATATGTCTGAACACAATATGAAACTCTGCCACAGTAATCCAGACTGTCAGCTCTCAGCTTCCTTGGATTACCCTTTTGGGTTCATGACCTGAAGCGGCATATACCCAAGACTTAGCTGTCATCCTGGAGATGCTGTGTTCTAAAACAATGATTCTCTACCCACTCTTTAACATTCTGAGAATACATTCAATGGTTAAAGCTATGTTTGCCTGATGAAACTGAAATCAAACACACTAATAAAATGCTATTTCATTTATTACTACTTCAATAGCTTCAAAATGTAGATTATTACTTACACCAGTAAGGCATCCATAAGATTTTTTTTTACATTTTTATTTTAATCCCTCAGTGCTCATAATGACAAGTGCTCTCCTTAATCCCCATAACCTTTCAACTTCATCACATGTTTCACCCATATACCCACCTACCTTCTCTCTGGTTATCATCAGTTTGTTCCCTATAGTTGAGTCTTTTTCTTGGCTTGTCCTCTTTTTTTTTTTTTTTTTTTGCCCCTTTGTTTTGTTTCTTAAATCCCACATATTAGTGGGATTATATGGTATTTGTCTTTCTCTGACTTATTTTGTTTAGCTCAATCCATGTCATTGCAGATGACAAGATTTCCTTCTTTTTATGGCTTAATAATATTCTATTGTATATATTTTGTGTATATATATATATATATAATCAATATCTATCATTTATCTATCATCTATCTATCTATCTATCTATACAATCAATATATATATATATATATATATATATATATATATATACCTCTTCTGGCCAGATGTCCCTGATATTTAATATTTCTTCTTCCAATCCATGAGGATGGAATATATTTCTACTTCTTTGTGTCTTCAATTTCTTTTGTCAGTATCTATAGTTTTCAGAATACAGTCTTTCACCTCTTTGGTTAGGTTTATTCCTAGGCATCTTATTGCTTTGGTTGCATTACAAATGGATGGTTTTCTTAATTTCTCTTTCTGCTGCTTCATTATTGGTATATAGAAATGCAACATATTTTTGTAGATTGATATTTGTATCCTCTGACTTTATTGAATTTGTTTACCTGGGATTCCTGGGTGGCTCAGGAGTTTAGCACCTGCCTTCAGCCCAGGGCATGATCCTGGGGTCCCGGGATCAAGTCCTACATTGGGCTCCCTGCATGGAGCCTGCTTCTCCCTCTGTCTGTGTCTCTGCTGCTCTGTGTCTCTCGTGAATAAATAAATAAAATCTTAAAAAAAAAGAATTTGTTTACCTGTTTTTTTGGTGGAGTCTTTAGGGTTTTATATATATAGTATTATGTCATCTGCAAGTACTGAATGTTTTAATTCTTCCTTACCAATTTGGGTGCCTTTTATTTCTTTTTCTTGTCAGATTGCTGTGACTAGGACTTCCAGTACTATGTTGAGCAAACATGGTGAGAGTGGACATCCTTGGGGTATATAGGGTGATTTGATAGTTATCTAGTTGTATTCATAAGATGACATGACTTATGGTCCTACTCCACCATTATCTTCTCTCTCCATGGATTACAGGCATCTATGAGCTTTAGATTTATCACCATATTTAGATCATTCTTAACAATTAAAATTTTTTAAAGTTCCAAAAGGAGTTATTTATTATCTTTTCTTTCTTAAAACTTTTCATACTAAAAAGAAAACAAAAACTTTTCATACTAGTAAATACTTTAAATTGTATCTTTCCTGTTTGTTTATTTTTATATCTTCTCTAGCCTCAATAATAGATTCTAGATCTTATTTTGTAAAGAAGTTTCAAGATACATTTTGCAAACCTTTTGTTTATACAAGCTCAGGTAAAATCTTGAAGGTAACTGCTATTAATCTATTAATGGCTATGTAAAATGGCTATAAAAACAAGCTATAGACTTCTAAAATTGACATTAACATACATTTTTATGAAATGATAACGTTAGGCATTTTATTAGATTTTTTTAAATAAAAATCACTGTTTTTGGAAATGTTGACAACTAATGCAATTTTCCAAAAGAGGAACCTATGCAGCTTTTAACTGATGACAGAGAGAATCAATAACACAGAAATGCTATGGAAACGTGATTTCATAGTGTAAAAAATGTAGAAACACGCCATAGACATCTATTTATACCAGTTGCTGCATATGATCCATAGAAACTGATTTTCCCTCTCACTGCATATGCATTTTACAATCCTTATTGGATGATGAAATATACTTTAAAACTTCTGGTTATGAGGAAAAATATATAATTTTAAAAATTATAGCTCTTCTTTTTAAAAAAATATATTATTTATTTATTCAGGATAGACAGGGTGGGGGGGCAGAGACACAGGCAGAGGGAGAAGCAGGCTCCATACAGGGAGCCTGATGTGGGACTCGATCCCGGGTCTCCAGGGTCACACCCTGGATCGAAGATGGCACTAAACCTCTGGGCCACTGGGGGCTGCCCTATAACCATTCTTACACTCATTTTGATGGCTGATTTTATATACATCAAAAATATTCCATTTCTGGATAGTTGAACATATTTTGAGCTGAACATAAGTAAATGATACTTACAATAAGTAAATGAAAACACAATCATATTAAAGGAAATACTATCTGTGAGTATATTAATCACATGTTAATGGAGTATCAAGTGTATGCTGAAAACTGGGTTACAAAAGTGTAGGTCTAAAGATAAAAAAAGACGTGTGTAATATTAATGTATGCTATTAGACACAAATTCACAGAATCTAGTGGAGACATAAAAAAATACCATGTAATTTTAAAAATGCATGTTAAGTGTAAATGTGTAGATCACTTTATCATCCCCTAGCATTTCTATGGATCAAGACTGAAGGACTCAGTAGGTCTAGCTAGAGTCTCCTATGGGATTCTAGCTCAGAGTCTCCTATGGGATTACAAACAGTGGACAGAGCTAAAACATTTCAGGGTTGGCCATCACCTCTTTCTTCATGTAGACTCAGGAATTGCTATGTGCTATTTTCTACTTGGGCTATTTAGGCTTCTTCACCACATGGTGGCTTCAGGGCAATACACTTACATGCCAGTTCAAGGTTCCAAATGAAAGTGTTCCAGTGAACAGCATGGTATTTAACCACCTTTTCTAATCTAACTTTGTATATATGTATGTATCTTGTGTGCATAAACATACATATGTGTCAGTGTAAGCATACACATACAAACAGAGAGAAAGAGAGAACATTGAGCATTTATATGTATAACCTAATTTATTCAGGTTGGGGAAAATATTTGGAAGAAATAAAACCTACTCAAATCTTAGAGAATTGTCATTCTCATTTTTTAAAATTATTTTAAAATTTTTTAGATAATTATAAATTTACATGCTGTTTTAAAAAATACTAGATACTATGTACTCATTAACCGTTACCTCCAGTTATCCCCAGTCAAGTAGTGTAACTACTTTAAAAAACTGTGGTACATTATCACAATCATAATATTGGCATCAATATAGGCAAAATATTATAGAGTATTTCTATAATGCAAGAATCCTATACCTTTTATGGTCATACCAAGATCTTTCCTGTCTTCGCCTCCTTGTTAACCACTGGCAACCATTAATCTGTTCTTCATTTCTGTAATTGGCATTTCAAAAACGATAGAGTGAATGGAATCATATGTTTTGTATTTAGGAATGGCCTTTTTAAACAGTATGATTTCCTGGAGATTCATCTAGGTTGTTACATGTATCAGTAAGTTCTTTGTTGTAATTGTTGAGTAGTATTCCTTGAAATAGAAGTACAACAGTTTGTTTAACCATTTACTCATTAAAACTCATCTGAATTGTTTGCAGTTTGGGGCTATTACGAATAGAGCTGCTATAAGCATTCAACAAAGGTTTTGTGTGAAAATAAGTCTTAATCTGTTTGGGCTAGATGCCCAGAACTACATTTCCTGTACATGTTTTCTTAGATTTACACCTAACATTTTATCTTTTTTAAGTGAAGGGAAATTATATTGCAATTAAAATTTAATTGTTCAAATATTTTTTTGGTAGTATATAGGAATACATGTGAATTTTGCATGGTATCTTGCAACTTCTCACCTTATTAAGCTTACTTATTTTATTATTTATTCATATAAGACTTATTTACTCACTTTAGAGAGAGATAGAGAGAGAGCATGAGCAAAGGTAGTGGCAAAGGAAGAGGGAGAGAAGCCACTCCCTCTTGAGCATAGAGCCCTACTTGGGTCTCCATCTCAGGTCTCCATCTCCATCTTGGGCCTGAGCCACCCAAGCATCCCTAAATTCACTGACTTTAGAAGTTGTTCTTGTAGATTATTTAGTCTTTTCTATGTAGGTAGATATTTCATCAGTAAGCAGAGTCAGATACTTTCTTCCTTCCTGAGATCTACAAATTTTACTTTCTATCTTGCCTTATTGTACTAGCAGGACTCCTACACTACGTTAAATAAGAATAGTGAGATTGAATAACTTGTCTTCTTTCTGATCTTAGCAAGCATACTTTCTGCCTATTATCATTAAATATTATATGAGCTAAAGGTTTTTTGAAGATGTTTGTAATCAATATTTTTCCTGAGAGTTTTTATCATGAATTGGTATTAAGTCTTGTCTGTTGCTTTTAAGCATATATTGATATAAAAATGTGAATTTTCTTCTTTAGCCTGTTAATATGGTGGATTACATTGATTAACTTTGGGCTATAGAACCTGCTCTGCATCTTTGGTATAAAGCTTTGGCGTAAAGCTTTGGTATAAAGCTTTCTTGCTCATAATGAATAATCTTATGTATGTATTGCTTTTACAGCAAAGCATTACTTTGCGTTATTGGAGTTATACTCTAAGTATAGGTGCAGTTGCTTTGCATTCAAAACAGCTGCTATGTTCAGCTAGAAATCATTGGATTTTATATTTGGTACAGTATGACCCAAGGAAAAAAACCTCAAATTTAATAGGTTCATACACTTATAAAATCTTGAAAATCCGAGTTGATTTGCTTCAACAAATACTATTTTTGGTTAATTCATCTAAATTCAAAATAGTTTTCAAACTTGCCAAGATGGCATCCTTATGCTCTTACACCATTATCAGCATTAGACATTTTTTCCATTTCTGCTATTATATGATATTTCCTTAAGATCATTGAGGACCTTAGAATAAAGCTATTTTAAAAAGAGCTCCAGCTTTTCTCATTTTTCAATTATACTTCATTTTAAAGAGCATTTGTGATCAGACTCAAATTTGCTATTGCCTTTAAAAACTCTATTCACATTTTTCATTTAAAAACTCTATCCACAAACCCATAATTTCAGTGCAGTCATATCAAGAACAAAAATTTAATAGTATGATATGGTAAGATCATTTTTGGAAATTTAAAGTAAATTACACTGGTTAATTTACATATAACTGTTATTTATTCACCAGATATTGATTAATAATTTCTACTTCATTAGTTCTTGCCATAGACTTTACTAATGATCTATTTTTAATGTATAGATTCAATTTTTAAAATAACCAATAAAAAATAAAATAAAATAAAATAGCCAATAAAATTATTGTAGTTATTAAATAAATTATAGTAACTCTCACACATTTACACAGGTTGCCTTCTATGTTGGAAACTAAGCAATAGTCTAATGTATGTACACAGTCCAATGAATAGAAAATAGATAAAAGTGACCATTTGTAAAAAAGTTACTATTTATGCTTTTATGATAATCGTATATCATCACATATAAAATAATGTTATGATGACTTCAATAAAATTATGCAGTTTTTTTGATTTGATAATTATTAAAGTCACCTTAGATTAATCCTTTTTCCACACTTCTGTATTTCAAAATGTCAATGAGATTATACACATTTTATTGTTTTGAGTTTTACAGCTTTGATTCCAAAAACAATATGAAACTGTTTATAATGGAAAGAAATATGGTAGGATTAAGACATTGAGATTTCATACATTCTTCATTTGACAAAAGAAAGGCTACAATTCACCAGCACATGAGATACCCAACAAAACAAACCAAGGGCCAAAAATACATGGAACAACATATTAGACATTATATTACAGAGGGATTTTTCAGCTACTGAATCTGAGCTTTGCAACTATGCAGGCTATAGAAGTCCTGTGAGGATTCAGTGCTAAAAACATGCAATCACATACTCTTTCCAAATACACAGATATTTTGAGGACTGAGAAACAAAGCAGCTTGTATCAAGATGAAACTATATGTTCAATAAATATATTAACGTATTTCTCTGTGATTTCTCTTTCTCATTTTTAATATGGTACTGTAAATTAATGATATTAAGGACTCCACTATGCTGTCCTATTTAAAACATATGCAGCCCAAATTGTTTCTCATTTAGAGTGTAGCACTTTCAACATAAGTTTGAAACGTAATTCTGAATTTCTCAATTGCCATGTTAAAAGATAATGATAAAAATGATGTGTAAAGGACATTAAGTAACATTGAACATTTTATTTCAGTAACTATAAAGTATCGTCCAGTGTTTTTTTTTTCCTTTTGTTTTGTTTTGTTTTGTTTTGTTTTGCTTTTCTTTGTTTTGTTTTGTTTTGTTTTTGGTATGCCAACTGTGCATTATCCACAGTCCCTGGGGGGCCTACTACCGCTTTTAGCATTAAGCAGAGGAGACAGCCCAGCCCCACCTGTGTGCACAGTGAGCGGTTTGGGTCTTCTCAGCCAGGGTTCGGCATGGTGGGCAGGGTCCCTAAATCTCAGGGCAAACATGGTACATCTTTCTGAAGTTGATCTCACACAAAGAGTCTTGGAAGACCTAACATCTCCCTCGTAACATCATTATGTTGCCTTCTTGTTTTCTCACTTTGATATTTAAAGGATGTTCAGTACACTGTTTGTGCTGCTGACTGTTTTGCTTGAGCAGAGCCAACAGCACCATGGCCCGGCCAGTTGAGCGCTCTTTGGGTTGCAGCCTCAGCTGAGCTGTGTACCCAGCAGAGCACACCTGGTACATAGAGGAAGCATCTGACGATAGGCCATGTCTGTCATGGGGATTGTGTAAACTTGCAGTTTTTTTTTTTTTTCCTGCCAGGTGTTGTATGTATGATGGTTTATGTTTCAATATATTAGAGACTTTCATTTTATTCAAGGAATCTGTTCCATGTTTAAAAGCCTTGATTAAAGAGGAAGTTTTTTATAATCTAAAAAAATAAAAAATAAAAATTTTTTCATGGAAAATTTCCTCAAAGAAATTGTATGACATATAATGATATTTATCAGAGTGATGATGTTTGATTTTCTCTTTTACATTTCCGGCATTTTCTTTAAAAGTCACCAATTTAATAATTAAACGACCTTCTTTCTTTTTAGAGTGATTCTGAAACTGTTTGCAGTTTCATGGTGATGGTGAAGGTTTCAATTTCTGAAACATTTTCCTTTTCCTTATGAAATTCATTTGATTTTCCACAGGTAAATTTAAATATATAATTAGATTAATTTAGGTAGACATTGTTTCTAATGGCTTGTGGACTGGAAAACAAATATTATTTAAATTTAATTTATAAATAAGTAATTTGTGCATTGTCCATTAATGTTATAGTTAACAAGAGCAATGGCGATGTTATTGTAAAATTTCCCACTTAATCCTCTTCTCTTTATAACAATAGTCTTGTATCATTTTATGTTCTTGTCTTCGGAGCCTGGTTTTAAATAAGTGTTCCTTTTGTGTATATGTTAAATGGAAATTAATTCAGTCTGACATGCTCAGGTGATACTTGTTGAAGGCTTGGGGAAGAGATTAAGAGTTCCTGTAATATAGAGCAATATTCAATAATTATTTACTTTGCACAGGAACCATGCTCAGTATTACAGTATAATGATGACTCAAACTCTATAATCTATTAAGACTGACAAAATATTATTCAGGTAATTCAGTAAATAAAGTAAGGTTGGAGGTGATGTTAAACTATCTACAGAGCATAGCATTCTACCAGTAAATTTGAAGCATATGAAATGTGTAGATAAACTGTGATTCAGGCAAAGTGCTTAAAATGTCCAAAGTCCTTGCTGTTGGAAAGAAAAGGTACATTTGAATTGTTGAAGGCCCTCCAGAGGTGAAGGTGATGGTGAAGGAGGTTTGAGATGAAGATAAGTATGAAGTCAGGGATTTTTTTTTTCCTATAGAACATTGATTTCTAAACTTAGAGAAAAAAATAGGTATTTTAAAAAGATGGTTAATGTTAAGACAGTTTTATTTGAAAATAAATAATCGTTATTGATCCATAAGGACTAGAGTGGATGTTGAGAGCCTTCTTAAAGTTACTGGAGTAGTCTAGGCATTGGTGATGTTGTACAGGAGGAGGCAAATTGGCAGTAGAGATGGAGAAACCACATGTGTAGATTATGGATTGGATTTTGTATAAGTATTGAGTGGTGAGAAAGAGGAAAGTTATAGGATGGTAGTTATTTTTCTGGTTTGTTCACTTGCATAAATGATGTTGCATTAAATTGTGAGTCTTTCAATTTGATAAGGTGGGAGGAAATGGCAAATCACAATTTTGTTATCAGTGTATTGATTTTAAGGCACATTTGAAATAACAAGAAGAGGTGTTCTAAATTTTATTGTATGAATCTGGAGAATAGAGCAGAAATCTGAACAGCAGATATGAGATACAGGATTTCTGAAAATAAATAACATTCAACAATGTGTTTGTGAATAATATTCCTTAGGAAAAAATAGTTGAAGTTTGTAAGTGGACACAAACAATATAGTTTGATGAAATTCAGAATTCATGGGAGAGAAAAGGAAAATAAGCCTGAGAAAGAGACAAAGGACATCTAGAGAAAACGGAAGAAAACTGAGGGAGTGAGGTTCACAGAAATCAATGAAAGAAAGTGTTTTTGAGAAAAAAGTTGACAATGAATGATAGAAGCTGATGGAGGGTAATATAAAATAGGAAAGCATAAATTCCATTGAATTTAGGCAATGGAGGCCATTGGTGACATGAAACCATGTATTTGGAGGTTGAATGCAAGTTAGTTTTTTCTTTTTTCTTATAACTCGCATGTAATTCCACAAAAATTTGTGTTGACTCTATTTTCAAAATTCTTCTAAAATCTGACTATACCTCATTTTTCCAATGTCCAGAGAGAAGCTGATGAACCAGAATGGCTCTGTGAGTTACAAGCCAAAGTTATCTACAGTGGCCATGTTATATGAGCAAAGAATAGCAGGTCAATGTGGCTAGAATAGAGGGAATGAAGTGGGAGGAGAAGGAAGTAGTGCCAGGGAGGGAACAAGAACCAGTAATATGAATAGCCTTGTACATTGTAAATTTGCTTTTTACTTTGGTTGAAATGGGAAGTCACTTCAGTATCTTGAAGAGAGTAGCAATGTAATTTGATTTAAACTTTTAAAGGATTACTCATACTATGTGTTGGGGACAGATTCTAAGAGAAGACTGGGAAGAAAGGGTTGTCCAGGCAAGAGATGATAGGGCTTGAACCAAGGTAGTGCTGCGGCTGAGGAAGAGGGAAGCAAATTAGGCCTAATCAAAATGTCATATGGCCAATAACATCAAAAGAATAGGGGAAAGGAACATCTTGATAGAGAGGGATATCTAACATATTGAAAATAATATAATCTATCCAGGCCTTAATATCACCCCATATTAATAATATGCCAATATTTTCCTGGATTTCTGATACCTGTTTGATAATAGAATGCTTAAACATCATTATTGTCATTTAAATGATATTAATGTTTTTACATTATTTTCCTTTTATTTCAACTCTTGTTAACTATATTACTAAATATTTTTTCTCTTCTACATTTCTAGGAAGAGATTTCATTTTACAAAAATATTTTGGCTTTCACATTCATTGGTGTTTAAGTTTAGTTCATATTTCTACATCCTGACTCCAGAGCCAAAATTTAATTTTAAAAATCCCATAAATAGTCTTGTGTTTACACTGAATAGCAAAATATCACTGGATAAAATGATGTAAATTCATAAGCTTCAACTTGCTAATAAAAACTCTAGTTTTATCCAGTCACATTAAGTTTTCCTTTCTTGAATGGCAGACAACTGGAGTAGGATTAGGCTCCTCTTTTGTGCCAATATGCCCATCCTAAGCAGAAAGGAGAGAGGAGGGAACTCGTTAGCTCTCCAAATAAGCTTCTTCTTTTAAAAATCATGAGAAATAGAAAAAAAATATTCTTGACCCCATGATGTAGATTAATTTGTCAAGTTAGTGTAGGAGTTTATACTTGAAAATTTACATATTTTTAACTCATAGGAATAAAGGATAAATATTATGAAATACCAGCATAACTGGTACTACTAAGTACAAAAGGAGTCTGTGAACCAGAAGTGGAACAGAAATAACAATGAGCTGGGTTTAAGCTATGAGCTTTCTGTTTTCCATTTCAGAACAACCAATGTGGGTTGGGAGTGTGTTTCTTGAGGTATTAAAAAATTAATTTAAAAAGAACCAAAAGGCTTGACTTCATGCCTGTTACAATAGCCATCATCAAAAGACAAGAGAGCAAATCCTGGCATGTATGTAGAGAAAAGGGAACACTGTTGATGGGATTGTAAATTAGTGTGACCATTATGGAAAACAGTATGGAGGTGTCTAAATAAATTAAAAATAGAACTACCACATGATCCGGCAATCCTAGTTCTGAGACTATATCCAAAGGTAACAGAAGTACTAACTCAAAAACATATCTGAAACTCCCTGTTCATAGCAATGGTAACAATCTAAGTGTCCATTGATGAATGAAAGGATAAAGAAGTTTGTGATATATACATACATATTTTTTCAGCCATAAAAATGAGGAAATTCCTTTATGATAACATGGATGGCTCTTGAAGTTATTATGCTAAGTGAAATCAATTAGAGAAAAACAAATACTTTATGACCTTGTGTATAGCATTAACAAAAAACAGACTCATAGAAAGAGATCAGACTTGTGATTATAAGGGTTGTGGGAGATGTGGGGATTGAAGGAAGGTGATCAAAAGTACAAACTTCCAGTTATAAGATATATAAGCAGTAGGGATGTAATGTACAACATGATGACTCTAGCTGACACTGCTGTATGATATGCAGGAAAATTGTTAAGAGAGTAAATCTTAAGAGTTCTCATCATAAGGACAAATGGGTGATGGGCACTGAGGGGGGCACTTGATGGGATGAGCACTGGGTGTTATTCTGTATGTTGGTAAATTGAACACCAATAAAAAATAAATTTATTATAAAAAAAACATTTCCCCTTATTTTTTCTTCCTTTCTTTTTACTATATCTGTGTGAGAAGATGGGTAATAGACCTATTATAATTACTTCACAACCTACATAAATCAAACCATCATGCTATACGCAATAAACTTACACAGTGATGTATGTCAATTACTACTCAATAAAACTCAAAAACTCAATAAAAATAAAATATAAATAGTAAGCTTGTTAATACACATGATTATATGATAACAGGCAGACTTAGTTGAAAGAGATATCTGGAAGAGCTCCTGAAAGGTTACGGAGGCAGGAAAGAATATGTCTATCTGTGCATATGCGAAATGGTATATGCCTTTATCTAAAGGTTGGGAAAAGGGAGGCGGGAGATAGTAATATAACAGAGCTTTCAGGGACAAGTCACAAACCCACTGAATTTATCATGATACCTGATACATCCTCAATATCACTCCTGGGAAATAATACTGAAGGGAGATTTAAAACCTGGTGCTTAAAAAAACAAAAACAAAAACAAAAACAAAAACAAAAACAAAAACAAAAACAAAACAAAACAAAAAAACCTGGTGCTTTAGAGTGGGCTGAGAAACAAAAATCACTAGACAGCAAGGACTGAACCTAGAGAGGAAGAGAAAGCAGAAAACAAATGAAACTAACAATATCTCACCTGTCAAAGAAAGTAATTTCCATCAGAATAAACTTGCAAACAGAAATTTCAGGGATCCCTGGGTGGCGCAGTGGTTTAGCGCCTGCCTTTGGCCCAGGGCGCGATCCTGGAGACCCGGGATCAAATCCCACGTCAGGCTCCCGGTGCATGGAGCCTGCTTCTCCCTCTGTCTGTGTCTCTGCCTCTCTTTCTCTCTCTGTGACTATCATAAATAAATAAATAAAAATTAAAAAAAAAAGAAAAAAGAAATTTCAAAGTTTATGAAGAAATACAGTGCTAAAAAAAAAACCCAGTATAATAAGTAATCAGATAGTAATTTCAGATCTTTCTAACCAAGAATTTGAAATACATACATTAAGGATGTTCAAAGATAGAAAGAAGGTACAATTTTTATTTAAAAAGCAGTGTGCATGTATAAAAAATCAAAAGGGAGGAGTTTATAAAGTCTTGTCAATAGCAAATAAACACTGAAATAGCTAAGGGTTTCTAATGAAAGAGATCTGGGAGCATGAAGTTTGATCATTCTGAATTACTGCCTTCCCCATTTTAAACCAGATACTCAATTTCTCTAGTCTATGATTGTCTACACCTCAATATTTCCTTTGGGCATTCAATTTCCCTGACCTATGTGCAAGGTCATGTGAGTAAGATACATAGCAGAATGGACAACTTTAAAAGTCCATTTCAGAGCCTAGTCTTTACCTTTTTTCCCCAAGTTTTTCATGTTTCCAGTTTTTATTTAAATCTTATTTTTTAACATATAATGTAGTATTAGTTTCAGGAGGAGAACTCAGTGATTCATCACTAATATGTGACACCCAGTGCTCCTCACAGCAAGTGCCCTCCTTAATACCCATGACCCATTTAGCCCATCTCCTCATCCACCTCTCCTTTATCAACCTTCAGTTTTTTCCCTATAGTTAAGAGTCCCTCATATGGTTTGCCTTCCTCTCTCTTTTTTTTTAAATTTTCCCCTACGTTCATCATTTTGTTTCTTAAGTTCCACATATGAGTGAAATCATATGGTATTTGTCTTTCTCTGACTGTTTTTGCTTAGCATAGTACACTCTAACTCCATCCATGTCATTGCATATGGTAAGATTTCATTCTTTTTGATGGCTGAGCAATCATTATATATACTGATTCAGTCAATTCATTAGTCAATGGACACCTGGGCTCTTTCCATAAGCTATAGTTGATAATACTGCTATAAACATTGGGGTACGTTGTCACTTTAAATCATCATTTTTGGATAAATATCTATTAGTGCAGTTGCTGGGGTATAGGGTAGTTCTGTTTTTAACCTTTTGAGGAAGTTGTCTAGAGTGGCTGCACCCATTTGCATTCTTGCCAACAGCATAAGAAAGGGTTCTCCTTTCTCTACATCTTTTGTTCCCTGTATTGTTAATTTTAGCCATTCTGACAGATGTGACATGATATCTCATTGTATTTCCTTGATGATAGATGATGTTGAACATATTTTCATATGTCTGTTAGCCATCTGTATGTCTTTTTTGGAAATATGTCTGTTTATGTCTTCTGCCCATTTCTTAACTGGGTTATTTGTTTGTTGGGTGTTGAGTTTGATAAGTTCTTTATTGAGTTTTGGATAGTAACCCTTTATCAGATACGTCATTTCCAAATATCTTCTCCCATCCCAAGGGTTGCCTTTCATTATTTTATTGATTGTTCCCTTAACTGTGCAGAACCTAGTCTTTTAATCACCATAATATACTACACAGTATCTTGTTCTTGACTTTATCATATGGTATACATCAAGAGACACGGGATATATTTGTTTTCCTGAATACTATATCCCAATATCTGAGATTAACAATATTCACTAAATATTTGTGAACTATATTGCAAAATGCTTAAAAACATGAGTTCTGGTGACAGACTGCTTGGATTAGAAACTCAGTTCTATCACTTACCTTTTAGTGGCTGTGCAAGTTTAGGTAAATCTACGCTAAGCCTGAGATTTCTCATTTGAAATGGGGTTAATAACAGTACCTGCATCAGCCAATTGTTACAATGGTTAAATGGGAAGGTATTTGTCATGAAATACTCAATAAATCTACTGATTTTTAGTGATTTTATTTATAATATCTATATGTTTATCTGTTTAATGGTAACTATAGAACCTTACACAATAATTTCTCATATGAAGCAGCATAATGATATAGTGTATTTTTGACATTAGCTATAGAATGACTTCAATTTTTGTTGATTCTTGTATGGTACTAAGAAAGAAGTTGCTTTTTATAATTAAATGATAAATCAAAGTAATTTAAGCAAAAATGGATAATGAGTTTATATTTCTTTATGACCAATCGGTGAGAGACTAATGATTCATTATATACTCATCAGAAAGTTTTATATTTGTAAATCAACTGTACTTTCTAAAATTGCTAACCATGAAATAAAATGTCCTACCCTGAGAATAAATGTCATTACATTTTGAGATGATTATTATTGGATAGAGAAACCTGGAAACAAAAATAAATAAGACTTTTTTAAGACTTTGTTTCTATTAATTGATAAAGATTGCCTCTATTATGTTATAGCAGACGTCATCCTCAATGGTGAATTTTTTAAAAATTCTTTGATTTTTTTTTTACCAGCATTCCTTTTAAATAAAGAAAACAAACTAAAATAAAATTTAAAAGGATTATAAAGCAAAAAACTGTCATGATTTGGAGATGGGATGTTTATCTATGTAGAAAGTTCAAGTGACTATAATAGAGAATATTATTAGATTTTCAACGAGGTTTAACAATATTGATATAAGATTAATATAAAACATTCTTGGTTTTCTATACATTAGTATACTTTAGAAATGAAATTAACTTTTTAAAGATTTTATTTATTTATTCATGAGAGACACAGAGAGAGAGAGAGAGAGAGAGAGAGAGGCAGAGACACAGGCAGAGGGAGAAGTGGGCCCTACAGGGAGCCTGATGTGGGACTTGATCCCAGGACTCCAGGATCATGCCCTGGACCAAAAGCAGGTGCTAAACCACTGAGCCACTTAGGGATCCCAGAAAATTAAATTAATTTAAAGGCAAAATTTGCATCAGCAACAAATGATAAGATCCTTGAGGATGTATCTTTTAAAATGATGTACAAAACTGGTTATGTAAATTTGATAGTTTTTTGAGATTTATTTATTTATTTATTTATTTAAATTTATTTATTTATTCATGAGAGAGAGAGAGAGAGGCAGACACACAAGCAGAGGGAGAAGCAGGCTCCATGCAGGGAGCCCGATATGGGACTTGATCCTGGGACTCCAAGATCATGCCCTGGGCCAAACGCAGGCATCAAACCACTGAGACACCCAGGGATCCCATTTTTTGAGTTTTATAAAGTATCTTAATAAATAAATGACCAGCAGCATAAAACTGTCCATGGTCTCCAAAATTAGAATTTCAAAGCAATTCCAACTAAAATCTCAAAAGATTTTATTTTCTTAGTTTTAATAAGTTTTACAAGATATTTCTAGAATGCATACGGAAGTGTGAAGGGACAAGCATACTCAAGGTTCCTGTAAAGATGATGAAGTTAGGAAAAGGGACTTGCCTACCACATGGTTTGCATTATTTCAAATGCAAATTCAATTCAAATAAGATACCATTTCACTTTCTTCAGATTGGTTAATACAAACAAACAAAAAAAAAGTAAAACCAACCAAACAACCAGCCAAATAGTCCTACAGCTGTCAAATGTTGCAATAGGTGGAGCCTCAGTTAATATTATACTATTTGACTCCTCTTAATGTTTTCCTCTCTCTTATTGACACTATATATTATCAACCAATAATTCTCTCCATAATTCCAGATTCTGTTGTGTAGTGTACTACACAACATGTTCATGTGGATTTCTAATTCTTTTTCAGTTACCCAAACTGGACATCATGGTCCCACCAGCCCATTCTTTTTACCTCTGTAATCTTTGCATCTCAGTTAAAAGCAACTTCATTTTCCCAAAAACTCAGGTCAAAGCTTGACTTCCACTTTTCTGACACACTCCATGTGTGATTTCTTTAAAAAATCTTTCTTCTTAACCCTTGAAATACACATATAGACTCTGATTATATCTTACCACCTGCATCACCACCTTTTTGTTGTAAACCACTTTTAAATGTGGGTAACTACAGCAGCCTCCTAACTGGATCTCCTAATGTCCATTTTGCTGTCCATTAAATTCAATTCTGAGAAAACAGATTAATCCTTTAAGAAAATAAATCAGATTGGTGAACTATTTGTTAATGATTATTCAACTACTCTCCATTTTGCTAAAAATGACTGTCAAACTTACCCAAAGCTTTGTATGATATGAATCCTATTTCCTCTTTGAGCTCATCTCATACTACTCTTTTTCTTTCTCCCTCTTCTCTCCTACCTCCTCTCCTTCTCTTGTTTCTTATACACACACACACACACACACACACACACACACACACACACACACACTCCCCTTGCTGTTTTTGAGGCATGGCATATACATGGAGTTATGGAATATTTGGAATACTCTTCGAAATAGCCATTTGGCTTCCTCTCTCACCACCTCCAAATCTCTTAAAATATATTGGCATAATCAGGACCATTTTGACCACTCTACTTAACCTCATGGTCCCTTACACACACAACTCTCTCCCAGTCCTCATTACTCTGCTGTATTTATTTTTCCATGTCACATATCATGTCCTAGCATTCTAAGAAAGAATTCTAGTTTAGTATGCCTATTATTTCACTTCACTTCCTAGACCATAGTTAGTTCGATGATAATTTGTTTTTATTCATGTTTTTATTCAAGTTTAGCATTACAAATTTTAGAGCTTATGCATTCTATAGAAATGGTACATATAAATATTAATAAATACTAATCAAGAAAAACTGATTAACAGCTATGCTAATGATGAATTACAATGTGTGTTAATAATATACAGTTAGAAATATTCATTTATTGAATTGAATTTCACGTGTGAAACCAGAGAAATTATGTGATTTATGCAATAACGGGCAGATGATAGAGTCTGACCTTTGATTAGAATCTTTCCTATATTCTAGATAAACACTTTGGTCTGCAAACTTTGGGATAAATAAGCATTATCTAGGTACCTTTTATAAAGATATATTGAGACTCAATTTTTAAGAGATTCTGATTTTGTGTATCACCTTTTATCTCAGTAACCTGCGCTCTAAACAAATACCCCATATGGCTTTCTGTGCAGCTAGCTAAATTTTACTTTGAAAAACACTAAATTGTTGAATTGCAACAATGCCTAATTTAATGTTCTCCCCTACTTACTCCACATTTGGGATAAATTTTGATGTCCTAGAAATGTATTTACTAATCCTGCTTTCTTACTGAAGTGTAAAGAATATTGCTAGGAGTAGTTTCATCTAAAATGGAGTAAGCGCACTCCATCTTGGTTCACCTACTGATGCAGCAGTTAAACTTTGACATAATACATTTAACAATTATTCAAGGTGTGGGAAAAATAAACAGTAACAAGCAGACTCCGGGAGAAGACCACACTATGAAAGTAAGAGTGAGTTTACTATTTTATGAATTTTTTTCTGAGTGAAAGAAGTTTACTTGAAAGGTTGCATACTGTGATGCCTGTGTGGCTCAGTCAGTTAAGCTTCTGCCTTAGGCTTAGGTCATGATCCCAGGGTATCATGCCCTACTTTGGGCTCCCAGCTGAGCAGAGAGTCTGCTTATCCCTCAGCCCCTCCCCCTGTTCCTTCTCTCTCTCTCTTGCTCACTCTGTCCCTCTCAAAGACATAAAATATTTAAAAAAAATTGCATACTGCACAGTTCCATTTCATTTATATGGCGTTCCTAAAATGACAGAACTGGAGAGAAAGTAAACAGATCGGTGGTTATCAGAGATTAAGGGTGGGGAAGGATGTTACTTCAGAGGGGTAGCACAAAGTGCTAGTTTTTTGGGACGATGGAACTGTTTTGTATTGTTACTGTGGTTGTGATTTAACAAAAGTGTGCATGTGTTATATAATTTATAGGACTGTACACATACAAAAAAGTTATTTTTACTATATTAACAAAATAACAAAATAAAATAATACGGATGCTCATTTGATACTTCAAATAATTAATAGATCTGATGTAGGTACCAGGTAATTTTTGAAAGCTCCACATGCAATTTCAATGCAAAACTAAGTTGAAAACCACTGCACTAGACCCTGCTGTAATCACTAGATGCATCTCCAGTTGTTTGGGTTTTTTTTTTTTTTCTGTTACTTTTAAGTTGTTTAAACTTTTTTTGGAAAGCAATTACCTTCTTCAGTCATTATTTAATTTCCTAGAGAGCTCAAGGAAAGATTTCCTCATTTAAAAATAACTCAGAGATTCAAAATTGTCCTTTCCCAGTTTGTCCTCATATTCTTGTCATTCTTAACTGTCATGCTTATTACTGATGTACAAGCATAATAGGCCTCAGTTCAGTCTTCAAGCTCCGTGTCATAAAATGCCTCCGTTCATGCAGTTAGGGCAACAAAATCCTTAAATACTGGACATACCACCCATTTGGTTTTCTGTTCTTTGTTAAACCCAACTAAGTGTAAAACTAAGTGTAAATGAAAAGCTAAGTGTAAACCCTTTCTCAAGGAAAAGTGAAAGAATTCATTCTTTAATTTTCCAGAATTAATAATATGAAGTCTTGAGAAAATTTGTCACTTCAAATCAAATCATTGTAGAAAAGAAATATTCAATGATCTCTACTTCAAAAGCACCAAAAGATATTTACCTGACAATGTCAACAGGAAAGCTTTTTAAAACTGTAGCTAGCTTTCAGGATTATGAATATAGACTCTCTTGAGATGAGACAGAACAATCTCTACTTTTTAAAACCCACAGTGATGTTGACTGATGCCAATTTGGAGAATTAATGGTCCATATACCTCTATTCAAAACCCTGCTAGAGCTCTCAACTTTATCAATCTAATCCAACCACCCACAAAATTAGATGCTTTTATAATCTGTTGTGTTTGGCGGTGGTCTGTACCCACCTATTATTAATTTCATTTTATATACTACACACTAAGCAAAAACAACAAATTTTAAAAGCCCTTAAAATAAAAATAAAAACATGAAACTGAAGTTGAGAGATTTTGTGTGATTAACTCCAAATCTCAGAGCTAGTAATTAGCCTGTCTTGACTCTAAAGCCTATGGCTTAACCCACAATAATATATTTTTCCCTAAGGTCAATACCCTACAGAACATCACAGAATGCATTTATTTAACAAATTGGCATCATCTCCTACTAATATTTCATTATATAGAAGTATTGCATATGAATATAATAGGCCATTTTATAGCCACTGATAGTATAAAACTCATTGCATCTTTCGTCATGCAAAGCCTGAGGTAGAAACATGTAATCTGGGCAGCCCAGGTGGCTCAGTGGTTTAGTGCCACCTTCAGCCCAGGGCCTGATCCTGGAGACTCAGGATCGAGTCCCACGTTGGGCTCCCTACATGGAGCCTACTTCTCCCTCTGCCTGTGTCTCTGCCTCTCTCTCTCTCCTATGTCTCTCTCATGAATAAATAAATAAAATCTTAAAAAAAAGAAATATGTAATCTGACTAGAAACTTCTCTAGGAAATCATTAAGTGTACATTTAGAGATAATGTATCACTGATATTTTTATTTACATATGAGATATAATTCTAGTGCATTAATATCATGAACTTGATGAATATAGTTGAAAAATACAACTTGACAATATTTAAATCTGACAAATTTATAAATATAATTTATGCTAAATCCAATAATTATTTAAAATTGAGTGTAATAAATTAATTTTATGTTCAGAATATAATAGATAAATATTTTCAAATATTTTCAGCATATTATAATCTTTCGTGATAATGATAGATGATATATATATAATCATATAAGATCAATGAGACTGGTAGCCCTTAAACTTTTGTTTTCTTTTCAATATTGAGAATTGTATTGAGAAAATTTATCTATAAGAAGTAAATAAAAACAAAAATAAAGATATGAATATAATGTCATATCTGAGGATTGAAGAAATACTCTAAATTCCTTTTCTTGAAACATTTATAGCAAAATATAAAAGAACTGTCATAGAAATCATGAGAATTGTCTCAAATCAACCATAACATTTTTTTTAAACTTATTTTTATTTATTTATGATAGACATAGAGAGAGAGAGAGGCAGAGACACAGGCAGAGGAGAGGGAGAAGTAGGCTCCATGCCAGGAGCTCGACGCGGGACTTGATCCCGGGACTCCAGGATCGCGCCCTGGGCCAAAGGCAGGCACGAAACCGCTGAGCCACCCAGGGATCCCCAAATCAACCATAACATTACACAAAGTTTTATCACCTTTAAATTAATTGAACGAGTTATGATCATTTTCAACTGTAGATGGTCAAGGTTCTTTAATAATGAATATGAAGCTAAAAATCCTACAGTATTGTTGACAAATTCTTTTATTTTAAAAAATGATTTATCAAACTATTTTGCCCTTATAATAGAAATATCAAACTCAAAAAACAACATATTTCAAGTTAAACAATTTCCCAATATTTTGATATTACATTTTATTATTCTATTTGATATATATAATCATAAGGGAGGTAAAATAAAAATCCTGTTCCAACAAATCCCCATCTGTGTCAAAGGAATTTAAATCTCAGAACATTTATCCCAACACGAATATTGCTTTTATTGCAATCATAACTAACACTGTTCCCAGGCCTTGACACATAGACAGATGTATATTCAGAAATATCAGAAACTGAATTAGACTGATATATATTCAAGAACAAATTATTCTCTAAAGGACTTGAGACCATTTTAACCGAACAATAAAACCACCTGTCCCTAAGTTTATTTCACTACCATATCTTTAAATTCAATTGGGTGATTTTGTTGCTATAGCAAATGCAAAAACAATTTGCTGTCTTAGAATATGTTTTTGTTTTCATTTAGTTTTGTTTTTCTTCCTTTGTGTTAACTTATAAAAGTGTAATCAGTGGCTTGCTATTATTGGGTTTATTAGCAAACAACTTGACACTATTTTCAATACATGTGAATGATTTATTTCTAAAGATCTTAAAGTTTCAAAAAATCATTAGTATTTTCCTTTTTTGACTTTGATCATAGTAAGTCTTTGGAAAACAATGGGATTGCTAAAAAGAAGTCTAGAAAACAAAGAGATTTGAGGTCAATTATTCACTAGTTTTGTTTCAGTTGTAGGTGACAAAAAGATCCCAGCTGTCCTAGTGCCATTTTTTTCATAATATATATATACTTAATCCATTGTTTAAGGCTTGAATGGATGTTTTCAAGCTTACCACCTTCCTTTTCTTAGTTAGTCTCCTTCATTTTTGAAAGTATGGCTTTTACTTTAAAAAGGAAGAATGTGTGTGAAATATCAGAAAGGGAGACAGAACATGAGAGACTACTAATTCTGGGAATCGAACAGTGGGTAGTGGAAAGGGAGGTGGGCAGGGGATGGGGGGGACTGGGTGACGGGAACTGAGGGGGACATTTGATGGAATGAGCACTGGGTGTTATGCTATATGTTGGCAAATTGAACTCCAATAAAAAAGTAAAAATAAAATAAAATATAAATATACATATACACATATATATGTGTATGTATATATGTATCAGGCTTTCAGAAATAAAAGAAATTCTTTCTTCTGACACAGCAAAAAAAATAAATGAATAAAAAGGAAGAACGTATTTTATAATATAAAAAAAACAAGTAATAATCTTTAAGCAAAACCAAGATAAATAGAAAATTATTTTGTCATAGATTTTAAAATGAAGATATACTTAACAGTGAAGATATCCTTTTATTCTGAAGATTCAAACCATTCTTGTAGAGTCAGTAAATATGAAATTGCATCTTCTCTGATGATTTCTCAACCATCTAAAACAAATTAAAAATGACCTTTTTTTCCTTTCCTCTGAATAAATACATATATATGCATGTACTATATATATTATATATGGGTACATATATTATATATGTATATATAGAGAGGTTCCTCATAAATTATAAGGAACTACCTACCAGAGCACCTGGATGGTTTGGTCAGTTGGGCAACTGACTCTTGATTTGGGCTTAGGTCATTATCTCCAGGTTGTGACGTGGAGTGCTCTTTGTGTGTGCTCTGTGCTAGGTGTGGAACCTGCTTAAGATTCTCTCTCTCTCCCTCTCCTTTTGCCCCTTCCTTCCTACTCTCTCTCTCAAAAAATTACTTAACTAGTTAATTAACTAAAAGAACTACCTACCACAGGATCCAGCAATCCCATCTCTGAGCATATATCTAATAAAAAAATGAAAACAGGATGGAAAAGATATATACAGTCCCATGTTTATTGCCACATTATTCACAATAGCCAAGATAATGGGAAAAACCTACCTGTTTGTCAAAATGGATGGATCGATACAGTGGAATATTATTCAGCCATAACAAAGAACAAATCCTGCCATTTGCGATAACATATATAAAACATGGGGGCATTTTTTCTAAATGATAAGTCAGACAGAGAAGAATAAATAGTGTTTGATATCCTTGATATGTGAAATCTATAAAGGCCAAACTGGTAAAAACAGAATAGATTGTGATTCTGTACAGAGACTGGGGATTGGGTGGGAGAAATGGGGAGATGTTAGTTAAAGGGTATAAACTTCCAATTATAAAATGAATAAGTTCTGGGTATCTAAAATACAGCATAGTGATTATAGCTATTAATACTCTAGTATATACTTGAAAGTTGCTAAGAGATTACATTTTAAACATCACAAATGCAAAAAAGAAACGGTAATTATGTTATGTATGGAGGTGTTAGCTGACTATGGTGGTAATAATTTCACAATATATAAATGTATAAAGTCACATTTTTTAGTGGTTTTATTTTTGAGGTGGGCTGGAGGGAGAAGGTGGGAGAGTTCTCTGCAGGCTCTTCTGATCTCTGGCGACAATCATGGCAGGTCCACTGTGCCTGCTAAATTAGAAGTCGTGCCCCCAGGCAGCAGCTTTTTAGTGCAGATGAATTTTTTTCAGGGAAAAACAGAGATGGGGTATCTTTTCCAGATCCCTCTGCACTGAGACTTGGGAGGATAGCCATAGCCAAGTACTCTCAGGCTTGTAAAGAATTTTTTTCCCTTTTATGCTATAGTCTTGTGACCTTGTGGACACAAGCTCCATTGCCTTCCAGAAGTAGTCTATCCCTCTGGTGATAGTCTGAAAAGTTGGAGCGCAAGATATGGGGTCCAAACTCTGCTCCTCAGGGAAAAGCTAGGAATTGAAGGGTCCCTCTTAGTTGTGTGGCACTGTGTGGAGATGGGATATATGGCAAGAGTGTATCTCAAACTTTCCTATACTTTTCAGTGTGGGCATTGTCTCATTCACAGGATGTGTGGGAGTCATTCAGCTAGTACCTGGCTCTCTTTCAGAGGGAATTCCTTCATGTGGGATTACATTTGGTACATCTATGGGAGGAGAGGAGCTCAGGGGCATCCTGTGTTGCCATCTTGGTTAACTCTTACAAGGCCTTTGTTCTTATTTTTTGAGTCATTTTATTTTTCTTTACACTTTCCCTCAATCTCAGTTTTTTGAATGGTACATTTTGACAGTTGACAAAAGTAATTATTGACAAGTCTGAGTTTGACATTTTTTTGTCTTTTGTCTCTGTCTATATCTTGTTTCTCCCCCCCCCTTTTCTTGCCTTTCTGAGGGCTACTTAAACCTGTTTTAGAATGCCACTTTGATATATCTATACTGTTCGTAAATATATATCATTGCATGTTTTTTGTTTTTTGTGGTTGCTGTAGCTATGAAAATATGCATATGCAGTAGTTGCTTCTTATCTGTAGATGACCCTAGTAGATGCCTGAAACCCGAGATAAGTACTGAGCCCTATGTATACTATTTCTTCATATACATACATATCTATAATAAAGTGTGATTTATAAATTAGGCACAGTAGATTAACAAGGAGACTATAAAACGAACAATTGCAAAAAAAGTACTGTAATAAAAGTTCCATAAATTGTCATTCTCTCTCAAAATATCTTTTTGTATTCTCCTCATCCTTCTTGGGATGATGTGAGAGAATAAAATGGCTGTGTGATAAGATAGAGTGAGAGTGACGTGGGGTCCAGATGCCCTCACCATCTGATAATCTGTCAGAAGGAGGACCACCTGCTTCCAGACCACAGTGGACCATGGGTGACTGAAACCACAGGAGTGAAACTGGGGATAAAGGGTGACAACAGCAATTTTCATGCAATGAGAGTATATTTTCCTTCTCATTCTTCCTCTTTTTGATTGATTGATCAATACATAGATAAATTTGAACATAGAATTAAGTTGATAGCTTTTTTATTTGAGTATTTGAAAAACATCTGTCACTTCCTTCCATGTTTTCTTTAGTCAATGTAATCATTCTTTCTCTATTGGTAATACATCTTTTTTTTTTTCATGATACAGTTTTTTTTCTTGTTTTTATTTTTCTGCAGTTTCATTAGTTCATGTTATCATGTGGATATCTGTTTAATTTTTCCTGTTTGGGGTTTGCACTGCTTCTTGAGACTTTTGGCTCATGACTTTCATAAAATATATGAATTATTAAACTTTATTCTACTACTTTCCCTAAGCTCCACACTTTTTCTCTCTTCCTCCTGGGACTCTGAAGACATAAATGTTATGTATTTTATACTATCATACAAAACTTTTGGGACTGTTTTCCTTTTCATTTTCTCTTTCTTATTCAGATCAAAAGATTTTTATTGATTTTTTTAAAAAATATTTTATTTATTTATTCATGAGAGACACAGAGAGAGAAGCAGAGACATAGGCAGAGAGAGAAGCAGGCTCCATGCGTGGAGCCTGATGCGGGACTCAATCCCAGGGCCCCAGGATCACGCCCTGAGCCAAAGGCAGACCCTCAACCACTGAGTCACCCAGGCACCCCTATTGGTAAGTATTTTGAGTACTGATTATTTCCTATGTTGTTTCCAATGAGTTTTTAATTCTCCTTTTCTTTTTTACTTCTATAGTTTTACTTGCTTTTCCATAACTTCTATTTTTTGCTGTTTTTTTATGTTTTAATTACTTTCAAAAGTGTTTGTAATTGTATGGTGAAGCATAAATAAAGTGATTTGTTTGACATAACCATTCTAAACACCAGAGTTGTTTCCAATCTAAACATTCCATATATCTATTCATTAACATATATTCTTTAAGGAAATTTTGTTTTTACTCTATTAACTTGAGAATTACTAGAGCCCTCTAATTGAATAACAACTATAATTTTCTATATAGTTATTTTATACATGATTATGTATATAATAAAATTCCAGTGTACAAGTTGTCTTTAAACTGAGCAATTTGTTTGCTTTTGTGTGAATCATATAATAATATCTATTTTTTTCAAAACTTTTATCAATAATTATAGGAAATACAGTGTTATGTAGTAAGTACAATGTGTTATAGGTATAGACTTCACAATGATGTAAATAATAATACTCTTTTAAGAATTGATGCTTCTAATAATCAATGTTCTTTTATCAATTCTTACTTTATAAATTCTCCTCATTTCTTATTTTTCTTCCTCTCAATTCTTCTTTGTCTTGTGAACTGGGATTAGCCTATAGAAGAATATGATAGGCTTTGCTTCTTTGGAAATGTGCAGCGGGTTTCTGATTATTTCTAATAATGAATCTGTTATTTCTATTGGATAGAAAACAGTATGTTGTTCTTTTTTTCAAGTAATACTAATAAACATTCTCTGAGCCTCATTAGCTGAGGATTTGCTTTTTAAATGCTTTTTTACCTGGGACATGTGGGTGGCTCAGTTAGTTAAGTGTCTCCCTTCACCTCAGGTCCTGTATGATCTTGGGTTCCTGGGATCTAGCCCTACATTGGGCTCCCTGCTTAGCAGGCAGTCCATTTCTCCCTCTTTCTCTACTCCTCTCCCTGCTCCTTCTCTCTCTCTCTTGCTCACTCTCTCTCTAAGAAATAAAATCTAAAAAAATAAATACTTTTTATGGATTAATATATTTGTAATATATGAACAGCTTTGTATAACTTGAAGAAATTCATCCCCTAACACAATTTTTATACATTGTTTTCCCTTTAATAAACACTTATGTGGAAGTATTCGCTTTTAAATTTTACATATATTTCATGGGAGAATAACAGTAATGAATTTGTGCATATATAATATTATCTTTGAGGCACCTGGGTGACTCAGTGGTTGAGCATCTGCTGTTGGCTCAGGGTGTGATCCCTGGGTCCTTGAATTCAGTCCAGCATAAGGCTCCCCACAGGGAGCTTCCTTCTCCCTCTGCCTAGGTCTCTGCCTCTTTCTCTCTGTGTCTCTCATGGATCAATAAATATTTTTTAAAAGTATCATCTTTGTTGACTACTTTAAATCACTTCTCTTTTTTTCCTGACTGAAACAATATTTATGATGATATTTTATGTAAAAACAAGGTACAATTGTTATTGAAAATGAAGAAACTTCTTAAATATTTAGAGGCTAATCCTCCTTTTAAGAACTCTCTTTGAAAGATTTTGTTTGATCACAGCTACCCGGCAGTTGGTTAGATGTGCAGGTAAAAAAAAAAAAAAAAGTAATAATACAGGTTAAAAGGCTAGATGTTAATTTTTTTGAGTTTAACTAATTAGTAGTGGCTTGCTTCCAGCCAAGTAGGCATTAAACTTAAAAGGATAAAGCTGGTAAGTATTTTGCTTAAAGCAAGCTAGATTCAAAAATAAAATGACTCATTAGTTCAATGCTGATGGTAAGATATTTTAGTACAGCTATTAGACATGCTAAAGCTTTTGTAAATTCTTGAATGTGTTTCATAGCTACTTTGAAAATACTCATTTGGTAGGACTCATAACATCTGTTCTGTTATTAATTCCAGATCAATCAATGTAATTGGGTTTTATGGTCAATATTTTTTCTAAATGTATGTGTTGTATAATAGTTATGGAAAAATTTATATATATTTTTTGATATGTATCCACTTGTCAAAAATGTTCATGTATGCAAAGGAACATATGTATAGTAAGAATAACTTCATAAATTTTAAAGCACCAGTAACATATAATTTTTTATAGGGCCAGTCTTTTTTTTCAAATTGACTTTTAAGGTACATTCTCCGTTAACTATATTAGAAGACAAATTCATAGTCTGTTGGCTTCTCTATCTCTGTGTCACTATAGCTGCATTTAGGCTTTAAATTCATTTCCTATGCCTCTTTTTGTTTGTAAAAACTTATTTCTAAATCTTTAGGGGTAAATTACCCTAATCTTGAAAGTAAACAAATTTATACTGATGCATTAAAACTTTCAGCAAGAAGTTCTGTATGTCTTTGTGTTCATAAAGTCAATGACATTTACAACTTAAATAGAATTAATCTGTAAGATATCTAAGTTTGAATGACAATTAATACTCAAGGGTAAATGCTTTAAAGTAAGTTTTGCTAGTCTTCTGTTTTCATTATATGTCGCTTTGCTTTTGATAGAAATGTGTATGTGTTAAAAAATAGCAAAGGCGGGCAGCCCCCGTAGCTCAGCGGTTTGGCGCCTGCCTTCAGCCCAGGGCGTGATCCTTGAGTCCCAGGATTGAGTCCCATGTCAGGCTCCCTGCATGGAGCCTGCTTCTCCCTCTGCCTATGTCTCTGCCTCTCTCTCTCTCTCTCTCTCTCTCTTTCTCTCTCTCTCTCTCTCTGTGTCTGTCATGAATAAATAAATAAAATCTTTAAAAAATAGCAAAGGTAAAGAATGAACTTGTTTGTAGCATCATATCTAATGAACTGTTTGAAGTAAACTGAAATTTATTGAGCTGTGTCAACAGCCTTTCTAAAAAATCAAATTGGGATATTGCATATATGAGATGGAAGGAGGAAAATTGTCACATTACTTTTCAGTTTCTGATAAATATGAAATCAGACATATTTCAAAATTTTTATTTTAACATTTATTATACTTCAAATTCAATGTATTCTCATTATGTCTTTTAAATAATTGTACTTACTATATTATTTATAAAGTAATATTAAATCTATATCACTGTACCTTTCTCTAAGTAACATATTCTTTTTTAATTTGAAATTTGTTGAGAAATGTACTTGAATAATATGCTACATTTTTTGGTTCACTTTATATAAGACAGAGGAAATTAACCCATAAAAATATGTATGTATTTGCGTATATGTATATGCAAATATTTAGAGAGTTGTAAGCATGGTTTGATATGCAGAAATCTCCACATTCTAAGGAGGCTTGGTTTGCTTATGCAACATTTTAATAAACAAGAATGAAATATGGATGGAATGGAAGTGATCACTTTTGACTTGATTTTATTTACTCTCTCTCCTGGATGACCTTTCACCTATCCTGGAATCTAAAACAAATGTGAAGTAATAACATATTTTTATTAATCATGATACCTTTTATTTATATTATAATACATATTTTATATACTATTAGCATGTGCTAATTAACACTTGATTTTTGGTAGAAAATAAAGAAAATATTTTAAAGATCCAAATTTTCTATATTAATCTAGATCATAGTAAATCTGATGGGGAAAAAAATCAAAATTTATTAAGTAGGCCCAAAACTTTTAGGTATTTATTCTGAAATTAAGAATTATAATTGAGTTGTAGCATTTTCTTATATGTGAGAGATTTTCCTCATAAAAAATATAATTATTTAGATTCTAATTTCTTACATGACTCTGTGTTAGTTTATTGTTATTTTCACAAAATATTTGTGATCATAAAATATAAATACGTATTTTTTTAAATTATAATTACTGATATAGTCTTAAAGGGTGTTATAAATATTTGGAGCTTAGTCACTTTATACCTACTGGGAGATTTTTAAAATGTCATCTGAAATAGTTTTTAATATCATCAATTAATGAAATTATCTATAATTACAACTTAAATAATATTTCCAAGATCATTCTTGACTTTAAAATTGGGACTCAGGGCACCTGGATGGCTAAATTGGATGGGCATCTGACTCTTGATTTGGGCTCAAGTCATGAGCCTGGGGTCCTGAGACCAAGCCCTTTGCTGGGCTCAAGCTTACAGTAAAATTTTCTTGTCCCTCTTCCTCCATGTGCTTGCTCTCACTCTCTCTCTCTCTCTTGTTCTTTTTTTTTTTAATTTTTTTACTTATTTACGAGAGTCACAGAGAGAGAGAGAGGCAGAGACACAGGCAGAGGGAGAAGCAGGCTCCATGCACCGGGAGCCCGATATGGGATTCCATCCCGGGTCTCCAGGATCGCACCCTGGGCCAAAGGCAAGCGCTAAACCGCTGCGCCACCCAGGGATCCCTCTCTTGTTCTTTTTATTAAATAAATAAATAACATATATTTAAAAAGTAAATAAATAAAATTTGGACCCCTAATAAATTGTGTTAATTAATGAATAACCCCTTTTGTTTGCAAAAACCTCCTAAAGAAATTGATGTATTTTCTGTGCATTTTTTACTTTTCTATTTTTTTCAAATAAAGATTTTATTTATTTATTCATGAGAGACACATAGAGAGAGGCAGAGACACAGGAAGAGGGAGGAGAAGCAGGCTCTATGCAGAGAGCCCAAAGCAGAACTTGATCCCAGGACTCCGGGATCATATGTTGAGCCAAAGGCAGATCCTCAACCATTGAGCCACCCAGGTGTCCCCATTTTTAACTTTTCTACTCTTGTGTATGACAAATATGGCTTTTGGAAAGTTTTATTTAGAAGATTATTTCAATGTGATGTGCAATAATAAATTTTTCAATAATATTAATATATTATTCCTAACAAGAGATTTGAATTTGTTGATAAGTTACATAAAGGCATATATTGTTATTGAAGAATTTATAAAGAGCAAAAATAGGCAAAATGCTCTTAGAATATAAACTTTGTTTTTATACAAAACATACATGTCTATGTGCCAATGTATATAATCTATTCTTATAAACATGTGAATGAGTAATTCATGCATTTAGTTATAATAATTATGTGTAAATATAGTCATACATAAGCATAAAATTATTTATAAATTAAGAATTGAAATGTAAATTATAGATATAAATTTTATATATGTAGTACATATAATTAAAAGCAAAATATATATTTTTACCTGGTTGCAGAAGTTCCTTATACTTACTGATAGCTATTTAACTATGTATACTTTTTGCTGATTCTGTTATACTTTGAAATAATTTTTAGGAGATATTTCTTACTTTTAAAAATGTGATAATTTCCTCTAGATGCAGTTTCAGTTTTCAGATACAATTGCAGTTTCATAGCTGCACATCATATTTGCCTGGCAACTAATTATTATTCATCTTGATGTAAAAACCAGTTCTCAAAAAAACTCCACTTTCAATGTTTTCCCTGAATGATGTTTTAATGTGGTTACCAAATTCAGTGTGATATATATATCAAGACGTCTTCTAAAGAATTTTTGTAGTTCTCTTAGTATTGAGTAACAAGAAATATTTGTTCATTCACATGGTAGCCCACCTTGACATAATACTCATTAGTAATGAGGAATGGAAAAATAGTTTTGATGTGCTCTGTGTTTAAGTAGACCAACATTACTCTGACAGATGTGCAGTTTTTCAAGTCTACAATATGTAAAATAAAAAAAAATTCTTCTCAAAAAGGTTTAATTATATTCAGGTAAAACTGTATGGAATGAATGTATTTTAGCAGTTATATACTTTTCAAGATGGACAGGTACATATTGCTGTTCAGGTGCAAAGATAACACAATAGCATTCAACAAATTAGGTTGTAAAAAATCTTATTTTTCAGGTTTAAAAATACCTTTACAAATAGACATCAGCTTTAATACGCACTTCATAAATTACCCCATAGAGTTGTAAATACCTTTACTTTGTAATATGTTCCTATTCTTGAGATAATAATTGACAAAATCCTTAAGTAAGTCTTCTGTGTATGTCTCACTGGTGGCTATGATTCCTGGTTATTATAATAAATTAGTAAGAATCATTTGGTCTTTTTACAAACAGGCGGTTTCTGTTCTTCCCTCACACTTTCCAATAGGCATTCATTATAAACTACAAGCCAGATAGGAGTTCTCTAAAAGAAAAAATAAAAGCAGTTTGGGATCTCTCAAATTCAGGGCTTCACTGAGGACTCTTAACTGTTGACACTTCTGAGTGCAGACTTCTAGGTGTAAATGAATGTTGTCATCACAAACTTACACCTGATTGTTCCAGGGAAATTAATCAAGATCTGGAGCATAATTTTGATCCAGAAGCTGACCTCATGAAAGCAGGTTGTTGATCTAAGATCTAGCAGAACAAAAATCTCATCATGTAGAAATGAACACAGCTAATGAGGGAAACCTAATTCCTTTTATAGTATCAGTTATTGTTTTTATGTTAATACTACTATAGTTTTTAATTTCTATGTTTTATGATGGGCAAATGAGAATAATTGATCTTTCTTCTCTCTAACCTTCCATTGGGAAGGCTGTATTTTTGAAGTATGGAAAAAAATTTTTTTGAATGATCCATTGTTTCAACTTAGCATATAGGAAAATATCTCTAAGAAATCTTAATGTTATAAGCTGATTAATTACAAAAGGAATACAAGGATGTCATTCTCTAGATATACATCATATATTCAGTAGCTTGTTTTGAAAACATTTCACATTGCCCAAGGTATCTTTTTTGGGTCTCTTAACCCTTAATCTACATGGGCCTATGATATAAAGAAACTAAGAAACTATTCCTAGAATGAATTAATATTATTGAACTAGTCTATTTGACATCAAAAGTAAAATGTTAATACAAGGGAGACTTAAAGGGTACTTACTCATAGTACTAGATGCCATCCTTCTTTTTGGGAAGGGGATGCCATATTTTATATATAGGGATAGGTAGATTGATAGCCAGCTAGCTAACTAGCTTGATATAGGTTGATACAGATATCAAATTGAAGCTATATAAATAGCTTCAGTTTGTTTTTTCAGCTGAAAATGTGTACCACACTCATGTCCTTAGAGAAACACTACTTGCCAGATTTGATTGATCAGCAGAGTTTGCATAAAATTCATAACTTACTAGGTCAGCAATCAGCCTGGGTCAGCAAGTAGCACACACTGCACTACATTATAGAATTTAAGAGCTTACAAGAATCTGATGATACAATAATTTAAAAACAAAACAAAACAAGTAAACAAACCATGCAGCTTTATTTTTCATATTAAAATGTGTGCATTTAGTTATTATATGTCATGGCTATGCTTTTATTTGAATAGACATCTTCATAGACAAACTTTTCTCTCATATATACATGCAAACAATCTAACCCTATTTAACTGTGATCCTATGAGACTATTACATGCCTAACATATGTCAGATACCATGGTAGGTATTGGCTGAATATTATTTCAAGACACATACAAGATTTTCAAGGTAGGCATTATCATTAATTAAAAGAAAACAAAAGGGCTCAGAGAGTAAGTAACTTGTCCATGTTTATATATATCTAGCAAGTTGTAGTATGAACTATTAGGTTTTTCTTTGCTCACATTCCTTTCATTCATCTGTCTCTCAATTTTCCCTTCCCTCAGCATTTATTTCTGTTCTCTTTTGGGAAAGCACTACATATGAGTAGCCACTTGTGTCATACCATGTGAAATCTATTAAAAGGGCTTTATATGACACATAATAAAATGTATCACGAAGCCAAACTAACAGACTTGGAATCCCATCTTCACCACTTTTAACCCCAGAAGTGACTTCCAACTCATCAGCTGTAGAGATAGAAATAATCCCATCCTCATGGAATTTTTATGAGGATTGATTGAAAACATGTGAAGCATTTACGACTATGTCTTACATGTAGGGATATCATTGTTGTTGCTGTACTTCTTGTTGTTAATATCACAACACTCAATAGTGATAAATATTGGTGCATCTGCCAAAGAATTCATTTGTATTTCCTTGGAGCATGAAAAGGAGACCCTGTTGGGATATGTTTTGCTCTGGAATTTTCAACTCCAGTATTTGTTCCAGCAAGTTTAAAAGAATAACTTGTTTAACAATATAAGAAAAAATATCTTACACACACATTTTTATAATCTTTTTTTAAAATTAAGTAAGCTCTATGCTCAATGTGAGACTTTACCTCATAACCCCAAGATCAAAAGTCACATGCACTACCTACTGAGTTAGCCAGGTACCCCTAAGAAAAAATGTCTTATAAAGCAAAGCTATTTAACCTTCTAATTTATTATCAAACTAACTAAAACACTTAAAAGTCACCTTAAAATACTCTTTTTTGAAGTAAATATTTTCCATAATAAATGTGTGCCAGCAAATTTGGAATTTTAAAGCAGATTATTTAAGATAACAATATTAAAATAACATTTTAAAGTATCTTCAGGAAAACAGAATCCTTATAAGCTTCCTTTTCACAAGGCATGCTCTGGCTTCTCATTGCCCTTATGCCAGTGTGTGTGTGAATTAAAAAAAAAAAAGTTCCAAATTCCAAATTCAATCTGCTACATAACCTCTCCACTCAGTGTTCTACCTCCTTATCTATGATGATATTTTAAAACATTGCTTAAATAAAAACTGTGGACAATTTGCCACCAAGTATAGATCAACATGCATAGTTTATATTTGATTCAGGCAGGATATATACTTTTATGGGCATTGTGATGACGAAGGAAAGCTTTTATTGTGGACTGTGTAGCATGGGCATAATATAAGCCATAGTTGGCAGTTTGACTGCCCCAGGTCAAGACAAATAAATATTAAACATGTTATGTAACATGAATCATTTTTTGTTGTTAATATGTAAGAAGTCATGATCAGAGCATATGAAATAATAGTTCAAGTCAGAATCAAAAGACTAGTATGATAGTGGTGTGTTCAATTTAAATTTCAGTTATTCCAAATAAATAATAGCAATTGCACTATACACACAGTTTTGAAAACTCCATTTTTTTTAATGTAAGAAAATTTATTTTAATTCTACAGATATGGTTTGTCATCTCTCAATTAAATCTATCTCTTAAGCTGTTCTCTTTACCACAAGTAACTCCTGACCCACTTACCCATCAGTAATCCATCGGTTCTCAATTTAACTGTCATTTCTTTGTATTTGTTTATTTATTTTTCCCACATTATGATATCAGAATATATACCTTACTAATCTGTGGATTTGCTTGCATTTCCTGCTGGACTGTATTATGTGTAACAAGAAAAACTTATTCTCCTTTCCTTTGATTATCATGTAATTTCTCTTCAGAAATTGTTAAAGGTCTATTATTGAAAAAAGAAGGAATAATTTTACATGGAATATATAAAATGCTGAAAACTTCCACATGGAAGCAAATTTACAAGTTTAGAATCTGTATGTCTTATACATGCCTCCCAATTCTAAACCACACAACATAGTGCTGTCCCATACTAATTTTATTTGACTAATGAGGTAATTTGCTAATATAATCAATAGTGAAAGAAAAGATATAGATACATTGTTACAAAATAATTTCTTTAAACCATGTGTTTGGCTACATAAAAGTGGGACTTTATTTCTATAACCAAATTTAATTCTTAGATGATTTGATTTTCCATAATTTAGTTTGCTCTATTCACACTTACCCTTGTATTGTTCCATATGCATTGGTGTAACACCACCAAGATGAGGTTGTCAGGTCCTTAGCTATTTATTTCATATGTGCCAGCATCAATTGTGGCATTTGTATTTCCCAAAATCTTTGACAGGAAGTTATTCATATAAATGCTCGGTAGTAAACATATATTTACATCAACTCATGGATCCGTAACATGTTTTCAGAGATGAAGACATTAAAGGAATTAATCACCAGAGATTCATATTACAAGCAGTGTTAAACCAAATCTTTTAGGCAGAAAGAGATGACACTATATGGAATATATATCTACACAAAGAATGGGTAGTGCTGGAAATGGAAAGTAACATAAGTAAAAATGAAAATTTTGTTCTTATAATATATAATCCGTTAAAAGATAATTGTGGTTTAGATGAAACAAAATGTAGTTTGGTGTTTATACCATGTATAAAATTAAAAAGAATGAGAGCACTAATAAAAATTTCAAAAATATAAAAATACAAATAAAATTTTTAAGTTCTTAGAGTAGAAGTAAAATCATACAATATCACATAAGTGTGATAAGTTAAATATAATATAAGCCCTAAATCCTTAAAATGAAAAAGCTATAACAAATTCCCCTAGGAAGAAGGTAAAATAGAACTATACATTCTGTGAAACAGGAAATATTAAAAAATAGTCCAGTAAATGAAAAACACAGTGTGTGTGTGTGAGAGGGGGAGTAATGCTTGCAACACTATATAAGAAACTCTAATACTGCAATATATTGTGGCATTGGATTATGCAAAGTTTTCTCGGAAGCAACTCCACAAGGAACATCCACAAAAGAAATAAATGGTAATTGAATGTCATCAAAATTTTAAAAAGTCTACTCTTCAAAAGATGTAGATAAGTGAAAGAAAAGACAATGCTTTGGAAAAGAATATTTGCAAATGATAGAGCTCATAAAGGACTCACATCCTGATTATATAAGTATTCACAAAGAAAGAAGAAAAACAACTCAACAAAAATGGTTAAGGTTTGAACTCATGTTTCACCAATGTAATTTCACCAAAACTATGTAAAATATTTGAACAGACATCTTACCATATTTACCTTCATAAATAAGTACATGAAGTAGTGTTTAACATCTTTAGATGTTAGGAATATGCAAATTAAAAGATGTCAGGGATATGCAAATTAAAACAACAAGGAGATACCACTAATTACCTATTAGAATATCTGGAATTAGAGGGATTGATAATTTTACACAAATATCCACAGCAAGTTTATGAGTAAGACTCCCAAACTGAAACATCTATCTACAAATGAATGAGTAAACAAATTATGATCTGTAAGTAAAGAAACATTATTTGACAATAAAGAAAAAAGAAAACTATTGATACATGATACCATGTGGAAAACTCTCAAATTGATACTTTGAAAATAAATAAAGGCCAATTTAAAGGGATGCATATTGTATTACTCTACATAGATATATAGGAAAAGCTAACTAACACATTGTGACCAAAAACATGAGTGCTTGTCTGTGAGTGAGGAGAATGGGAGGGGGCATAAGGGAACAATTTTAAGAGGCACAAGGAAGCTTTTGGGATGATGTACATATTTATTATCTTGATAATGGAATGATTTCATGGATTGCGTACACTTTGAAGGGGAACAGAATGTGCCTCTTTGGCATATTGATTATTTGGAATCAAAGGTCTTTAGAAACAACTGGTGCAAAGAAGACATCCTGATCTTCCTTTGTCTGTCTGAAAGCAGGAGATAAATCTCCCACGTGGAAGACATCTTGCCTGTACCAGGAGGGTGGAAGACATTCTCACAATTGATCTGGAATAGAGGGCTGCAAAGTCTGTCTAAACTAACTTTGTTACTTCTTTATCAATGTATTACCCCAAGCTTAAACCCTTTGTCTTCCTTGTCAATTCCTCACAAATTTATTGTTTCTTTGTCTAAAAGGTAGAAAAACTACTGTCTTTGAGTCTCACTTTTTTTATGAATCTCTCGTATGTATGAAATTAAATTTATTTTTATCCTGTTAATCTGTTTTATGTCAATATAATTATTTGATCAGCCAAAGAACCTAGAAGAGAGGAAGGGAAGAATTTTCTTCCCCTTATAATATCAAAACATATCAATGTGTACATTTTATATATGTGCAATTCATAGTATGTAAATGATGGTAAAGCTTCTTAAGAAAAGGTAAATAAACTTGTCAAGTAGAAAGAAGAATTATTAAAGATGACATTAAAACTTTAACAAACCATAAAACCTGACAAAAAATGGAAGAAACACTTAACAGTCTAGGTATTGCTTCTTTGGAAAACAAACAAGCAAAATTACATAAAATATATTAGATACAATTATGAACAGGAAAATACTCAAAGTGACAAAATAATAAAGAAATTAAATTATAAGAATAAAATATAGAATGTTGCTTCATTTTTACAAACAAATTTGAGAACATAGAAAGAATCCCTTTCTTGAAGTATATACAATTAACAAATCTAACCATATAAAGATCTCAAATAGACAATACATCATAGACAAAACTGATAAAATTGGTAATTACCTTTATTTCTAAAATTGAACACTGTAATTTAATATATAACATTATTTTTTGTTTTGTTTTGTTTTATAATAGTAGGTACTAATATATGACTGCAATATCTCCTAAATCATATATAAGGGGGCTCCTAAAAGGAGTAGTCCAGAGTTTGTTTGTTTGTTTGTTTTTAAGATTTTATTTATTTATTTGACATTGAGAGCAAGCACAGCAAGAGGAACAGCAGACAGGGGGAGAGGGAGAAGCAGAAGCAGACTCCCCACGGAGCAGGGAGCCCAAAGTAGGGCTTGATCCCAGGACCCTGAGATCATAGCCTGAGCGGAAGGCAGCTACTTAACCAACTGAGTCATCCAGGTGCCCCTTGTCTGTAGTTATAAACCCCATGAGTGTGGGGTTAGGATAAGAGAGAAATTTATTATTTTAAATAATTTTGAAATTATAAAATATTTCAAAAGTATAGAAGAGAATATATGTGGTTCTTATTATAAAATGATCCCATGCACCCCCATTTAAAAAAAGAATATTAAATAAATCTTTTATGTATAAAATTCCCAAATTATAGTCCCTCCATCCTTCCATTTAATTATCTGAAAGTTCCTTTCTAATTCCTTTTTCTCCCCAAGATTTTATTTATTTGGGAGACAGAGAGAGCACAAGCAGGGAGAGGGGGAGAAGGAGAAGGAGAAGGAGAAGAAGACGACTCCCTGCTGAACAAGGAACCTGACTTGGGGCTCCATTCCAGGACCCTGGGATCATGACTTGAGCCAAAGGCAGATGCTTAACTGACTGAGCCACTTAGGCGCCTCTGGAATCTCTACTTATCACACATTTGCCTTTCTGTACAGTTTTATCATACGTGTAAGCATACCTAAACATTATTCTGTGCAATATTCCATATTTTCAAAATTCAATGAAAATGTACTACATGACGTATAAGCAAGTTGTTTTGTACTCCCAATACTAACTTTTTAAAACTTAATTAATCTCACCATGTGCAGCTGAATTTTGTCCCAAAACATTTGAATTTTCTTTTAGGCTTTTCACAATTGCAGGTTGGTTGCAATAATTGGTATTGTTGCATTGGTCATCCTTGTAGACAACTTTTAAAGAATATGTTTAGGAAGCATATTTAGAGTACAATTGCTAGATACTAATTTACAGTCAGATTGACATGTACCAGTAAATTAAATGGTTCTCCAATATAATTGTATCAATTTATACCCTATCTGCAATTTTGGATTGCCATTTGCTGAACAATCTAACAAAACTTTTCATGGATAAGTTTTTAAAATCTTGTCAACATAGTGATTCTAAAATAGTTATAGAGTGATTTAAATTTCTGTATCACTGATTATTCAGCAGCTGAACAGATTTTTCATAGTATTACAGACACTTATGTTATCTCCTTTATGAAATATCTGGTGATATATTTTGCCCATCTTAAATCATTAAGTTGTTTTCCTTCTTATTGATTTTTTTTGAGCACTGCTTCAAAGATTAAATATTTTATAAATGTCTTCTGAATTCTTTTATTTACCTTTTAGATTTATGGTATATTTTTATAAGCAGAAGTTCTTAGTTTTAATGAGTTCAGTTTCACAGTATTTTCTATAACAGTTTATGCTATTTGTATCACAACTTAACTGTAAAGTAGAATGGCACACCCACAAAACAGAAGGCCAAAAAAGTACTATTTTCAGATAAACACTGAGATTATCTACTAGTGACAGAACTTCATTTAAAGGTTTTTTTTAAATATGGACTTCAGAAATAAGCAATCAAGGTCCTGAAAGTGAGAAAAGCAATGAACCACGAATATATGATACAACATATATAAATCCAAATAATTAGTGATTTATGAAAGTCTGAAAACAATCCCTATACAGTATATTCTGGTGGAGAAGTTGTAGCTTTAGATCTATAGATGTTTACATGCTATGTAAATTAGAGATGATTTGAGTAAAAGCATTTTTCAGCTTATGGTATTGTGTGGGAGAGTAAAGATTATAATATACTTTATATTTTGATAATTTAAATATATAATTTGGAGGGTAATAATTGAAACATTCCAAATTTGGAGAGAGAATAAAAAAATAATTAGGAAAATTTCCCTGCCAGAAGAAAAACCACAGGCAGAAATAAAAATGCCCTATCAATAGGCCAAAGAGATAATGCAAAAGTAGATAGCATAAATAAATCCAATAACTTTCTTTATGTAAAGGTCCTTACTTGAATTTCGTGGTTTAAATATTAATCTCTCAGTAACTCATTTTTGACAATTAAACTCTAAGAAAGAAGTCACTGGAACCAATTTAGTGGCAAGTCATTGAATCATTCTCAACATAATAACAATAAACGACCACATCCCAGTGTTTAGCAGCTACTTCTCATTCTCAGCAGAGCGATCAAGGACTGAATGAGCATTCAAACTGAATAACATGGTTACTCCTAAAATTGGTCCCTCAGGTTTAGGGTTGAGTGAGCTTTGAATTGCCTGCATTCCATTGACTATTCAATTCTCTCAGTCAATTGATAAATAAAATACTTTAGTCATCAGAATTAATCCACTTTCATGACACTTGCTTTACTTGAAACATTAGATTAGCTCTTTTTGTTTACTGAGTTTAAGATTCAGGTCAAGTTAAATGGAGTTTATGTCATTACAAATTGTCAGGCATAACTCCTCCGGGAAATTTGAGGATTTTTTTGTGGAATTAAGTCCTTCTAAAATCAGCAGACAACAATATGATTTATGGCAGCATGTTGAAATATGTTTTTCCCCTCTATGGAAAATAATTACATCAAAATAAAATACTTGAAAGTTATTTCATTAATATCCATAATTAGTTGGATTTAGCCTGAGTGGACCATTTCTTTCTAGTGACTAAAAACATGTGAATCTATGATATAATTACATTCAATATAGGTACCTTATTATTTTTAAGATGTATATATGTAATTTTATTTATAACATTCTATTCACCCTCAATAACTTAATCTTGAAGAATATACAAATCATTGTTTTGATAAATTCCTTTAACCCTCACTTTAAATTAGGTCAGTGGTAAATTCTCTTAGTTTTCCTTCATCTGTGAATGTGTTGATTCCCTTTTCATTTCTGGAGGACATTTTCACTCAATGCAGGATTCTGAGTTGGTAGGGTTTTTGTCTTTTTCCCTCTCACTGATTTTCAGGTATTTTCTTTGTTTTTATTTTTCAGAAGCTTGACTCTGATGTGCCTTGGTTTGTATTTCTATAGATTCATATGTTTGAGATCCACTGAGATTCTTGGACTATAGATTTATGGTTTTTTTTTTGCCAAATTTGGGGAGTTTCTTCTATTAATCTGGGGGGGGGGGCTTTAGGCTACTTCTTTTCAACTTTAATGACATTTTTTTTATTCAGAGTAAATGATTTTTATCTTTAATTTTACTAATTCCTCTGTCTTCTGCTTCTGTGCCTCTACATTGAGAGGTATTTATTTCAAAATTTTGGTTATTACACTTTTAGTTCTAAAGTTTCCTTATTCTTTGCATTTTCTATTTCTTTGCTGGGAGTCTTGATTTTTTTCATTTACTTCCAGCATGACCACAGAAGCAGGTTTATGAAGACTACTTGAAAATATGTGTCAGATAATTCTAATATTTCTGTCATCATTTTATTGGCATCTCTTGATTGTGTTTTTAAATTCAATTTAAGATGTCTTCATGGCTCTTTGTTCATTGATTTTATTTAATTGAAACCTGGACATTTTGGGTATTATGTGGAAAGACTCTGAAGGTGAAATTTTTGTCTTAGCTTGTTTTCTTCTGACTTGGCTCTAATAGATGGGTTCAGGAGCCTCATTACAGCCTTGTGAAGGTGGATAATTTAGACTCCCCACTTAGTAGCTGCCAGCATGGATAGAGGTGGAGCTACAGTTTTATTCTGTGGGGCTTGACTATTATTTTCCAAAAATTTTCTGTCTTGCTAGGATTAGGATGTCCCTGACCTGTTTTATTTGTCTGTTTGTGGCTATTACAAGTTAGGCTTTTGGGGAGCTTTTACTGTCTGCACCTGTAAGCATTTCCAGGTTGCTGGATACTCCAACATCCATTCTGGGGCACAGGCATTCCTTGTTTTATTGTGCTTCACTTTTTTGTACTTCACAATCAGTGGTTTTTCTTTTTTACTAAACTGAAGGTTTGTTGAAATCTTGCCTCAAGCAATTCTATTGGAGCCATGTTTCCAACATCATTTGCTCGCTGTGTATTTCTTTGTCACATTTTGGTAATTCTCACAATATTTCAAACTTTAATATTTATTATTATTATTATTATTATATTTATTATGGAGCTCTGTGATAAGTGATCTTTGAAGTTCCTATTGCAATTTGTGATCACCATGAGGGACACCCGTTATGAAACAATGAACTTCTGCTTGCTACACTGACCTGCCATTTCCCCATCTCTCCCTCCCTCTCCTTGTCCTCCCTATTCCCTGAATCACAACAGTGTTGAAATTAAGCCACTTAACAACACTACAATAACTTTTGACTGTCCAAGTGAAAGGAAAAGTTGCACATCTCTCACTTTAAATCCAAAGCTAGAAGTGACTGAGTTTAATGAGAAAGGTGTGTTGAAAGCTGACACAGCCTGAAAGTGAGGCTTTTTATGTCAGTTAGCCAAGTTGTGAATACAAAGAAAAAGTTCTTGAAGGAACTTAAAAGTGCTAGTCCAGCGAACAGACTAATGATAAGAAAGCAAAACAGCCTAATTGCTGATAAGGAGAAAGTTTTAGTCTGGATAGAAAATCAAACCAGCTACAACATTCCCTTAAGTCATAGCCCAATCCAGAGGTAGGTCCTGACAATCTTCAATTCTACGAAGGCTGAGAGAGATGAAGAAGCTGCAGAAGAAAAGTTTAAGCTAGCAGAGGATTGATTCATGAGGTTTAAGGAAAGAAGCCATCTCTATAACAGAAAAGTGCAAGGTGAAGCAGAAATGCTAATATAGAACCTGTGGCAAGTTATTCAAAGATCTAGCAAAGATAACAATTGAGGTAGCTACACTAAAGAACTAAGATTTTAACATAGACAAAGCAATCTATTGAAAGAAGATGCCATCTAGGACTTTCATAGCTAGAGAGGAAAAGTCAGTGTTTGGCTTCAAAGCCTTAAAAGGCAAACTGCCTCTCTTGTTAGGGCTAATGCACTTGGTGACTTTAAGTTGAAGCCAATGTTCATTTCCATTCTGAAAATCCTAGAGCCCCTAAGAATTGTACTAAATCTACTCTGTCTTTGTTCTGTAAACGGAACAACAGAGCCTGGATGACAGTGCATTGTTTACAACATGGCTTATTAAATATTTTAAGCACCTGTTGAGACCTACTCCTCAGCATAAAAGATTGCTTTCAAAATGTTACTGCTCCGTGGCAATGTACTTTGTCATTGAAGAGCTCTGATGGAAATGTACAATAAGATTAATGTTTTCATGCCTACTAAAACAACATTCATTTTGCAGCCCATGGATCAAGGAGTAATTTTTATTTTCAAGTCTTATTATTGAATAAATACATTTTTTGAATAAATACATTTTAAAAGGCTATAGCTGCCATAGATAGTGATTCCTCTGATACATCAGGGCCAAGTGCATTGAAAACCTTCTGGGAAAGATTCACCATTATAAATATCATTAAAAAACATTCATGATTCATGGGAAGTGGTCAAAATGTAAACATTAACAAGAGTTGGAAAAGGCTGATTCCAATTCTCTTGGATGACTTTGAGGGGATCAAGACTTCAATACAGGGAGTAACTGCAGACTTCAGAGGAGGAAGTAACTGCAAATGTGGTAGAAATAGCAAAAGAGCTAGCATTAGAAGTGCAACGTGAATATATGATTGAATTGCTGCAAGTCTCATGATAAAATTTTAATGGATGAGGAGTTGCTTCTTACAGATGAGCAAAGAAAGTGGTTATTTGAGATGAAATTTACTTCTAATGAAGATGCTGTGAAGATTGTTGAAAAGACAACAGAGAATTTAGAAATAGTTTACTTTGGGGCAGCCTCGTGGCTCTGCGGTTTAGCTCTGCCTTCAGTCTAGGGCATGATACTGGAGAATGGGGATTGAGTCCCACATTGGGCTTCTTGCATGGAGCCTGCTTGTCCCTCTGCCTGTGTCTCTGCTCTCTCTCTCTGTGTATGTGTGTGTTTCTCTTATGAATAAATAAATAAATTTTTAAAAAAATAAATTCTTTAAAAAAAGAAATAAAAGTTTAGTTTAGTTGCTAAAATAGCAGCAGAGCTGAGAGAATTGGCTCCAATTTTCAAAGTTCTACTATATGTAAAAGGCTATCAAATAGCATCACATTTACAGAAAGAAGCTTTGTGAAAGGATAGAAGGAAGGGAGAGTTAATTTGTGAAAGGAAGAATAAATCATGAGGCAAAACTTCATTGTCTTCTTTTAAGAAATGGTGATAGCCACCTCAACCTTCAGCAACTACACCCTAATCAGTCAGCCACCATCAGCAATGAGCCCAGACCCTCCATCAACAAAAAGATTGCAACTTAGTAGAAGCTCAGATGATGGTTAGCAATTTTTATTATCATTTTTTTAATTTAAGATATGCACATCATTTTTGTAGACACAATATTATTTCACTCTAAATAGACTACCATATAGTTTAAACATAACTTTTATATGCACTGAGAAACCAAAAAATTGATTTGACTCACTTTGTTGTGATATTCACTTTATTGTGGCCGTTGAACCTGCAATATCTCTGAATTATGCCTGTGTATGAGGCAATAAGAAATCCCTGGAACTTACTACCATGTTGTTTTTCAGATCATATGAGCCTTTATTGGCCCACACACTTTTCTCCAGTTTTCAGATTTCTCTTATATTGCTTTTACATGGGATGCCCACAGTTTGTCATTGTACTTAGGGAGAAATAGAAAAAGATACCTCATTTTCCTGGAAGCAGAAACGCCATTTACTGGAAGTAGAAACTCCTTTATTTCTGTTCCAACTTATTTTTGTTTGGTGCAATTTTCTCCTTTTTCATTAGGTTAAAGGAAATGTGCACTTAATTGCTGAAACATTTTTATGGTGGCAATTTTAAATCCTTATCAAATCCATATCAAATAATACTCATATAATTTTTGCTATTCATGTCAGCTTATGGTCTTTCTCACTCAAATTGATGTTTTCTTTACTCTTCCAATGACAAATGATCTTCAATTATACCTTGAACATTTGAGTTCTTCTATTAGGAGAATCTTGATCCTATCTGAATAGACTATGCTAGCAGGAAGTTGCTCTGTTAAGATTCAGCATGTAGGTCTGACCAGTTTTGTGGGCTATAGTTCCAATGACTCTTTAGGTTTCTCCTATGGCAAGTACTGTTCTGCTTCATTTCATTTGTCTGGTGCTTCTGGGATTTCTGCTCAGGCCTTGCTGGTACCATCTATAGAGATAGAAGGAACTTCAGTGAGCTTCTTTCTCTCAAGCAACACCTGAGAGATATGGACAAAGCTACTGGGTTTGTGTGTCTATGCCACTGTGTAGAGGACAAAGAGATGCACAGCTTTGCTGCTGCCACAGTCAGAGAATCAGGCTGCCTACCAATGGTATCCCAGTTGATGAGCCAGGTCTTGGGTGGCCCAGTAGGATTTTGTTGTCACAGCTGCTAATAAATCACTTTAGGTCCACTCACTGGGCTTAGGTTATGAAACTTGGCCTGCGATGGCCACTTCAATGCACCCTCTGCTATAGGCAGGCCAAATGCCCAGAAAGGATTTGGTCTTTGCTATCACTACTACTAGTGGATCAGATCAGCAGCAGCAACCAGCTGTTATGTCAGAGTTGGAGCTCTCTACTAGGTTTCTGTTGACTTCTGCTTTTCAGGTCCTTTAACCAGAAAGGATAGGTTTTTCTTGTGTATTTGCCTGTTTTATTGTTGTTTCACTATGCCTTATAGTGGTTTAGTGTTCCTCTCCAACACCTAGTCCAGAGGTATAAAAGATAAAAAGAAAACCCAGAGAACTCACTTTATTGTAGTTTCTCAAGTCCTGGGTTCCAAGGTAGTCTGAGGTCTTTCAGAATCCTTCATCATTGTTAATGTAATAATCCCAAGGTACTTAGTTGTATTGAGAAGGGGAAGAGCAAGGAAAAATAAATCTATGCTACCTTGTTTAGCAGGTATAAGTGTACCAAATCATATTTCAGTATATATGGATTGTATATTGTGGGTGATATAACTTTTGGCTTATAAAATGTTTACTTCGATTTTATGACAGTACTAATTTCTCCAAAACTTGGTATTTACCTCCCAAATAAGGTAGATATATCTTACTGTTCTTTTTTTTTCAGTTCCTTGTTTCACATAGATTTTAATTCTTAGTATTTGAAGTTGACTGATACAGTGATAAAAGTTAGTCCTGTATCTTGCTTTGCTGTTTATTTTTGCCTGTTTCTCTAATTGTTTGAAACTGTGCTTGAGGCCAGCTCCCTTGGAATTATATCCTGTGCTGAGATAAAGAACTCCAAAGTTTGGGGGCTAGGATAGTCACTTCAGTGAAGAGACAAGTACCTGAGAAAATCAATTATACAGTTGATTCTTGAACAACATGGGTTTGAACTGTGCAGGTGGACTTACATGTAGATTTTTTTTAAATTTTATTTATTTATGATAGTCACAGAGAGACAGAGAGAGAGAGGCAGAGACACAGGCAGAGGGAGAAGCAGGCTCCATGCACCGGAAGCCTGACACGGGATCGATCCCGGGTCTCCAGGATCGCGCCCTGGGCCAAAGGCAGGCACTAAACCGCTGCGCCACCCAGGGATCCCCTAGATTTTTTTATAGTAGAATCTTGTTCACATATTTTGTCTTCCTTACAATCTCCTCAATATTTTATTTTTTCTAGCTTACTTATTGTAAGAAATAATACATAAAACATGCCAAAATATGTATTAATTGACTGTTTACATTATCAGTAAGGCTTCTGGTCATCAAAAAGCTATTAATATGTTCTGCACTAAAGATTCCCAACAGCTATGTTTCAGTTTCAAAAAGGAAAGAAAATATTACTATTATAGAAACCTAACAGAAACAGAAGAGGAAAGGTATTCCCTTCATAGTGAATAGTAGGCAATAAATGAGAATAAGGCAAAGTTACATCAAATTGGTACAACATCCAACCTCATCTACTGAGGAACCCCCATGGGAACAGCCAGGCTGGAGTCCTGATTGAGAGGCCTGGGCAGAGTATCCATCCCTCAGGTGAGACTTCCAATTGATCATCTCCATAACTATATTTATAGGGCAAATAACAGGGTTTGAAATTAAACATTTGTTTACCTAGGTGCAGTTTGGAGCAAGCTGCATTTCCATGTTAGCATGTTTCCATTTTTTTCAAGGAGCCTGGGCTATGTGTGTCTGCTTCCCCTCTGAGATTCCATTGAGGGGAGTCCAGCCCAGCCCAGAGGAAGAGGGAACATGGAACAAGATTTGTCACTGACTTGGAGGCCAGATAATATACTTCAAAAACCAGGCTCCCAAGGTTACTCACAAAGCATGAGTCTCACAAACAATTTTCTTTAGCCTGCCTCCATACCTGCAGATCTAAGTGATCAGTTATGAAGTACAAATCACAAATACATCTATCATTCAGAACATAGTAGCTAAATCTGGGGGAGTCAGAAGTGATATGTGGATTTTCTACTTTTGGCACCCAAAACCCCTGTTTTCTTCAAGGGTGAACTATGATTATTGAATAGATTGCACTATGCTTTTCTCTATACAATCTTCTCTTTTTTAGTTCACTAATGACTCAATATTTCAGCTTCACTCTTTAGAAAGTGGAATAGAAGAGAAAAAAAAAATAAAAGATTCTGATTGGATAGGAGTTAATGGTTGGCCCAGTATGACCTCCCTATCTGTTGTAGCATACTCTATTCCAAGATAAATACATCTGTTGTCACTTGACCACTAAGCCCTTTGTTTTTATTTTTATTTTTTGTTGTAGTCACGATTTCTCCCCCCCCCCCCCCTTTAAGCAAGCAGTGGAATGAGACCCTTAGAATTTACTCCCCTTGGTACTACACTTCCATCACAAACTGGAAAGAATTTGGTGGTTGTAAGTAATGCTGCAATAAGCATAGGAGTGCATGTATCATTTCAAATTCATGTTTCGTATTCTTTGGATGAATACCCAGTAGTTGAATTACTGGATCATACGGTAATTCTATTTTTAATTTTTTAAAGTTTTTATTTTAAATCCACTTAGTGAACATACAGTGTTATATTGATTTCACATGTACAATATGGTAATTCAACATTTCCATACAACACCCAGTGCTCATCACAGCAGGTGGGCTCCTTAATCCCCATCCCCTATTTAACCCATCTCCTCACTCACCTCCCTCTGGTAACCATTAATTTGTTCACTATAATTAAGAGTCTGTTTCAGAGTTTGTCTTTCTCTTCTCTTTTTTTTCCTTTTCTCACTTGTTTTGCTTCTTAAGTTCCACATATGAGCAAAATCATACAGTATTTGTCTTTCTCTGATTGGCTTATTTTACCTAACATAATGCACTCTAGCTGCATCCATGTCATTGCAAATAGCAAGATTTCATTCTTTTTTTATGGCTGAGTAATTATCTATCTATCTATCTATCTATCTATCTATCTATCTATCTATCATCTATCTATCATATATTTATCCATAGCACATCTTCTTTTTTCATTTTTTTAAGGATTTTTATTTATTTATTCATAAGAGACACACAGATATAGAGAGGCAGAGGCATAGGCAGAGGGAGAGGCAGGCTCCATGCAAGAAGCCTGATGTGGACTCAATCCCAGGATTCTGGGATCACACCCTGAGCCAAAGGCAGACGCTCAGCCACTGAGCCACCCAGGTGTCTCTTGATACCACATCTTTTTTACCCATTCATCAATCAATGACTTCAGCTGTTCCATAATTTGGCTATTGTAAATAATGCTGCTATAAACATAGGGGTGTATGTATCCCTTCGAGTTAGTGTTTTAGTGTTCTTTGTGTAAATACCCAGTAGTGCGAATGCTGGATCCTAGCATAGTTCTCATTTAACTTCTTGAGGACCTTCCATACTGTTTTCCACAATGGCTACACCAGTAAAAGAATGAAATCTTGCCACCTGCAACATAGATGGATCTAGAGAGTATAATCCTAAGTATTAAGGCAGTCAGAGAAAGACAAATACCATGATTTCACTCACATATGGAATTTAAGAAATGAAACAAAAGAACAAAGAAAAAGAGAAAAACAAACCAAAAATAATTTTCAAAGTCCCTGGTATTACCTCTTTTTTGTACTTTGGCAAATATAAATTATTTTATGTTTGGGGGTATACTTATATTATTCATTTTAACTTTTTCCTTATATATATATAGATTTGCATTTCATATGTGCTTCACTGTCCCTCCTGTTCAGGATAATACCATTTACTAGTGATTAGCAGAAAGGTACTTAATAAATTCTTGTTGTAATAAGAATTAGATGTTTACACTGCACTATGTTCATAAAACGACCAACTTCAATTGGCAAGAACATATTTAGTACCAGGATCCACATGACAATTATTAAGAGAAGAAGATAGTAGAGCAATCAAAGGAATACTGTTTCAAAGATGGACAAGGACAAAGCAGGGAGAGCCACATAGACCATGATAAAGATATGGGATTTATTTTACCAGAATTCCTACTATGCTTATTTTTGTGTATTTTTATTGTACACTTTATATATTATAAAGTTTATATTAAAATATTTTCTGAGAAAAGGCAAAAATTTTTAATGGTTAATGCATTAGCTAAGTCACTATCTAAAATAGATATGGGGACCCCTGGGTGGCTCAGCAGTTAAGCATCTGGCTTTGGCTCAGGTCGTGATCCCGGGTCTGGGATCGAGTCCCACATCGGGCTCCTTGCAGGAAGCCCGCTTCTCCCTCTGCCTAAGTCTCTGCCTCTCTCTCTCTATATATATATATATATGTCTCTCATGAATAAATAAATAAAATCTTTAAATAAATAAATAAATAAATAAATAAATAAATAAATAAATAAATAAAAATAGCTATGAATTGGGGCACCTGGGTGGCTCAGTCAGTTAAGTGTTTGCCTTAGGTGGCTCAGGTCATGATCCTCGTGTCCGGTGATGGGGCACCACATCTGGCTTCCTCCTCAGCAGGAAGCTTCCTACCTCTCCCTCTCCCACTTTCTCCTGCTTGTGCTCGCTCTGTCAAATAAACAAATAATATCTTAAAAAGATAAAATAGATATGTACTAATATTTCCTTTATTTTTTAAGATTTTATTTATTTGAGAGAGAGCAGAGCAAGAGAGACAGAAGGCACAAATGGCGGTGAGGGGCAGAGGAAGAGGAAGAAGCAGGCTCCCCACTGAGCTGGAAGACCTTGTGGCTTGGTCCCAGGACCCTGGGATCATGACCTGTAATGAAGGCAGAAGCTTAGCTTACTGAGCCATGCAGGCACCCCTAATATTTCCTTTATTATATTTTCCTGCACAGAGGTGGATTTTTCATACTAGATTGACATTTCATGAGGACAATTATGTTGTATTCCAGAGTCTAGTATACACTATCACTATACAAGGACATTATGCAGTAAAATTAAAATAATTAAAATTTCAGTAAAACATTAGCAAAAATTGCATTTTTGCCATTAGATGCTATGTAGATGAAACAGATAAAAGATAATATATAATCTGAAAAATCTGTATACTATTAGACATAGTTGGGATACCAGGATGACTCAGTGGTTGAATGTCTGCCTTTGGCTCAGGGCATGATCCTGGTCCTGGGATCGAGTCCCACATTGAGCTCCCTGCATGGAGCCTGCTTCTCCCTCTGTCTGTGTTTCTGCCTCTCACTGTATGTCTCTCATGAATAATAAATAAAATCTAAAAAAAAAAAGACATAGTATCTCTCTATTTCTAGCACTATGGTTCAGATTGCTATTAAAAACAAATGTAAATGAAAACGGAAATGTTAAGAAATAACTTTTTAAATGCATCTGTGAACTAGTAAAAAAATGTAAGGAATATCAAGGCTAAAGTCTAAATGAAAGCTATAATTCAAAGATAGAAAATACACTGTGAAGCTGATGTTCACCTTGAAAGCATTTGTCAAATATAGTGAACTCATGAATAGTTCAGGCTCAATGTCTCGAGCCTTGGGGGCTAGCAGACAAATCTCAAGACCCATGCATAGTCAGAAAACTAACAGGAAACCCCCAAGACTCTGCCACCCCTGCTTCTCCAACAAATTCGAATTTACTCCTTTTATAACCTCTTGTCTCCACTCCCCCAACCATTGATAGATCAGTAGAATTCTTTTTTTTTTTAAGATTTTATTTATTTATTTAATTGAGAGAGAGTGAGTAAGAGAGAGTATGAGCTGGAGAAGGGACAGAGGGAGAGAGAGAAGCAGGCTCCCCACTGAGCAGGGAGCCTGATACGGGGCTTGATCTCAGGTCTCTGGGATAATGACCAAACTGAAGGCAGAAGCTTAACTGACTGAGCCATCCAGGTGCCCCTAGAATTCTATCTTTGGCACTGACTTAGAAATGAAAAAAAAAAAAGTTAAAAAAATATATTTCCTAAGAAATTGTCAATACAAACCAGCTATATAACCTGTGTTATTACACTAAATTCATATCATTTCTGTGGTCCAAAAAAGTTGTCCAATATGTTTTTTAATATAACTACACTGATGACCCAAAGTTCTTGACAGAAACAATTACAAATCAGTTTCAGAAGAAATAATTCTCAAATTAGTTCTTAAAAAATAAAAATAGACATAGACATACAAATTAACTAACTTAAAGAACTTCTGGTTGAATAGTAATTCAATACAAAAGAAAAAACACTAGCTAAAAGCACAATCATTTCATTTTTGTTTTTTAAGATGTACAATGTATGATTTAATAAACATATACACTGTGAAATGATTACTACAATCAAGCTAATTGAGCATCCATCACCTAGCATAGTTCTTTGTGTGTATTTCTGTGAAAACTACACTTATGATCTATTGTCTTAACAAATTTCAAGCATACAATATAGTATTATTAATTATAGTCAACATGCTAACCATTAGATTCCCAGAACTTATTTCTTATAAAAAAAGGAACTCATCTCCTTTGCAAAAATATAGGTGAACTTGGAATACATGATGCTAAGTGAAATAAGTCAAAGCACAGAAAGACCAATATTACATGTATCACTTATATCTAGAATCTATTAAGTCAAACTTCAAGAAATAGAGTAGAATGGTGGTTTTCAGGGGTTAGGAGTGGGGAAAATGGGGAGATATTGGTCAAAGGGTGTAAACTTGCAGTTTGAAGATGAATAAGTTCTGAATAACTAAGCATAATGATTATAGTTAACATACTTGAAAAAGTAAAATAGTATTTTTATTTTATACATAAAGTAGTAGACAAATTCATCAAAATTAAAAAGGTTATCACATCTCTTAATAATCAGGTCAGTCTAATTTAAATATACCAAAGTATTATAGCAAGTTTGAAGAATTAAGTGAAAATTGTTGATCTCTTAATATATATAAAACTGTAAAACCAACAATTACAGGGCACATGGAACATTTGTGAGAATTACCTAAGCAAAGTTAGGATTTACACGTTATAGAACAAACTCCTTTACCATAATACAATTGAAATTGTATGTTAAAAAATAGAATAAGAAATGTGTGTATAGTGTGGATTATCTCCTGTAATAAGCCACAAGTCAAATAGAAAAGCCACAAGAAATTAGAAAATGTTTAAAACTAAAAAAATCATGACAATATTACATATTATAACTTCTGAAAAACAGCAAAATAATCCAACATTGGTTTCAAATGCCTGTATTAACAAAAGTAAAAGAAAGGCTGAAAATTAGTCAACAAAATATCCATCTCAAAAAGTCAGCCAACAGAACAGTAAAATAGACTTTATTAGCACTAAAAGTTATCTAGAATTGGTTTGGTGATAGGTGGTCCTGCATTGTAGGGGGCCTCCTGCAAATGGTGACTCCAGAATCACTGAGCTTAGTTGTTGCCTGTATTCAGCCAGCGGAGAGGGAAAAAAAGCACAGGGAGAGAAGACTTCCTTCTGAAGTGCCTTGGCTTGAAGAGGACACAAACATTTGTTCGCATGTTTCCAAAAAGAACGAATTATATGTTCCTCATTGGCCAGCTATTTACAAAGGCTAACTCTGTATTCTGGTATTTGTATTCTGGTAACCTTGCATGTGGCAGGGCTGGCAAGTCAAAATCTATAAAGAACTTATCAAACTCAACACCCAAAAAACAAACAATCCAGTTAAGAAATGGGCAGAAGACATGATTAGACATTTTTCAAAAAAATACACACAGATGGCCAACAGACATATGAAAAGATGATCAACATCACTCATCATAAGGAAATACAAATCAAAACCACAATGAGATACCACCTCACACCTATCAGAGTGGCTAAAATTAATAACACATGGAAACAAGAAGTGTTGGCAAGGATGCAGAGATAGGAATACTCTCCTACACTATTGATAGGAATGCAAACTAGTATAGCCACTCTGAACTATGGAAGTTCTGCAAAAAGTTAAAAATAGAATTACCCTATGACCCCACAATTGTACTACTAGATACTTACCCAAAGGATAGAAAAATACGGATTCAAAGGGACACATTCACCCTGATGTTTATAAAAGCATTATTAACAATAGTCAAATTATGGAAAGAGCCCAGATGTCCACTGCCTGATGAATGGATAAACAAATGGTGTACATACACAATGGAATAATATTCAACCATCAAAAAGAATGAAATCTTGCTATTTGCAATGAGTTGGAAGGATCTAGAGCTTATTATGCTAAGTGAAAGAAGTCAGTCAGAGAAAGGCAAATACCATATAATTTCACTCATCTGTGGAATTGAAGAAACAAAACAGATGAACATAGAGGAAGGCGAAAAAAGAGAAGAAGGAAAACTATAAGAAACTCTTAACTATAGAGAGCAAACTGAGGTTTTCTGGAGGGGAGGTAGATGGGAGTATGGGCTAACTAGGTGATGGGTATTAAGGAGGGCACTTGTGATCAGCATACAGTGTTGTATGTAAGTGATGAATTACTAAATTCTCCTCCTGAAACTAATATAACACTATACAATAACTGACCAGAATTTAAATAAAAACTTGAAACAAACAAAAATAATGCAAGTTTTATTTTTCAATACAAAACCAATTAAGAGAAAACCAAATGTTACTGCATTTTAGATTTTTTTTTTAATTACAAATTCTGGTACTAGAACAATAATTTTGAATCTTAGGAGGTTACTGCCTCAGACTCATGGTAAGTACCAGGTGCCTATCTAGAGATGTTCCTGTGCTGAGGTTGAGTAGGATTGTCTGCTTTACCTAGACAACAGGATGCAGGAGATTCTGGTACTTGATTAATAACGTATTAGAATGGGAAGAACTCCAGCAAAATTTTGTTAAATTTACAGGTTTATTAATATTGAAGATACTCAGAGAAGAAGAAGAAAAATTGGGAAGTTTTCATTATTAGATACTGGAATTTATTATAAAGTTATGGTTGTTTTTTTATTATTTATTTACGAGAGACACAGAGAGAGAGAGAGAGAGAGGCAGAGACAGAAGCAGGCTCCATGCACCAGGAGCCCGACATGAGACTCGATCCCGGGTCTCCAGGATCGCGCCCTGAGCCAAAGGCAGGCACCAAACCGCTGCGCCACCCAGGGATCCCTAAAGTTATGGTTGTTAAACTTAATTTACTGTCACATTGGCTCCGAAAAGACTAAGGAATGATGAAATAAAATAGAATCCAAACAGACCTATGCATATGAAGACATCAGATATATAACAAAGGTAGACAGCCAAGGGAAAAAAAAAGAAAAGAAAAAGGAAAAAGAAACTTTTCAGTGAATGTTGCTAAATCAGTGGGATATCCATATGGGTAAAAACAAATAGCAATGACTGCTACAGCACATTGTATGAAAAAATATTTTAGCAAGACTGAGAACTAAATAAGAAAAGTAAAAAAAAAAAAAAAAAAAAAAAAAAAAGCACCCTTTCGGAGCTGATTTTTAGATATTATCTTCATGACCTGAGAATAGAAAAAGATTACTTAAAGGAACCCAGAAAGACTAACTGCTTAAAAAAAAAAGAAAGAAAGAAAGAAAAGAAAGAAAGAAAGAAAGAAAGAAAGAAAGAAAGAAAGAAAGAAATAGATTAGACTTCTAAAAATTATGAACACTATTCTTCATGAGAAAACTTAAGAGAATGAAAAAATAGACTCACAAAACCATAAGGAGGTAATATATGTATGACATATTTAGTAAGAAGAGGTCATCTACAGATAGAAGAATGAATACATCAGTTTGTTATAGCCAGAAATGGAATACTCTACAATGAAAATAAATGAATTTTTGTTATATGGACAACTTTTATAAGCATAATTTTAAGAGAAAGAAGCTAACTACAAGTGAATGCAGAGTACATGAATTTATAAACAGGCAAAACCAGTAACTTGTGAAAATCCAATTTATTGTTTGCTTCTGTGCAGAAAGTGAAGGATAGAGACTGACAGGGAGTATCAATGAGTTTTGAAGGTACTGATGACATTACATTTCTTGACCTGGATAGTCTTTCCATAGGTGATATTTTATTGTGCCATGCATTTATTTTTAGATGTATCTTAATTAAAAAAAAAAAAAAACGTGGTTGACTTGTGTAATGCAATTGAGAATTAGAGAGGTCAAAATCTGACTCCAGAGTACTTTTATTATTAAATAAATATTGTTAAGAAGGAACTTTTTTTTTCCTTTTCTAATCTCCACAGATTAATTACTGCTATAACTAAGAATTCATGATCCCAATATTTCTGTTAACAGCTCACTGTCGCACACACTTCATCCTTCATGCTTGACAGAATGAGAGACTCTTTCTCCTAGCACACACAGAACAAATCCTGAGATTCAAAATAATTGTTTGATTTGTATCACATGTTCACCACTGAACCAACAAATGTGGCAAAGGGGGTACATGAAGTGATTGGCTCCACCGAGCTCCAGATCTGAGTGCACAATCAGTTTTAGCACCATCACTTGATGCCTTGATAGGAATGGAGGGCTTCTGGGTGGGAATGTTACTAGAATTCAGTTAACAAATATTCAGAAATGATAAGGAAGAAGAGAAATTGACTCTGTATTACACCAATTACATTCTCAGATCCAGAGTGAACCAAATAAATAATAATTGTTACAATATACTGAGTGCTATGATATCACCTACATCAACAAATTAAGTTACAAGTTATTACAAAATAAAAATGGAGTACACTGACACTCACTACTCATGATTCCCTTATGCTTGTAAATGACTCTTAGAAAATCTATCACAATGTTTTTCCATTTATAATGTCATTCAATGGAAACTACTGCTATGGAAAAATTAAATGTGAGGTTAAAGTTAATTCACACAGGGAGCATTTAAACTATACCAAATTATTGTAAGATTCAACATTTTTGGGGAAAACCCACATTAGTAGCATTAATGAACTGTGGGTAACTAGGCTCTCCTTTCACACTAGAAAGTGCTAATATTTTAAGGTCTGCAGTAATTAACCAGGAGTCACATCTTGAGTCAAACTGCAAGAAAAAACTCGTGGTACCATTAGATTACAGAATCTGGCCATGTTAAATCATTATTATTGTTTTCTACCCTACGAAAAAAATTCTCTCACATAATAAGATCAAAAGAGGCTTTTGAGAAAATGTAAGTAATGGATAGTTAAGCATATTTGTGATATCTAAAATCATCCCCTAAAACAGGAAATGAGAATTGAGTCAGTCTACAATTTCCATATAATGGAGGGCCTGTGTGCTTCTTAGAAAATGCTTCTTCAACCAGAAAGTGTTTTCTTCTTTCTTACTTTGATCTTAAGTGAAATTAACTTAATACTGCATAACCTATTAAGAACATTAATAATCAATTATATAATGAACCAGTATGTTGAAAAGAAACTTAAATTTTTAAATAAAGTGGAATTTATGACTAATTTTATAATAGTTTTTGGACGAGAGGTTGTGAGAAAAATGAAGAAACCAAACTCACTGTAATTAAGTTTGCTGTAAAATGTGATTAGAAGAGGAAAAATATAGACTTGTTTTTCAAATAATTCAGAGAGTTAATTTTCTGTCTTAATATTTTATACTTTTATCATATATTTTGCTTTATCCTATTTCAAATATTACTTGTCCCTAACATAATTATGCTTATCAAACAATATAACAGTACTATTGTCCTCTTAAATGTCATTTGGATGGTAGTATTATTTATATTTATTTAATTACATAGCTGTTTATAAATGGGATTATTATTGATGCCAAAGAAAATAAATAATATTCTTATAAAATTATATTTCTAGTGATGTAAGCATAATGGTTTGGATCAACCCTCCAAGTGAAAATAATTAAATACACTGGATTAAACCCCTGAAGAACTGAGAAAATAATACAAAATTATCAATATAGAATCTGAGAAGGTAAAATTTCAGATAGAGACCCAACCCAGAGGCTACATACATAAACACACATAAGCCAGAACACATGTGGGAAAATGAGAATAAAGTAAATTGGCAAAGATAAACAATCATTTAGTTTTGATAAAAAGTATAGGAGAATTTCTCAAACTATTCTCACAACTTAAGAAACAAAATTTAAAAAGTTATGTTTCGGGATCCCTGGGTGGCGCAGCGGTTTGGCGCCTGCCTTTTGCCCAGGGCGCGATCCTGGAGACCCGGGATCGAATCCCACATCGGGCTCCCGGTGCATGGAGCCTGCTTCTCTGCCTCTCTGCCTGTGTCTCTGCCTCTCTCTCTCTCTCTCTCTGTGACTATCATAAATAATAAATAAATAAATAAATAAATAAAAATAAAATAAAATAAAAAGTTATGTTTCCTGCCAAACCAAACCAGAACAAAAAAAAAAGCACTATTTTTAACATGGTCTCTGTGTTGAAAGCTCTGCTGACCTCAATATACTATAAGAAATATTAGGTTTTAGATAATATTTATGCAATTTGCTTAAAAAGCAAAACGAACAATTAAAAAACAACCTAGATACTGATTTTTAGACTATATTAAAAAGTTTAAAAGCAATAATAGTAATGCCTAGAAAATATGTAAAATATTGTATATATATATATAAGTAATATTTTAAATTTCTAGATACAACAATAATGTATAAGAAAGAAGGGAAATAATAGAATTCAAATATTCTAAAGCCCTTTATAATGTGAGAGAGAGCATCAAACTCTACATGAAGTCAGTATGGAATGCTTCTCTCTCACCATAAAACCTATTAAATCATAATTTTAAAATCTGTCTTCCTGCCTCTAATCTGCCAAGTTCAACTTAATATTTTTTCCTTATGCACTGCAATTCTACTCTGCTCAGCCTTTGAGTTACTAACCTTATACCTTATTTTTATTTGTGTTTCCTATAATGCCATCTAGAATATGAGGGCAAGTCGACCATCCTGTCATATCTTAACTATAAACTATTGGAAGAGTTCTGATGTGCAGAAGAGCATGGGCCTCCTATAGTTCCTGAGGGTATATATGCCTCCCTTGGAAGAATTTGGGCTCATTAGGATTCAGCCTTCCCCCTCCTCACCCTATACTTCTTGATATTCCCCTCTAGGCCAAACATTACCATCTTCTCTCTTTATAGTACTTCGTTCTTGTTTCTCTTTCTCCTTCATCCCTCACATGAACTCTGACTCTCTGGCATCCTAGGAAGTCATAAAGTGTGTTTAGTATGTAGAATTAAAATGCACATATCCTTATATAAGTCCTGTTCTCAGAGCCAAGGAGTTTTTAATTTATATGACTCAAGAGGGATATACACTATTAATTCTTTTAAATCAATTTCTAAATTCAACATAACTTTATGACATACCAAGTAGTTATTAGATTCCCAATAACCGATTTCTACAGTACTATTTTTTAAGGAAGAGTAAAAAAAGGTTAGTAAGTTAATATATAACTAATGTCTAAGTCTTTTATACTCATGCTTCTGCCTCTGCCACTTCCATGAAAGTCAGCAATGAGTTTATGATCTTTTTTTTACCTTCAGTGACCTTTCCTTTATCCTTACATTTCACAACCTGTTTTTGGAATTTGACCATGTTGACAGTTATGCAGAGAATATTAAATTTGAAGTTATAGTTGATAATTTAAGATGATTGATACAAATGTGTGTTGCCAGACAAAAATGCAACACTCAACTATTCTTTATCTAAATTTTCAAATTATTTTTATTACTCTAACACTTAAAACCAGAAAAAATTTTAAACTATATCTCAGCAATGGTTTGACAAATCTATCATTTTCAATATGTCTTCACTGAACTCACTTCCTCTTGTATAACCCATCGTTTTGTCCTACAGGTCCTTTCAACTTAGTCATAAATCATGCAAATTTATGTCCAAGTAATCTACTTTGAAAAATGAGTTCCCATGTGTATGTTAAACACATATAACAATTTCTATTTCACACCATTTATTTCCATCCATGGCTTCAATGATATATTTAACTTCCCATTTTGCATCATACCTCTTTCTGAATGGAGGTATCATAGTACAGAACAATATTTTGTGGCAGGAAACATAGAACATACTACAGAGGATTTGGGGAACATTTAGGCTGTCAAGGCTGCTGAATGTTGCACATATACTGCATGTGACAGAACCACACAGGGCTTAGGAGAAATTAGGGAGAAAAGATTGAGAGAAATTTCCACTAATTAGAACAAAACTTCCAAAAGGTAAATAATGGATAAATGCTGACCAATCAAGGAAAGAGTTACTAATATCAAAGAAAACAAAAAGATGTATAAGGAATGATATGTTATAATAAACAATCTCAGCACTTTGATTTAGCTTTGACAAAATCCAGGAGACACTCGAGGATCGTGAAGGGCCTGAGCCGTTGACGGTGACTGCTGAGCCTGAGGGTGCGTGTGGATGCACAGAGGCACCGCAGGAGGAGGCATCGTGCGGCGTGGCCTGAGAAGCCAGAGTCCCTGTTCTGCTCCTGAATGGCAGAGTGACCACAGGGGAGTCCCTTCCCCTCCCTAACAGTATGGGACAGGGTTGTCTCATCTCTAGGACTCCTCCCAACCCCCAGCTCTGATATTCGGGGAATAACTAGCAGAGAATGTACCGTGTTGCCTTCCCATAGAAATGGGCACGTCTACATGCAGAAGCCACGGCTTCCCTTTCCCCGCGGCCTAGGCAGAGGCGGCCCCGAGTTCTTTGGTATTTATAGGGCTACATGGCTACATGGCTCTGCTATCAGTAATATTTACATATTACATAAATATACTCAGAATTTCGATTTACCAAAAATTATGTCATAAATGTATTGAAGGAATGAATTGAAGAATTTTTGCAACCTCCTTATTGTCAATAATTAAAAATAAAAAATAATGTGTAAAATTGAAGAAATAGTGAGTAGCTACATAAAACTGTTACTCAGAAAGATGATAGTAAATACTCAAAGGAGTAATTGCAATATTTGATAAAGGATCCATCTGAGGATGATAAATAGTGATGACATAATATAAGTGTAAGATGAGTATCCCTTTATATAAAACTTTGTATAAACCTTCTGTAAAAAATATCTAAAATTTAAACAGCACATTTTAACAAAATAATTTGCATTAATATGACTTGTATATCTTTGCTCTCTCTAAAATAAAATAATCTTTAAATAAATAAAATAACTTTTAACTTTTTCAGTAAATCAAAAATATCTAAAAGGCACTTGATGGGATGAGCATTGGGTATACTATATGTTGGCAAATTGAATTTAAATTAAAAAAAAAAAAGCCCGCCTACCATATATATGTATGTATGTATATATACATATGTATATACCATATATATGTTGTGTATATATATATATATATATATATATATATATATACACACATACAACAAATAAGCTTTTAGGAAATATTCATATATTGTTTGGGACAATCTACATACCATATCTATATTTGCATTATACTATAAACCCCAAACAATCTCAGCACTTCGATTTAGCTTTGACAAAATTTATGATTATGTTTTACAGTATGCTTTACATGAGAGATTTGGGGAATAAAATGGGCCAGGTAAGCCCCCAAAAAAAGTGTTTTTAAAGATAACAGAGGGATTCAAGAATATCTGCATACCTATTATTTTAAAAAAGTATATAAATTTAAATTTTTGTTTTCCTAAAAGCCATTCTGTTGTTTATTAAAAAGAAAAAGCTGAAGACTATTATAATTTTCAGAAGCATGATTTTTCTTCTACTATTCATGGTAGTTATTAGATACTTCTAAAAATAACTAGAAATGCTGCAATATATCATATATATCATATATATCCTTATATATATAAAGTACATGGTATGGTAGTTTTTGAAAATGAAAACAAAAACAAACCCCCCACAAAACCCCACAAATTCTATAGCACAAATTCAAAACAAACTTGTCAATTTCTGCAAAAAAATTCTGTTGGTATTTTGTTTGGAATCACATTAAATCTACAAGTCCACATCAGAAGAACTAATATCTATATATATTTAGTTTCTTTTTTAAACTGGCACAATATTATCACTAAAATTTGTTTAGGTCTTCAGGGATCTCTTTAGAGGTATTTTGTTGTTTTCATCATACAAGAGTTGAATATATTTTGTCAGCTTTAAACCTAATCATTTAATATTTGGGGAACTATTCTAAGTGTACTTTAATGCAAATTCTAATTGCCAATGTGTAGAAACACAATTGACTTTGGTATATTGACCTTGTATAGTGGATGTTGAAAAAAAGTCCTGCATTAGGTCTAATAGCTTTTTGTAGATGCTTTGAAATTTTCTCCCATAACAAATCATGTTGTCTGCAAATAAAGACAGTTTTATTTTCCCTGTTATTCCACCATTGCTTGTATCAGGCACCAAAGATAAAATTTCTTTTAAAATTTTAATGAATTTATTTTTAGAGGCCAATTTCCATGTAATGTTTCAACTATAAGCATTCGTTCTTTGGGTATCTTTGGGATTTTTTTCCCACTAAAAAAAGCATCTGACAATGTAACTTTTTCTCCTTAATTACTTTTAGCTATAATTAAAAATTCATAATAAGACAAATACAACAATGGTTATCTATCATAATGAAAGAGAGGGGTTTAGACATGCAATGCTATATTTTTCAGTGAGTTTTTTTTAAATTTGTAAATCTTATTTAGTATTAATTTTGGAACATGTCTAGTAATGATAGTAATTGTGGCAATAAGAAGGAGCATGTTTAATACTGAGATTAGTCATGTTTAATAAAACATCTAATATTTATCTCTGTAGATATCAAATATGTGTTTTCCTGCCTGGATTCAGTCGTCTCAGAAAAGCCAAACAAATGATAGACTGTCGAGGAATGCTTCAGAGTGGCCTGTTCCATAACATAAAATGTAAATACTTTTTTTTTAATGTAAATACTTTTTGAGGTACTTCACAACTTTACTTGCGAGAGTAGTTGTACGCTTTGAGAGCAATTTTCTTAAATTTCTCTATCTCTTTAAAATACAACAAAACAGTAAAATATAAACGTTTCTAACGGCTTTTAGTAACATATTTCATTATACATTACTACTACTTAAAGTGGATACCAATAGCACAAACATTTTTGAAGTTATATTTTGCCCAATAAAAGTTATATGAAAGATCAAAATAAGGGCGCCTGGGTAGCTCAGTTGGCCTAAGCATTTGCCTTCTGCTCAGGTCATGATCTCAGGGTCCTAGGATGGAGCCCTACATCCAGCTCCCTGCTCAGTGGGGAGTCTGCCTCTCCTCTCCCCCACCCCTCCCTCTGCTTGTGCTCTCTTTTTCTCTCTCAAATAAATAAAATCTTAAAAAAAAAGATCAAAAGTCTATTTACTAAAACTCTTAGGTAACAGGCACAAAAGTTACCATGCTTTGAATCTGTCCTGGTTGGCTTAAAAATAAGCCTGAAGCCAGAAGCTTAGCAAATTTTTAGTGTATTCAAATTTTAAAAATAAGAATTATAATTATGAAATAAATTGTATTATTATTGCTAAAGAAGCAATAATTTCATTCATATGGAATAGAATAATCTGTCTGAGAGAGACAAAAAGAAATGGCAAGGAGGTATTTTAACTTGCCAACCATCATTTTGTAATTAGGAGACATTATATACCTTTGAAACATACTGAATTACAACACTGTGAAGTAATTTACAACTACCTGTTTCTCTACTCTCTCTTTCTCTCTCTCTCTTTTTTTAAGATTTTTATTTATTTATTCATGAGAGACACAGAGAGGCAGAGACACAGGGAGAAGGAGAAGCAGGCTCCCCACAGGGACCCCAATGGGGAACTCGATCCCAGGACCCTGGGATCATGCCTTGGGCTGAAGGCAGGCGCTGGGCCACTGAGCCATCCAAAGGTCCTTCCACTCTCTTTTGGAGAGCTTATTAATAACAGCTTCTTTCTTTTTGTAAACATGGGCAGGTTGGAGCATTTTTTTTGTTTTTGTTTTCAGATGCAATATTCCTTGGGTATATTTGGAGGGGGAGGGGTTGTGAATGCAATGATAGAATATGCATCTGGTTTTGTATGCATTATTTCTAGCTGAGTTCAGAGCATTCATCAAATTTGATTATGTATACTTTACTCATTGCCTCCTAATCTCTCTTTTCTGCTTTTCTCTCTGTGCTACCCAATTAATCTGTCCTTCTATGTAATAGTCTTTAGCCACTTAAAGTGTTATCAGGGTGTTCCTTATTCCTCTATTCAAATAATATTTCTACAATATATTTCTTTTTTTTTCTGCAATATATTTCTAAGGTCTTTTGCTGATTATAGACTAAACTGCCTCAGAGTTCTCTTTGTTCCCCATCCACTAACATAATTTTGCATTTTAGTCCGCAGCAGTTTGGAAACAGAGAAAACACCATGACATTGACTATTGCTTGGGAAAAATCTGAGTGGCTAATATGGCAACAACATTAAATTACCTTGCTATAGACTGTTGCCCTCGCTCTTAATCATGTCAACCACAAAGTCTGCTTACAAAGCCTTAGAGATTTTTAATGAATTCATTCAGAAAAAAAAAAGATATAAATAAAAGATCTATAGTAGTCCTTAACAATAATAAATGGTCAAGTAAATAAGTAGAGGTTGGGTATTATTTGCTCATGATATCGTCTCCTTGAATTCAGATATATATATATATATCTGAATATATATATATACTCCAAATAAAATACCTTACGTAATTGGGATGTCTGGGTGGCTCAGAGATTGAGCGTCTGCCTTTGGCTCAGGGAGATCCAGTCCCACATCGGGCTCCTTGCAGGGAGTCTGCTTCTCTCTCTGCCTCTCTCGCTGTGTCTCCCGTGAATAAGCAAAATCTTTAAAAAAATACCTATGTAATTATTTTACAATAAGTGATATAATGATGGTATGATTGACATACTATCTCTCTTTAAGCTAGTTGGATACATGTAAAGTCAATTGAGACCTAATACCTACCTGATAGACACAATAGCAAAAGGAAGGCCAACTAGTTAGATTTAATAGATAATCTAATATCTTCTAAAATAATAGCCCACCAGACCAGATACTGGTTTTCCTAGAAAGAGTACTTTCTTCTTGATTAATTTTTTAAAAATAATTCTGCAATTCTTCTTCTCTCATCTTCCTATCTCACGCTTCCTTTGCTGGGGACTCACATTCTGATTTGACTTTTTTTTTTTTTTCCCATACCTTAATAGGTCTAGTCATACAGCAAGTAAGTCCAGGGCCTTCCTGTTTTTATGTGACTTAACAGAGCACATTTTTGATGAGTAAGAAGTATTTGTAGTTTAACTCTTAGATGGTGATCTTATTTTTTTTACTTTTAAGGCTTGGGGTAGTGGTGCTTATTAACTTACCCATATGCCAGAGAAAGTACTTTCCTTTCATTACTGTGTTAAAAGCATATTTCAGTATCTGAAACAGTTAATGTTAATATTACATAGCAATTACTATGTTCCAGACACTAAGTGCTTTACACATAATTAACTCATATAATACTCATACAAATTCTTTGATGTAAGTTTTGATTATTATTTTCCTGGTACAAATAAGAATATTGAGATATGTGCTATGTTATTTATGTCTAGGGGAATTTCAAACTTTAAACAAAATATTCTAAATTACCGGATAGCCCATCCTGTCTTTATCTTGACCAAATGTCAGTACCAGATTACCAGGTGTCCCCAGAGATTGGCACAAATCTGGACCAGTCCATCTGTAAGTAGTCCTATCTTACAAAAAATTCTACTATGTTTTCAAGTGATTCATGAACATTTCTTAGGATGTCTATCTGTTATTGAAATCTGGCTCTCTTTTGAACGTTTCCTTTCTCTTTCAACCCCCGGTAGGACAGGTTTCTTAAGACACAGAATTTCTGAAAACTCAGCAATGAGACATGGGTAAAACTTTCCCAATAGCCTTCCACACATAAGTGTGGCATTTCTGTAAGCAATCCTCTGAGCTATTAATAATGATCTTTTAAAATTGTACATTAGGTTATTATGTTATTTTCCTGATTAAAGTTATCCAAATCTTGAACAGACTGAGAGTATAAATGTATTTCTTATCAAGAAGGTACTATACCTATCGGACATGTTTAATTCATACTAAATAGAAAAAAAAAAAAGAAATGAGCTCAAACATTTGCCTTATTAAATGAGAAAAAATAAAATAGGTGGGAAAAAAAGCCTTCAACTAAAATTATTAAACATGAGACTTGTAACTTAGAAAAAGAAAAGAAATAATGTACACTAATAAAAAAAAGGCAAAGGAAAGAGCTAAAAGTGTTAATTACAAATGAACAAAAAAGAAATATAAAACTTACAATTAAGCACAAAAGATTTTATACTATAATGTAAATATATAAATTTATAAAAGGCATAATTCAGTAGCAAAAATTGAAAGAGTTGAGACATTTGATCAAGAGTACCAAGGAGGAATTAATATTAGATAAACTAAAATGCAGGAGCCATGTCTCCAAATCCTGTGCCTGAAATAACAGAAAAAAAGAGGCAGGGGCACCTGCGTGACTTGGTTTCCTCTCAGGTCATGATCTCAGGATGTTGAAATCGATTCTCCTGTAGGGCTCTGTGTTCAGTGGGGAGTCAGCATGAGACTCTTTCCTTCTGTCCCTCTGCCTCTCCCCACATTATGCTTTCTCTCTCTTTAAAAAAAATAAATAAAATAATTTAAAATTAATACTATTTACTAAAAATAAATAAATAAGAGAGAAGGTAGAGAAAGATAATTTTCCATGAGATTATATAAAAAATAAATTGATTTTAAAAACATACTTTAGGTGGATGACTTTGCATATGAAAATTTACTAGTTTTAGGATTATTTTCTTCAAATTATTCATAAAACCAAGGGAAGCTATTAAACATCCTATAGGAGAGAGAGACTTGTCATGGGGGACTTTTCATGGCACATATTGAAAACTTCTATGAAATTTCAGTATTTAAAAAGCACCTTGATTTGGGACAAAAGCCAGATTTATGAAAGATAACACCTTAGTAAGGACATTCTTGTATATGTACCAATACTTAATGAAAAATGCAAATATACATTAACCCCACAGTTCCACTCTTATATATACTAGAAAAGCTGGTGATCAATCTGGATGGGTCCTGTGAAAGTTTTGGGGTTGGAAATAGGGAAAAGATTTCTCTCAAATGCACAATGCACAACTCCTGCCTGAGTTTCAAAGAATGATTGATGCCACAATGGCTGTTTTCCTCTGTCGAGCTGGCTTGTACATTGGGTGGATGTTATATATATATATATATATATATATATATATATATATATATATATTATGTATACACACATATACATACACAAACATACAAGCAATACATACACACATGTACATAATATGTACACACATATATATACAAACACATATATACACATACATCCATACACAAATACACACAGCCTGAATATATATTATAATACATGTATATTGTATTATGTGCATAAATGTGCATAACTGCAATAAATTATATCTACATATATGCGTGTAAATATATAATATATACATATCAATTGTGTGTAATATATGTGCACGTATTGTGTGTGTGTTGATCTTCAAACTTGAAGCCTCCAGCTTGGTTACTATATGGATATACATACATTTATAGGCAATATTTATTCATATATATTTAAATATAGTATTGAATATGTTTATATTATGTTTATACATGTTTTTAAGAGGGAGTACCAGTGTTCTTTGGTTCTGGAAAGTAGCACAAAGAGGAAGAAATGGAGATTTGGGGCAGGGAAAACAAGTATCACATGGAAGCTCTTTCATAATGAAATGGAAAGAACCAGACAGAAGGAAGGGCAGCTGTTGACAAACAGATCAACAGCTGTTTAAACATCCCTCTGCCCTTTCTCTTACATAATGCTTGAAAAAAAAATGTGTCTGACCACTCCTTGTGTTTTTGCAGAGCAAATGCTGAAAGCTAACCTTAGATCTTCTACTGATTTGGCAGCTGAAAAAATCAGCAGAATTCTGATTCCTTGCCCTATATTCTGGATACAGTCCCAAAAAATGAATATGAGAGGAACCTTCCACATTGCCTCTCATAAGTTCTTCTTCCGCTGCTAAAACAGATTGGGACACCGGAGAGTATTGCTTAATACACGCTTTGTGCATTACCTCAGGCCCAGATGTGGGTTGTGCTGTGTGCCTAAGCCTGGCATTTTCCTATATGTTAATGTACCTACCCTATGTATTGGTTCCTTCCTCCCAAAAACTACTTAAAATAATCAATGTGCTACCCTTTTATGCATAAATAAATTGTGGTACATTAAAGGAGAATTTATTTTTAGGATTTATTTATTTGAGAGAAAGAAAGAGAGAGAGCATGTGAGTAGGGGAAGGGGGACAGAGGGAGAGAATCTTCAAGAAGACTCCCTACTAAGTGCAAAGACCAATGTGAGGCTCAATCTTGTGACCTGAGATAAAACCAAGATGCTCAACGAAGTGAGCCACCCAGGCTCCCCTAAAGGAGAATTTTTTTTCCTAAAGGAGAATTTAAGAAAAAAAATAATCTTTGTAAAATAACAATTTTAGGTAGGTAGTTACACAGAAGATAACAATTTTGCATACCAGGGCTATGTGCTTTCTTCACCGGCCTCAAGGTAAGAGATAGATGCCCTGGTTTAAAAAAAAATTCTTCTCCAGTACATAATGCATATCTATAGGTACTGTTTGCTGTCGTATTGAATCCTGGGCAGCAGTTTTTCCCCAAAATTCATTATGCTACAAAGCCACATAGCCTTATTGAATAATTAAGTACTGAAACCATGGTAGCCAAAGCAGGATGGTTCTGAGATTTACCAATAGCCCTGAATACATCATCATAAACAGAAAATACATGGTCATAAGAAACGTCAATGAGAAAATTAAAGCAAAATTTATAGAATACTACTTTTTATATACAATATACATGGACTTTTAAGATAAGATTCATTCTGCTATATGATCAAAGTTAAAGTCAATTTTAAATATACACTTATACAAATAGCAAAGCTAACATTATTTACCAAAGCTAATAATATGGGCAAAGGCTATATTGCTTTGGTATCATGGTCATCTTCCAATATTTCAACTGTAGAGCTCTGTAACATTTGTTTTTATTTCATTAATAAAGTTTTTTGAAATTATCCGGACAAACCACTGCACGAGCAATACTTGTTAGGGCAGGCAGTAATTGTCATGTCATTGGATTGAATCAAATGTGAAGTATCATCCCACTTCTTCCAATAATAGGTTCTATATATGTCCTTATTTTCTTCCTTTTATAAAAATGTTGGTATCAGCTGAAAATGTGCATTGAGATATCATCTCAAAAATACTCTGGGGGAGAAAGTCGGAAACTGAAATGCAGCTGGTATTTTTCCATCCAGTGCTTGAGTTGGATGAAAGAAAATTTGGAAAGCTGCATTATGTGTTTTAGGATATACAGGTCTCACGCTAGTTGAGTAATGTGCCAAATAGCACTTCAGTGACCTGGAATAATTGTTCTGACTGCCCAAATTGGGATTGATTCCTCACAGGCCTGGCCAATGTTATGTTCCTACTTTTACTTTTTTGAACTATATGAAAATTTTCTGCATAGTTTTCTACTTTGAGTAGGGACAGATATGAAGACAGTTTACTAGCCATACTACTAGTAGTAATTAGTAGTAGTAGTGGTATAGATAATTTAAGCTTTAAATTAGTACAATTTTAACATGAAGCACTTCATACTAGATAGATTTCTATATAAAAATATGGACATTAAGGGGCACCTGGGCTCATTCGATTAAGCATCTACCTTCGGCTCAGGTCATGACCCCAGGGTCCTGGGATCAAGTTCTGCATCAGGCTCCCTACTCCGAGGGGAGACTGCTTCTCACTCTCCCTCTGCTTGCTACTCCCCTGCTCGTACTCTCTCTCTCTATTTCTGACAGATAAATAAATAACATATTTTTTAAGTGGATGATAAAATAACTATACTAAACCTCTGGTAAACAAAATTTTATAAGCCATAAGAAGCCAATGTTGAAGAGAGCAAATGGCATAGCATGTACCACATCATTACTGGAAGTTTTCAGGTATTGGTTGGCTGACAATTTTTTAGAAGGGGGATATCCATGCAGCAAATATCATGAAGCCAAGAAACACTAGAATAACATTTAAAATGTTCTGTATGCTGCTACATTCTTCTATGTGTCACTCATTCTACAAAGAAGAAAACAAATTACCATAATTTATACTTACATAAACTGGATGGAAGTGGTGTAGTAAATATCAATACTGCTTTTGAGATAAGTAAGCCAAACATTGCAAAATCTTTCAATATAAGGTTGTAGAATTTTATATGAAAATCTAATTACTTTGTACCTTCTACTTTCTTAGAGCATGATTATTATTTTGGATTTTAGAATTTCTATGGTCAATTTACATATGTAAATATTTACTAGGCTTTGATTTACTTAGAGGAAATTCAAATTAATCCAACATATTATCCAAAGTCATCAGAATCTTTCAAATCTTGTAAATAAATCATGAATGTGAAGCAGTACTAAATTTGTTATATATGATAAAAGTGTTATAGAAATATATATTATGAACAGATTTCTAAGATAAATATATCAAATTCACTTTGACCCTGAAAATAAAAAATTTTTATGACTGCATATGATTTTTCAAATATAACATAATATAAAACATAATTGTAATAATAGGGAAATAAGTACAAAATGAAATTCCTAAAGCAATAATTATTTACATAAATCTTAGCTTTGTTTTTAAAATTAGGATAGTCTATTGAATGTATACAGCTAGTTATATGCTATTAAATGTCATTTCCTTAATTTGCAACAGGCATATGAAACATTAAATTAGAGGATCATCAATGAAGGTAAGAGTAGAGCAACTGGCAAAACAATATGCCTCCCATTTTCTAATAAGAGTTGGTTAAGAGAGGAAATTGTAAAAATGGCCAAAAACTTAAACTTGTAAGAGTTTAAACTTAGTAATAATCAGTGAAAAAATAACCAAAATTTACAAATTAGAAAAGCATTATCTGTATTGTGTGTTTTATCCACAAATAAAATATGAATTAACTAATCTATGGTACTTTAAAGTGCAAATAAAAATAATTTTTTAAAAATTATCATAATGCAATCATAGTTCAGTGTCAGCTATTTTGCAATCTTTTTTATAGTTTCAATAATAAAATATAAATATTACATCATCCAAGGAAAATAAAAATAACATATTAAATGGTGAAACTGCACAAAGGCATTTACATAAATGTAGTAGACATTAAGAGTAATCTAGTAAATCTAATGAATTAATTGCTATTTGTTATACTTTAAATTTTGGGAAATGTCTCCAGTTCTAACTAAAATTCACTTATGATATTCTCTGACTGTGAACAGCTAGTTCTCAGCCTGTTTGGTAATTACTCACTAGCTCAGAGGAATTTTTGTGACTTGTATATTTACCTTTTATTTTTATAATTTTTGTAGTAACAATTTTATGGAATAAAGGCTTTTATATTTTTCCAAATTTTAGAGGAAATTCTTTTTGTTGTTGTACTACAGCGCTAAAGGCAACTTTTTTTCCCCATAAATATTTGATTTAAATAAACTTGTTATGAAGATGAAGCTTCTATACTTTTTTTAGTGGGTTTAAATACACAAAGCACTAATTTTGCCTGGATTCATATTTTTTTATTTAAAATTGAATTAAGGTATTGGATGAATGTAGAAGTTAATGATTATATACAGATATATATATATATATATATATATATATATATATATATATACACCAACTGGTGTTTTCTAAATCTCTTCTATCAAAAAGAAAGTAAGGAGGTACACAGCATTTTTCTCATTTTGCCCATTACACACAAATCTGTTCTTCAAAACCTTGATCCCTCATCTTAGAAGTGATCATTTTACTTGATAAATACATATTTTGAGTCAAATCAGTATTAAGAAAGTTAGCTAAATATGGCAAAAAAAATCAGGTATAAAAGTACAATTTAAGACTTTTTATTTTATATGGAATTGCAGCAAAGTTAAAATATTTGAAATTATGTCTTCGCCAACTTTCTAGATTAAACAACAAATTTTGGTAGATGAAAGAAAAAGATGTGATTAGTCTGTCTTCAGTAAAGATATTTTACACAGGCAAATTAGAGGAGAAAGCAAAAGATTCATAAGCTAAATGTGATCAATAAAGTTAATAAAATTTAATATAATATGCTGTAATATAATTACAGCATAGCACCTAACATGTCCCAAATGAGGGTGTGTTCCCTTTTCTGTCTAAATAATAGCTTCAAATCTTCTTATTTAATTTGCCTCTTCAAGAAAGCTAAGTGTACCTTACAATGCATTTATCTACCACAGATTGACATATTTATTTATTTATTTATTTTTTTTTTTAATTTTTTTTTTTAGATTGACATATTTAAAGAAATCACTCCTCCATAGTTAAAAACTGGAATTAGACACACAAGAATATATGTAAGTATTGTATTTTTAACCCTAAATGATAATAGACATATTCTTATCACTGGCCACCAGCAGGATTTTGATTAAAAATATTAATTAATTTAAAATATTTTCATCTAAGCTAACTGTTGGTATACACATTCCATGCTGAATATTAAACATAGGAGAATCATTCAGAGAAAATAAGGAAATTTATATCAAGAGCTTTAACCCAGATTTTTAAATCCAGTAATTGTTTTTGCCATTATGAGGAACGTTATCAAAAGAATTGAGATATTATTACTTTGAAGATGTCATAATATTGCTAAAATGGAGAAAAATATAATCAACTTATTGCTATAAGAGTTACAGTATAATTTGGAGTGTAATATGGTAGTTGCAGTTAAAGCAGAAATTTTAAGAATGAAACACAGGTTACTGAAGAGAGGAAATTGAGATGAAAGTTCTTTGTTGCAGGTGCTTTGTTTTGTTTGATAAAAAGTAGATAAATGTTTACAGCACCAACTATGTGAACTACTTAGATATACTAAATATGTATTTATTTGGTCTAGAGTGAATATATCTATAGTGAATCATTAAAATTTACTTCAATAGTAACCTATTTTTAATTTCCATGCATTAGCATAATGTAAAATGCTGATCTTTTAAGATCATGTTAAGTGTTCTTACCTACAATCAAATAAAATATTAAAAATAAGTAAGTAAACAATTAATATCAAGCCTTAGATTACATTACTTAAATAAGAACTAACTATAAATGTTCCTTGCCACAGATAATATATGATGACGACAAGATGTTTTGTTTTTTACTTTTCTCAGAAAGCTTAAGTGAGTTTAAATGTTGTATTGCTTTTAAGATCTCAGTCAACTGGGATGCCTGGGTGGCTCAGCTTTTGAGCATCTGCCTTTGGCTCAGGGCATGATCCCGGGGTCCTGGGATTGAGTCCCACATCAGGCTCCCTGCATGGAGCCTGCTTCTCCCTCTGCCTGTATCTCTGCATCTCTCTCTCTCTCTGTGTGTGTGTCTCTCATGAATAAATAAATAAAATCTTTAAAAATAATAAAAAATAAAATAAAAGTAAAAAATAAACAGGACTTAAAAAAAAGATCTCAGTCAACTAATTTACAATGAGTCCTTGACCTATTCCAATATTGCAGGCTTTGATGTAGTACACAAATATTTCCAAACCCATGTATCATTTACAGAATTCTCTCAGGGATGACTAGAGAGAAGCCACCTTTTTCTTTTAATTTTCTCTCCTCTGTCTTTATCAAATAATAATATATTTTATATTTACTTCCATAAGTGAAAAACTCAATATTTGCAGGTTTTGCTTGACATATGAACCAGAAAAGAAGGGATAACCAAAGATTTGTTTTTCTGATTATGGTGCCAATCATTTCATTTTCCTTGGGGAGGAAATTTTTGGAATGAAAGTGAGAAAAGAGATATATTACTTTATAGAATGCATTAATTACTCTTTCGGATTTTCCTTGTATCCTAATTTTTTTCTTTTTTTAGGATCTTTTTCTATGTTATCTGGTATCCTTTTTTTTCAAATTTCATGTTATAAAAATACATGACACATACACACACAGACATGCAATATTCACATGCTGTATTCACAACTTGAAATGTCTTTGTAGCCCTTTTGACACAGATTATTTTCTGTTTCTCTTGCTGCTATTTGCATCTGAGAATTCAGGAACTATTCTTCTGGTAATTCAGGAACAATTTTTGTTTACTTTTGTATTTGTACCTCTACAGTCTCAAAGACATCTCTTTACTCACAGAGAAATTGCACCAGACAGTTGTGAAAACAAAAACAAAACAAAACAAAAACCTCAAGATAGATTTTACTTCATATTTGGAGTCTGAAATAATAGGTCTGGTCTGAAAAATTAAAGTAAAATTTGAAGCCTCTCTCTTTCCAGGCTCCCTACATGTTCTAGCACATATCAATGGAATACACATACACTCATCTGTAGCAATTTATGAGACCTCTTTCCCTGTTTGAAATTGAGTCAATATTACAAAAAGCACAGTCTATTCTTTAATTAAAATACAATTTGCTAATGGTTCAAAGTTTAATTTCTTTATTTTTTAAGATTTGTTTCAAATATTGCCAATTACTTTCTCTTCACTTTTAGGTACTCAATAAAAACCATGTTGGTTCCATACAAGTGTTAATTCACATTTTGCCAGAGCCTATAATAGTCCCCGTATTTTTGTCTACCTTAAAATTGTGCTCTTCTTCCTGGTAGGAAGGAAATAGAGGCAGGGGATAGGTGATGGATGAACATTGCACTACGGAGATTTAAAGAAAGATTTTTGCCCCATTATTCAAAAGGAATTAGGGCCTGTGAGAATTTAAAAGAAGAGAAACAGATTCTATATTGGTTTTTGTGTATTTTCTCATTTATGAATCTTGGTCTATGGAAGTATGAATTTCCATATGCAGCACAATGGAGGTCAGATTAGAAAAACATGACTGAGACTAGGAATTACTATTTTATTACAGCTTATTTTAAAATTAAGCAAAGTTTTAATTTAACAAGAATATATATCAATATGCTAGAAGGCCAGTGTCAACTTGAGTACACCAAAATATCAGTTGCTTTAATAAGTTCAAATACCTTTTGTTGTCTTAATACTACATATTATACCTCATTTGAGTATTTCAAGATTGCTTCCAATTATTTTTAGTACTTATCGCAAATATGGTTATTCTAAGCAATATTCAAAGCATGAAAAAAGACATGAAAATGGACATTCTGGGGATCCCTGGGTGGCACAGCGGTTTGGCGCCTGCCTTTGGCCCAGGGCGCGATCCTGGAGACCCGGGATAGAATCCCACATCGGGCTCCCGGTGCATGGAGCCTGCTTCTCCCTCTGCCTGTGTCTCTGCCTCTCTCTCTCTCTCTCTCTGACTATAATAAATAAATTAAAAAAATAAAAAAAAATACTCTTAAAGAAAATGGACATTCTATTCATGTTCTAATAATATCTAACTTATAAATATCAGTACAACTGAAGTTAATAAAAATGCATCAACATTTGTTCTGATAACATGAAGAGTATTTTACAGAAAAATACTCTTTTCAGTTAGTTCAAGAGTCGAGATTATGATCTTAGGAGGGTCATAACCTCCTACTGATAAATGGTAAATTTTTTATGTTAAATTATATATTTTGAAAAGAACTGAGAACCAGAAAGGCAAATGATGTCTTTTTTTTACCATTTCTACCCTCTAATAATATATTTACCAAAAGTAAATCCTTTATCACTGTTCAGAAAAAGCATTCATCTTCTACCATACACTTTTATTGCATTTAATAGCGTAATTTCAGCTGTAATTCACTACATATGCATTGTCAGTCCAATACCTTTTTTCCCCTGGAAACTTAACTTTGAACATGAAAAGTAAAAACTGCCAAAAAGTAGACATACTAATAAAGTACAAAATTGAAATTACTTTCTTGAAAGCTATACAACTTTGGTTAAGTTATTTTGATTTATGCTTAAGAAATTTAGAAGCAATGAATAGTATGATTTCATGAACAATAATGGAACTCATATTTCAACACGTCATCTTTTCTCACAACCTCCAAAATCTAGATGGATTTTTCTTTCAAAGATATATATTAAGAAGATTCCAAAAAAGATGAATAGTAATTAAGTCATTTTATGTATAGTTTTAAATATTACTGAATAAAGACGGGAATAATAAGGCAAAATGCATTCATATTATATGCTTCATAGACAGAAATATCACATACAAATTAAATTCTGACACTTCCAAGTGTTGAATAGGGACAACAGGGGCCATGAAATGCAATAGTGCCTTTGTAAATAAATATAACTCTTAGCAATTCAGAAACAATCAGTAAAAACGAGGTTGTATATATCTTGTGATCCAGAAATTCCACTTGGGACATAAACTAGAGAAAGTTATCTCACATATTACTATGGAGGCATGTTCAAGAATGTTCGCTGTAGCATCATTCAAGCCATGTTATGGCTTGAATATTTGAGAAATAACAACTTTCTTAGACATAACCAAAATTATAAGAATAATTGCCAACATATTTAGTCTGTAAAACAATACTTATTTTAGTTTCTTCTGGCAGAAATGCCTATCATAATTTGGACATATAAAATGACATGAATAGCACTGGAAATTAAAAGATGGTGTACAATGATTTTTTGGTCACTTGTAACAAAATACTAGACAAAATGCAGCACTGTACTATGTGTTTATGTCATATTTAAAAGACTATTACTATAAGAGCATGAAGGATATAAAGAATTGGGAATATAAAGTTGTAAAATACTTGAACTACATGTGAAGTAGTATGATATTAGGTGAAGGTAAACTGATTAATTAAAAAGGTTTATTGTAAACCCTAGTGCACCATTAAAAGAAATACCAACAACAATACAAAGGTGCAAAAATAAAAAGTTAATAAAGGAAACAAGGTGGAATCCCTAGAACATGGTCAGTTAACACAAGAAAAGCAGATAGGAGGGGAAAAAAGAGAAAATGAACACATTGTAAAGAGCTAGAAAGATCATAGATTTTAATCAAACCATACCAATAGTTACACTGAATCTGAATGGTCTAAGGATACCTGTTACAGGACAAATATTGTCATACTTGGTAAAAAGAGATAATTATAGGTTAAGTTAGAATGTAGCTTCTGAATTATGAAATAAAAATATATGCAGTCTCAATGGATATGATTATTCAAATTAAAAAAGTAATATATACATTTAAGACTAATTTTTTTGCAAGCTTCAATTTAGATTGTAGAAAATTGAATTCTTTTGTTATTAATATATGTGTTCATTAAAATTACTTTTCCTAGGTTGTGAAAAGTTAACATGTAAAGTAAAATATATGCTTTACCAAGATATTTAACCCTATCTATATTTTAAAACTTCTAATACTAATTACATATAAATAAGTTATATATATACATATATGTTAGGATATATTCTATTCTACCTATCTATCAACATGTCTGTATTCATACAGGAAGCATAAGATATTCAGCTATACACAAAGACTCTAGAAAACTTAGCAGATAACTAGATGTGCTATCTGGGAAAAGTCAGGTAAATTCAATAAAGAAATTTGTGGCTTAAATGTATTTTATGCATTTTATATATAACATTGTATTTTGCAAAATTCAGACCATTCTCTACCAAACTAAACAAGATGGTATATGTGGACTAAAAGTAAAATGTTTAGGGGAAAAGTGTTTAATTCCATCGAAGTAAAAATATGTAAAAAGTAGAATTGCTCTAATATAGAGCCTGGAGCATGTATGGGTTTCTGGTTTTAGATTTTCAAATAAAAGCCCCTGTAGTCTCTCTTCAAAATGTGCAAAGCTCAATATAAGCAATTGGCCTATGTGTATACTTGAGGGTTTCATTCACTGTGAGTTTAAATTATTATACTCTCTAAACTGCAATCTTGTCATTCCCTTCAAAAACACTTTATTCAGAAATGTTGCTTTACATTAATGGGTTTTACAAGTTCATTGACAAAGCATTATCTGGGGGCTTTCTTAGAACCAACCCATACTGTTTGGTAGTCCATTAAATCCTAACATTATATAAAAACTATTTTCACACAAAAATTCTGGTTTCTGAAGTTAGTACTTCAATATTTATTGGAAAATCTGTTGAAAACTAGAGAAGTTGTCCCTATGCCAAAACCCCACTGGTTGGTTCATGTCATTTATATTGTTTCACTGTAGGAGAAAACTTGGATTTACTAGTTGGCCATCAAGGAAAAACAATATTAAAACTAAAAATAGTTCTTTTGATGAAAACTCATCAAATATTTATAAACTCTCTAAAGAAGAAAATAATGTAAAACCTTATCTAACAAAAATAATTGAAACAAACACACAATAAAAATAGGACAGTTTCTATTAATAGATATTATATGTTATGGTTTTATAAGTTTCAAAGCTTTTCTTTCCATTCTTATCTTCCTTCATAAAAGATATGATGTTAAAAAAAATTTATTTTATTGAGTTTTGATGGATATATTCTCCATTCTCTAAATTTATACTAACTATAATTGTGTTACTGGCCATCCAGCAAAGGATTACAGATTGACCCATGACAGAGGAAGAAAAACTAACTGTCTCTTTATGGAGATTAACCACAGTAGAAAACCTGTTGCATTCTAAAATTCAAACAGAGATGTAGAAAGGAAGAGGAACGTAGCAGATCCAGCATGTTTTAGAAACTTCAAAATTTGAAGGCTGCTAATTTGTGGATGATTTTCAAAAAGTTGTATCTATTTGCCTTTGCACTCTTTGTGTTAATGAATACTAAAATTCCTTGCCTCAACTATTATAGTTGATGCCAAAATTCTTTTTATAGTTCTTCCTTGTTCCTCAAACTTTATTGTATGTTTTTTATATATAGCAGCCAGAGCCCATTTAAAACCAAAATCACACGTCTTTCCCTTGTATTCTTTTGCTCACCATCCTGCTGACCTTCCCATCCTCATAGAGGGGTGTTTGTATCACAGGTAAGATAAATGAGAGCCCCCTACGGGTTTAATTATCATATACCTGAATGAATCTCTGGCATCATTTCTTAAGTTCTTCTTCTTGCTCATTTTGACCCAGAGGAGCTTCTCTGGCCTTCCTACAATTCCAGGCCACACTTCTACACTTGGCCTCTAACATCACTCTCTCCTGTACCAAGAATGCCTTCCACTACATGCCCATTTTTTTCAAGTCAGTGCTGAAATACTACTCTTCAGAGAGTATTTCCAGTCCTACTTGTCTAAAATAACATCACCCAATGTAACTCTGTAATCACCTAGACTGCTTTAGTTTTCCTCATAGCTCTCTTTATTATCTGATTTCATGTCAAACATCTATGCATTTATCTTATACCTTGTCAAATAGAATAGAAACCCTACGAGTGCAGATATTTTGTCCACTTTGTGCACTGCAATATCCACATCAAATAAAAACATAACCGCTCTAGGATTTGTTTAATGTTTTGTGAATATATGGATGAATGAATTAAAAACTACTGAAAATAAAAGTGCCCCCTGTTGAGTTTATTGTCATTTTCATCGTTTTAGGCAATGATGATCCTCAGTGGCCATGCCAGTGTTTAATACCCTCTCCTAGATTGTGGGTGACATCTGTAATTTCCTTCTAGATAGAACATGGCAATAGGATATGGCAAAGGAGTTGGACTATCAGTCCCATTGTTCATGATGTTGTTTGAAATTAAGGAAATCTGGTCCAGGAGACTCTGATCTTAATCTCTTGGCAAGAAAAGATGCCACTGCTCCAAACGAGATCTCACAATCAGGGATATCTGACCTTTTAATGAGTGATTAACAAAATAGTTTTATGTTCATGGGAAATACCTAATTCCTGCATAATGTGTGGCTGAAACTGTTAAGCCGTCTGGACCCAAATGGCTGGCATACCATGTTGTGTGTGTGTGTGTGCGTGTGTGTGTGTGTAATAAATCAACAAATGAATATGAATTGCCAAAAATAAAAACAGAAGCACAATTTTGAGGATCAGCCTGAGAACTATTATGGCTTTGGGCAAAGCATGACCTTAAACATAGGCAATCTTCCACTGTGACCCATTGCTAGAGCTAATAGTTATTGATAGAGCTAATAGCCTGATTTCTCAGACTGTTTTGTTTTTGTACAAAAAGAAAAAAAAAGGCTCTTTCAGAGGAATTGGCTCTTTATGGGGGATAGGATCTTCAGGGTTTTTAGAAACTTGGGGATCATAGGAAGAAATACTTGACTTATCAGCAGTAATGGCAGGAGACATTCAACCATTGGAAAATTTTGAAAGGCTAAATCATAAATGATATATAAAATATATTTGAAGGTAGTATGGTAAAATATCAAATGCTCTATCAACCATTCTGATAAATTTAAGGATATTTAAGGATTATTTTTAAGATTTTATTTATCTATTTGACACAGAGAAAGAGAGAGAGAGAGAGAGAGAGAGAGAGAAAGCACAAGCAGGAGGCGAGGGAGAAGAAGATTCCCAACTGAGCCAGGAGCCTGTCATAGGGCTCATGGGATCATGATCTGAGCTGAAGGCAGACTTCTTAACTGGCTGAGCCACCCAGCTGCCCGGTTTATTGATTTTTTATTGTGAATAACAAAGTACAATAATGCGAGTGGCTTAAAACAGCATTCATTTATTAGCTGATGGTCTATAGATCAGAAATAGGGAATGGTGTTTGGGTTCTCTCCTCAGGCTGCATCCAGGTGTGAGCTAGTTGCATGCTCATCTGTAGTTTAGGATCCTCCTCCATGCTCATTCATGTCTTCAGCAGAATTTATTTCCTTAACTTGAGAACTGAATTTTTGTTTGCTTCCAGAGTGTCACCTCAAGACAGCTTTCAACATCTAGAAGCCACTTAGGCCCTTGTCCTATGGCTTTCTCCATCTCAGAAAGAGAGGGCTTTCATAATGTTAAATCCCTCTCAGTGCTTGAATCTCTCAGACATTCTTTGCTGCACCCAGCTAAAAAAGACTCTGCTTTGAAAGGGCACATATGGATAAGGTAGGACTATCCAGACCATCTCTTGGTCTTAAATTCAACTAAGAAGTAACTTCAATTATATCTACAAAATTTTGGTTGCCACCTAAGCTTGCATAATCATGGGAGTAGCACCTGGGGAGAAAGATCATGGGACCCACTCTAAAATTCTGTCTACCACAGAAAGCAACCTGCCTGAGAGGAAAAGCACAATGTTTTAATTCTGTTAGTCTATTATCAGTGATTTCTGATATTAAACAGTAATATGCTTAAGAATAATAGGGTGTGCTTAAATATTTGACAATTAATTGTTTTTTTTTTAAGTTTTTTTTTAAATTAATTTACTTATTTATGATAGTCACACAGAGAGAGAGAGAGAGGCAGAGACAAGGCAGAGGGAGAAGCAGGCTCCATGCACCGGGAGCCAGACGTGGGATTCAATCCCAGGTCTCCAGGATCGCTCCCTGGGCCAAAGGCAGGCGCCAAACCGCTGCGCCACCCAGGGATCCCTGACAATTAATTGTTATCTTGCAAATACCTCAAAAAAATCATCATACAAGATTAAAATAATGTAAAAGTAGTTCTGTCAATTTGCAGTATATCTATGAATCTTAATATATCTTACCTAGAATTCAAATAATAAAACATTTGTACGTGATAGTTGTGCTAATACAGTGAACTATATGTTAGATAGGAACCTCCATAGCACACTAGTCTATTTGCATTCAGAAACAAATGTAGAATGACAAACCATAAAAAGCTTTACAGATTTGCAATAAAATTTTCTACTTAGCTGCAGGATTCATATTTGTGGAAAGAAGCATTTATAATTTAAGAAAAGGGAAATTGGGAAATGAGTCCATTTGTGTATTTCAAAGCAAAATGTATTATTAATTTTATTACATAAGTAGATTAATTTGCTTGGAGAACAAATTTCCTCTCTGGAATTACATTATTTTTTATTTACCCTTAGGGGAAAAACATTAAAAACAATTATACTTGTAAATATATATTAAAACTGAATCAGAACAGATTAAGTGTACATGTTAAGTAAGCTTCATATTTATTTAGTAAAGAAAAACTTTTGGGTTAAATAGGAAATTTTCTTCTAACCAAATAAATCATAAATATGTTGATTCAGCATTTGTTTGAACTAGATTTTGTTTCTATTTTTAAATGCATTTATTGAAAAATAATTTATGCACTGAAATACATTCATAGTAATGTTCCATTTACTCTTTTAGGATTAATTTGTAGCTTACTCATATATTTTATGAGTATGTTTGATTTTTTCCATTTTTTTCTTATGTTCTCTTTAAAGAATGATTAATGTTCACTTGTTCATTATAGAGTATACAGTGGAAAAGTTCCAACTGACATGTTATAAATACAACAAATAATGCTTAAATGCAATACAAAAATGCAAATATATCTGATTTTTAGTTATAATCCAGGTAGATGCAAGTAATTAATAGTAGTACCTTTTCAAAAAAAAAAAAACAAAAAACAAAAACAAAAAACAAAAAAAAAAAATAGTAGTACCTTTTCATTTTTGGCCTGACCAGTTTAGATGTAAATTATAATAAAAGTATAATACCCATTTAAACCCATACGTTTCTATCTATCTAAATTTATAAATGATATTTATTTAAAAATTAAAATTTTTATTTAAATAACCCAATTATTCAAAGTACATGGTGATTTCTTTATCAAATCTAAAGCTTGCACATTGTAAGCATTTTAGAAAATGTCCATAAATTTGTACAAAGTTTCATAGAGAAGAAACATCTCATGCCTCATTTGCCTAGTAAGTGTAATACTTTTTTGGACTGAAAGTAATAACTTTTTTAAAAATTTTTATTTATTTATGATAGTCACAGAGAGAGAGAGAGAGAGAGAGAGACAGAGAGAGGCAGAGACACAGGCAGAGCGAGAAGCAGGCTCCCTGCACGGGAGCCCGACGTGGGATCGGATCCCGGGTCTCCAGCATCGCGCCCTGGGCCAAAGGCAGGCGCCAAACCACTGTGCTACCCAGGGATGCCCGAAAGTAATAACTTTAAAACTTAAACATACATACATATGTATGACTCTGACAACATTCCCAAGAGAAAGGAAGAATTTTTTATTGTTTAGAAGACCTATCATCTCTCCTGTATGATATCTTCTCAGTTGCACTTTGTAAAGCCCCACCATGACTTCCTTCTTAGTAATCACTTATTTTATGTTAAATATCTACTTCTAATGTATCTTATTATTTTTTATTTATGCATATGACCTCTTCTCCCAAGGTCAAAAGCTATGCTTGAAGATAAAATGAAGGATTAATGGACTGATATTAGCAAAATGGTAGATTAGGCAGCTCCAAACTTATTCCCCCACAGACACAATAGAAAGAAGAAAAAAAGAAGAAGAAGAAACTATCAAATCAACATTGTTAGAACTTTTGAAAACAGTAAAATATTTACTGCAACTAAAAACTTCCTGAATCATGAACAAGGCAACTTGGAAATGCTAGGAAGGATTTTTGCCATTTTTTTAAAGATTTTATTTATTTATTCATGAGAGACACAGAGAGAGAGAGAGAGGCAGAGACACAGGCAGAGGGAGAAGCAGGCCCCACGCAGGGAGTCCAACGTGGGATTGGATCGTGGGACTCCAGGATCACAACCTGGGTGGAAGGCAGGAGCTAAACTGCTGAGCCACACAGGGATCCTGATTTCTGCCATTTTTAATTGACCTTGACTTATGTCCTACCTATTTCAGGGGAGGTCTTGAAGTTCCCAATATGGGACCATGATTTCTGGTTTTGGAGAGGCTAAAGCACATTCATTTGCATATACATATATATTGCAAATATCTATGTTATATATAAAATTTATAACAAATATAAGTATATATATATATATTTATAACAGATAGATATTAGTTATACCTGTTCTAACTGCTCTGGGGGCTTCCTGATGAAAAGATGCAAGATGCTCATCTCTATATGCCTAACTCAGAATTTAGGCTAGAAAAGTAGCAGGCATTGCTCAGAAATGACACAAGTGATCTAACAACCAAAATATGCATCAAAGGGAAGATTGTGGTCAGGTGTAAACATCTAAGATCCAAGAAAGAAAAGCTGTGGGGCTTTTTTTGGAAAATTCAGACATTCAAAAGTACCTATATACATATATACAGAGGAATTTAGAAAGACACCTGCATATCCTAGGCAAAAACATGCTCAGAAAAGTCCTTGCAAGACCCTTCACTGACACCTTAGCTTGATTCCTATGTTCTTTGGAAGCCTAGATAAGTGTTAGAGTATCTCAGCACTGAGCCAGTCCGACTGGAAAAACAGAAGGGAACTATGTTTCTTTGTGTTTTGTGGTTTGTTGTTGTTGTTGCTGCTGCTGCTGCTTTCTGTGTGTGTGTGTGTGTGTGTGTGTGTGTGTGTTTTAATTCCTTGTATCCAGAGAAGTGTCTGTCAAAATATGAGCTAAAGGGACAGAGACTTCAGTAACCACAGAAAAGAAAGAATGCATTCTTTACAAAATAGTTTTAAAAACTTAACAAATCTTTAGTATTCAAAATGCTGAAAATATATGGGGAGGGAAAAACATTTTCAGTGTTACCACACCTATAATATTAAAATGCACATTTTCCAACAAAAAATATAGGTATACCAATAAGAGAAACATTAGCTCATTCAAAGGAAAAAAAATAACTGATAGAAACCATCCCTGAGGTAGGAGTCCGGCATCCAGTTTACTAGGAAAGACTTTAAAAGAACTATCTTAAATATGCTCAAAGAACTAAAGAGAAAATATTGAAAAATGGCCAAATGATAAAAGAACAAAATTAACACATTAATAAAGAGATAGAAATTATAAAAGGAACCAAGAAGAAATTCTAGGTCTGAAAACTGTAATATCTGACTTTAAAATTTCACTAGATGAGTACAACATATGATTTGAACAAGCAGAAGAATCAGCAATCTTGATGATATGAATATTGTAATTATGCCTGAAGAGCAGAAAGTATAAAAAAATGAAGAAAAGTGAAATAAAGGATGAAAAAACCTGTGAAACACCATCAAGTGGTCCAATATACACATTAGGGGACTCCCAGAAATAGAGAACAAAGAGAAATACAGAGACAGAAACAGTGAGAAAATTTGAATAAATAATGGCTGAAAGCTTTTCAAATTTGAAAAATGGCATTAATCTATAAATCCAAAAAGCTTAAGAATGTTTATATAGGATAACTTTAAAAAGATCCACATGCACATGAAGGCACATTTTAATGAAACTATTGGAAGTCAAATAGATAATTTTGAAATCTGTAAGAGGAAAAAGATTCACCACTTACAAAGGGTCCACAATACGGATAACATCAGGTTCCTCATTTGAAACTATGGAACCCAGAAAACAGTGGGGCTAACATAAGTAAAAGTCTGAAAGAAAAACAAAACATTCAATCAAGAATTCTGTGTCTGGAGAACTGTCCTAAGAAAATGAGAGAAAATTTAAGACATTCAAAGATAAACACAAGCTGGAGGGAATTTGTTAACATTAAACTTGCCCCAAAGAAATGCAAGATGAAGTTTTTGAGTTGAAATGAAAGGGCATTGAACAGTAAATCAAAGTCCGATGAAGAGGGATGCCTGGATGGATCAGCAGTTAAGTACCTGCCTTCAGCTCAGGGCCTGATTCTGGAGTCCCAGGATTGAGTCCTGCATTGGGCTGCCTGCATGGAGCCTGATTCTCCCTCTGCCTGTGTCTCTGCCTCTTTCTCTCTCTGTGTCTCTCATGAATAAATAAAATCTTTAAAAAAACAAAAAAGAACTAAAAAAAAATTAAGTCTTATGAAGAAATAAAGGTACCCTATAATGTAACTACATAGTCAAATATAAATGCTCGCATTATTATTTTTGCTTTGTAACTCTGTTTTATTTTCTATGTGATTTAGACAGGAATATGAAAATAATTACATGTCTATGTTTTAGTGGACAAAATGCATGATGATGTAATTGTGAAAACCATTATATAAAGGAGGGCAGATTTATATAAGATTAGAGATTTTGTATGCTATTGAAATGAAATTCATAGCAACTTAAATTATATTCTTGTAAATATAGGATATTAAATGTAACCCTCATGGTAAATACAAAGAAAATATCTAAATAATATACACAAAAGGAAATGAGAAAGAAATTAAAATAGCTCAATACAAAAAACAACTAAACACAAGTTAAGTCACTAATAGAGCATGTGAGGAACAACAAAGATCTAACATACCAAACACAGATAGCAAAATAGTAGAAATAAGTTTATCCTCATAAGTTTATCCTCATAAACAACTAAACACAAGTTAAGTCACTAATAGAGCATGTGAGGAACAACAAAGATCTAACATACCAAACACAGATAGCAAAATAGTAGAAATAAGTTATCCTCATAAGTCACTAATAGAGCATGTGAGGAACAACAAAGATCTAACATACCAAACACAGATAGCAAAATAGTAGAAATAAGTTTATCCTCATAAGTAGTATTTGACATGTAAATTGATTCAACCCTTTTCAAAGTCAGATATTGCAAAATGCATTTTAAAAAAAGATATGATCCAGGGGCACCTGGGTGGCTCAGTGGTTAAACATCTAGCTTTGGTTCAGGTTTGTGATCCTGGGGTCCTGGGATCAAGTCCCACATCAAGCTCCCTGCAGGGAGCCTTCTTCTCCTTCTGCCTATGTCTTTGCCTTTCTCTCTGTCTCTCATGAATAAATAAATAAAATATTTTTTAAAACCCTATGATCCAATGATTTATTTTCTACGAGAGATTCACTTTAAAATTTTTTTAAAGATTTTACTCATTCATTTAAGAGAAAGAGAATGAGCAGGGAGGGGAGACAGTAGAAGACAGAGAAACAGACTCCATACTGAGCAGGGAGCCTGTTGCAGGGCTTGATCCCAGGACCCTGAGATCATGACCTAAGCCAAATGCAAAGGCTTAACTGATGAGTCATCCGAGTACTCAAGAGATTCACTTTAGATGCAAAGATAAAACTAGATTGAAAATGAAAATATTAGGGTATCCCTGGGTGGCTCAGCGGTTTAGCGCCTGCCTTTGGCTGAGGGTGTTATCCTGGAGTCCCAGAATCGAGTCCCGTGTCAGGCTCCCAGCATGGAGCCTGCTTCTCCCTCCTCCTGTGACTCTGCCTCTCTCTCTCTCTCTATCATGAATAAATAAATAAATAAATAAATAAATAAATAAATAAATAAATCTTTAAAAAAAAGAGAAAATGAAAATATTAAAAAAAGATATTCCATGCAAGTACTAACCAAAACAGACTTGGATTGGTGTACTAATAATAGACAAAATAGACTTTAAATAAAAAACTATCACAAAAGAACAAAAAGGATATTAGATATTCATAAAAGTATCAACTTATCAGAAAGACATAAAAATTATAAACATATATGCACTGAACAACACAGTCCCAAATTATATAAAGTAAACTTTGCAAAACCTAAGAAGTAAATGTTGACAGAATCAAAAGGAAAAAATTAATAGTTCTACAATAAAAATTGGAAACAACCAATATCAATATCCCACTTTCAAGGAAGGCAAAAAAATTTAGACAGGAGATTACTTATTATTTGTATCAGTTATTATTTATAAAATGCTTTATAAATAGTTTAGGCCTATGTTATGCTAAATGATGTACTACATATTGTCTAAAGTTTCTACAGTTTCTAAATTTCTGCTTATATATATATCCTCATTTTCTTTAGCTTTTCATGATTCTTTCTTTGATTTCTTTTAGTATGTTTGTTTTTATCAATAGTAAAACTTTTGTCAATCATTATGACTTGAAGTCTATATGGCAATATGAAGGAAATGGAAGAAATAGAGGAGAAATAAGTAATAAATGTAAGCTTGTCATTTGATTTTAATCATTGCCCCAGAAAACTGGATTTTTATTTGCATTTTCTGTGTTTGTATTTTGTACTTTTTGATGTCTCATGCTGCTTACCTTCAGATTATACCTTCAGTGATCATTCGTATTGACTATTTATTGAATCTTGCTTCAAATATTTCACACATTTGTAATATTTTAGAATTTATATTTATTTGCAACAGAAGTTGATTATTTAGAAAGGGATTTAGTTATTCTTTCACAGTGATTTACTGATTATGTGTTACATTTCAGTAACAGTGCTATTTGCTGGAGATAGAATGAGTAAATCTCAGGCCTTTTCCTTAAGATCTGAAATTACACTATGGAAGCTAGAGAAAAAAATTCATGCAATCAGTTATTGTATAAGCACACTAATATAGCGTCAATTCCTAAAAGAAAAATAGCAGTAATGGGAAAAAGAGAAAAGGCACAACTAGAAGAAGACATGGAGTCATGAAAGACTTTTACTTGATTTGATTATTTTGTTTAATATTTAAGTTAGATGAGATGAGACCATATTTAGAAGTCATTCGGTGAGGAAACTTAAAGATGTTGGGTAAATGGGACGGAACAACCTTTTGGAGAAAAAGTCCTAATGTTTCTGTAATTTTAACAGAGGTACAGTGTGGTACAGGAAAATGAAAAAGTTAGGATTAAAAATTTCTCCTGAGTTAAAAAAGAAATGTCATATGTTCTTTTTTTTAATAATCTACTTTTATTATTTCCTAATTAATGTATGATTGAACTTCTGCTTTTCACTGTCACCAATTTGAACACTAGTCATGGTCTGACTTTCCCAAGATCAAGTAAACCCCAGGATTCCAGTATACCTTTATGAGGGTATACGACTTCAAAATGTTAGAAAATGAGTTCAGAGCAGAACATATATTTTTAAGAATGATATGGGAAAGTAGTCTCATCTGGGGAAATGTTGAAATAGATATATGTGTAGGTTGATATCACAGTGACAAGAAATTATACCAAAAAAGAGAAAATATCATATTACTATTCTATCTAAACTTTCTATGTATGATTAATTCAATCATTGATAAGGACCTTTATCTGAGTGAATATTACTCTAATCTATTGTTTTGTATTCTTCATAGCACAGTTTTATTTCCAAGCATTTTTCTTACTTAAACATACTTGTGTGCTGACTCATTTCACCTTCAGTTGTGGATGACAAGGGAATGCAAACTAATTTAAATATCATCCTAAGCAAATTATATTAGAATGATAGTTCTGTGGTAGCGTACAATTTACATAATAAATTCTAAAATCAAATATAAATGATTTATGGATTATCTACTGCTTGTGATTATTTGTGCCACTTTTCTATTAACACAGATAAAGTCAGGCTTACTTAGCATTTTTATAAGTAATCTTGAATAAGAAATGCACTTTGAATTTGTGAGGCATTCTGATTAAAACAAGTTCCCCCAGATAGTGACATGCCATGTTCATGGGAGATGGACTGCTAAAGTGCTCACTAATTTTGAATGACCAAGAAAATGAATTTTAGAAGATTAGTTATAAAATTTTAAGTTGATTTCCATTGCACAGATTTCCTAGTCTGGGCTCATTTAAGATGGAAGTGAATTAATGTCTACAAATAAAACAATATTCTTAGTATATTTGCATTCCTTCTTCTTGTGGACTTCAGAGCTACTTGTTTTGCTCAGCTCTCTATAACACCTTCCCATCATAATTCTCAGCAAATCTATTACATAGAATAATTTTTACAACTAACACTCACAGACAAGCTGAGATATTATAGTTCTAGTTTTTATACCTAGTAAGTTTATATTTAAATGGTAGCATTTTTAAAATATTGTTTTATATTGTGTATATTGGTTTTCCTGTAAACCATCGTGCAAAACAATACACAAAATAAATTTTTCTGTCAAATGACTCTTAAGCATTATAATCAAGAATAACAAAGCTACAACAAAGCTATGACCTAAGAATGTGTATATATAAATACATATGTAATTTGAAAGTCTAATGGCAACAGTAAGAACTCATAAAGCTTACTGCACAAATATTAAAGGAACATAAATGTGTAAAATTAGAAATGACCTTCCTATTCAGTAAGGGCTAATATCATCCCAAGAGTAGGAAAGCAGTATTTATGAAAAGAGACAGGCCTAATTGTACCATGTGCTCAATCTTCTGGTATTGTATCTCAAATCACAAAATAAAATAAAACAAATACCCCTTTTAACTCTGAAAGGTTTTCTATATAAATGTTTAGTAGACATACAAAACATCCTTTCAGGATGTGACAATCATATCTATGACAACTCTTTAATGTACATTATAGCCAAACTTTGTCATAATGAATTCTTTACCAATATATTTTATGTAACTTTAAGAGCTGTACATCATGAGTAAAGGCAGTCTGAAGGATATTTGATTAAACTGCACAGAATTTTTTATGGAAAACATGTTACATTTTTGCTAATTAAATCTTTACTAAATTCTCATATTTTCAATGCAATATTTTATTCCTTGAGTAATTTGTTTTATTTGAAAATATCACTAAAATATAAGTATTTTTAAAAAGACATAAATGATAAGCTCTATTTATAGAAAATGTTTTGGTTTAGAAAGTAATCTTGAAAAGTCTTTTTTTTTTCACATTATTTACTATATAATGGTCGCTAGCCAAACTAAACTAAAAAGCACACAGAAAAAAAGTGGGGCTACAAATAAATCATGTTTTCAGTTCTTTGTTTATCTTATGCCATGTTTCACTCCTATGAAAAACAGCAGTAGGAAGTGCAATAGACTTAGCTAAATTTGCCGTGTCTTGGAGATCTCAGTAGTAAAATAGTATAATTTCTAGAAGCGATGGAGGAAAAAAAAATCTTAAGGTTATTTACTGCCCTTTTTTTTTTTTTTTAAGGAACCTGATGCAGGACTGGATCCTGGACCCCAGGGTCATGCCCTAACCCAAAGGCAGATGCTCAACCGCTGAGCCACTACCCTTTGTTTTAATAAATACTTAAATATGCTGTGCATTGATGTTTGACTCAGACTAAACATAGGCGAAGACTTTGTACTTTCATTAGGAACTGTTGATCAAGGCAATTTGCTAAACTAGTAAAGCTATTTACTCGTCAAATTGTAAGAAAAAGGTATTCTCTTCATATGATTATTAGCAATAACCAATTCAATTATAAGTCTTAAGCGCTTAGGTGTGTGCATGCCAACACCAAATGCTAAATAAAAACTAGTAAAATTGACATATTCCTAATGTTTATATTAATAGGATATACATTAACGTGGAATTCAGAATGGAAAACTGAAAATGATTAGGCTCATGAGAGAAAGGCCAATTTATAGTGACTACAATAAAACAAAATTACATATTGTAATACAATACCCTTTGACCAACATTTCCTCATATCCCACACACTCCAGCCAGTTTCAATGATGATTCTATTCTATGAGCTCAGCTTTTTTACATTCTACATATACATGAGACCTTTCTTTTTCTGGCTAATTTACCTTAGCATAATGCTCTCAAGGTTTATCCATGTTGCAAAGGAAGGATATTCTTTCCTTTATTGTGGTGGAAAAATATTCCATTGTGTGTGTGTCTATAGATTAGATAGATAGATGGATAATGTCATATTTTCTTTTTCCATTCATCCACTGATGGACACTTTGGTTACTATATCTGGTTATTGTGAATAACGCTGCAATGGACATGGGAGTGCAGACAATGCTTTGAGATACTGATTGCATTTACTCTGCAAATATTCCTCTCTCTTTTTTCCCTGGTAAAGATTTCTAAAATTCAGTTATCTTTTGAAAAAACTAAATCCCAGTGTTGTGGATCTTTTCTAAGCTGGAGGGAGTAGCCCACATGTGCACACAGCGGTGGGGGTCAGGCTTGGGGTCTTGGCTGGTATCTTGCACTCATGCAACTACAGAAGCTGGGGCTGACTGCCAGCATGAGTCCTGATTCTGGTACAGAGTAGGTGTAGGGGATTGAGGAAATAAGGCAGGAGTTAGGGGGCTGGTGTTTGTGAACAGGAAAAACTATGGGGGGAGTACCTGAGTGGTGGAAGTTGTAGGGGGTTCACAGCAGCTGTACTGGCCCTTGGTTTCTTCAGTGGTGTAAATTACTGGGGTCTTCTGCAAAGCAGCCACTGGAAATCCCAGCTGCATACAGTGTGTGGCTGGTACTGGTAGCTCTGTCTTTCTTCCATGTTCCTGGCTTTCTTGGCTTTGTTGGTCTCTGGGGTGGGTTAAGACCAAAGCAGGCGCTTCCTGCAAAACCTTGAAACCTTGGCCAGGGAAGCTGGTGCCTCAACCTGTTCTCTCTTTCCCATTGAAGGCAACTCTTTCCAGCTAGGAGTTCACTCTTGATACTACACCATGTCAGCCTGGGGGATGGGATATACAGGAAGGGGAAGCATTGCACATTTTTAGGATTTTTGTCACACTCTGTTACTGAATTTTCTTAAATGGACTTTTGAGCTGTCACAGAGACATTTTTATTCTTGAATACCTGTCTAATTGTTGATCTTGGATAGGGGCAGAAGCTGGGGTTTCTCACTATGTCATGATGTTGATGTCCTCTATATTTCACTTTTAATTTTTTCCAAAACAGATGTCAAAGATCACTCATCTTTTTGGGATCACATAATTGCCATTTTATCAAAAGTATTATATACTTATGGAAAAATACAAAAGTCAAAAGCATATACCTAAAGTTAATATAATAAAATCAACACACCCAGAAATGAGCAAAAATGTTAATAAACAGAACAATAGCAAATTGAAAAATTCTCTTATAACCTCTTTTCCTTAGTACTAATCAACCAAGAGTAACATCTCTCATAATTTTTAACACAATAGAATAATACTGCTTGTATATTTTTTTATATAAACAGAATGATATATTTTGTATTCTTTTGTGTCTACCTTCTTTCATTCAATATTATGCTTGGGATGAATAGAAATCAATTAACAACTGTTTTTTTTTTCTCATTTGTTTTTCTCTTTCTCTCTAGAGGTTCTTGGCAGCCTTCGTGTTTTGTCTTGTTTGTTTTCTTAAATTTCCATATGTAAAATAAGTTACATTCTTAATACTGTCTAGTCAATAAATCCCCTACTCTCGTGTTTCTTTTTAACTTTTTGCTAACTTAGTCAATAAAAATCTTACTTTTAATTTTATTCCATTTCTTCTTCTTCATTTTTAGCTTAAATATTTTAGTTAGGACAATCCATTATTTCTATAACCTATAATTTGCTACTACATAAAGGAACTATTGCCATGTTTCCTTTTCCAAAATATATATTCATGTTACTTCCAAATGTTTCACCTAGAAATATATCTTGACTACTTTAGAGAAGTTTGACTTGTCTCATTTATTCTATAGTATTTATTTTTTATAATATCTGTAGTAAATTTATTCTATAATATCGATGGTAAATTTCTCTATTCTATAATATCTATAATAGTAATATATAATTTATATATAGTAATATATATATAATCTATTCTATAATACCTATAGTAATTTTTTAAAAGATTTATTTATTTATTTATTTATTTATTTATTTATTTATTTATGACACAGAGAGATGGGGATCCCTGGGTGACTCACTGGTTTAGCGCCTGCCTTCCGCCCGGGGCATGGTCCTGGAGTCCCCGGATCGAGTCCCCGCATCCGGCTCCCTGCGTGGAGCCTGCTTCTCCCTCTGCTTCTTTCTCTCTCTCTGTGTGTCTCTCATGAATAAATAAATAAAGTCTTTTAAAAAAGAGAGAGAGAGAGAGAAAGAGACAGAGAGAGAGAGGGGCAGAGACACAAGCTGAGGGAGAAGCAGGCTCCCTGCAAGGAGCTTAATGTGGGACTAGATCCCAGAATTATGCCTTGGGCCAAAGGCAGATGCTCAACCGCTCAGTCACCCAGGCGTCCCAAACTATAGCAAATTTTTGACAGTGTTAAAGGGTCTTGCACCATTGAGCAGATACCTAAATAATCATTAGATGCATCAGTTGCTCACTGATTTAAATTCTAATTGTATGAAATTATAAATTGTTACAGTATAATTAAGTTGTAATTATCTACATCCTTGAAACAAGCACGCACCTCTTTCTCATGTACTACTTCACTATTATCACTCCTCCTAAAATTATACTAGGAAGGGGATTCTTTCTCTTCACAGTTATGCATTAGTCTCTACAGTCTCTATATAGCATCTGACTTGAGACTGCATGGTGCTTGGCACATGGGGCACTCTGTGGCACTGTCATTGCCCTCTCACATCTAGAATTTATTAATTGCACAGGGCCTGGTTACAAAAATTAAATTACCAAGGTAGTCCAAAAATAATGAAACACCTGGATCTGAAGTTCAGTTTCTATAAAACTATGGACACCTAGTTTTCTATAGGTGTTTCAGTTTCTGTGAAAACTCTAAGGTCTCAAAACAGATAAGTTCAGAATTGTAATGCCTACTGAGCAAGTAAAGTCAGAGAATGCAACAAACTGTTATGAGGAGTGTGTGGCTCTTTATTTAGTCAAGAAAGATGTCATTGGTTGATTGCATTTATGGTTCTGGTTCTTCTCTCTCTTTAACCATATCCTTTCCCATGTGACTGCAGGCCTTCTCACTAAAAAGAGACAAGTGTCTTTTTCTACCTTTTTTAATCTGAGGATTCTGAATTCAGCCATTTGACTTGTTTTGGCCGATGTTATAAAAGTCAATTTCATATAACGAAGGTCTTTTGCTCCTACTTTTGAAGCTGTGTTGTTGCCTAAAGAACATGCTGGGACCTGCTGCTAGAGGATGATAAACACAAGGAGAAATCATTCTGTTACCCAATCTGACAGCAAACTGACTGCCTGACAGATATGAGTGACTTAGCCCAGAATAAGGTGAACTGCACACCTAAACATAGGCAAAATCCCTGACCTGCACAATGGAGGGCAAAATAAATGCTCATTATTTTAAGCCACTGATATTTGAAGATGGTTTCTTCTACAGTATACTTATGGGAATATAGGCCTGATACAGAAATCAGTACTTAAAAGTGGAGGGCTGACATATTAAAAATATAATAAAATATATTATGTTGGTTGGCAGAGGCTTATAAAATAACTATGATACCCTTTGCATCCAGGAAAACTAACAACCTGTTGGAATATTGAAATATAATAAGAAATATATGTTTTTTTTTCTTTATCCCTTATTCCTGGAACAAGAAATTGCTTTGGAATTTCCTAAGTGATATATGGGAGAGGTACATCTTTTGTTATTCATAACAAGATTATTTTAATCATATCTGAATTTATGCTAATGAGGTGATGCTCAGTGAGCTCCTCCATAGCTTCAGAATGGGGGCTGGTTGCCAGAGGAACCAGTCATGTGATTAAAAGAACTGGAGGCCCCACATCCCAAGCTAAGGAAAGGAGAGAGGAGCTAGAAATTGAGTTAATCACCATGGGTCAATGATTTACTCATTCATGTCCTAAGTAATGGGGCTTCCTCAAAAATTCTGAATGACAGGGTTTGGAGAATTTCTGGTTGATGAGTACATGGAGCTGCTGGGAGTAAGGCATGCCAGTTGAGGACAAGGAGACTCCACAACCCACCCCTTCCTATATACTTCTTCCCATGCATCTCTTCTAAGTGGCTGTTCCTGAGTCCTTTAGAATAAGCCAATAAAAGTAAATAAAATGTTTTCCTGAGTTCTGTGAGCAATTCTGGCAAATTATCAACCCCGATGAGGGAGTTTTGGGAAACCCTTGACATTGGTAGTTGATTCGTCCGAAGTGTGGGTTGCCCTGGTTTAGGATTGTTGACTGAAGCAGAGCAGTCTTATTAGACTGAACCCTTAACCCAAAGGGTCTGCACTAGTCTCAGGTAGTTAATGTCAGAATTAGATTAACTTGTAGGACACTCAGGATGGTGTCTGGAGAGTTGTGTAATTGGTTGGTGTGGGGGGAAAAAACAAAGAAAAGAACATACATTCGGTGTCAGAATTTTGATGTTAAAAACACAGTAGTTTTTGTACTATATAATGGTAGACTATTCTATAAAATTATATCCTTCTATTTTAGATGGAAATTTTATATGATAAATTCCTGAGTGTGAACAAAAAGCTCTCCAAGCTAACTACTGGAAGATGCGGCTGATTCCTTTTAACTGAATATTACAAGAAAGAAATGTAGCCAAAAGAAAAAATATATAACATTCTATCTTAGATGGAAATTTTATATGATAAATTCTTGAGTGTGGACAAAAAGCTCTCCAAGCTAACTACTGGAAGATGCAACTGATTCCTTTTAACTGAATATTAAAAGAAAGAAATGTAGTCAAAAGAAGGAAAAAAAAAAGTGTATGCAGTTTTCAAGAGGCAGCCAGAATTTGCTACATTAGAAAGATAACATCGTTTCTAACACTGAGCAAGTATAATACTAGCAAAGAAGATATGGCCTCAGAGTACAGATCTCACAACCATGGAGGTAATGACCTTTTAAAAATTAAGACAGTGCCTCCTAGACACATTCAGCTCTCCCTGAAGAACTTCTAGGAAGCGTTAGTTCATAGTACACAGAAACTTTGCCTCAAAATAGTAGAAAAATCCAGAAAGGGGCTCAGCAAGTAAGAAATTATGAGTATGGCTCTTGTCGTATGGGTTGGATTATAATCAGTGGATAATAAATTTCACATAGCTTTTCAGGAAATAATAATGAAAAGGTTCCTACAACTTGAGCCAAAATGGGCTGATTCTGCATCTATTGTTTTTTGTGGGTTTTTTTGGGGGGTGGGGCCTGTAACATTTTTATTCGATAGTGAATTAGAAAGAAAAAAAATACATTTATTTTAAGCTATTGCCTTTCTGCATATTGTTCTGTGATAGGCAAATTTGGTGTTGATCCTGTTGTTGGCCTCAAAACCACTGCTTCCTTTAAGTGATCTATTTCAATTGTATTTTGCCAGTTTAAAGGGCTTCTGTTTGCAAAGCTTTTTTTTTTAATAATAAATTTATTTTTTATTGTGTTCAATTCGCCAACATACAGAATAACACCCAGTGCTCACCTCATCAAGTGCCCCCCTCAGTGCTCGCCACCCAGTCACCCCCACCCTCCACCCTCCTCCCCTTCCACCACCCCTAGTTCATTTCCCAGAGTTAGGAGTCTCTCATGTTCTGTCTCCCTTTCTGATATTTCCCACATATTTCTTCTCCCTTCCCTCTATTCCCTTTCACTATTATTTATATTCCCCAAATGAATGAGACCATATGTTTGTCCTTCTCCGATTGACTTACTTCACTCAGCATAATACCCTCCAGTTCCATCCACTTTGAAGCAAATGGTGGGTATTTGTCGTTTCTAATGGCTGAGTAATATTCCATTGTATACATAAACCACATCTTTTTTATCCATTCATCTTTCGATGGACACCGAGGCTCCTTCCACAGTTTGGCTATTGTGGACATTGCTGCTAGAAACATCAGGGTGCAGGTGTCCCAGCGTTTCATTGCATCTGTATCTTTGGGGTAAATCCCCAACAGTGCAATTGCCGGGTCGTAGGGCAGATCTATTTTTAACCCTTTGAGGAACCTCCACACAGTTTTCCAGAGTGGCTGCACCATTTCACATTCCCACCAACAATGTAAGAGGGTTCCCTTTTCTCTGCATCCTCTCCAACATTTGTGGTTTCGTGCCTTGTTAATTTTCCCCATTCTCACTGGTGTGAGGTGGTATCTCATGGTGGTTTTGATTTGTATTTCCCTGATGGCAAGTGATGTGGAGCATTTTCCCATGTGCTTGTTGGTTGTATCTGTGTCTTCCTCTGTGAGATTTCTGTTCATGTCTTTTGCCCATTTCATGATTGGATTGTTTGTTTCTTTGCTGTTGAGTTTAATAAGTTCTTTATAGATCTTGGAAACTAGACCTTTATCTGATACGTCATTTGCAAATATCTTCTCCCATTCTGTAGGTTGTCTTTGAGTTTTGTTGACTGTGTCCTTTGCTGTGCAAAAGCTTCTTATCTTGATGAAGTCCCAATAGTTCATTTTTGTTTTTGTTTCTTTTGCCTTCGTGGAAGTATCTTGTAAGAAGTTACTGTGGCCGAGTTCAAAAAGGGTATTGCCTGTGTTCTCCTCTAGGATTTTCTATTGTTATAAGCAAATCTCAGAGCCTCCAAATTTTTACTAGGGAACAGGCTGAGAAAATACTACAATATGTTTTGGTGCCTTTTTAGAGGTGCCCAAGGACTAGTGGCAAACAAATGACGTTCAAAGAAGTGAATGCAAGAGAAATGAAGGAAAATGGATTAAGAAACCTTGGGTAGGGAATAGGATCAGTGTCTTTTAAAAGGATACTTCCCACTCTCAGAGTAGACATCTCGGACAACACTATCCCAGCAGGATGTGAAAGTCAATGTGGACAAGCTACTGCTCTGAACCTTCCATTATTCATCTCTATTTAGAGTGAAAGCGCTCATTGTAGTTATTCTACCTGTCTCTTATCATTGCATCTTTTGAGTTTGTGGGGGTGTCTTCTTTAGCTCATTATCTCCCTTATGAGAGGGACTTATTTGGACTTGCAGTTGATCATAAGGTCCTATACTTTGGGCTGAACCTTATTAAATGGAGCCTTGTTGGGGCTTGGTAGGGAATGAGTTTTTGCAAGTAAAAGCGATGTAAATAATTGTGGCCAGAGGGAAAACAATTTCATAAGAAGAGAATGTGATCATTCTGAGGAGAAGAAAAACTAACATATTGAGAGCAGAGTGATTAAAGACAACCAGTAAATAATAGATTGGAAGGTTAGGCAGGAGCCACATCACATGGAGTTTTGCAAACAGGGGTAAAATGCTTCTATTTTCTTGGAAGTGTAATGGGACATCTTTGGAACGTTTTATGCAAAGTTTAATATGATTTAAGTTTTAAAAATAAAATAAGTTTTCTCTGCTTTCCTATAAAAAGTGGATTTTATGGGAGCAAGGATAGAAATAGGAAAACTAGCTATGAATCCAGAACCTGAATGATAGTAACAGACTATTCAGGTTGACATTTTGTGGGGATGCCTTCAGGAAAATGGAAGGAGAAAAAAAATCTCAAAAGATAAAGCTCAATAATATTTCCAGTAAATATTCGCTATTATATTATATTTACGTCCTCTATCTAAAAAGGAATTGTTAGTTGGAAGAGTAAATATTTATGACATTGTTTTGTTTTCCAGATCTTAACCAGAGCCAGAGTATTAAGTATCACAAATATAATTTCTTGAATCATTATATCTGTTTCTTTAATGCTGCTTATAAATATTTATTTAATAGCATGTATTGCTTCCATATCTCATATCTATCTATTCTATCTCCTTGTACCTGAAACACACCGAATAGAGTTCACAATACTTCTATTTTTATATTGAACACTGTATATTTTACAATTTTCTTACCGAGTACTTACAAATTGATTTGAATCCTTCACACCATTAAGGATAGTCAATATATCCTAAATTACTTATTACATATGACTCGATTAAATTCGTTCAATGTTAATACTAAATCAGAACAAAATCATCATGATTCTACTCAAATAATAAGAACATTTTCTTCATGACATCTTTTAAAGTAGCTAGGGATCCTGGCGGCAATATTTAACAGAAAGCTGTTTGTAGGTACTTAAAGGGCTGCTGAAATATACGCACTTGGCAGGCAAAAAACTGTGCATCTTGTGTATAAATAGTACCACTAGTTAAAATTGCATCATCACCGGACTTTAACAATAGTTCATTATTTCCTTCAGTGTGATGGCTTTGTCAAAGCACAAGTCACATTTTTTTTTTTTTTTTTTTTTTTTGCTTTTTAGGATTTATCAGCATTTAGAAGGGAAAAAAAATTCAAACTGTTCTTATTAACCACAAGATTTTGCTTCATCCTACAACTGCCTATGACTTCAATATTTTTCCCCACTTTCTTCAGTGATGAACCAGAATGGCATTTGCATATGCTCTTCCCTCTACCCAGAAAATCCTTACCTCTTACACTTCTTGCACATGGCATTCCTTCTGGTTCTTTTTCATTGTTCCCACCTTAGCAATTAATCTATGTGTGAGTTCAAGTTGTCTAAGTAGAGGCCAACATGCAATTAGACATCCAAGGATCTTAATGAAGGGAAACACCTGTGAAGAAGTGGCTGAGGAGTTGGGAGGTCAGCTAGACAGCAATGGAGGCTCATCCCTGTGAGTGAATAAGGGAAGGATGAAGGCACACACAGCTGCAGTACATCTAGTACCTGTCCTAGTATCAACTTCTTCCTTGCACATCATACTTGGTTTTTTAAGCTTCAGAGCCCCTCCAGTAAGACTGACTCTCTCCCATGATGCAGTTCCCTCTTTGATGCAGTGATACTTTCACTATTGTTTTTTCATATGTTGTGGACTTTCCAGAAATGTGTGTTGAGATGTTTCATCTTTGGAGGTATCCATTGTGGTTTCTATTATATAGTGAATCTCATTTTTATTTTTTATTTATTTTTTAATTCTTTTTGAAGATTTTATTTATTTATTCGTGAGAGACACAGAAAGAGAGGCAGAGACATAAGCAGAGGGAGAAGCAAGCTCCCTGCAGGACCCCGACACGGGACTAGATCCCAGTATTCTGGGCTCATGCCCTGAGCCGAAGGCAGATGCTCAACCACTGAGCCAACCAGGTATCCCTCATTTTTATTTTTTAATTCTCATTCAACTCGAACCAATTGCTCATTGGTTTTTATATAATCCAAAAACCTCTGAATATTAGTAAAAGAAAGGGGGATATTTACTTTCTTGGTATTTCCTACAAATTTGCAATCTGTCACACTTTTTTACTAATTTTATGGATTTCATTTTTTACATTGATTTCTGAACAATGTTGTTTATTTCCTCTACCTTTTGAGAACTTTAATGTTTTACTCCATTAATGATTTAAAAATTATACTTCGTATTTTAGTTTTCTGTTACTCATATTTTCAACTGCATATTAAACCATTTTTTTTCATCATTTCCTAGAATAAAATTCTAGAAAGCCAACATGTTTGGCCTCCTTTTACTTTTACCTTATATGCTTCCACATCTCCTATGTAGAATAATCTATGTTGTTGGAGAAGGGAACCATATGGCAAGGACCTGAGATGGTCTATAGGAGCTGTACGTGGTCCCTGTGAGAATAAGGAGACCTCAGTCACAAGGTGGCAAGGAGATGAAGTCTGTGAGCTGGAAGAAGTCCTTGAGACTTGGATAAGTTCCTAGTCCTGGACACACTTTGATTTCACCTCGGTGAGACCCTGAGCTATGTACCCAACACACCCGTGCCTGGACTCCTGATCTGGAGAAACTGTGACAACACATTTGCATTGTTTTCAGCTGCTAAGTTTGTAGTCACTTGTTACGTAGCAATAGAAACTAATTCGCCATCATCATTTATTTCTTGCCTCAATGATTACAATAGCCTCCTAACTGTTCTCCTTACCATTAATATTGCTTGTCTATTCTAAGCAGAATTTTTAAAATTAACTAGAAAACCATCCAATAACCTCTAATTTCAGTTAGTGCAAAAGGCATAGTCTTTACAGTAAGTCTAAAATACTTGTGTCCTAGAAAACATTTTGTCTTATCCACATACTGCTCCCATCATTCTGTCTGGAGTTTTAAAACTTTCTTTTTTCTTGTTTCTGAGTCTGTTTTGTTTTGTTTTGTTTTTGTGTTTGCGTTTTTTTTTTTGTTGTTGTTGTTGTTTTTTTGTTTTTTTTTAGTTTAACACTTTAAACCCATTTCTGCTTCAGGCACTTGCTTTTTCTCTTTCCTTTGTTTGGATTTTTTTTTTCTCCTACACATATGCAAGTCTAATTGCCTCAGTAAGGCTTCATGAAGACTCAGTATAAAATAACACATTTCTTTATTTCACTAATCTATTATTGGTGCTCTGCTTAAAATATCCATAACACATATCACTATCTTACATTGCATATATTTTCTTGTTTATTTAGTTATTGTTTGTCACCCTCAAAAGAATAGAAGCTATATGGGAATGAGGACTGTGCTGTGTTCATTGCTTTATCACCGGTAGTTAGAATACTGCCAGGAAATAGTAAATATTTGTTAAATAAATGAATAAGGAAAGAAAGGAAGTTTTCTCAGTGATTTTGTGCCTTTTTTAAACATTTTCACTATCTGGTTATAGTTCCAGATTATAACTTACTATATAACATGCTAGATTTAATTTACAGATTGAATTTTTAAGGCTATGTTCTTAAGATATAATGATAGGGAATATTAAGTATCTTATAAATTACTGCATTTACACTGACTTAAAGCTGTCAAAGGCAATCTGTCTTTTTATATAAAAAAAAGGAATGATAAAATTCAAGAGAGATTTGTTTGAAGCTACTCCACAACTGGAAGATCATAAAAACCATAAGATAATATTTAAAATACTTTCCTGTTTTATAAGAGTAATTATAAATTTAAAGAATTTCAAAAATAACTACTTACTCAAGTTAATAACTACATATTGATTATAACATAAAGCCCTTAATGACTAGAATTATATTTTCATTCATATCTTAATTTCTTAATTTCCTAATTGTTTTAAGCATTGCATTTTCTCACAAACCCATGAAAGGAAACTCTGTAACACAATATTTAGTGATCAGCATATTTGCTACATATGAGATGTTACAAAACATCTGACATTAAAAAAAAAAAAATTTAACCCACCACCAACTTCAGTATAGCTGCTCAGAAATACACACTAACATGACTTATAGGATAATTAAAAACATGAAAGCTAAATTATGGTTAGGATAAAATATAAATATATTTTTAAGATAGATGAACACTACTCAAATATTAAAAGTGCAATCTATTATTAAAATTACGATAGGGATGCCTGGGTGGCTCAGTGGTTGGGTGTCTGCCTTTGGTCCAGGGTGTGATCCTAGGGCCCTGGGATCAGATCCCACGTTTGACTCCCTGCGGGGAGCCTGCTTCTCCCTCTGCCTGTGTCTCTGCCTCTCTCTGTGTGTCTCTCATGAATGAATAAGTAAAAAATCTTTTTAAAAAATAATTTATTAAAATAAAAAGATTGAGACAAACTCAGTTTGAGATATAGCAATCATTTGTCTTCAAATGCATGAGAGAAGTTACAGAACCTTATTTTCATTGTGTACACCACTGAGATAATCATGTACCAAAGTTGCTAAATACAAAATCTCAATGAAACTATCCCTGGGCCTTCTCAATGTTAAATCTCTTGGTTTATTTGTATGATGTTGTAAGAATAAGGCAGGTCACAACATTTTCAAATTACATGAGAAATTTTCTATTTCTTTGGCTATACAAGGGAAAAGAGGCTATGTATTTTTGGCCACTTCTAAGCACAGGTCAAGCATGTAAGCTCCACATTAAAAGATCATTGTGAATGTCCCAAGAATTCTCTTTCTTTTGATAGTTTCTCAGACATTGGTTCCTGGAGAAACTGCCTATGTACCAGACTATTTTAGGGGTTCACAAGGGAAAAAAGTAAGGTGATTGGAATGCTTGTGGAGTAAACCATGTAAGAGTCATTGATCATTTGTAGTAGTCCTGGGAGAATAGAAGTGGATGATATTTGACAAATGTGGGATAGGATCTGTGTTGGAATTTATAGATATGGATTATTTTCAGAAACTAAAATCAGGAAATATAGTGATATTACATGGATTATAACTTCAAAAATCGACATCACAGTGGATATCAATACAACAAATTTAGACTTGTCTTTCACCCATCTTAACCCCCATGCCTGGGCACATTAAGTTTTAGAATATAAAGGGAGACTTCTGTTCTAACCCCTTATAGGAAGACAAAAATAGAATAGTAAAAAATGTTTGCTTCTTATGAATTGTGCAAGCCAGAATGCTACTTGGCAAATATAAAGGATCGATTTGTGTCTTAGTTTCAACACATTCTAACCATGTGAACTCATCATAGCCCTTATTTCTTTTTTATATAAACTGTCACATTAGTAATAATATCCAGTCTAACAAACTTCTAGTTTACTCTGAAATTAATGTGAAGTAAATGAGATTAAATGCTTTTATTGTTTGTTTTGTTGTTGGTGCTTGCTGTGGTGGTAATTGTGGTAGCACAGGTGAGGCTATGGAAAGAGAATATTCCGTTGTTGAAATTTTGAAGAAATGAGATTAAATTTCTTTGCAAATTAAATTTGTTTGATTATGTTCTGTGCTAGTATATTTAAATTGAAAGAAAAAAAAGTAGTGAATGTAACTGCACATATATTGAATAGATACTTAAGATAACTGAATATAACTATATTGAAAAGAACTAGAAATGTAACTTTGGAGGTGAAAGACTGTTTTGTCCTTCTCTAATTTTCTTCCTAGGTTCAAATAATGATTTTAGGTCACCGTTCCACATCCTTAATAAATAAGCATATTTACTTTAATTTTGTTGTTAGGTTCTATTTTTGAAATATGTAATCTGTTTTTTTTTCTATTTTTTATTGAATCCTATCCAAGTACTCTATGTAATTCTCATTTGAAAAAAGAATTTGACATAGTACTCAGAATAAACAAGGGGTGAAAATAATCAGAATTTAGTACCATTGCATATATACAAATAAAACAGTTTGAACTGTATTCATTTAATACATTTCTTAAAATTGAATGTATCCTACATATCAGATACTGTGCTAAGTGTTGGAGTTCTCCAGTAAACAAAACAGAGAAAATTTCCTGGGCTCATGGTATTTTCATTCTACTGAGGACAGAGGCAATATACAACAGTCAGGATAAATAAAATAAATAAATATAATCTATTACAAATAATTGAAACTAAATAAAATAATAGTTAAATGTCTGTAGAATAATTGGAATTGAGATGTTGCTAAGGTGAGAAAATGTGGGCTTGCATTTAAAATAGGGCTTTCTCCAGTGAAAAGATCTTAGAGAGTAAAGTAAATAGGCATCTGGTGAAAGAAAAGTTTGAAGGAGAAATAGTCAGGACAAAGACCCTGTGGTAAGAGTGTGGTTGCTGTCCCCAAGAAAAGTAAAACATTTGGAACCAACGAAATGGAAAGGATGAAGGAGAAGATGAGTAAGAGGTAATTTGCCTTTTTCTGGATGAAATAAAAAGCCATTGTAGAATTTTGAAATGAATAACAATCTTTGACATTATATATATCATATACAATATATATAATACATACAGTAAACACATACTTGCATATACATGCATACATACTTATAAATATGTATGTATGCATACATATATGTACATATTCTGATTTGATGTTCAGAAAATAAAATAGACAAGATTATAATCAGGAAGACCAGACTTCCTGAAGACTCTTTCAATAATTCAATTATGGGATAATGGATAATGGTGGCTATAATCAGGGTATTATGGAGGTGAAGGAGTTTGAAGTGCTTGAATTGGATCTATTGGGAAGATAGAGAGTCATGAATTTGCTCACTAGATTGGATATGAGATGTGAGTAAAATGGAAACAGAGAATTGACCCCATATTTTCTTACTTCATCAACTGAAGGGTTGGATTTGTCACCAACTAAGACAAAGAATTTATTAGAGGTTTAGGGGAATATGTGAAAATTTTAGTTTTGATGTATGTTAAATGTCCTAATGGAGATATTAAGAAAATAATTGGAATTACTAAACATACCACAACACAGTACTACAGTATTCAATATTTGTCTATGTATTTACCTTTACAGTGAGTTTTATATGTTCATATGCTTTTGTGTTCTTTAATATCCTTTTATTTCAACTTGAGAAACATTAACATTTTTGTTTTTTGTTTCTGTTTTGTTTTTTAAAGATTTATTTATTTATTCATGAAAGAGAGAAAGAGAAGAGAGAAAGAGAGAGAGAGAGAGAGAGAGAGAGAGAGAGAGAGAGAGAGAAGGGAGAAGCAGGCTTCATGCAGGGAGCCCAATGCAGGACTTGATCCTGCATCCCAGGATCACACCCTGAGCCAAAGGGGACTCAACTGTTAAGCCACCCAGGCATCTGCCCCCCTTTTTTTAACCATTAGCATTTTTATAGGAAGATCTAGTGGTGATGAACTTGTTTATGAAAATTCTATACTTCTTTATTTTTTGAAGGACAGTTTTGCTGGGTATATTATTCTTGGTTGGCAAGTTGTTTTATATTCTCTCAGCACATAACGTATCTCACTCACTGTAGCCTATGAAGTTTCTGCTGAGAAATCTATTGATGGTGTAATGGAGGTTCCCTTGTACATGGTGAATCACTTTTCTCTTGCTGCTTTCAAAATTTTCTTTTTGTCTTTGATTTTTGACAGTTTGACTATAATGTGACTGATATGAGCTTCTTTGGGTTCCTCTTAGTTGGAATCCTTCAGACTTCATGAATCTGGATGTCCATTTCTCTGTCCATATTTGGAAACCATTATTTCTGTAAATAAGCTTTGTACTCCTTTCTCTCTATGTCCTTCCTCTGGGATATATAAGTTTGGAAATGAAATAATAATGCTAGTTAAAGATTTAAAAAACTGAAAGTTTGAATAAATAAGTTATAGTCATTAGATCAGCCGAGATCATCACAAAAATATATGTAGTCAAGGAAGTAATGGGATGTTGAATCTAGAGCACTTCATCACTAAGAAGTCAGAATTAAGAGGAAGGACTATCAAAAAAAATTGTATTGCAGAGGCAAACACAAATAAATGTATAAAAGTATAATTCATCTATTGTTACTTTTTATTTTTCCTCTAAAACATAATCTTCAAACTATTGAATATTAAACTATTTGTTTAAAGTAATATTTATGATTTCTAAGCAATATTGCTTATTTGGAGTACTTATTTTTCATCATAACTTGGTCTTACTTTGTGGCTTCAGTCATTTAAAAATTTCTATGAAACTTGTAATAGTCATTTCAATAATTTTATTTTATTTCCAATATAATCTCTGTTTTTTCAGAGTCTAATCTCTTTCTTCTTCATGGTTCACTTCTCTCTTACCATTAACTGTCCAGAAATAGTTTTGATTTTGTTGTTTTTCTCTTCTATTAAAAAGTAACTGGTTACTTATTTTAAAAATATAGATAGCTAACATGAGTTTTCTCTGTCATTATATAAGAGGAGTATATCTTGTATAGTGCTCTCATCTGAAGGGTAGTGCTAGAAAGGGCCTGTATGTTCTTTTTATCAACTGACACACTATGCCTGTATATGCTTGACTACAAGGCAGTAATAGAATACAGAATGAAAGGGGATTTTTGTTGGGTGATGTTCATTCAGGAAAGCCAAAATCCTAGATTTTTCCAAGAAGAAATTTTCCCTGCCTGTGCTAAATTCTCAGATGCCAGTTTGTCTCTCTCCTTTAATTAAGTTCTTGATGTGTTTCTCAATCTTCTATAATATCTGTGTTTTCTTATAGCGGTACCAATGTTAGTAACTTCATCCTTGCAGCCTCCTTCTGTGAATATCCTGGTCAATTATTGCCTCATCTGTTCCCATGCAGTATGAAGGTGTTTAATGACACTGATCTGCTGATGGCCACCTGCCTTCATCCCCAACACACATATACCAACTCATCCAGGTATATGAAGGTAAACTTGCTAGTTGGGTATTTTAGTACTCATGACTAAATGCCATCTTGCTATTTATTTCCTAAGCCAGACTGAATAGGGCATATTTTTTGAAAAGATAATTATTATACTATTAGGTTAATATTCTATTATATGAAGATAATGACAGTGATGTGGAAGAGGAGGAGGATGACAATGATATGAATAATTGATGCTTTAGAAATTAATTTCTTTTTAAAAATATTTTTCTTTTTTTAAAGATTTTATTTATTCATGAGACACACACACACACAGAGGTAGAGAGAAAGAGAGAGGTAAAGACACAGGCAGAGGCAGAGGCAGGCTCCATGCAGGAAGCCTAATGTGGGACTCGATCCCGGGACTCCAGCATCACACCCTGGGCAGAAGACAGGCCCTAAACCCCTGAGCTACCCAGGGATCCCTAGAAATTAATTTCTAAGAAGTACTAAACTTATAGAAACAGTCTTCCAAACAGAGATCAAGTGAATATAAGACTCTTGGCAATACATTATCTCAGACTTCTGCCTTTTGGGTTATATTCTTACAATGAAAGTTTAAGGTTCATATTAGTTACTAAAGACTGAAGACTATGTCTTCCTTAAGCAATGGTTTTATAGATTTGAATTTCTGGATCTTTATTAGTTTACTTCTGAAGGAACTAGGTGCTAATAAACGTCTACAAAACACTCTTCTGTAAATTATTTCAATGTATCTTGTAACAGCAATGTATGTTATGAACTTATAACTTTATCTCCTTGCACAGTTATGGAAAATTGAATTTTCAAGAAGGGGTAGGAAAGAGGACAGGGAATGTTATAGGTATTATCAAAGGAAAATTTTCAGTGGACAAAGATTAGGAGGTAAAGAAGACTATATTCAAGGCTATTGCAATAGGGAAGAGAGATTAAAACTCAGTCTGAACTCGACGCTATTGAAACAAAGGACTGGAGAGATTATAAAGCAGAATAGGAATGGGTGATCACAGGCGTCTGTATTTCATAATTGGCCTCACCCAAAGGAACAAAAACTTGTGGTATGTTCATGACATGAGTTAGTTTTGTAGCTCTGAGCAAGGACCCTGTTGAATTTAGGCTCCTGCCCTCCCACAGAGACTAGGAGATAGAGGTGCTATCTCTTTTGCTAATATTTTATTTTATTTTTTTAAATTTTGATTTATTTATGATAGTCACAGAGAGAGAGAGAGAGAGAGAGAGAGGCAGTGACACAGGCAGAGGGAGAAGCAGGCTCCATGCACCAGGAGCCCAACGTGGGATTCAATCCCGGGTCTCCAGGATCGCGCCCTGGGCTAAAGGCAGGCGCTAAACTGCTGCGCCACCCAGGGATCCCTATTTTTTTTATTTTAATTCCAATATAGTTAAAATACAGTGTTACATTAGTTTCAGGTCTACAATATTCAGCTATTCAACAATTCTCTAAATTACTCAGTGCTCATCATTAGTGTACTTTCAATCTCCTTCACCTATTTCACCCAACCCCCTCACCAGCCTCCCCTCTGGTAGAATTAAAGAGGTTTGATCTCTATCTATCTTATCACCAGTTTGATGTCTATGAGTTAAGAATCTGTTTTTGGTTTGTCTCTTTTTATCCTTTGTCCATTTGTTTTGTTTTTTAAACTCCACGTAAGAGAGAAATCATACAGCATTTGTCTTTTTCTGACTGATTTATTTTGCTTAGCAGAATAAATTTACTGTTTAAATCCAACCATGCTATTGCAAGTGGCAAGATTTCATTCTTCTTTATGACTGAATAATATTCTATTGTGTATACATCATATCATCAGGGAAATGCAAATGAAAACTAAAATGTAATGTCACCTCACACCTGTCAGAACAGATAAAATCAAAACACGAGAAACAAGTGTTGGTGAGGATATGGAAAAAAAGGAATCCTAGTGCATTGTTGGTGAGAATGCAAACTAGTGCAGCCACTCTGGAAAACACTATGGAGTTTCTTCAAAAACTTAAAAATAGAACTACCCTATGACCCAGTAATCACACTACTGGGGATTTACCCAAAGAATACAAAAACAATGATTCCAAAGGATATATGCACCACTAATACTATTGCTAATAATATATTTAAATGGATGGCTCCCAGGTCCTTGAGAAAGACAAGCTATAAAACTATCAAAGGCTTTTTAAAAAGATTTACATCTCAAAGGGGCAGAGAAATAATTTGCAATTACAGGTTTTCTAGAGTAGATACACTAAGAGTGGGGATGGAGGGACCTCTAACCTTAGGTCATCTGGGCTCTGTAAGAGACAGGTGATAGGGAGGTCAGGGGCCAAGGGTCAGGAAGAAGCATGTCTAAATATTTGTTAAGGTGAGGATAACATTAAGGTCAATATACATCATTTGTACCAGTTCTCACAGCAAGCTTATGAGAGAGACATTATTTTCTTTCCAATTCTTAGATGAATCTCAGTGATTGAAGAGATCTGGCAAAATTTATAAGGCTATTTATGGTAAACTCATGATTCAAACTTACTTCTATTAACTGAAAATTATTTCTTCCTAACCAGAAATTTTTATATGAATATAAAACATTGTTGTCTAAATTTTCATTCTATCTTCCATTTTTTATGCCCTATAAAGCTAAATTAAGAAAGAATCCAGGAGAAAAAATGAGACATTAATAGACTCTAAAAAGCTGCAGAAGTTCCAAAAGAGATTTGAAAGGTTAGGGATCAAAGGCCTTGTGTTTTGAAATTGCACATTATCTATACCGAATCATTATACTAATGAGTTCCCACTGTAGAGTTCACATTTATTAAAAAAGGGGTTTTCATATTACAGATGTAGAGTCAAATTTTCCTAATGCATCTCCTTTTCCTTTTGGAAGTAGCCTTACCTCATTAAGAATGAGGGCATTTTTTCCCTAAAACTGTTTCTCTTTAAATTGATAACTTTATTTAATAAATGTCTGCCAGGAAACTACTGTCCTATGATATACTCATCTCTAAACACATTTTTTTTCACTGTCATATTACAATTCTATGGAAGATATGTTCCACTTGGAGTCCAGCTTGTACCTTCTCGTGTATACTGAGGTAACAGTGGACTCCCATGCCAATCCATAGAAGACTCCAGTCCTATCTTACTCAGTGAGGTTCAATGATCCATAGCTATTTTTAATTGCTTAACCTTTCTTTGGATGCACTGTTACATGTAAAGTTAATATGCAAAGCAACTTATGCTTAATATTGCTGTTTGTATAAGGATTCAGACTCAAAAATCTTCATGCTGTGATCAGTACCTTTTAACGACCCCTGAAGCACTGTGGCAAGAACATGAGACTCCATAGAAATCATTTGGAAAAGAGCTATCTGATATAACCTCCACATATTTAGATAAGTAAAATGAAAGAAAAAATATAACAATCCATATCTTGCATTTTACATAAAGTATAAAATAAACCTTTAACCAGGTTAGTACTGGTCCATTGTAATGTTCAGATTACTACTTCTCAGATAATTAGAAATCCATATTGAATGAAAAGAAAGTTTTGGGATGCCTGGGTGGCTCAGTGGTTGAGCATCTTCCTTCAGCTCAGGGCGTGATCCTGGATCCCAGATCGAGTCCCATGTCCGGGTCCCTGAATGGAGCCTGCTCCTCCCTCTGCCTATGTTTCTGCCTCTCTCTGTGTATCTCATGAATAAATTATTAAAATCTTAAAAAAAAACTAAAAGAATATTTCAGATTTGAAACGTCCAAGTACAAAAACATGTGTCCTTCTGGACTTGCTTAATTCAATGAAAAGATCATTTCATTTATTTGATTGACACATGCCAGCCTTTGTTATAACATTCATTAAAAAAAAAAAGGATACTTATTACATACAATTATTGAAACTAATACATTTTGTCCTTATTTCTGATAAACCAAATTCCCAACTTTTGTTTTTCTCAAACAAGTCAGCACTGATGATTTACCTTTTGGGATTTGATGATGGCAAGAACAGAGACCTTAAAAGAAAAAAGAAAAAAAAAAGAACAGAGACCTTTATTTGGAAATCTTGAATATTATCCTATTGGGAAAACTGATCTCAAAAAGTCATTCTAGCTGTTACTTCTACCAATTAAACTCCAAAATTATTTAGATACCTGTCCTCTCTCAAATGGCTAATGTCCCACTTGCTAACTCATTTAATTCACAAGATTATTACACTATTTACTCACCATTATCTCTCTGTCAAACAATATAGTAGTCATTAAAGTTAATTTAAAAATATGGATCAGGAGTGTCGGAAAGATGGCAGAAGAGTAGGGTCCCCAGGTCACCTGTCCCCACCAAATTACCTAAATAACCTTTGAATCATCCTGAAAACCTACAAATTCGGCCTGAGATTTAAAGAGAGACCAGCTGGAATGCCACAGTGAGAAGAGTTCATGCTACTAACAAGGTAGGAAGACGGGAAAAAAGAAATAAAGAAACAAAAGGCATCCAAGGGGGAGGGGCCCCGTGAGGAGCCGGGCTGAGGCCGGGGCGAGTGTCCCCAGGACAGGAGAGAAGAAAGGAGAAGCAGGAGAAGCAAGAGCTGCACCAACCTTTCCGGGCGGAAAGAGGCTCACAGGTTGTTGGAGCAGGACCCAGGAGGGCGGGGATGCCCTCGGGCTCCCTGGGACACTAACAGGCACCTGCGCCCCGGGGCGAGGCCCACACCCCGCGGCCGAGCTCCCTAAGGGCTGCAGCGCGCACGGCGGGACCCGGAGCAGCTCGGAGGGGCTCGGGCGGCGGCTCCACGGAGGGGGCTGCGGGGCGGGCACCGAATCCAACAGCGCAGGCTCCGGAGCACAGGGCGCCGGACACAGCCCAGGATCCGGCCTCCCCCGGGACAGGCAGAGGCCAGGAGGGCCCAGGACAGCAAGGACGCTCCTGCTCCGAGCTGAGCAGATCAGCGGCCCCGCCCCGGAGCCTCCGGGCCCTGCAGACGGAGAGCCCCGGAGTTACTGCGGGAGCTGACTCCAGGGCTGCAGAGCTGGCCCCGCCACTGCGGTTGTTCCTCCTGGGGCCTCACGGGGTGAACAACCCCCACTGAGCCGTGCACCAGGCAGGGCAGAGCAGCTCCCCCAAGTGCTAACACCTGAAAATCAGCACAGCAGGCCCCTCCCCCAGAAGACCAGCTAGACGGACAAGGGAAAACAAATTATTGACCAAGCAACACTGGAAAGTTCCAGGGGATGTCGAGGGATTCACAGTTTACAGAATCACAGGATATTCCCCCTTGTTTTTTGTTTTTTGATTTCTGTTTGCTCCCCCTCCCCGTTTTTTTCTTTTTTCTTTTCTTCTCTTTTTTTTTCCTTTTGTTCTTTCTTTCTTTTTTATTTTTTCCTTTTCTTCTTTTTCTTTTCTTCTTTCTCTTGTCTCTTTTTCTCCTTTTCTCAATACAACTTGTTTTTGGTCACTCTGCACTGAGCAAAATGACTAGAAGGAACCCTCACCTCAAAAGAAAGAATCAGAAACAGTCCTCTCTCCCACAGAGTTACAAAATCTGGATTACAATTCAATGTCAGAAAGCCAATTCAGAAGCACTATTATACAGCTCCTGGTGGCTCTAGAAAAAAGCATAAAGGACTCAAGAGACTTCATGACTGCAGAATTTAGATCTAATCAGGAAGAAATTAAAAATCAATTAAATGAGATGCAATTAAAACTAAAGGTCCTAATGACGAGGGTTAATGAGGTGGAAGAATGAGTGAGTGACATAGAAGACAAGTTGATGGAAAAGAGGGGAAACTGAGGAAAAAAGCAACAAACAATTAAAAGATCATGAGGATAGATTAAGGGAAATAAATGCCTGAGGGAGAAAAATCTACATTTAATTAAGGTTCCTGAGGGCGCAGAAAGGGACAGAGATCCTGAATATGTATTTGGACAATCATAGCTGAAAACTTTCCTAATCTGGGAAGGGAAACAGGCATTCAGATCCAGGAAATAGAGAGATCCCCCCACTAAAATCAATAAAAACTGCTCAACACCTCGACATTTAATAGTGAAGCTTGCAAATTCCAAAGATAAAGAGAAGATCCTTAAAGCAGCAAGAGAAAAGAAATCTCTAACTTTTATGGGGAGAAATATTAGATTAAGAGCAGACCTCTCCACAGACACCTGGCAGGTCAGAAGGGGCTGGCAGGATATATTCAGGATCCTAAATGAGAAAAACATGCAACCAAGAATACTTTATCCAGCAAGGCTCTCATTCAGAATAGAAGGAGAGATAAAGAGCTTCCAAGAGAGGCAGGAACTGAAAGAACATGTGACCACCAAACCAGCTCTGCAAGAAATTTTAAGGGGGACTCTTAAAATTCCTCTTTAAGAAAAAGTCCAATGGAACAATCCACAAAAACGGGGACTGAATAGGTATCATTATGACACTAAATTCATATCTTTCAATAGTAACTTTGAACGTGAATGAGCTGAATGACCCCATCAAAAGGCACAGGGTTTCAGACTGGATAAAAAATCAAGACCCATCTATTTGCTGTCTACAAGAGACTCATTTTCGACAGAAGGACACGTACAGCCTGAAAATAAAAGGTTGGAGAACTATGTACCATTAGAATGGTCCTCAAAAGAAAGCAGGGGTAGCCATCCTTATATCAGATCAACTAAAATTTACCCTGAAGACTGTAGTGAGAGATGAAGAGGGACACTATATCATACTTAAAGGATCTATCCAACAAGAGGACTTAACAATTCTCAATATATATGCCCCGAATGTGGGAGCTCCCAAATATTTAAATCAATTAATAACCAAAGTGAAGAAATACTTAGATAATAATACACTTATACTTGGTGACTTCAATCTAGCTCTTTCTATACTAGATAGGTCTTCTAAGCACAACATCTCCAAAGAAACGAGAGCTTTAAATGATACGCTGGACCAGATGGATTTCACAGATATTACAGAACTTTACATCCAAACGCAACTGAATACACAATGTTCTCAAGTGCACATGGAACTTTCTCCAGAATAGACCACATACTGCATCACAAAGCAGGTCTTAACCGATACCAAAAGATTGGGATCATCCCCTGCATATGTTCAGACCATAATGCTTTGTAATTAGAACTAAATCACAACAAGAAGTTTGGAAGGATTTCAAACACGGGGAGGTTAAGGACCATCCTTCTAAAAAGATGAAAGGGTCAATCAGGAAATTAGAGAAGAATTAAAAAGATTCATGGAAACTAATGAGAATGAAGATACAACCATTCAAAATCATTGGGATACAGCAAAAGCAGTCCTGAGGGGGAAATACATTGCAATACAAGCATCCATCCAAAAACTGGAAAGAACTCAAATATAAAAGCTAATCTTGCACCTAAAGGAGCTAGAGAAAAACAGCAAATAGATCCTACACCCAGCAGAAGAAGTTAATAAATATTCGAGCAGAACTCAATGAAATAGAGACCAGAAGAACTGTGGAACAGATCAACAAAACCAGGAGTTGGTTCTTTGAAAGAATTAATAAGATTGATAAAAAATTAGCCAGCCTTATTAAGAAGAAGAGATAAAAGACTTAAATTAATAAAATCATGAATGAGAAAGGAGAGATCACTACCAACACCAAGGAAATACAAACGATTTTAAAAACGTATTAGGAGAGGCTATACTCCAATAAATTAAGCAATCTAGAAGAAATGGACGCATTTTTGGAAAATCGCAAACTACCAAAACTGGAACAGGAAGAAATAGAAAACCTGAACAGGCCAATAACCAGGGAGGAAATTGAAGCAGCCATCAAAAACCTCCCACGACACAAAACTCCAGGGCCTGATGGCTTCCCTGGGGAATTCTATCAAACGTGTAAAGAAAAAACTGTACCTATTCTGCTAAAGCTGTTCGGAAAGATAGAAAGAGATGGAGTACTTCCAAACTCATTCTATGAGGCCAGCGTCACCTTAATTCCAAAACCAAAGACCCCACCAAAAAGGAGAATTAAAGACCAATATCCCTGATGAACATGGATGCAAAAATTCTCAACAAGATACTAGCCAATAGGAGCCAACAATACATTAAGAAGATTATTCACCATGACCAAGTGGGATTTATCCGGGGGATACAAGGCTGGTTCAACACTCGTAAAACAATCAACGTGATTGATCATATCAGCAAGAGAAAAAACAAGAATCATATGATCCTCTCAATAGATGCAGAGAAAGCATTTGACAAAATACAGCATTCATTCCTGATCAAAACACTTCAGAGTGTAGGGATAGAGGAAACATTCCTCGGTATCTTAAAAGCCATCTACAAAAAGCCCACAGCAAATATCAGTCTCTATGGGGAAACACTGGGAGCCTTTCCCCTAAGATCAGGAACAAGACAGGGATGTCCACTCTCACCACTGCTATTCAACATAGTACTGGAAGTCCTAGCCTCAGCCATCAGACAACAAAATGAAATAAAAGGCATTCAAATTGGCAAAGAAGAAGTCAAACTCTCCCTCTTCGCCGATGACATGATACTCTACATAGAAAACCCAAAATACTCCACCCCAAGATTGCTAGAACTCATACAGCAATTTGGCAGTGTGGCAGGATACAAAACAAATGCCCAGAAGTCAGTGGCATTTCTATACACTAACAATGAGACTGACGAAAGAGAAATTTCAGGAGTCAGTCCATTTACAATTGCACCCAAAAGCATAAGATACCTAGGAATAAACCTAACCAAAGAGGTAAAGGATCTATACCCTAAAAACTATAGAACACTTCTGAAAGAAATTGAGGAAGACACAAAGAGATGGAAAAATATTCCATGCTCATGGATTGGCAGAATTAATATTGTGAAAATGTCAATGTTACCCAGGACAATTTACACATTTAATGCAATCCCTATCAAAACACCATGGACTTTCTTCAGAGAGTTGGAACAAATTATCTTAATATTTGTGTGGAATCAGAAAAGACCCCGAATAGCCTGGGGATTTTTAAAAAAGAAAACCATAGCTGGGGGCATCACAATGCCAGATTTCAGGTTGTACTACAAAGTTGTGGTCATCAAGACAGTGTGGTACTGGCACAAAAACAGACCCATAGATTAATGGAACAGAATAGAGAATCCAGGAGTGGACCCTCAACTTTATGGTCAACTAATATTTGACAAAGGAGGAAAGACTATCCATTGGAAGAAAGACAGTCTCTTCAATAAATGGTGCTGGGAAAATTGGACATCCACGTGCAGAAGAATGAAACTAGACCACTCTCTTTCACCATACACAACCATACACAAAGATAAACTCAAAATGGATGAAAGATCTAAATGTGAGACAAGATTCCATCAAAATCCTAGAGAAGAACACAGGCAACACCCTTTTTGAAATTGGCCACAGTAACTTCTTGCAAGATACTTCCACGAAGGCAAAAGAAACAAAAGCAAAAATGAACTATTGGGACTTGATCAAGATAAGAAGCTTTTGCACGGCAAAGGACACAGTCAACAAAACTCAAAGACAACCTACAGAATGGGAGAAGATATTTGCAAATGACCTATCAGATGAAGGGCTAGTATCCAAGATCTATAAAGAACTTATTAAACTCAACAACAAAGAAGCAAACAGTCCAATCATGAAATGGGAAAAAGACATGAACAGAAATCTCACAGAGGAAGACCTAGACATGGCCAACAAGCACATGGAAAATGCTCCACATCACTTGCCATCAGGGAAATACAAATCAAAAGCACAGTGAGATACCACCTCACACCAGTGAGAATGGGGAAAATTAACAAGGCAGGAAACCACAAGTGTTGGAGAGAATGTGGAGAAAGGGGAACAAACCCTCTTGCACTGTTGGTGGGAATGTGAACTGGTGCAGCCACTCTGGAAAACTGTGTGGAGGTTCCTCAAAGAGTTAGAAATGGACCTGCCCTATGACCCAGAAATTGCACTGCTGGGGATTTACCCCAAAGATACAGATGCAGTGAAACGCTGGGACACCTGCACCCCAATGTTTCTAGCAGCAATGTCAATAGCCAATCTGTGGAAGGAGCCTCGGTGTCCATCAAAAGATGAATGGATAAAGAAGATGTGGTCTATGTATACCATGGAATATTACTCAGCCTTTAGAAACGACAAATACCCACCATTTGCTTCAACGTGGATGGAAGTGGATGGTATTATGCTGAGGGAAATAAGTCAATCGGAAAAGGACAAACATATGGTCTCATTCATTTGGGGAATATAAAAAATAGTGAAAGGGAATAAAGGGAAAAGGAGAAAAAATGAGTGGGAAATATCAGAAAGGGAGACAGAACATGAGAGACTCCTAACTATGGGAAACGAACAAGAGGTGGTGGAAAGGGCAGGAGGTGGGTGTGAATGGGTGATGGGCACTGAGGGGGGCACTTGATGAGATGAGCACTGGGTGTTATTTTATATGTTGGCAAATTGAACACCAACAAAAAATAAATTAAAAAAATAAAAAATAAAAATATGGATCACAGATACACCCTTTTTTTTTTATTCATTTATGATAGTCACAGAGAGAGAGAGAGAAGCAGAGACATAGGCAGAGAGAGAAGCAGAGACATAGGCAGAGGGAGAAGCAGGCTCCATATACCAGGAGCCGGATGTGGGATTTGATCCCGGGCCTCCAGGATCGCGCCCTGGGCCAAAGGCAGGCACCAAACTGCTGCACCACCCAGGGATCCCCCAGATACACCCTTTTAAAATGAGGGTCCTATCCATTTGGAATCTTTCCTGGTTAGATCTTCATGATGTGGTCCTGTATTTCACTCATATTCAAGTTCCCAACTGTACCTACACACTCATTGCTCAGTCTTTTATGAGTGAATAACGTTATTCAGGTTGTACCAGACATTCCTTCAATATTAAGTGCTTTAGGGTACAATCTGTGCCCCTCTGAGCAGTTTAAAATATACTTTTTCTTTTGCTTCCAGCTAAACATTTTGAGATTTTTCTCAATGATTGTATACATAAACATTCTACAATAGATATGATGGAAAATTAAAATTACGTGTTAAAATATCTTTCCCAGTTATTTTAAGGTTAAGCTAATTTTTGTATTTTCAGATCTCACAGTGCACTTTTAAACTCTACATCAGAAGAAGTCTATGATAAAAAAAAGAAAAAAAATAGGTCTATGATAGGTAAAGTTAACATGACATAACAAATTTTATTTTCACATCTACGCAAGTCTTGCCCAATATTCTCTGAGAAAAGCAGCAATAAAATAAGCTTGGCTGAACAATTAAACAATATATTTCCATAGTCAAAATCCTAAACATTTACACCACCAAGTGCTGATGAGGATACAGCACAACAGGGACTGGTTCATTACTAGTAGCATGAATAGATGGAGCAGAGGGGATTTTTAGAGTCACAAAATATTCTCTCTGATACAAAAGTGGATGATATGTGATATACATTTATCAAATCCATAGGATTTCTCAGCCCAAAGAGTGGTCCCGAATGAAAATTAGAAATTCTGGTTAAAACTAATATATCTGGGCAGCCCTGGTGGCTCAGCAGTTTAGCACCACTTTCAGTCGTCCAGGGAGTGATCCTGGAGACCTGGGATTGAGTCCCACATCAGGCTCCCTGCATGGAGCCTTCTTTTCCCTCTGTCTGTGTCTCTGCCTCTCTCTGTGTGTATCTCTGTGTCTCTGTGTCTCTGTCTCCCTCTTTCTCTGTCTCTCATGAATAAATAAATAAAATCTTAAAAAATCTAATATATCCATATATGTTCATGAGTTGTAACAAATGTACCACACTAAATGAAGATGTTAATAATAGAGGAAACTGTGAACCTGTGACAGAGCAAATAAATGACAACTCAGCACCATCTGCCTAATAATCAATAAACATCAATCTAAGGAATGAAGTTAGTAATTTTAAAAAATCAAATACTTAGCTATAACCCTATAAAAACATTTATGAGACTTACATGATGAAAAATAGAAAAAATGTTGATATGAATAAACCATGTTTATGAGTTGGAAGTCTCAAGAGGTACCATTTATTTTCAAAGGATTATACACATATAACACAAGTTGTATCAGAATTGCAGCAGGATTTTTTTTTTTAGATACAAACATTGGTATTCTAAAGTGTATACGGAAAAGCAATAGAACTAGAATACCTAAAACAATTTTTAAAAAAATAAAAAGCAGTGAAGAAAAGCATAAGGTGAAAGGAATTAATCTACACAATTTCAAAATTCAGTATAGAGAGACAGTTTAATTAAGGCCACCTCCATGTTGTTTTGAGGCTGGTTAGACCCAAAGATAAATGAAATAGAATACTTCAAAAATATGATCCATAAAAGGAAAAAAAATGATCAGTTATCTTCATTAAAATGTAAATATTTTGCCCTGCAAAAGACCTTTCAGCTGATGGAGCCACTACCAACTTGGAAGAAAATATTTGCAAACTATATATCCAACAAAAGACTAGTATCTAGAATAAAATGACAAAAGACACAGGCAGAAGACTTACACAAATATTTTCTTCCAGTTGGTAGTTGCTATGGGACCCAGCAACTACACTTCTGAACACTCAACAAAGAGAAAGGAGAGGGCGCCTGAATGGCTCAGTCAGTTAAGCGTCTGCCTCTGGCTCAGGTCATGATCTCAGGGTCCTAGGATTTCCCCCCCCACCCATGTCAGGCTTCCTGCTCAGAGAGGAGTATGCTTCTCTGTCTTCCTCTCCCCACCCACCCCCTTGCTCATGCCCTCTCATGCTCTCTCTTTGTCAAATAAATAAATAAAATCTTAAAAAACACATCCAAACAAACGAACAAACAAAAACAAAGAGAAATGAGAACTTATGTTGACACAAAAACCTGTAATTAAATGTGTATAAGAGCTTTATTCACAATAGTCACAAATTGGAAAAACCCCAGATGTTAAACAAACAGTAGTACATCAATGCCATGGAATACTACTCAGAAATACAAAGGAATTAACTGTTGATATACCACAAATATATATGAAAATCCAGATAATTATGCTGAATGAAAAAAATCATTCCTCAAAATCACAGTTACATATCACATGATTCCATTTATGTAACATTTTTGAAATAAATAAGTTATAGAAATAGGGAACAGATTAGTGGTTGCCAGAAGTTAAGAAAGAAGCAGGTGTGGAAGGGAATGTAGCTATAAAAGTGAAATCATGGAGCATCTGGTGTTGATGGAAATTTTCTGTAACTTGACATTCTCAATGGCAATATCCTGGTCATGGTATTGTACTATAATTTTATAAGATTTTATCATTAGGGCAAACTTGGAAAAGGACACGTGTTCTTTCTATATTTTTCTATGCTATTTCTTAAGAGTGCACATGAATTTACAATCTTATCAAAATTAAAAATTTAATTAAAAAAGGAAAAAATATAGATATAAATATCCAGACCTCCAACATTCGAATCATTGCTAAAATAAAAGAATAGATAAAGTAGACATTTAAATACATTGGGAAATGCCAAAGTTATGAGAGACATACCAAATCGATTTATGTGTCATTTAAATAATTTTAAGTTGTGGTTTCCTAAGAATATGTGAAATATGTGAAACTTCCTTCAAGTTTAAATTAATTTAGTGTTAGAAAGAAATGCACTCAAGTAAAAACAGGTGTTTCATCTGTTTATATTAATATACTAACAAATTCCCTTCTTGCAGCTTCAGACTGGTATCTATAGATTCACAGTTCAAACACAGCACCTGAGAATAGCTCTCCCCTGCTTAGCTCACCTTCTCCATTCAGTGGGGAACAGAGGAGAATAGGTGGGCACAGTATGTGCAAGCTGCAAGTAAAGCCCTTTATTCATTCATTTCTTTTCCCAAATAATGGATCTTTAATCTGTATATACTGGCTTTTTTTATATAGAACTTTAACTAAACTGTTCTTTACTTCCATGCAATATTGTATACTTAATTGGGTATAGAAGAAGTGAAGAGAATGCCCTCCTACATATGCAATTGCAGTGTTTTGCATGCAAAATTTTAGGAATTTAAACTGTCCTGATTCTATTTTGTGAAAGGAAAAACAATCATATCTTTCTAAGCAGTAATGGAGGGACACTAGTGTTTTGTGCATTTTGATATATTTGAGTTCATTTTTTCCATAAAGTAATACTTTTGACACAATTGGGGATACCTGGGTGGCTCAGTGGTTTAGCACCTGCCTTCGGCCCAAAGCATGATCCTGGAGTCCCGGGATTGAGTCCTATATTGGGCTCCCTGCGTGGAGCCTGCTTCTCCCTCTGCCTGTGTCTCTGCCTCTCTCTCCCTGTATCTCTCATGAATAAATAAATAAAATCTTAAAAATAAATAAAATAAATAAAATAAAAGTAAAACAATTGATTTTCTCATATCATAATTCATGTGCATCCAAATGCAAAATAATACTGTGTTTAAGTTTTGTGTCACAAGAACAAATGTAATAAATTTGAATTGTGCTGCAAAAAAAAAAAAAGTAAAAGAAAGAAATGCATTCAAATATATGAGGGATTAAAGAGAGAATATGATCAAGTGATGAGGACTTGTATACATTTTATGTGTAATAGTTGAAAGGTAATATAAACTACCTGGTATAAAGAGCTGAAAGATCAACACTGTAAGACTACTAATATAATTTGGTATATTTTATTAGTAACATCAATAAGAATCTATCAGCGAATTAGCTAGATATTCTATATGCAACTTGGAATCAACTAATACTGTAAACATAATTAATTATAAGAAAAAATTTAGAAATATATAGAAAGATATAGGAAGAGGGGGGAAGGATTAGGAAAACTTAGAAATCTCAAATATATACTTTTGAAAGAGTGAAAACTATAGAATTTTATATTAAGAAATATGTACATTTTGGTATTCTAAATGTATATAATATTTAAGATAATTTTACTTATTAGAAAGTGTGCAATACTAGCCATTTCAAATTTAAATATACTCTCAATTAATTAAAATAACTTTATGATAATAGCTAAAGTCTACTTTCTATAAAACATGGAAATATAAAACAACTAACAGTTTAGAATATATAAATTTAATTTATTACACTTATAAATGTTACTTGACTACTCAGGAATGTTTTATTTCTGTGTTAATTAAAATATGTTAAGGAAATGAAAAAAGAATTTTAACATATTGAAACTATAAATGCAGCTTGAAACATTCAAAGAAATTTAATTAACTAAGTTTGTAAATGGAATTATCTAAAGTACTCTTAAATGTAACTCTTAATGCTTGCTTGATATATAAATAGAATGGTATAAATTATATCCTGAATTTAAAAGCTAACCGAATAAATTACTCATAACTTTAATTAATTGAATATTAATCTTTAAAATCTTAATAGATTTTTTAATATGCTTCTCTGAATACACACACATACACACACACACACACACACAAAATACATCCATAACAAAGTCAATGAAAAACTCAACTCTGCTATATCATGTCAAATGAAATGTCAAAGAACACTCCATAGAGGAAAATGAAATTATATTTTTTTTATTTTTTAAATATTTTATTTATTTATTCATGATATATATATATATGTATATGTGTATATATACATATATATATATATATACAGAGAGAGGAAGCAGGCTCTTTATTATGTAAATAATAATGTAATGTAATACTACTCAGCCATTCAAAAAAAAAGAAAGAAATCTTGCTATTTGCAATGACATGGATGGATCTAGAGGATATTATGCCAGTGTAATAAGTCAATCGGAGAAAAACAATTATCATGTGATCTCACCTATATGTGGAATTTAAGAAGCAAAAAGAGAATCATAGGGGAAGAGAGGAAAAAATTAAACAAGGCAAAATAGAGGATCATAGGGGAAGAAAGGAAAAAATAAAACAAGACAAAATCAGAGAGGGAGACAAGCCATAAGAGACTCTTAATCATAGGAAACAAACTGAGGGTCACTAGAAGAGAGGGGGCAGGCAGATGGAGAAACTGGGTGATGGACATTTAGGAAAGAAACTGCATGGACTTACACCAAGGGAAGAGGGCACTCTTGAACTAAGAATCTTGTAAACTACCCCAAAGTGCCAAGTCTAATAGCTGGTGGCTTACACCTGTATCAGAAGTTGACAAATGTTTCCCCTACAAGATTAGATGTATATTTTCAGATGTGTGAGACATACAATTAACGTCACATCTACTCAATTCTACCATTGTAATATGTAATTTGCCATGGATAATACATAAATAATAGACATGACTTGTTAACCAAAACAAATTCCAGGCCTAATTTGGTCCATTGATTATAGTTTCTGACTTCTAATCTAATCCTGTCTACTGTAAATGGAAAATAATAGAAATATTCCAGTCCATGAAAGTCTCTTCTCAAATGGACACTAATGAGAAAGAAAGAAATCAAACACAACACTCCAAAATGAAGTAAATATTCTTGGGGCACCTGGGTGACACAGTTGGTTAAGCGTGATAATTTTGGTTTCAGCTCAAGTCATGATCTCAAAGAAGTGAGACTGAGCCCCATGTTACACTCCACACTAAACAGGAAGTCTATTTGAAGATAGTCTCTCTCTGTCTGTCCCTTCCCTCCTTCTATCTCTCTAAAACAGTAAATAAATCTTTAAAGAAATGAAGTAAATATTCATGAACAAATATTCAAAAATCACCATGGATCCTAAATCCAAGAACAAAGAAATGGTCAAAAAAGTAGGAAAATGAAAGATTGAAATCAGGAAGGAAAGAGGAAAAATTCCAAATAGTAGCAGGAATGAAGACTAAATTACAAGGTGCTCAGTGAAGAATAAATTCCAATGAAAATTTAATAAAGTGAATAGAACAAAGTTAGAAGAATAAGAAATCAAATGTAGAATAAGAAGAGAAATATAAAGTGTCAAATAGAAATTAATTGAAAAGGAAGAGAAGTAATGATAATCAAATAGTTATAATGGAATTCTTTTAGTGGAGAAATGAAAAAACAAAAAGGAAATTATATTTATTTCTATAATCTAAGAAAATTTCTGGGAAACAAAGGAAGAATTGATAAGGACCATCAGGTATGTGACATAATTTACCTCTAACAGAAAACACTGAGACAATTGTTATTGAAACTATTTGGCTTTAATAATGAAGAAATAGGAGGTGCCTGGGAAGCTCAGTCAGTTAGTCATCCAAATCTTGATTTCTGCACAGATCATGATCTCAGGGTGGTGAGATTGAGTCTTGAGTGTGGCTCTGTGTTCAGTGGGGAGTCTGCTTAGGATTCTTACCCTCTCCTTTTGCCCCTCCCCCTGCTCTCTCGCTCTCTCTGTAAAATATAAATGAATCTTTTTTTAAAAAAAGAAGAAATAAAGAATGTTGATCCCAGGTTTGGACAAGAGAGGTATGAGATGAACCTAGGAAATCTATTTGACCAGAAAGTAAGAATATGTTGAAAAAAAGATGGGGACCTGTCAAGCCATAAAGGAGACAGATTAAAGTGGCATTAAATTAAAAGAAATACAATCAAAGATTCATAATCTATATAATAAAATAATCCATGAGTTCACACTGACATATGTATAAAAATAAATAGGGTAGAAGAAAAAACTCTTCAATGTAGTACATAGAGAAAATACATGTAGTTGAAATGTTAGGGTTGAAGTCATTATTTGAAAGCCATCCTGGTAATAGTTGTTTCATGAAATAATCCTTAATGGATAATGAAACCAATGGATGAAATTTTGTTGAGGTTTGGGATATTTTACATAGTCTCAAAATGTCTACCTAGAAATTACTTATTAATAACCATGAGGGAAATCATATAATTTATAGAGTAAAACTTGGCAGAGACTACCCTCATCATGTGATTAAAATAAATACGACAGAAAAAGGAGAAATAAAAATCATGTGCCATCTTTTAGGGTTCAAAGAAAAGGATGCAGATTCACTTTGTCTTTTGTTTTGTTTCTCCAAAATAGTAGCCTGGAATTTATCACTAGGAAATATCAAACTTAATTGATGGATATTCCATCAAATAAATCCATTCAAAGAAATTCCATCAAATAAATTTGCTTTTTTTTCTATTATTTATAAAGTAGACCATAATTTTTTGTGTCTGGTTTATGTTTCTTCTCCGACGAAACACGTGTTATTCTATTATTTTTATTTGTTCTGAATTGTTTTTCAAGAGTTCTCTATTAAAATATCATTTTTGGCTAAATGCACTGAACGTATTTATTTCAATTTTTCAAAGTATGTCACCAAATGCAATTTAATTTATCCACATTTTTTATCAAGCATAAATTTAAAACTTGCTTTACATATTCATCCCTACTCCACAGTAATAAATATGTCATTCTTTTCTTAATGTTTTAAATTTTTACTTGTCATATCTTAAGCTTTTAATCATCTTCCTGAGCTTATTTTTCTGTATGACAGAAAAATGCGAAATGCAATCAAAAATTAATTGTCCCAGAACAAAATTATTTTGGGTATTCTAAGAAGATAATTGCATCATCAATGAAATATGACATTTTTAATTATTTCTTTCCAGATCTTAGGTTTTTACTACATTTTACTGTCTTACTGCACTGTCTAAAATCACCTTTCAATAAAGAATACAATGGGAAAGAGTTAGTATATTCTAGTCCTCTTGATTTGAAAAAGAATACTTCTGACACTCCAACATTAAATATGATAATTATAGTAGATTTGAAGTAGGTATCCATTATTCAGTGTAGAGAAGTTTTCTGCTACTCTTGGTTTATTAAGAGCTTTTATGATTAATCAGCATGGCACTTTATTGAATGTACTTTCTGCTTCTGATGAAAAGATTAAATGGTATTTTGGTTTAATTTTTTAATACAGTGTAATTCCATAATAGATTTGCTATTAGTAAACCAAACTTGTATGCACAGGATAAAATTAATTTATCATTATGTACCATATTCTTTTAATGGTTGTATTAGATTTGGCAATATTATCTTAAAGACTGTTTCACCCATTTTCATGTGTTTCCTTTTTGTGGAATCTTTGTCTAGTGTTCCATGGTACAGACAGCAACCCTTAAGAACACAAAAGAAAGTTTAGAATAAGGCTCAAACACTGGGAAAAGCCCTCTGGCAAACTCATGGAAACTATATGGCAGCATCAGATGAATTTGAAACATGCAGTGCATTGAATAACAGCAACTAAAATCCAAATGGCATTTCTTTTAGTGGAGAAATGAAAATTTAAATTTAAATTTAAATCTAAGAAAATTTCTGGGAAACAAAGGAAGAATTGATAAGGACCATCAGGTATGTGACATAATTTACCTCTAACAGAAAACACTGAGACGATTGTTATTGAAACTATTTGGCTTTAATAATGAAGAAATAGGAGGTGCCTGGGAAGCTCAGTCAGTTAGTCATCCAAATCTTGATTTCTGCACAGATCATGATCTCAGGGTGGTGAGATTGAGTCTTGAGTGTGGCTCTGTGTTCAGTGGGGAGTCTGCTTAGGATTCTTACCCTCTCCTTTTGCCCCTCCCCCTGCTCTCTCGCTCTCTCTGTAAAATATAAATGAATCTTTTTTTAAAAAAAGAAGAAATAAAGAATGTTGATTTATAGATTATAAAATGGCATTTTAACTCAGTCTCCTGCACTAATTCCCTAAAATGGCATGTGTCCACTTTTGAGTACAAATTAAAGATATTAAAACCTCTTAGAGGGGAACAATCTCAACATCAGATCTTTGTGCCATCTTTTTTCCCATTTCGATTTATGGAGAAATAACAAATCTATATCACTATATAAGTTTAAGGCATACAACATGGTGGCTTGATTTACATATATTGTGAAAAGATTACTACTATAGGTTCAGCCAACATATGTCTTCTCATATGAATACAATAAAAAGAAATGAAAGAAGCAGAGAAAAGGGGGAGGGATGGTTTTCTTGTGAAGAGAACTCTCAGGATTTACTCTCTTTCCTATATATTATACAGTAGTATTAGCTATAGTCTTCATATTGTATAGTACATTCCTAGCACTTCTTGTTTATTAGATAACTGGAAGTTTGTACCTTTTGGCCACCTTCCTCCATCTCCCCCTCATTACCTCCTCCCTGCCCCCACCTTGCCACTATCCAACAAGCCTGATCTCTTTTTCTGTGAATTTGGGTTTCTCTATTTTTTTGTTATAGATTCCACAAATTGGTGAGATCATACAGTATTTGTCTTTCTCTCTCTGACTTATTTCACATAACATAATGCCTTCCAAGTTCATTCATGTTGTCACAAAGGTAGGGTGTCCTTGTTTTGGTTGAATTCTAAGATATTTTGTTCTTTCAGTTAGGGAATTGTCTCGAGGCAGTATGCTGGGACAATTGAAAGTTTATCTAATTTGTTTACCATCTTTTAGGGATTATTGTCCTTCATTTCCTAATTTCCTCTGTTGAAAATCACTGCTGTATATATTTTGTTCAGTTGGGGAGTTTGGGGGTTGTTTCATATGGGAGTGTAATTTAGATTCCTCTTATCCTATCTTGAAAGATGTGAGGAATTTAGTTAAACTTTAGTTAACTTTAAGGAAAAGCTTCCAGGAAGAACTAGCTATTGGAGGAGTTACAAAGAGGCCAGTGAGGCAGGAGTAGAGTGAACTAAAATCTTCTATTTTTTGAACAATTACTTCTGGAAAAGGTAAGTGTTTATATTTAATTCAAGTTCTAAGTCAATCTCATTGAGGTAAACTTTTAAAATACAGATCTTCCTCAATTTACAATGGGATTACATCCTGATGAACCCATTATAAATTGAATGTATCATAAATTGAAAATGCATTTAATATTCTTAACTTACCAAAGAGCACAGCGAGCTTAGCCTACCCTAAGGTGTGCAGAACACTTACATTAGCCTACAGCTGAGCAAGAATCTCTAACACAACACTTATTTTATAAACAAGTATTGAATATCTCATATAATTTATGGAATGCTGTATTGAAATCAGTGCATAGATTGTTGACCCTCATGATTGCGTGGCTGACTGGGAACTGTGGCTTGCTGTCACTGCCCAGCATCACAAGAGAGTATTGTCCCACATATCACTAACCCAGGAAAAAACTCATGTTCAAAATTTGAAATAGGATTTCTACTACATGCACATCACTTTCTACCATTGTAGAGTAGAAAATCATCATTCAAACCATCATAAATTGGGGACGGCCTGTAATTACTTTCAATAGTGATGTATAATACATATGCATTATAGCATGAAGAAACAGAAACAGGACTCTATATCTTGTGTTATATCTTGGGAAAAAAATTTGAGTGCTAGATGAGAAGAAGCCATGAAAATTATCATTTCTTTGAGGATGAACAATGAGACATTCTTCTAGCAAATATTTCATTTTCATTTTTATAAAACCATTGTAACTGGGAATCCTTATTAATATACTGAAAGTTCAACACATCTCAGTTCTTTTAAATTAAGGTGTATTTCCATAAGCAGCTATTAAAATGGACATGACATTTTGCAGATAGCATATTCAGGAGCTTAACTATAAACAATATATACCCAAAGTTCTGGTTTATAAATATATATATATATATATATAAAATCATTGTTTGTAAATTTCATTGAGTGTGTGCTAAAGAGATTGTCTTTTTTTTTTTTTTCCATTGGATACTCTTTCCTGCTTTATCATGGATTAGTTGACCATAGAGTTGTGGGTCCATTTCTGAGTTTTCTATTCTGTTTCATTGGTCTATGTAATTAAATGTGTGTTAAAAGAGAAGGGCATGTCTGGGCTTTGACCTAGATTCCTATCTTTATCTATAAAAATTAATTCTTACTCTAACCTTCCAAAGGGCATTTCACAATTAAAAGAATCATTGTAACTAATTCTAAGCTGAGGAAAATTTAACTATTATTATTATTTCTTTGGCTAATAACTTATTCTGAGAAATGTTTTTGTTTTATTTTTCTGAAAAATGTTTTATTTTTTAAAAGATTTTATTTATTCATGAGAGACACAGAGAGAAGCAGAGACACAGGTAGACAGAGAAGCAGTCTTCCTGTAAGGATCCCGATATGGGACTCGATCCTTGGACCCCGGGATCACGCCCCGAGCCAAAGACAGATGTTCAACTGCTGAGCCACCTAGGCGTCCCATCTGAGAAATGTTTAATAGCATAGTTAATCTTAATGAGATATATATCAACTGTAATGGAACCCAAGATGAAGAAGCTCAGTACAAAAGCAAGAGAATATCCTTTGCCCCAATGCCTCCACTCATGCTCAACTCTTAGAAATAGTAATTTGTTTCTGAAAAATTATGAAATTATTTTTCATACTTCTAATTTTGGAAACTACTTATTGTTAAACATATTGTAATGCAGTAAAAATATCTATTGTTTTAGTTCTCGGAAACAGGGGCTATTCTTGTAAGTAAAAAGTTCAATTTACATAATAAAATGTATTCAAATATATGTTGAAATGTAAAACCACATACATAGTAACAAATTGTGCAATTAAAGTTAAATATATTGGGATAACTTGCTGTAATATTGCATAATATAGACATTCTAGAATTATTCAAAGTAAATATGTTTATTTTTTTTATTTATTTTTTTATTTATTTTTTATTTTTTTAGTAAATATAAAATATGTTTAAAAAATAAACACAAACTAAACTTTATTTAATTTACCTCAGAGATGTAGATGCCAGATAGAAGATTATTTTAAGAAATCCAATATAAATACAGGAAGAGAAAATTGTGGACATAGAGAATACTTCAAAAATAGTTCCTTAATATGTAATACATGCCACTTTGTGACGACAAAAATGAAAAAGACAGTTTTTGAAGGACTCATAGTTTAATAGATACTAAAGGAAGTGATTACTGACTGATTATAGAAATAAGAGGGAAAAAATGAAGATATTCATGAATTTGCTAGAACAGGCAAGAAAGGCATTAATTCTTTGACAGGTTTGCTATATAACTAGCATTCAGTTGTGTGTCTTGCAAATACTTTTCGTTTTAATCTTTGGGTTATCTCTAACAGTTGGACCTTGTACATTCTTCTTCTTCTTCTTTTTTTTTTTTTGGAAGAGATCTGTGCTTCAGAGTAAATTGCTTAGTTTGTCCAAGTTCCAAAAGCTGATATTTTTTAATGGCATTAGAACTTACACATGTTTATCTTAAAACATCCTGTTCTGGGGAGATTGTGAATGATGCTATTCACAAGGATGCTAATGAACTGAATTAAGCATGTCAAGTGAAAGTGATAATTTGATGGAGAAGAAAATGAGTTAGGAATTTGAGATCTTAAAGCCAATGTGTCATTTCTGCTTCAGCTTTGATTTTACTTATTGTATCAGGAAATATATTTAATAAAGGAAGACATATTGATGTTAAAATTGTAACTTTCAGTGGATGTCAAGAAATCACATTTTGCTTATTTTCATATAGAGCATATTTATTTTATATGGACTTCTAATGTAGGTAAGTTCTTTAATCAGTCTTCAATATATGTTAAAACTATTACTCTAACTCTTAGTACATGGTGTTCATTTTAAAAACCAGAGCCTGGGGAAGCCTGGGGACACCTGGAAACACCTGGGTGGCTCAGCGGTTAAGCGTCCGCCTTCGGCTCAGGGCGTGATCCTTGGGGTCCCAGGATGGAGTCCCACATAGGGCTCCCTGCATGGAGCCTGCTTCTCCTTCTGCATATGTGTCTCTGCCTATCTCTGTGTCTCTCATGAATAAATAAATAAAATCTTTTAAAAATTTTAAAAAATAAAAACCAGAGCCTGTAAGATTGTGTATATTTCTTTATAGTACTCAATATGAGGCCCAATTAAAATACATTCATTTGGAAACATACATTTCCATATTACTGGAAGTCATTTTATAATACTTTAGAATAATTCATTGTGGCACAAAGTAAGAATTCATATTTCATTTCAGGGTCCAAGGCCACAGCATGTGGCCAAGCTGACAGTGCAATGCATTATTTTAGGGTCTGCTAGTCATATGGACTGTGCTATGCAAGGCTCAGCTTGAAGTTGTGCAATGCACCAGCCCTGTTTTTACCCCAGATCCAAGTGGGAAATCAGGCATGTTTATTAAATGCTTCAGAGACCTTATGTTTATGTAATTAAATGGTAGAAAACAATAATGTCTATGAAATACAAATTTCCCAGAAAACGTATCCTTTGTTTTTATACTTATCCTTGTATTTATTGTTTCACACATTTTGACATAAAGCTTCAGAAATAGAAGCTCATTCTTCAAAATTAATGTGTGCTGTAGTTATAGTCTCCTAAGTGATAAAAATGTGACCCTAAGGATGGCATTTCTAATATAACGAATTGCTTTCTAATATACTCTGCCCTATGAAACTACATCTATTCGGCAGTTTTAAGTTTGGTAGGTTGCCATTTAAGGCCCCAAAAACCTAATAGTCAACTCCTGTGAATTTAATAGAAATTTTGATTTTCTTGATTAATATTACCTTAGAAACCTAGCAGTGAAAATACTATATTGTCTTGGATTAAAATTTTATTTGATTTTCAATGCGATTAGAATATGCTAATATATCAACAAATAAGAAATTACCTTTTGCCACAATGTTTGAGAATTTGAAATCAAGTGGTTCATATGTAGTAGATCTATGGTGTAGTTCATATATCACACAGTTTGTTTGAATGAAGATCATTCTTTTGGCTCATTGTTTTCACTTATTAGTTTGAATAAGTTTGCAATGTCCCTATTGTGGACCTAGCATTATCTCTATAGAATTCTGTTCTCATTTTTCAGCAAATGAATAAATGCATGGCTAATTTCATGTGTAAATTTCAGTACTGCTAATGGGAGTTAGTAAAAGAGGTTTAGTTGGCTGTATTTCCCAGCAATGATTAGTGAAACGTTTCATTTGTTCTTCAGATTGCAATCCACAAAGCTCACATGCACTGCTATTCTATTTCAAATGCACAGTTAAATAAATCAATGTAGCTTGTAGCAGTATCTTTTCTCTGCACTACTGTTGATGCAGAGTTTTAAAAACAGTGAATAATTTTAAAAACTGGTGAATTCATGATGTAGTTGAAGATTTTTATACGCAAATTAGGAGAAATGAAATCTACAGAATAATGTTTAAACATTATTCTTGCATATCAATCTAGACTTTTTCCTCTAACATTAATTTGATTAATTCTAAGATATGAATACCTGTACTTTCACTTATTTAACTTGTGGTCAGTGGAGATCTGTGCCTGGAAGCATGATTATTTAAGATAGGTTGCACTAGCCTTTTGTAACAAAGAAATGTTGATGAATGTGATGTGTGTATCCCATCAGTAATAGCACTGCACAAGTTTTGAAAACTCACAGTCTTACTGTTGTATTTCAAAGCTTCATTAGTCATTGCAAGGCACAACTGCCCCCATTTGGCTCATACTAAAATGAAAGCCTGAAGGAAATATGAGCATTATGCCACAGAGCCTGCAGGAGATAATAAGTGCAATGCTAACAGAAGCAACTGAAAAGAGAATCCCCATTCAGCCTGGAATCCTACCATCATTATGGGATTACTTCACATGCACCAAGACTGCAGTAGCACTTTGGCTCTTAAATTTACAAGACGTCATGTCTATGTCAGAGTTTGGCCTGACAAAATGAAAGAAAAGGTTGTTTATGAATATCACAAAGATATGTGTTTATACACAGCAGGTCTTCATAGCACTACATGTATTTTTAAAAATTTATAGAAAACACTTGGAAAAATAATCTGAAATTATTTTGGGAGATGTAAATAAAAAGCATCAAAACCTCACTATCCAAAAGGAAGCAATGGTAATATTCTTGGTTCACTTCTTACTTTTTTTTTATAATTTTGTTAATAGTGGGATAGATATGGTGTTTTTCATTTATGTAGAATTATGGTCATTCCCCAAAGTCATTATTCTTTTAAGCCATAAGTAAAATTGTTTTTTTATAGTTAAAGATGCAGACGCCATTTCTTTAATGTGTATATAAAATTAGGATAATTTCAGTTTCCAGTTAACATAATGTTACAATGTCACAATTCTTAATTATTCTGAAATTATTTCTTAGATCTCTCTGACAATTTATGTAAGTTAGATATCTACAAGTGGAATTTGGATGAAATGGCATTTTTACTTCTTTTTTATTGCAAGACATTATTTTTTAGAGCAGTTTTAGGTTCAGAACAAAGTTAGGCAGATAGTGCAGAGGTCTCATGTGCTCTTTATTACAGTTTCCAGTATTGATTAATTATTGTTAACTAAGTATCTAGTTTATATTATGGTTCACTCTGTACGTTTTTAAAAATAATAATATACTATCATAAAAGGAAAAGGCTTAAAAGGTAATTTAAGAGAAGTTTATAGCAAAATTTAAATAGAACAAATAATGTTTTAAAAGCATATATGACAAGTGTATGAGAAGTATCTTTAATTAGTAATCCAATGCCATTTAAAAATTCTCCAGTTTTTCTGAATTTTCAACAATGGAACCTCAGATCTTCTTATGCTCTTTTGCACTATATTACACAATTTTCCTAGGAAAACTGGAACATAACTACCAATGATAAAAAAAAGTTCGTTTAAATCTGCCTATTATGTAATGAAGAGGTAGAATATATTTAGATTTGTATAAATTATATGAGCTTCTAGAAAAGGCATGTATATGCATGTATACATATGCCTATACTAGCTAATGTACACAGATCTAGATAAATTGCAGTCGCTTCTGAAAGAGTATATATATGCAAATGTATGTTCCAGAATATGTTTATATGTATATATCTGTGAGTATATATGAAAGTGTATGTATGCATGTATGCATATCTGTATATATAACCAATGCAACAGATTTTAGTTTTTCAGAAAGGTGAGGCAAAGAATAACTTCTAGTAGGTTGAGGGAACTAGGGCTGAAATTCAAGAAATAGAAATCCACAGCAAGTATAATTTCTTATTTATCCTTCCTTTTCCATGATCTTTTTGTGGTCACTTGTGTTGGAGGGTAAAGAAGTGCAAATGGAAGATAAATAACTAAGAAGTAAAGCTAAATTAAAAAGGAAGAAGATGCAAAGCTAAATTGAATTTTAAGGTAGGTTTTCCCCCACGTATTTTTTTTTTTGTCTTCGTATTATTATTACTACAGAAAGCTAGATGTACCAGCTATCTAAGTGACAGACCACACCTCTCTCTTTTTTAATTCACAGCAAAGGAAAAAAAAATACAAACACTATTTTATATACCTTATTCACTTTTATTTAATTACATAGGAGACAAGTTACATGCCTAGAACCAGTAATGTTGTCCTTAATATTTTTATCTAAATTACTTGACAATCTATGCTGTTTATTCAGTCATCTATTATTAATAAAAACTTAGTAAACTAAAATGTAACTGGTAAATTAATTTTCTTTAATGTTGATGACACTTTCCTTAGCTAATGTTTCCCAGTGTAAAATTTATAAAATTACATCTAACTGTATTATAGTCCTCATATGCTTTATGAGATGTAGTCATATAGCTAAGCTATTTTTGAAACTCTCTTATCAAAATGTTTTGCACAAGTACAAACCCATAAAAAGTGTTGATCGTATTTTTCAATACTATGAAACAATATTATTCTCTTTTACTCTCAAAATTATATGTAAAATGATTTTTAACTTAGGATCACTTGGCTTTCACAGATTTCACATTTCTTTCAATTCAATGCATATACTTGCCAAAGCTTTACATTTGCTTTCCCCCATTCCTGTTTTTTCTCTGGCAAAATAATAAGGACCACTAATTTGAAAATTTTAACTTCTAAATTCCTCAGAATAGACTTTATTCCAATTGCCACATTTTTAAGAAACCTACAAATGAACTTCTCAGAGTTTTCTTTTTTCTTCTTGCTTAATTGAAATTCCTTGGCAAAGCTAGTATTATTTATAAGTAGATTGCATCCTGTTTTGTGTCACTGTTAGTGAGTTAGCCACACATCTTTATCATGGCTTGCAATTAACATGGTATGTTTAATGACATGTATACATAGATATTTTTACATGGAAAAAAATTGAAATCCTTCCCCTGGATATATTTACCACTCCAAACTTCAATGGCCATATTTTTTATGATCATTTCCAAATTTGTTTAGGCCAGATGGAGAACTCCAGAACTACTGAGCCACCTCCATTTAGATGATCCCTACCAGGCTATGTAACAGGCACATCATAGTCAGATTACTCCAAATTGATCTCATCATCTTTGCACAGAAGTCTTCTTCTCTTACTGAGTTTTTAATTTATGAAAGAGAGTAGTACTACTCACCATGTTGTCCAAGCCAGATGTCTAAGCAATCATAGTCTTAACTAGATTACTAAAATAATCCTCTAAATGAATTTTCTTCATTTAGTCATATCACCCTAAAACTCATCATTTACATTGGAATTAAATTGACTTTTGAATTCTGCAAATCTGATACTCTAATTTCCTTGCCTACAGTGAAATAGTCGTTGATCATTGGATACATACATAATTGTCTAGTTGCTGGATGGTATATTGTTTTATGGAATCAGACTAACTTAGACTCACATCCTAGGTCCTGAACTTGTGTGATCTTGTAAAAACAAATTTCATACTATCCATTGTCGCAGTTTGGCCATCTCCAAAATAGGATAATAATACAACATAATTAAAATATAAAATACTTAGCATGGTGGATCATACAAAAAAATGTTAGGGAAAAGTTAGTGTTGCCTATATTGTGACATGTGCTATTTTAAAATGGATCAGCTTGGTATCTTTCCTCTTGTCTCACCATCATTCCCATCTCTCGACTATCAGCCTTTAAGGAACTGTGAAAAAAACAACTGTTTTTATATACATTGCATACAGGTATATGGAAAGATATTGCTCCAAAAGCTCATTGAGATGATGAAATGAGATAATATATGTGAAATTCCTATGTAGACAGTAAGGTGCCCTTATACTGTTTCATGAACATGAACTTTGAAACCAGATCTTGATTATAATTGTTGCTAGTCCTGTGAGTCTGGGCAATTATCTTTTTTTTTTTTTAATTCCAATCTATTTATCAGTAAAATGGGAAAGCAATATTTTCTATTTAAGGAGACAACCCCTATGATATGTCAATTATTAGGGTAAAGGCTATTGTAAAATCTATAACTTCATGTTCATAAAAAAGGACAAGACATATGTTAGAAAAATATAGCATTAGTATTCATACTGGAATGTGTCTCATTTAACCAATAAAGTAAATAAAAACCATTTTCTTAGGCAATAATATTTGTTGTAAGATGATATTTACATACTTTAAATATGAAGGCACATAACAATCTGTTAAAATTTTTGAATAATAAAGTCATGCTTATAAAAATTAAGGCTAATTTAAAAAACCATTTGTTTAAGGGACAAGTGCATGAAAATATTCTCTTAACCAGTATATTCTGCTTTTATGAACTCTAGTTTACATGGATAAAAGACTTCATATCTATAACAAGTAATTGAGCATGATGTTTTTTCCTTAGTTCTATATATTAAGAGTATAATAATGAGAGCATTTTCCCTCATCATATAAAGATCACTGTAAATTGCTATTTCAAAGTTCAATGTCTTAGAAAGTACTTTTCACCAAAATAAAATAAAATAAAATAAAATAAAATAAATTTGGCATTAATCTATTAATCTATTTCTTTCTCAAGAAAAAAAGCTATGGGAGAGCTTTAGTACTTTCTTCAAAAATGAAATTGCTTGCTAAATTGCTTTCTAGGCACTAAGTCAAAATTCTTTTAGATATGAATTATGTGAAAAACATAAGAGCTTTCTTGAAAATCATGTGAATATTATAAGCTTTTTTGTAAAAGAAAGCTTATGATTAATACAGGGAAGTTAATTCCCCATGAGAATTTAATTGTTTTTATTGTCCATTGAGTCTAATATTCTTCAAACACATTGGAATTATAAATAATTCAGATACTTCAACAAATCAAGATTCAGAGATAATCTTTAGTAGCATTATATTCACAAGTAATTAATTTTTAAAATTATAATGTCAGAATCATAAGTCAGCAAGCTGTTTTGAATCTTTACTGTGCACACCTGCATGCACAAATCTGCATTATGTTTCGCATTGGTCAGCCTAAGTTAATTTAATATATGAATATGAGGTATTTTTTCAGTTTGCAAAATCTTAAATCATTGAGTGACAATGTGTTTTTAGATTTAAAAAGCTCCTGAAACAGAATGCTTCAAATAATTGAATTTTGAACTATACTGCACAGAAATACATGTTAGCAATTAAGCTATTTGGAGCTATAAGCACTGTGGAATTTAGGATCATCAGGTGGCAAGATCCAGCAATTCCCAGCACCCCACACATTCCCCTAGCTATTCAGCATGAACAGACAGAAGCTGTGAATAGGGATGAGAATAAAAATCGAAGCTGGGAGAGAAAGATAAGAATAAAAATTAAATGTATTGGAATATGGTGTCCAAATATGCTGCTAAATTTGTTTAGGAAGCACTTCTCAAATTTTATATGTGCTTGCAAATAATCTGGACGTCTCTATAAAATCCAGATTCTGAATCAGTAGGTTCAGACATAGCTTGAGCTTCTGTATTTCTAACAAGCTTTGAAATATATCAGTATAACTGGTCCCTGGACCACACCTAGTGAGAGTAACTGTGATCATGATAATATACCGTCCCTATGGCAACAATGGTGCAAGAATAGAACATGATCAAAATCAGACCAGAGACTTTTTCTGTGTTATACTTATTGACAGTGGAAGACCAGTTCTTTCTATGCTTTTGTGTTGGTAAGCAGGGATGGGGTAAAGCACACTCATTTATAGGAACATCCCAAACTATGTAAACGGAGCCAATAGAGAAGCATTAAGAGGGATCTCTGAGTGGCTCAGCGATTTAGCGCCTGCCTTTGGCCCAGGGCATGATCCTGGAGACCCACGATCAATCCCACGTCAGGCTCCCTGCATGGAGCCTGCTTCTCCCTCTCTCTGCCCGTGTCTTTGCCTCTCTCCCAATCTCTCTCTCTCTCTCTCTCTGTCTCTCATGAATAAATATATAAAATCTTAAAAAAAAAGAGAGAGAAAAGCATTAATAAATACCAACCTTACCAACACACAATCAAATCAAAAGAGATGAGTGTTGCAGAAGATTTGTTACAGTCTTCTAACACCTGGATCTAGTTGTCCTTCCGGCCAGTTTTATTCTTTCCTTGCTTTATTTTTTTTTAACTGAACCAATATATAACTCTTTACTCCTTCTTTTGTTAAGAATTAATTGGAATTGGTGAGGAATTTCACCCCCTTTGAATCAATTGTTTACTGATGAATACTCTAAGAACTTTTAAACTCATTTTTCTTTAAATTTTTAAATTGTAAAGGCCTTTACATAAATATACTGGCACATACATGTAATACATTCATAATGTAAATACACCATACATATGACTTTGTCTTATTTTTTTGTCTACTTTATTTCCCTCTCTTCATCTATTCCTTCCTGTTGTTTCCCACACTTTCTATACACAGTTGCTTTTTCTGCCTCCTCAGTACATTTTTAACCATGCTTCTATAATCAAATAAAACACACATAGATGCATATTCATAAATTTTTTATGAATTTTATACATATTTATACATATTTTATCTGTGATTATATTTATAAAACTGAACATTTACTTTGTATATATTACTGAAAAACACCTCTTGAATTTTCTTTCTATTCACCAGAATTCCATTCATTTGCTTTAAAATCTCCCATGATGTTGATTACTTATGAATATTTTCCACTGTTGATGAATTTTTCCCCTTTTTACCAGTTTTAAATTTTAGCTAGTAGGCACCATGTTGTAGCAAAATCATGTGTACTTTTCTCAATGATATAAATTCACAGGAGTTGCAATAAATAACAAATCAACTTGGAAGAATTATACTTATTTTTTTATTATTCAATAAAATAAGGTATTAGAAGCTATTTTCTTTGTGGATAAGCATGGCATTTAGTTAAATGTTTAGTTGACATGAATAAACACAGATATTTTCAAATTACGAGGTTCTAAGCAACTATATATGATACTATATGTTGGTAGATATCATAAACTGATCTTTACCCTGCAAAAATCTACCTCTAATATAAATTTTCTCTTTCTAGTTAATAACACCTCAGTCTTGTTGTTTAGTTAGAAGACTAGGAGTTTTCTTGCTCTTCTTTTCCTTGTATACATTATATTCAGTCTGTTAGCAGATCTCATTGGCTATTTTTCTAAGATGTATTCTAAATCAAGAAACTTGTACCACTCCTCTCAACCTCTTTCAGATCACATCATCCATGACCATCATATCTCAATAATCTGTGTTTTTCCACTTTCTCACCTATATTCCATCTTTAGTCAACCAGTGGTAGCTAGAATGATTCTTTTAAATTATCTGTTTGACCATTTGTGACAACTGCTCAAAGTCTGACACCGGGCCCCGAAACTCCTCATAGTAAAGAGTCGAAGTCCTTACAGTAGCTTAATGACTTAGAACTTATGGCCTCCAAAGGCATTTACTACCTCATCTTAATCACTTCCCCTCCAACTTTCACAACTTGTGACGTTCCTTGAATAAGCAAGCATATGTCCACCAGAGGGCCTTGGCACTGCTCTTCCTAGGGAAGGGACATGAAGTATTTGTCTATTTGCTAGAAACCTGGCACAGGAATATGGGGCTGATTTTAATACTTCCTGCAATTATTTCACGCATCACTTCTGGGCAAGATGAATTCAGTACCCACCATTTTCAAGTGGTCTTTTTTGGAAATCCTACAGCAGATGATGGTGACCCATGGTGACCATGGGTTTCTACTAAATTTTTCAATAGCCTATTCAAAAGTGTAACAACCATGTGGAGTGATTTCCACTATATTATTAATATTAAGGAATTGTCAGATAAAATGCTTCACAGCACTAAGAAACACAGAATTTGCCGTTAGAAGTAACAATAAAATAATAAAGTTAAAATGAAAATATCACATACATTCAGCAAAATTTAACTCATGTTGATATTCCCAATAATTATACCTGGAATTTTTTTTCTTCTTCTTTCTTTGTACATTTTGAAAAGAATATACACAAAGCTTCTGCTGTATAACATCTCCTTGATATTTGTAAGCATCAAGAAGATTGTCTTGGAGAGCCTGACTATATTGGTGAAGAATCTTGTTTTCTAAAAGTAAAATGGATTATTTCTCGTGGTTTGTATAATCTTAAATGTGTAATGATATCTTCTACACTTGGTGATGCTTGAAAATGTAGCAAGAAACAAATACTCATGTTAGGCAGGCATACTCTTGTGTGCATACCCACACAAACACACACATACCTTTTTTTTGGCAGTAAGATCATTGTTTAAATTCCAAGTTCTCTGTAGATTTTGGCTAAAGAAGCATTTCTGCTTCTTTTCTGGGAAATTTAAAAGTAGGAAATGAGATTGAGCTCCCTCTGGTTACTGGTAAAGAGACCATTTCAATGGGATAAAACTGTAAATCTTTCTTAATGGAGTTAGAATGCATGAACTTTCTCATTAACAAATTAGATGACTTGAAAGAAATTTATACAGAAAAAAATGTGCTGTTGAATAGACTCCACTTTGTAAGGCTGAGTAGTTCTTTGCTGGTGATGGGAAGAAATTCTCTGTAGAAACTTCCATGAATCAGGAAATATCATAGTGTGGTATGACTCCAGAGTAGATGTGGAGAGTACGGAGTCTTGAGGAATTTGAAAATGCATCTCAATGAAAAATATGAAATTTGAAATCAATCATTACAGAGGTTCGTTTAAAGCTAAAGAAGAATTAAATATAATTAAAATATTTTGTTTCTATTTTCCTTAATTATTCCATTACTATGGTTCTGGAAAATTTTGTAGAAACAGCAGAACAATCATGAAGGAAGATTTGTCAGATGGAACTCCAGTGTCACAAAGAAGGATACATAAGGGTGAATTGCATATCTACCATTTTCACTATGCAGTATATATATATATATATATATATATATATATATATATATATATGAAACATAAAAACTCCTGCCCTAAATATCTATATAGGATATAAGGGTATTAAAGTGTGAATGTAATGTAATTTAAAATGTTATTTTGCTGAGAAGGTAAGGAGGAAATACTTTTCCTTAACTTCCAAAGGTCTTTTTATTCCGAACACAAGTTTTAAAATGACCAGTGGTCCATAGGAAAAAAATATGCAGCAAACCAGGGAAGAATCAGAGCAGATTGGAATACAGGTGGAACCTCCATCTGGAGCTAAGAGATGACAAAAATAAGTTTCCTAACATAACAGAAGCTTCATATTGAAATGGTAAAAGATGGACACTAGAAGGACGTTAGTGAACACTCATAAACAGTGACACTGTCAGTTTGATTTAGAGTTTTCTTTAAACTTAATGCTTTTCTAGTACAAACCCTATAGATTGGTTTGTTGTTAGGAACAACATAAGCATAATATAATATTACTCTAATTGTCTCCTTTCTGAATTATATGTATCATATTTTCTGAAATTGAAAGGTGCATAATCAGAAAAATAATATTAAATACTAAGTATGTAAAGATGATAAAATAATTATACAGTCACAATAGAAGAAAATTACTTAAATTAAAAACAATTCAGTACTTACATCACTGGCAAAATATTTTCTTTGGACTGAGGCATTTTGTGCATAAAAGAATTCTCAGTTATCACCTTCACTGTAATTACAATGACTCTAAATGACCCTCTTTATAAGAATTCCTCAGTGAAACATAACAAATATAATTTATTTTTTTTTCCTGGAAGGGTTCACGGTACTGTCTGGATTAAATGCCTACTCTTGCCTAGAGGTGTTATTATGTGGACGAGAAGTTGGAGATGTCATTATGACACGTAATTTTGTGGCTGAAATATATAATACTGTGAATTAATGTGAGACTAAAATTTGGTTTGACTGAGATTAATATTTAGTTTGATATTACAAATCATGGTAATTATTTTATAGAGATAGTTATTGTTTTATAATTTTCTTCGAAACTGTTAAATCTAAAGTCAGTTTCAAGGCTGCTGGAAAATGTGCAAATAAAATTTTACTATAATTATGACCTCAAATAACAGATGAATATATATACAGATACTATACATGTCAGAGTTATCAGGAGTCTTTAGTAATTATGTATATATAAATATATATTGCATTATATATAAATATATATATTACATGTTTACATATATAAACAACCTCACTTTCTTTGGAAATAAGTTATACTACAGCTACACAAGTGTATTATTGATCATATCACTCTTTCCTTTTTTTAAACAATTTTATTTATATATTCATGAGAGACTCACAGAGAGAGACAAAGACATAGACAGTGGGAGAAGCAGGCTCGCCACAGGGAGCCTGATGTGGGACTCAATCCCAGGACCCCGGGATCATGACCTGAACCAAAGGCAGATGCTCAACCACTAAGGTGCCCCACATCACTCTTTTCATCAATTCCTAACAGATTTTCCTTACTGTTCAATATTTTGACATGTTGTCAAGTTCTTAGCATTATTTTTTGGCACCATTCATCTAATAAGGAAAAAAAAAAGAAATGAAAGCAAGGCAAGAAAAACTTCTCAAGAAATACTTAAGACATGTTTAGTATTGATTACTTAATAGAATTTATTTAAAATAAGTATGTGTTATTGTTTAGAGAATGTTGACTGAGAATGCACATTTGCTTTCCCCAGATCTCTGTGCATAAACAGTAAATATATACTAAATCTATAACAGGAGAGGGAATGAGTGTATGTTTGTGTGCTGTGGGGATGATGGCAGGGGAGATATTAACATTCATCTATTTTGATGAATTTCTGAATGAATAAACATATTGTTTCACACAGAGCAAAGGTTAGGAAACCACAGCCTGGAATATACTCTGGAGGAGGCTCCAGCCAAGATGAATATCTGTCTCTATGCTCAAAAGAGATAGATATGGAGAGTTGCTTCTACATGGAAGAATCAAAGTAGCTAATCCACAGGCTGTCAGTAAAGAAAAAGAGTTTTGCCCTGTATTTGTATCTCAATCTTGTATTATCAGCACAAATGATTTTTATACTCAGATCCTAAAACAAAGCAAATATCTGAGAAATTGAAAGAGTTACATGGGGAGACACACAATTCTTTATAGATAGGTGATCGTGTATTATTTAAAAGCTCTCTTCACTTTACCTCAGAACCCAGAGAAAGAATGTCAAATGTGGGCTATTCCACCATCCATGTGAAAGCAAATCCAAATACTTAGCTTCACGTACATCACAGAACACTGCTCAGATATGCCATTGGGAGGCAGATTGTTTAGAGACATGTGCTCACAGATGAACAATGAAAGAAAACCCAGACTTGCAATTGACATTAATAAGCCTTTTCTTTCATTCATATGTATCAAGTTGGCAAACTGTGGCCCACAGGCCAAATCCAGCCCACTATTACTCCTATGTAGCTAGCTGGTAAGCTAAGAATGGTATTCACATTTTGAAATGGTTGAAAAAATCAAAAGACAAATATTATTTTATAACATGAAAAAATAACATGAAATTGAGATTTCAATGTTCACAAATAAAAGTTATTTTGGAACATAGACATACTCATTCACATGTACAGATGCTTTCATGTTATGATGGCAGAAGTGAGAAGTGCAGACAGAGATAGTATAATCCACAAACAGAAATAGTTTGTCAATCCCTGATTATATATAGATCAATATCTAGAGAGAGATCTGTCTATACCTATATTTAAAAAATCTTTATCTACATAAATCTGTGTATCTATAGGAAATCAGACAGTTGCTGGAAACAACACAAAACAGAATGACCGAAAATTAAAAATATAGAGGAAAAATATAATAAATTTAAAATGTTTATATAAAGAGGTCAATCCAGTGGCTTATCACTTATGTAATGAAAAATTTCTAATGAGTAGACAACTAAAGGAGAAAAACATTAAGTAAGTACAGGAGAAAATATCCCATTTGAATATATTTCTATCATCACACTAAAAGTATCCATTTGGTTTGTATAGAGTGAATGTAAAATGGAAAGTGCACGAGAAGACATATCCAAAATAAACTGAATATATCCACTAACAAAGAAACAATCCTAAAGGTTTCTATGATGCATAATATATCATAGCTTTAACAATGCTCCCATTTGACATTAGGCTTATGAGCAACAGTGTACTTTAGTTAAAAAAAGGTAGCAAAGCCTTTAAAGATTTGAATTTAAGTAATTTGTGCTTAGATTTCTAAATACCACATGAAGTTTTTTAATTAACAGACAACATAAAAATATATTTTTTAATAATCAAGGACTCAGAAAGTTTGAATATCATTCATCTATGTAAAAGGGAGAACTTTTAAAGGGTTTTTAAAAAGAAAAAAGAGAGCATATTGAGGTACTAGCCAAAACTCAGTAAAAGGAACTCAAGGTTGGTATCTGCAACAATTGGTCTGTATCATAAAAGGTATCCACAGTGCTTTGAAAATGTTTTCACAAAGAGAGTAGGTTCATTTTTTTTAATAGCATGATCAGGAGAGCAAAAACTATATTGTCTTGGGAAAGTAAGCATATATCTTCTCTATTAGGGAAAAACACAGGTGTTAAAATTTTTAAAACACACACAGCACACAGAATTTGTTCTGTAAGAATACATTTCAAATACAAAAGCAAACAAAATATTAAAGGAACTGATATGATTTCTGAAAAGAAAACTGATTTGAAATTGTTTTCTAAAACAATTTCCTTAGAGGAACCAAGGCCTAAAGTGATACATGATTGCTTTTCCTTCTCTATGTGTCCAACATGCAGGTGATAAACATACATCATTTAATGAGTTTCTTGAAAATACCAGGAAAGAAAAACACATGCTGTGTGATTGATTAATCAATTTATAAGACAAAAATATGTGCCCTGCATTCAGGGGCCTAGAAGCCTTAAAATGTAAACTTTTACTTTATAAGCTAAACAATCTAAATCTGTAAGCCTCTAAACTAATACTGCCATTTTGTACTGTGGGTAAAAATAGTGACATGAAAATGATAGTAGAAGTATTATTAAGAGCATTCAATTTTTCAGGGCACCTGGGTGGCTCAATCAGTTAAGTGTTTGACTTTTGATTTTGGCTCAGGTCATGATCTCAGGGTCATGGGATCAAGCCCTGTGTCAGGCACTGTACTCAGTGTAGCACCTGGGGATTCTGTCTCTCTCCCTCTGCCTCTGCACTCTCTCTTTCTCTCTCTCTCTCTCTCTCAATAAATAAAAAAATATATTTTTTAAAAAATAAAAATATTCAATTTTTCAATCAGTCTATATAGAAATACACAGAAGAGAAATATATTTAATCAAAATACTCTAAAAACTACAAACTTTGACAACTTTAAAGTAACTATATACATAATATAACAATGGAATGGAAGCCAATAGAAGTTGATGTAATAAAAGGGTTTTAATTTCCTTATCTCATATAACATAGATAAATGATTGATTTGAAAATTGATGAGGGGGCCCTCAGTGGCTCAGCCAATTAAGCAACCAGCTTGGGCTCCAATCATGATCTCAGCCTCCTGGGATCAGCCCCATGTTGGGTTCTGCACTTAGCAGGGGACTGCTTCTCCCTCTCCCTCTGTCCCTCCCCCTGCTCGTGCTCAATCTCTCTCACATGTGCTCTTTTTCTCTCTCTCTCAAATAAATGAATAAAATCTTAAAAATAAAAATAAATAAAATTGATGAAAATAAAATATATTTTTTAAGCTTGTTATTTTAATATTTGAGGATCACAATAGAAGGGACAGCTGACTTAAATGGGTGATTGAGTGTTCAAATACCCTTTCTGCTATAAAAACAAATTCTAGATTAAAATAGTTATTCATTAGGACACTAGGTGCCTGCACAAATTCTTTAAGATAAAACAAAAAAAATGTGGAAAAATATTTTAAATTGTGGTATAAAAATAAATATCAATGAGCTCACTAAACTTTAAGAGATTCTCACACTAATTATAACAGAAATTGGAAACTGAGAAAATCAAAAAGCATTAAGGAGGGTTTTGGTTATTAAGAGTATTGCTAAGTCATTTGAAAGAAAGAGAGAAATGAAGGCAGGCAGGCAAGTGGAAAGAAAAAAGAGAAAGAGAGAAGAAAGAAAAAGAAAGAGAGAAAGAAAGATGAAAGAAAGAAAGAGAAAGAGAAAGAAAGAAAGAAAAGAAAGAAAGAAGAAAGAAGAAAGAAAGAAAGAAAGAAGAAAGAAAGAAAGAAAGAAAGAAAGAAAGAAAGAAAGAAAGAAAGAAGGAGAAAGAAGAAAGTTGGGCAGAAAAATTAAGGTTCCAGTTTTAACCAGTTCTTGGAGCTTACCCACCAATTCAGAAAATAAAATCCAGGTCCAGCCATGTATGAATTTAAAGTAGAACTAACTGTAAAATTATTCATAGATTAAAAGTAAACATAAAATAACGCCGCAATACTCTTGGGAATTTAAGGGAAATTATCTTAGGCTTGATAAGAAATTAGGGGAAAAATAAAAATTCATCACAAATATTTAAGCAGAATGTAGTCTTCATTTAGCTTTCAGGAGTTCAAAATTATCAATAAAAAATGAGGTTATATTTATTCTTGAGAGAGGCATTAGTTAATCACCGTATATAATTATCAGTTCCTTATGGAGGCCCTTACATAGTGTCAGATTCAAATTAATGTCACAGATAAATTCCAATTAAAATGAACTACTTACAGTAAAAACTTATTAAGCACACAGGGAAAGAGCTGCCATAATAAAAACCAGTACAATGAGTTCTGGATACTGGAATTTGAAGATATAAAATTAAAAATAGCTAAGAATATTTTTTAAATAATAATTGCATATTTTAAGATACTTGAGAAGAAACAGAAACTATATTGAATACCAGGCACAGATAATGAACTATTAGAACTTTTAGAAATAAAATACTGAATAATTGAAATTGGAAATCAATCACAGGCTTCAGAGCAGTAGAAGTCTAGCTGATAAAAGAATTAAAACAACTGGAAATAGGGGCACCTGGGTGGCTCAGTTGGTAGGATGTCCCACTCCATTTCCACTCAGGTCATGATCTCAGGGACCTGGTTTGGGCTTTGTGCTCAGTGGGGAGTCTGCTTAGATTCTCTCCCTCTGCCTCTCCCCCTGCTTGTGCTCTCTCTTTCAAATCAATCAATCTTAAAAAAAACCAGAAAAACAAAACAAGCAGACAAAAAATATTTTTTCATCTTTTTAAAAAAGATGTATTTTATTTATTTATTCATGAGAGACACAGAGATAGGCAGAGACATAAGCAGAGGGAGAAGCAGGCTCCCTGCAGGACTCGATCCCAGGAATTCCAGGATCATGCTCTGAGCCAAAATAGATGCACAACTGCTGAGCCACCCAGATGGGGGAAATATATTTGAAGAAATGTTTATACCATAGAACATAGATGTTCAAGAGATGAGAAATATGGAACAGAAACTGAAAATATGGAGAACTAACTTGTAATTTATGTAATATAAGTATAATTGAAATTCTCTAATGAAAGGAAGTAAAAAATTAACACATTCTATTTTAGAACATTAATATTAAAAATATATGTAGAAATGAAAGAAAACAATAAAAACATCCAAATAATCTCCCAAAAATAAAGATAAAAGGAAATTTATACATAGCATTATTTTTAATATCTGTATTTATTAACATAAAGTTATTCAAGCTTTTAACATCTTTGCTTTATATCTAGATGTTATATTTAATATCTAAATTCATATTAACTTATTTTCTTTTTATGTATTTATTTTATCTATAAGGTATCTGTTTTCATATTCACCTATTTTTAATTGTATCTTTATATATTATAATATAGGGTATACATGTCATATAATTTATATATTTATGTATATTTATATCTATATATGTTCTATATCTAAGTTTTACATATATTTACATTATTCTGAATGCAAACATTTAGTATCTGGAGTACAGTTGATTATTATTTACTTATAGCCAAAAATTGTGCCACATACTGTGTGCATGAATCTGTGTTTCTCTACTCTGGAAAAAAATTTTTCACAAAATTGAAATTGAGGGTGCTATGTGGTTGAGTAGGTATTATCATATATCATCTGACAAAATTTATATTTTCAAGGGTCAAAATGATGAATCAAGTGTGATATTATAAGAACCATCACCTCAGCATGCTGTGATCTTTAAGGAGGCATTAAACTTTGCCATTCCCCTGTAATGTAATATTGTTTCAGATTTCATTTTAGAGGTTTTTCAGGATAGAGCTTCTCTTAATGACCAACTATGACAATTCTGTTTACACAATTGGAAATGGGGAAATGACCATTAGAAGGATATCGTTCAGCACTCACTTATGTGTGCCCCATTTGTCCCCAAATGGAATGGGGAACATAATGTGATGATACTGTGGATCCCTGGGTATAAACACAGAAGTGGACGCTGTTTTCAATAGTGCTTTAAATGCATAAATATTCCCTTTGCCACAATATTTAATTATCTGAATCAATGGATATAGGTCCTTAGGGACTTGGAAAATCATAGCCATATATTACTATGGTTGCTACAGAGGATCTGGCTTCTCTTCTAGTTAATGACTTCTGGGTCTGAAAACTTGTTAAGGTCTAGAAATTAAGGAGAGGGTCATGGCTTTATATTGGGACACCTGTTTTCAGCCTCCTGATCATCTTTCCTTAATCTCTTTAGGTTGCTTACCTTGAGAAATTCTCTTGGTAGCTATCTATTTTTTTGTGTATATATACTAATGTATATATCCTTTGTGTCCTTAAGCTATATATATATATATATATAATAAGCTATATATATGTGTGTGTGTATGTATATATATATATATATATATACATACACACACACACTAATAACTATCTTTGAAGTTTTTTGGAACAGCCTTTCTACCTCCTCACTATTACTGTGACCTTGCTGCTTATTTCTGTTTTTGAACTTCCTTTGCTTCTGATGGTTAAACCAAATCTCCTGACCTCCACAAATTTGGCATTCTATTATCACCATGGCTCTAATATACCCTAGTTATGTAAGGATCTTCCTTCTCCTGTCCTAACCGGTTGATGACAGCCACCACTAAGATTCTCAACAATGCTTATACCCCTGGCGCCAACATGTTCCTTTTCATTTAGTAAAGAAAGTGTTCTTCAGGTCCTCCTCCTGAACATAGGGTGACGATGTGTATCCAGGCCAGATATAGCATTTTCAGTGTACCATGCCTACCTCTCTAATCCTGTTGGTTTATCCTTTCACCATCTGCCACACTAGTCAAAAATGGCAGGTCAAGCATTTTTATTTCACTTAGTGAGGGCCATTATTTTTCCATGCTTCCAAGAGCCAAACAGAAGTAGCACATTAGTCTTTGGCAAGTTTTACTTGATGTATCAGGGACGGTGGTCTCATTTCAAAAAGCTCTACCTTCCAGCATAATTCTCCATTTCACTGGATTTATTTAAACTCTCAGGATCCTGACACTCTCCTGACTCCTATTGGCTAGGTCCTGTAGTACCATCAACCTATATCCCTTGTATCTTCCCTTAGCAGGCCCAATGTATCTCTGGCCATTATATTATTATATGACCTTTTTCAGTATATCAATAATACTCAGCAACACTCAGCAAAACCCATCAAATCTCTTTGTGTTTATAAATAATACTTCTTTGAACCTTCCATATACATTGGATATTTCACTTGCTGTGGCTTTAAATTGTATCAATTTGGTTAGAGCTGAACTGTTTCCTAGAACTCCTTTTCCTGTATGTTTCTAATTAGAATGGACCACGAGAGATCTATTTTGCATGAGATTGGAAGGGCAGAAATGAGACAGAAGTCCTGTTTTATTTTTTTATTTATTTATTATTTATTTATTTATTTATTTATTTTGGAGAAGTTTACTGAAGATGCTTTTGTAACTCACACATGACACTTACCTATTGGCTTACCTTATCAACATGGGATGTTCATGCCTATAAATGTCCCACCCTACCCTAGGTCCTCCTTCAGCTTCTCTGACTCTTGGGCAGATGTGTCTTTAGTTCTAGAGATATGATACCAGCTTCTTCTGAAGAAAACTCACTTCACCAATGGTAGAGATAGAGAGACCTTGCATGAGTTCTAGTCTGCTGGTTTTTTCTCTGCAGTTTCAGCTCATATCTATCTTCTTCCTAAGTGCTGCTCTGTGGGCATCAAGCTCCATGTACAATATAAACACAACAGCTTTCAGAAACAATTGTGGAAGATCAAATCTCTGTAGCACGTTCCTTACATATAACTTCTAGTTGTCCTTCTTGCATTAAATCCTGACTGATAAAGTGCTCACTAGTGCATTATTTCATTCCAGTTTACTACAATAAAACTTTTAACAGCATCATTACTACAGAAAGCCATAGGCTGTTAGTGGATGAGGCCCTACTTTGCATTCCCCCAGCAGGAGATATCTAGTCCCCAAATACCATTGTAGGATCTGCTTCATTGTATAACTGTCTCAAGCCAGATTTCCTCAGAAACAGACTCTGAGGCAGACAATTGCTGGCAGGAATTTTATGCAAGAGTGCTTTCAAAAATATCACTACAAGGAAATGAGGGAATCAGGATTGGACAGAAGAAAAAGTTCATCTAGATTAAGATTGCAGCAGAGGAATTCTCATCCCACAGAAGATCTGGAGCTGAATGGACCGTTCAGTATGATGAAGAGTCTAAGAATTTATCCTACTTGCTAGCATACAAGTTACCCTCCCACAGTTTTATGGATGCTAACAGAAGGCAGAAGTTTCCTGTGCCAGAGATAAAGGACTCTTGTTATTCACAGCAAAAAAGCAATGAGCATCAGCATTGTTGTGTCAGTTCCCTTGGCCACCAAACCCCACAGAAGCAATGCAGTGCATAAAGGTGAATGGCTGCATACATAGTGGGTTGTGGTACAGAGGAGAAACCCTCAATTTAAGGAAGTCTTACCTTTTATAATGGCAATATGCATGCCTATAGCTGCTACTGAAGAAATATCTCTGTCTTTCAAGATACTAAGCAAACTTTCCCCTTTTTCCAGAAAGGTACCTATCTCTGTTTTCCAAGTGAGTTTCCTCTTTTTTTTTTTTTGGAAGATCTTATTTATTTATTCATGAGGGACACACAGAGAGAAGCAGAGACACAGGCAGAGGGAGAAGTAGGCTCCCTCCAGGGAGCCTGATGCAGGACTCAATCCCAGGACCCTGGAATCATGTCTTGACCGAAAGGCAGACACTCAACCACTGAGCCACTCAGGCATCCCTCAAGTGAGTTTCCTAATCATGTACACTTAGTGCCTATTCTTGAATGATGTGCAAGAATGTGAGAGAGGGTTATGAAAATGCCTTGTAAGACAGAGTTATCATGGATATAAATAAGAGGGGCTGGCTTTTGAACCTGATGGCCACTGGGTACAGATGGAAGATAATGCTTCCATCCAGAAAGAGATTTAGCTATGAGTCATTGGTAGCCAACAGTTCTGGTGTCTAGGGCAGCAGTGGTTTAGTCTGGCAGCTAAGAGTTCCATCACAGCATGGACTACAAGCATCACAACATGGATTACATACACTCTATGAACCACCATCATCTTCCTCCCTCCTGTCAGTTCTTTAACCAACATTAACACAGATTTGCATCACCTGATGTTTCCTTCTAATGGAACCACTTACTTCATACCATGTCTTCATTTTATCCTGTTCACAGTTTGAATCTACATAATTTCATTTGTAGATATTTATTAAGTCTTTCCTGCTCTTTTTATTATGATAGTATGTAAGTTGTTAGAATAAACATTCTCTTCATTTCTGCCTCAAATAAACAGATGGCTCTTTCAATACTGTGAAATATGAGAGTAATTAAATGAATTCAGAGTAATCATGCATATATTTCTATTTCCCCACATATATAACTTTATCTATGCTTACAAATATATTTGACTTTTAAAATGATGTCATTATATTCTTATTTTCACTTGTCAAATAGCTTAATCTAAACCAGACAACAGGATTTTTCTCACTGTGATTAGGAGCTCATATTTCCTGGGAACCCGAAATAAGTGTTTCTTAAAAACTTGGAAAATTTTGATTGATCATGATTCCTATCAGCATCATGGGAGCAGGGTTCTTACATTTACAATTAGCCATTGCCAAACACGGTTGGACATTTGAATCATGGTGGAGATTTTGAAGAAAATGGATTCTTTAATCAATATTTCTTTTTAAATGTATATATTAGAAAGAGAGAGAGAGAGAAAGAGAGAGAGGGAGAGGAAGAAAGTGCGTACATGCACACAAGCAGGGGGAGTGGTAGAGGGAGAAACAGGCTCCTCACTGAGCAGGGAACATGATGTGGGGCTTCATCCCAGGACCCCAGGATCACGACCTGAGCTGAAGGCAGATGCTTAATCTACTGAGCCACCCAGGTGCCCCTTAAATCAACATTAATTGAATTCTGGTACCAAAAAGGAATGTCTCTGAACAGGCTTAGGAATGGGTTTTAGAAAGTTCTTCAAATAATTATGATTGCCAGCCAAGCTTTGGAAATATCAGACTACATAAATCAAACTCATTTGTTATATAATCTATTAATGTGCATAGAATACGAAACCCCCATGTCACCAAGGATCTCATAACATTCAAATCAAAGAGTGCCTGCAGAAGTTTTCCCTTAGCTGTTAAAAAGTGGTTATGAATGATCATAAAACATCTTCCAAACTTTATCTAGGGAAATATTACCATAACCAGTGGAAGACACATCCTAACCATTCTCAACAGAATTGAGCAGGTAAAAGAAAAAAAAAAAAAAGATGAGAGCCTTAATTTTTGTTAAATTGACAAATATGGGTAACTAAAATGGCAGTGTTTAAATTATGTTCACTATTAAAGAAAAGCCGTTGAAAATACATGTTCAAATTAAGTTCATACTTGGGGCATCTGGGTGGCTCAGTGGTTGAGCAACTACCTTCAGCTCAGAGCATGATCCCTGGGTCCTGGGATCAAGTCTTGAATTGAGCTCCTGATAGGGAACCTGCTTCTCCCTCTGCTTAGGGCTCTGCCTCTCTCTGTGTGTCTCTCATGAATAAATAAGTAAAATCTTTTTAAAAGAATGTATACTTGCTTTACTCTTGAGTATATTTCTTTTGATTTTTTGATATTTATATTACTATTATTTGAAATATAACAAAAGGCAAAAATATATTAATCTATCTTTATTTTGCACCTACTGCTTTCTAGTTACTGTCAATACAAGCTAAAATTTGATAAAATTCAAGAGTCCCATGATTCATGAAGCTTCATAGGAAATATAATACTATATATATGTATATATATATACTTATTTATTTACTTATTTGATATTCATTAACTACCTTGCTTTAGTGCTCATTCTTTCCCTTTATTTAATTTATACTTAGATGCTCCAAGTGACATCCACTGGTTTGGGTCAGGTTTCCTCAGAAGCAGACTCTGAAAGGCAATGACTTGTAGGAATATTACTGGAATACTTTTATGAACATCACTAGGAAGCAATAAGGGAATAAATTACTTATTTTATTTTGTTTGTCTCTAGCATAGATAACAGTAAAATAAATACATTCAGTCTAGAATTCTATAGATAGTGTAAGTAGGATCCTATCTGACATAAGATCAGAGTCCACATTTTTCTGCCCTTGGATTTCTTTGTCATGCATAAAATTATATATTTTAATTTATTTTCACTGTATTTATAAAGTTGCTCCCTAGAAAGTATGCAATTTTCTTTAAAAATTTGACTTGAAATTAAAATTAATTAATAGCTCAATTATGTGAGTTCATTATACATTTTTTATAAAATAGATTTTTTTTTTTTACTATTGGAAATATAAACTTTTAGTGTTGTCCATTTACCAAAAGGAAATATATATATTTTTTTATTAAGCACATTCAAATACCTGTTTTCTGGGGTTTTCTTTGGGGGGGGCATACCTGAAGGTATACATTTTGTACCAGAGACTTTATTAAAGACTATACAAAATTTTGACATTAGAATTTTTGATTTGAAAACATTTTATACAATAAAATATAAAATAATTTTATAAAATAAAAAATTAAACAATTTGAACAAAACAAGACATTGTAGAAAAATATTATTATCAAAGATTATACAGGCAAAATCAGTTATAATGTTAGTAGTAATGCATTGGGAACAGAAATTGTAAAAATTAAATAATGAGGAATTTGTATTCACATTGATCATATAGTTTCAGATACAAGAGTAATATATGCTGTAATCAGAGAATCTGAATTCAGTATTTGAAGTCATTGACATTTAAACATTTTTGAACCGACTAAATATAGCATATTCCTAAGACAGTCTAGCAAAGCGTCCTGCCTGGGTCAGAAAATGAGGTACTGTTCCCGTTGAGTGGTGTTAGGCAACACTGACCCCTAGAGGTTTTCTGAATATTCCCGGTAGACAAGGTTCCTACACGTTAAGAAGGCTGAAGACAGTTCTTAACTGCTGAACAATGTTAAGGAACATAGCAAATGGGTACAACGCGGCTTCATTTCAGGTGGTGTGTATGAGATCTGAAACCTATGTAAAAAGAAATGGAAATCTATTAACAACTGGAATGCAGACGAGCACTAACAAGTCCATGGTCCTACCAACAGCTCTGGGTGAAAGTTGGGCCAGGTTTGAGCATCAGAGGTAGTTTCCCAATGGTGTGGAACTGGCCTTGGAAATCAGTCCATCTCACCACTCTCTAAGACTCCACACTCCGTAGGGTTGAAGACTATTCCATAAAGAGAAAAGTTGCCTAACCATCCCATCGGAATTTGTAACTCTGATGCTGCAACTATATCTGAAGAGCTAGATTATCAGAATGTGGAAGGTGAAGTATCAGTAATCAAGAATGAAGAGTGTCAGATATCAGTGATAGAAAAGAGAGTGACTGTTATTCAGGGAGGAACTGGAATGGAAAGGAGCAGAAGTACACAGTGGAGAACTCTTAGAGAATCCCAGCAGACTTTGTAACTGGGTTTTATAAACGGATGGTGATTTCCCAGGGATTCTGTTTGGTGAGTCTAGGAGAATATGGACTCTTGCTACATAAAATAGAAAAGCTACATACTCTTGCTACATAAAATAGAACTCTTGCTACATGAATTCAAAGTGCTGAATTCAGGATAATACATAAAGTTATAGGAGAAGTCTGTACCTGCTAATCAGTGGAGGAAAGGGAAGAAGTCATCTAGCTCTTCAGAAATATAACCAGAATTATTTATTATATGTCCACTAGAACCATACTGAGAAGTAGGAAATATGGAGGTTCTTCACCATTTTTAAACATATACTTCCCAAGCGTCTCCTAACACATGAGGCCTCAAAAGAAAAGCCAAGCAGCCAGATAGGTTTTCTGTCCTTCTGTCAGAGAAGCGATAATTAAGTATACTTAACTTGCCAAATATTGTTAGTTTTTGAAGTGAATGAACATGGTACTGTGACATTTTGTTACCTCATAGAAGTTACTTTTTGAGATCTAAAGATTGAGAAGGTCGAACCAGGCAAAGGCAGATACAACACTGGTCTAACAATGGGAAACAATCAGTTTTCTAACAGGGGACAAAGGATCAGTGAGATGGGAATGTAATAAAGAGGCTGTGGTGGTCAACCTTGCTGGAGCAATGATACAAACTCAACCCTGGGGCACTGAAGTATTTTTTTTATTTTATTTTTAAAAAATATTATTTATTTATTCCTGAGAGACGCGGGGCGGGGGGCAGAGGGAGAAGCAGGATCCCCACAGGGAGCCTGTAGATGGACTTGATCCTGGATTCCAGGATCATGCCCTGAGCCGAAGGCAGACTCCCAATCACTGAGCCACCCAGGGGTCCTGAAGTAAATTTTCTTAAATAAAGAGTGGAGGGAGAAATAGATTGCAAATAATAACTCTATCTGCCAAAGATGGAGAAGATGACATATGGTGGTCTGAAAATTTAGGCAAATAATATTTTTTAGAAAGCTTTGAGGCCATTGGAAGATATTACACTTGAAAGCCTAAGAAGGATATTAAAGAACACAATGTATGATATCATCCATATCATAAAATACTAAGACAGTAATATGAACAATATAGTGAAGCAAGGAGAACAGAGCAACAACTTGTAAAGTAGTTATTGAAGCCTCCAGAATCAAGGCAGCTTGAACTAGGCTAGTGGGGTTAAAAAGAAGCAGATAGATTCAAAAGATATTTATCTATGTATATATAAGTATATACTTAATATATACTTATATTTATATATTAACATAAATGCACTAAATAAATAATTCAGTTAATTATATATTATATAATGTAATATATCTAATTATATTTTATATGATTTATACATTATATATATTTATATATATTTAGTATTTATTTTATACATATGAAATTATAACATCAAAACACATAATATAAAATTTAAACACATATAAATATATGTAATAATATATCAAAACATAATAATATTTGTGAATATATAATATAATATAATATAATATAATAATATTCACATATTATATACATATTATATATTATTATATATAATATATATTATATATATTATTATATATATATTATTATATATTATATACATATATATATACATATTATATAATAAAATCTATTTGTGTGTGCCCTGTGTGAGAGACTGTGGGATGGAGGGCTTAGCTCATGATTCACATGACCTGAACTGTAGTTAGTTTCCATTATAGAGTCTTGGTTCATAAATAAATAAACACAGGAAACGAAGAAAACAAAATGCACACAAGTAGCAAATTAATTAAATTATTAATAGGAAATATATAGCAAGCTTATTTATGATAAGTATTCCTTTCTATTAACTGTTTCATCAATAATAATAGCTATAATGTAGATTTATTTTTTTAGACAAGTGAGGGAGAAAACATAAACCTATGCAATAAAGCTGTGATGTATTTGAAATAAAGATGATTCTCCAACTAAACTTTAAAAACTTGACATTGTATCTCAGCATTTGTGGCCAGGTACTACATTTTCTCTTAAAAAAAATAAAAATAAAAAAAATAAAAAATAAAAAAATAAAATAAACATTTGATGTATCAGTGTCTACAGTCATCTGCCTTTGGCTCAAAGTATGATCCCAGGGTCCTGGGACCTAGTCTCACATCACGCTCCCTGCAGGGAGCCTGCTTCTCCCTCTGCCTATGTATCTGCCTCTCTCTGTGTGTCTCTCATGAATGAATAATTAACTCTTAGAAAAAAAAAGTCCTAACATAAGACTAACTGTGAAAATTTAAATTAATATTCAGGTTCACTCTTACCTAAATGTATCAGTTTTCTGAAAAATCACAAAATGCCTTACTTTGAAAGACCTCTGAGAAAATAATGCATTAAGAAAAGAAAGCAAAAAAAAAAAAGAAAGAAAGAAAGAAAGAAAGAAAGAAAGCAGTGAGTATGTTGTGCAAACTTTTCTGCCACACTTAATTACATACACATTATTTTACCAGATTAGGATTCTCCAATTTGTAGGTGGGTTTGATTACTTAGTATCCTTTGAATACAGCATGTCTTCCTCAACACCATGAATGTTTTGGTTCTTTGTGCTGAGATGATGGGGACAATTTTGGTTAATATTTAAGACACAGTCTTTCACTAACGGTGTGAAACTTTGAACATCTATTTTAATTGGTTAAATGTGATGGGTTAAATAATTCTTTATTTTTCATCATTTTCAAAATCACCTAAGATGACAATAAAGTAATGAAAAAGACATAAACCTATAAAGAGAGTGAGAGAGAAAGAAGGCAAAAAAAAAATGGGGTCAAAAGATTTGTTAGGCAGGGAATGGATAAAGAAGTCGCGGCAGTTGAGTTAATAGGAAAAAAAAAATCCACAACAACTGAACTTCAAATGCCTCCAGGAGAATGTAAAACAGGTATTTCAGCCACTGCTATTGAAAAATCCTAGAAAAATGTAAAACAAAACCAAAAAAAATGAAGTAATCAAGTCTTTCTAAATCTGGGTTCTCTTTTGTCACTAAAAACAGGAGGACTTATTGAAATGCTTTATGAGAAAAATGTAAAATTCATTCTATTATGTAAGCCCTGGCTGAAGGCAGGGCTGCAGGACGTTAGGGAGAATTCAGCATGTAGAATTGCACTTCCTTTTCCAATTTCCAGTAGTTCGTCTAACTCAAGGAGTTAGCAGCTGCAGCAGAGGTTGACAGAGATATTAATGAAAACTTAGAAGTAAGCGACAGATGATTTACTGAAGGATAAAACCCCCGAATCCCTTCCAAAATTTTATTCCTTATTCATGGTAGTCAAATTTACACACCCCAAGTATGAGATTAGAAAATTGCTTCAGAAATCAGCACTATCTAAAGGAAGAGAGATTTAAAAGAGTACTGATAGTAGGGGTTCAAAATCTGGCAGTGGGAAGTTACTGTTTCCACAGAAATGGAAATGTCTGGTCTCTTCCCAGTAACACCACACAAAGTCTCATCAGCAGAAACAATCTCTATAGGTACACAAGGTTCCTTTGTTTTAATTATTTGGAGCAAAATATAATTTTATGTATTTTAAATTTTATTAATTTTTTTAGATTCTTTTGTTTATTTAAGAGAGAGAGAGAGTTGGGAGAGGGATGGAGGGAGAGGGAGAGAGAGAATCCTCAAACCAACTCGGGGCTTGATCCCAAGACTCTGAGATCATGACCTGAGCTGAGATCAAGAGTTGGCTTCTTAACTGACTGAGCCACCCAGGTGCCCTATTAAGTTTTTTATTTTAATTCAAGTATAGTTAACAGAGTGTTATATTAGTTTCAGGTGTAGAATATAGTGATTCAGTAGTTCTTTATATTACTCAGTGCTCATCATGGTAAGTGAACAAAATCTTTTTATTTTCCTAAGGGTCAAAAAGTTGTGCCAAGGGAATGCTGTTAATTGGGTCCTTTCTTTCCCAACCCTAATATTGCATCTTAGTCAATTCTTTGGCAATTATTTTATGTTTAATCGTCAATAAATGGTATAACAATGTTCACAAGCCTCCTTGTGACATTTCAGTAATATAATTAATGAAAATCCATTTTGTATTGGGTTTCTCCCCTATCTCAGGGTCTAGACTAGTCCCTTTATGTACATTGATCTGTAACATACAAGAACATTAGCTCGTGATAACTTCATTAGGTAGATCTTATTATCTACATTTTATAGAATTAAATTTTAAAGTAATTCACACAGAATAAGCATTTGAAGAAAGTAATTGAAGCAATTGAAGGATCTACGGCTTTATAAACTTAATAAATTAGAATAATTTTAAGCTTACAAAAATATTACAGATGTATAAGGTTTTTCCATATACCTCCCACTAAATTACCCATATTGTTAATATCTTACATTAATATGGTCCTTGTGTCAGAACTAATGAACTAATATTGATACAGTATTACCTAAGTCCATATTTTCTTCAGAATTCCTTAGTTTTCAACAAATGTCCATTTATTCTTCTGGAATCCCATCCAATTTGCTTAGGCTACTCTTGGCTGTGAGTTTTTCAGACTCTGACAGTTTGACAGTTGACTCTCTTTACAGTTCGGAGGAGTACTGGTGAGATATTTTGTAGAAAGTCCCACATTGAGGTTTGTCTGCTGTTTTTTCCTCTCAAGGTCAGACAGCTTATGAGTATTTAGGAGGACTATCCCAGAGATGTCACATGTCTTATCATAGGGTACAGATTATCAATGGAATTGATCACTATTGATGTTAAGCTTCATCATCTGGTAGCATTTTCTTTTTTATGGTTTATTCACAGTAAATTTACTTGTTTTCTCCCCTCTTCATACTTCACTATTTAAAAAGAAGTCAGTATTTGCATCCCACACTTAAGGAATGGGGAGTAACACTTCACCCTCAAAGCATTATATAAATTAAGTAGAATTCTTCTACATATGAGATGTTTCTGTTCTCCCCACTTACTCATTAAATCTTACTTTTGTGTATTACTTGAAGATATTATTTTATAAATTGGGTTATAATCCAATAGGACTTTATTTAGTCTGTTGCTGAAAATTTTCCAGATGTGGCTATTGAGAGACCTCAAAATAAGGTCTGGTGTATACCCTGATATTAATATACATGTATATTATTGTCCATTCCATGTGACCCTGAATTGTTTCAGAATGAGATAGGAAATAATATTTTCACCAGATTGATGATTACGCACCATATAACTGAGGCCACATTAATATGCTTTATTAAAAATACTACATCTAGCATGGGAGCTACCATTAAGGCTACTTTATATTTGTAGTAACTTATAATCACCATCCAGCACCCCGATTTTAATACAACAGACCTTATACTATTGAAGTTACCAAGTGGTGAGGAAAGGTGCCATGTAGAATTGGTAGCAAGTCCTAGTTAAAAAGTTACAAAAAAGTCCCAAGAGTTATAAAGCAAGGACATGCCAACAGCAACAAAGAATCATAAGGCTTTTGAAAAATAACTCCTGACACATTCCTGGGCACTGACCTTAGATAAGAAGTACCTGGAACATTCAGGAGCTGGACTTTATCAATCTACCATGTCATACAGCTGCGTTGGCTCAGGCAAGAACCCATTTAAGGCATGAGTGGTATATTCAGAATCTGCATGAGAAAAATCAAAAGGCACAATGATCCTGCATGAGCATGTAGTTCAGACCCCCATTTTACTAGTGACGGTCTCCCAACTCATGAATATTTCTGTGAGCAGCATCCTATATAACCAACTAAAGGAGTAGGGAAGACCTTCAGTTACTGATGGGTCATCTCAGTATGTAGTAGAGGCAAAAATAAAGAAGTGGCCTTGAAAGATAGCGCTTAGTGATGTCAGGGTGGCTCAGTGTTTGAGCATCTGCCTTGAGTTCAGTGTGTGATCATGGGATCCAGAATCTAGTCCCATACTGGGTTCCCTGTGGGGGGCCTGCTTCTCCTTCTGCCTATGTCTCTGCCTCTCTCATGAATAAATAAATAAAATCTTTAAAAAAAAAGATAGCATTTAGTGAAAAGACTTCCCAGGGACTAAGAGTCAGTCAGGGTACCAATACACTCATTATTATTTTTTTTTTTGAAGAGAAGTGACCCGAGATTAGAATACATATAGATTGGGGACCAGTGGATAATGGTCTGATAAATTTCTCCACATTCTTAAAGATAAAAGAGTGGAGGGGATCCATGGGTGGCTCAGCGGTTTGGTGCCTGCCTATGGCCCTAGGTGAGATCCTGGAGTCCCAGGATCGAGTCCCGCGTCAGGCTCCTGACATGGAGCCTGGTTCTCCGTCCTCCTGTGTCTCTGCCTCTCCCTCCCCCTCTCTCTCTCTCTAATAAATGAATAAATAAATCTTAAAAAAAAGATAAATGAGTGGAATAGTGGACAAGTGTTGGGTAGGAGCTTATAGAAGGATATGTGAGATGTGCATGAAGCACAACATTGTACTACTATTATTAACATCCAGAGATAGAAAGTACTCATTTGCAAAACAGTACGGATGCAATGATGTAACTACTATTATTGTTAATTGTCTCTCAGCAACAAATACTGAGTCCATGATATGGTAACACTGGCTTGAAGAGATCAATGGCCATGGAGTGGCAAGTTGACTACATCAGTCACCTTGTACTCTGATAGGGCCAAAAATGTATTCTCACAGAAGCACACATATATTCTAGGTACCAGTTTGCCTTTTCTAACTAAAGAACTTCAACCCACACCACCATATTAGGAATTAATGCTTATTAAACCTACTAGCATGGGGTACCACATAATCATATCAGTGGACCAGTCACTGTACCTGGCAACTGGATGCAAGAGTGGCTTATGGCTGAAACCTACTGAGTGAATAACATCCATACAATCTAGAGTTGATAGACTCTTCGAATGTTGTATTGTCTCTGGAATGCACAGATAAATTCTAGCTTAGAGCCAATACTCAGCTAGGATATACTGCCATTCTCCAGGATACAGTTTATGTAATAAACCAAGGATTGTTATATGATATTGTGTCCCAAACAGGAAGTATGTATGGTTCTGGGAACCAAATGGCAGAAGCAGGAATAGCCGCACTTAAAACCATTTTCATTAAATCATTGGAGGATTTTCTGTTTTCTGTTTGCATAGCTTTGAGGTCTGCAGGGTTATAGGTTCTTGTGCTAGATAGAAACTTCAAGAGTCTCACTGAATTATAAACTGCAGCTGATCCCTGGGCACTTTGGGCTTTGATTGCAAGGACCTGTAGGGAGGAAGAAGTATGAATATATTGGAAGGAATAATTTGCCCTGATCATCAGTAGATGGCAAGGCTCTTGTTATATATTGAGGGCAGAGAGGAATCCATGTGGTACCCAAATGATCTACTGGAATTGACCCTTGTACTTGGTTCACTAATTGTGACTTGTGAAAGGACATGGACAGCAAACCCAGCCTGAGAAGAATATGAGTGCCAGAAACCCAGGCCATGTGTGTAAAAGTTTGCGTCATACCAGTAGGTAAACCACCATGATAAGCAAGTTTAGGAGGATCTAAAATAGATAGTGGAGGAGGAGAGATGAATGTCCACTGTCCTGGAGATCTATGGCAGGAGTTTAGTTAGTCCCATTAGTTTCCCACTTCTAAGTTTGTCTTCAGTACAAGAAACCCAGGGAATCCTAGAAGATTTACTGGATATACACCACATACATGGGAAATATGGGAAAGTATATCCAAGTGACGGAAGGGTACAGACAGTGTTTCTGACTGATATCCCTACAAGGGAGAACGTGCTGCCAGCCTAAGGGATTGCATTCAGCAGACAGCTTCAAGCCCTTGGTTCCTCGGAATGCACCTCAGTGCAGAGCCTCTTGCAAACTGTCACATCATTTCCAGGGCAACTTACACATAATAACTGAATAAGATACAGTGTAAAGCTGAGCAATTTAGGCTGAGTATAAAACAGCTGTGATGGGCAACACTGATTTGAGAACTGCAGACAGGAATGGCTGAGGCCACATGTCTCTGCCTCCCAGCTCTGCTTCTTCCTTTGCCCAGTGCTATTTTTTGTAAAACTTAATTTCTGCATAGAACCAAGGATTTTGTTTTCCAAATTAAGCTACTGTTACCACAATTCTTAGAATAGAGGCATGTATCTTAATTTTGTTGTGTAAAATAACCATTTCGGCTATGGTCATACCTGGTTAATATACAACTCTAGTAATTTTGGTTGGAGAACATGGATGACCTTTTGACTGCTGTAAAATGATTCAAGGGAACAGTTTCACTCATTTCAGAATCTCTGGGGACGTCATTAATAAAACAACTCTGTATAGTTGAATTTCCGAGCTTATTATTCATAAGTGAATTGATGTGAGTCAGGAAAATAAATATAAATAATCCATTAGTTTAAAAACTAGAAGGAGCAAGTTGCAGAGGAATTGTGTCCTGCAGAAGGAGGAAGCTCTACAATCATTGGCTCTGTCATTCTACCAAGAGGAGGAAATGGGTTTCCAACAATGTAACCAGGATAAGTTATTGACAGGGAGGTGCATGGTGGGAGGAACACACCCACACACGTCAGGGAAAATGTTTTCTTACCATTAACAGTCTTTTTCTTACATTATCTCACTTTCTTCTTGATGAAAGCATTAAAATTTAGAAAGCAGAGATTATGATATGGGCACAGAAGAGAGCCACTAAATAGACCACTTGCTCCTCTTTAAGTACATACTCTGTGCCAGTTGTATACTCATAAAAAGGGCTTTATGGCTATCATGTGTTGCCGCCAAACCCAGGCCTTATGGCATGGAGTGTACACTTCGCATGTGAACATCAAAACGACAACTGCAACATGTGGCTGGAAAAATAAACTAGGACCCTGGGATCCTGACTTGCTAATCAAATATCTGTTTTGTATCACATTCTGGCGTAAATTCTGTATGGGAATTTTACTTTACATGAGGGAGTACTTATTATTATAATATTCTTCCTTCTGTTTGTGATGAGGCAGTAAATGCTATATTTCAAAAATATATCACTATATAAAGGATTTGCATTTTTTGTGGAAAAACAACATAGGAAAACAAATAGGAAATGAAAATATTTGCCTGGGTATTAAATTATTGTCCCAGACCAATAAAATATATTTAATACTTTCAATTAAAAATAAATTGAACACATATTTATATTTTTTTCTACGTTAGATCTTCTAACAGCTGTTAAAGCCATATAGAAATCTGATATGCAAAGTGTGTTTCATATAATTCAAATAATTTTATCTTGTGATTAGTTGTATTGAGTTTGTATTTGAATAAATACATAGTAATTGTATTTTGATATATAGATTTGCTTTTATTCATTAAAGAACTACTTTGATTCAATGTTTTTAAATTAGTTGCTTAGAAGATAACTTAAGTCACTTTTTTTTTTTACCTATTTGGAATGAAATGAGTGTCAAAATTAAAATAATATGTTAGAAATGTCTTAAGATGTGTATATATATGTATATATAACCAACTACTTCTGAAACTCTAAAGTTTATTAGCTTTTTTAAAAAAGATTTTATTTATTTATTCATGAGAGACACACAGAGAGAGAGAGAGGTAGAGACATAGGCAGAGGGAGAAGCAAGCCCCAAGCAGGGAGCCTGATGTGGGACTCAATCCCGTGACTCCAAGATCACGCCCTGGGCCAAAGGGAGGTGCCCAACCACTGAGCCACACAGGGGTCCCTAAAGTTTATTAGCTTTAAAAATTAAGAGGGATTTGCTGAACAAAAGGAAGAATAATTGATCAGATTATATTTGTATGTGACTATTGCATACCATCTGAAACACAATCTTTATAGAAGCTGTCGCAATACTTAAAAATAATGATAGTGACATTTGGATAGTTCACTAATTAGTCAATTTCCTTTTTTAAACCAGTAAGGATGTGAATAAAATGAACAGATATCATATATGTATAAATATAAATGAAATCAATTTACATTTGAAGGTCAAAATCTGTATGTAGTCTTCCCATTCATTTCAAATTAGAATGAACAGGAAGTTAATAATACCCATTAACAGTTTTATTTATTTATTTATTTTTTAATTTTTATTTATTTATGATAGGAACACAGTGAGAGAGAGAGAGGCAGAGACACAGGCAGAGGGAGAAGCAGGCTCCATGCACCGGAAGCCTGATGTGGGATTCGATCCCGGATCTCCAGGATCGCGCCCTGGGCCAAAGGCAGGCGCCAAACCGCTGCGCCACCCAGGGATCCCCCATTAACAGTTTTAATGTGAAAAGTAAGTTCACCCAAAATGTTGAGAAGAACTGAGAAAAATTTTTTTCCATTAGTTATTAAAAATGGCCTATCCTAACATTAATCCTTATTCTAAAATATTTTTGTGTAATATTACTTAATTCTTCTTTCTGATACCACTCTTTCAAATGCGAGGGGAGTATGGCAAAGAGGTCATACTTTGAGTTTTCCTATATAGGAAAACATAATATCCGAATGCCAATATTGCAAGAAATAAAATGTTACAACTGTATATAGTTTTCCTTTTCTCCCGTGTCCTCCTTCCTTTCCCAAGAATAACCAGTTTTTATTTTTTATTCCCAGGCATATCTTTTCATTGTTAATACACATCTGTACTTATCTAAAATATACATAACACATTTTTACATATTAAATTGCATTACTGGAACATGATCCATGAACAGTGGAATCTGATTGAATTTGTTTACCGATATGCTAAAAGCATCTAGCACATATTAATAAATAAATCTATATTTGTTGAAGAAAAAATGTAATTACTGGCACATAGAAAACCCAAGAAAATAAACCAAAAAAAAAAAAAAAAAAGAAATCCACACAGATGATAGAACTCAGTAATCCATAGCCTACAAAAACTATGTTACAATAATCACTATCTGATATACATACAAAAAATATTTTAAAGAATGAAATAAAGAGATTAATTTGCTTCAGCAGTGAGGAAGATCAAATATCTATGAGTAAATTATACAAGAATATTCAGTAACTATATGAAGCAAATTTTCAAACATTCCTAAAGAATTATCAAATTTAAATGAGACTTGAACAATGCAAAGACAGATGGCAAGGGAGACTAAAAATCATAAAATTGTCAGATTATCGTAAGTTGAAATTTAAATTTAACAAGACTATTGTCTTTATGTAATTATGTTATTAGAACTAACATATTTACGTTATTAGAACTAACTAGAACTAAAAATATGGAGCTAAAATTTAGATGATCAGTTTAACAAATAAGTATATCTAGGAAAACTAACCACAAAATACAATGAAAAGGAAAATCTTTTCCAGATACCAAAATTTGTGATAAAATGCAATAATTAAAACATTTCACTCTAGTCCATGAATATGCTATTTAGAAACAGGGAAAATATGAAATTAATATATGAAGTTGATCATAAAATAGAACTGGAAGCAAATGATTTATGGACAATGAGGAAGCCATCTGTAAATAAGTCAGGTTCAAAGAGCACCACACACTGTACAGCCGGTTAATTCTATGTCAAATGCCTAAACATAAAAAAATGAACACGGGATGTGAAAAATGTTATCCATTCTGAGTTGCAATGTCCCTTAATTCTTTACAGCATGCATGATAATCAAAGAAAAGGTGGACCTGATGTAGTTAAACAGGAACAAAAGAATAGTGTTGTACAGCCTATGGCACACATTTTTTATTTGTCAGTCATATCTCAGCAAAGCTGTGGATAAAAAGGACTATTCCTGTAGGGAAGTGATATTGCACTAAAGTACTCAAAAAAAAAAGAAAAGAAAGAAAGAAAGAAAGAAAGAAAGAAAGAAAGAAAGAAAGAAAGAAGAAAGAGAAAAGAAAGAAGAAAGAGAAAAGAAAAGAAAAGAAAAGAAAGAAAAAAAGAAAAGAAAAGAAAAGAAAAGAAAAGAAAAGAAAAGAAAAGAAAAGAAGAGAAGAGAAAAAGAAAGGCAAGGGATTTTTAATGCTGTTGTGAGCTAGTGGAAGCTGTACCCTAGAGGACATGAAGGGGAGGTTGGTCAGCGTGATTAGGCTATCTGTTTTTGCTAATTGGTGCTTAATGAAGTTAGGCTTTTACCCTCCCACAGAGACTGGGAGATAGTGGTGCTATCTTTCTTGATGATTACATTTCAAAAGGAGGGATCCCAGGTCAGTGAAAGGGAGGCTGGGATAAGATTCACATCTCAAAGGGTCACAGAAAGAATTTGCAGTTGCCAAGTTTTCTAGAACAAATGCCCTAAGAAAAAGAGGTCAAGGACCTAGAGTCAGGAAAAAATGTGTCTAAAATTTAGTGACTCTGAGAGAAAGGTTAAGGCCATCTCAGTCAATGGCCAGTCAGCCATTATGAATACATCCAATAAGATATACATCCAAACATAAGTTTTTCCTTTTCATATGTGGAATATAAGAAATAGCGAAAGGGAACATAAGGGAAAGAAGGGAAACTGAGTGGGGAAAAATTAGAAAGACAAACCATGAGAGACTCCTAACTCTGGGAAACAAAGGGTTGCAGAAGGGGAGGTGGATGGGGAGATGAGATAACTCAGTGGTGGACATTAAGGAGGTCACATGATGAGATGAGCACTGGGTATTACACTATGTCCTGGCAAATTGAACTTAAATATATATATATATATTTTTTTCCTTTCATGCTACTGCTGTGGAATGTTGCATGAGACAGCTTATTAATTGTGATTAAGAAAATAAAATCAAGAATACCAGCTTCTTCTATGTTGCCAAAATTTCCTTTATCACACCTAGTAATTTATTAGTGTTTAGGATTATAATTTTCCATCACTCTTTTTAAGACTCCCAGTCAATGTCTAATGCCATATGGAGAAAAGCGAGTCTATCTGCCTGGGAATTTGGGAACTCTGTAACACTATCTCCTTCTCAAAACGTGCTCTTCTGTAGTTAGCTCTCCCTAGAGCATACCATCAATTAAAATTCATAAACATCCTTCCATATTAAAAAAAATAAAACTAAACTATTTTTATTGGACAGAAGAGCATTAGATTTTACAGACTTAATGTATTTAACAGAATCCTTGTTTTTGGAGACTTTGGCAATGTCTAATATAAATGATGTTTTTAGGCAGTATTTCTCTTGCTTGTCATGATCTTCCATATATTTTCTGCCTTTGAAATGCCACCATCATTTACGCTAATATTTTGTCTATTCTTCTTTTATCATTCTGAGTATACTATTAATATATTCATTGAACTTTCCATTTTTTAACTCTATATGTTAGTATCACCATTAAAATCTTTTTATATCTTTATTTTTCAAGCCCAACACCTAATTTGAAGTGCTCCTGCTACACATTTTTGATGAATACCAAAGTGTATTATGTATAACAAATATCTTAATTATTCTCTACTTATTTTCATTATTTTAAATTTTGTAAACCTTTTGATGACTATTTATTTATTCATCTATTTATTCACCTAAACTCATTGAAACTGAACTTCCCAACGCTTGAACAGATGTGAATCTCTAAGGGAAGAGAATCAAAGCAAAAATAAACACATAACAGAAACACCTAATAAATATGTTGAGAATTCTGGATTTGGACTAAGTGTGGATATAAATGTAAGTGGAGAGAACAATAATTTCTAGCAAATAGGATTGATCAGGCATGCTGATTTTCATCTTACCAACTGAGTATGGGTGTCATTTATAAAAGAACATTCTCTGATTTAAATTTATATTATGTGATTTCTGTAGTATCCTGGGTCATTTCAAAACCTGTTTTCCTGTTCGCTCCATAGAGAAACCTCATGCCGATGGAATTATATGTAAATAGCATATGAAATATTGCATTAGAGGACCTTTTGAACAACTTTTATGTACCAATGCTTTGTAAAGTTTACATAATGCAGTTTCAAATGTGTGAATGATTCCTGAACTTGAGAGAATCATTTTGATTAAAAAGCTAGAGGGGTGCCTGAGTGGCTCACTCATTTTAAGGATTCTTAATTTTGACTTTGGTCATGAGACTGAGCTCTCTTCTACACAAACATTGTTAGATGAAACTTTTCATATCATGTCATTTGGACATATTTTCAAGTTCATAAAACACACTAAACTTAAAATAGTTAATATTTGAATTAGCTTAGTCTTCTGTTAACCCATCATTTGATTTGTTTGCTTTCAGGTCTTGAATAAAATAAATTTTAGGGGCAGTCCTGGTGGCTCAGCGGTTTAGTGCCACCTTCAGCCCAGGGCCTGATCCTGGAGACCCGGGATTGAGTCCCACATCGGGCTCCCTGCACGGAGCCTGCTTCTCCCTCTGCATGTGTCTCTGCCTCTCTCTCTCTCTGTCTGTCTCTCATGAATACATAAATAAAATCTTTAAAAATAAATAAAATTTAAAAGTAACACAATTTCATTCATTCAGTTATTAATTTTACTTGGGTTCATTCTATTCTAGACAACACTATAGACTCAAAATTATAAACAAAGAGACACAGTGTCTTCTTGTGTCTGATAATCTATAAATTCTAATATTAACTATAATTACTAGAATTTTAAACACATGCTAGATCCAATAAAGGAAATCCTATAAGCCAATATGAAAATGAAGGAAATATGAGCCAGTTGCACAAAGTTTACACAGAGTAATACTATGACCTAGATTATAAACCATCCATCTGGCATTAAATCATGTCTCCTATAATAATGATATGTAAATATACTGTATGTGTATATTTGTACATTAATTTACTTAACTGTCAGGGAATTCATCAAACTACATTGAGAGAAATCATCAACCCCCTATTTTTTGGTACTGGATTTGTAGTATGCATAGAGGCTAGTTGAAGAAAGCTATAGAGAAATTAATAGAATTAAAAGGACTATGTCTTGAAGAAGGAAGTATGGAATGATTATTTCGCTAGTACAGAACTGATGAATTGTTTGTCCCATTGTGCTGACTAGGTCATAGACTCATACCACTAGCACCATATAATGCAGATATCGGGGGAAACAATTATAAGCAACAAGGTTAAAGAGACCAGTGAGTGCCTAAATTTTCATTATTCCACAGGACAGGATGAGCCATGTTCAAGTTTCCAGACAGACTTGTTACCAAGAACATCCAAGAGAGATAATGAACCCCATCCCCATATTCCACGCCATAGATATGTGGAATAAATATTAGTCTAAAAAGAGACAAAGCATAATGAAGGCATACGTAGTTACTCCAAGTAATGAAGTCTACACAGATGGCCCTGGGTAGCACTTGGGAATGCTAACATTAGCAAAATGTCTATGCTTCTTTGCAAACAGGCTCAGTCTCCGTTAAACCACCAAAGGAAGGAAGGAAGGGAATGAGCTTCCAGAGCATCCAGATTTGATTTCCATCAAATTGATTTTCCTCTATGGATAAGATGCATTCTACCTTGATACATTTATATGGGAATTTTAAAATGGAAACTATCCTAAAATGGAAACTTGCCTAACAATCTTATCTTTGCCACAGGGTTGAGTTTTAATAAATCCTTGTCATTCAGAGTTTTTGATTGCTTGTTTTTCTGTTTTATTTTTATTTTGATCTTATGTTCTCTTCTTCATGATCTAGGAGAATTTTCCAACACTGAAATCCCTTCATTTTGTTTACTTATCTTTTTTCTTATGACTTCTGATTGAAATCAGCTAATGTTTGCCTCTTTCTTTTAAAGTTTTGATAAGAGCAGCATTAAGAGCCAAGACATGCTTGTTTTTCCACCCATTAGAGCTATAGACTCAGGAGGCATTTGAACTGTATCCAAACAGATCATTGGTGGTAATATAACAAATAATCTGTCACTATATAGCAAGACTCAGTTTTCATTCTATTTGTTACACCATACAGATAACAAACAGAGGACAAATATTTTAAGGGCTTGTTTGCTTATTTGTGTGTTTTTGCTTTTGTGATAATTGCCATCTGTATCAGAGCTCCACCCTAGAACATGCTAAATGACCCATGAAAAATATGAACATTGTAGCTGAACGGAGAGTAATGCATAAGTTCCAACCCTCAAAGTCTGATATTGTTGTTGCCATTGTTGAGTGTAACACATACCAACAACAAAAGGTAGTCACCTGAAGGTGGAGTGATTACATTAGATTTCTTATAATATGACAAAGGCACTGTTTTCTCTGTTTTGGAATTAATTTTGGAATGGATTTCCCTTCACTGACTATAGGGCTTCAGCCAGCATCACCCTTCATAGAATACTATACATCATGTCCATCATTAGTTATCTCAAGACACACTTCTGACCATGGGGACGTTTTACGAGAGCGATGAGGAAGTGGTCTTGTACCTGTAGGATTCATAGCCTTAACCATACAGTGCCTGAAAATGTGAAATGGTCTATTGAACACAATGATCCACTGACTGGGAGGATGTATAGTTGCAATATGCTTTGAACTAACGAACAATATGGTTTATATTTCTTAGACTACAAAACAACTAGAATTTAGTAAAGGTAAAAGGAATGTTTTCCTGTCAAATTTAATATGACACTTTCTCATTTTTTTTTGTCTCCTTTCCCTGATATTTTGGACTCTATTGCTTTAGAGGCATTAGTTTAAAAGAAAGAATGATGTTACTGAAACATAGCAATGATTTGTAACATTATTATATTTATAAGGCATATAAATATAATCTTTAACTGGATGTGAAGACTGTTCCCTGGCCCTTTGTAGCTGCCATTTAAGTAACAGGCAAAGAAGATTGCTGTATAGCTAGGGTAACTTATTCTGATCATCCGGGACAGAGTTGCTTTTGCACAATAAGATGCAATATATCTGGGATCTAGGTGATTAGCTCTGATATCTTTTAGTTCTTCCATGCCTAATATAAAAAGGTAAATAATGTAACACGTACTGGCCACAGTATTAATAATTCATACCTTTCAAGAATGATGGTTTGGGTCTCTTCATCAGGTGTGACACCAGGTGAATCAATGATACTGGCTGAGGGGCAGAGGGCACACGTTATGGGGACAAGAAGAATAAAGAAGAGGAGAAAGAACAAAGAAAGAATAACAATGCTTCTTTGTTGTTCCTTTATGTTTATATTTGTATATATATATATATAAGCTTTCTTGTTTTCTTATTTTATTTTCCTAGTTTTTCATATGAAGTACTTTGCATTAAATTACAGAATACCAGGTGACAAGATACACATGTAGTAATCATTAAACTATAAAACATCAAATAGGAATTCTGCATGAACTGGAGGAGAAATAAACATTATCACAAAGGTGGATAAAAAAAATTATGGGAATTGTATCTTTTTCATAGGAAAAGGAAGAGTCCATCTTTTTTTTGTTTAATGAATCATTGGATCCTTTTAGTCAGAGAAGCTGCTGCTGCAATAGTGTTGCTGGAAATTTAATGTGAAGAGATACTGAGTACCCTGAGATATTAACTCCATCAGGTTGTCTTTATTATGTAGCACTGATTTCTTCTTTCTATGTATGTTCTTCAGTGTATAGAAAGTACTGAACAACAAAAACAAAAAACAAAAAGACTAAAATTATTAGGATCATTGCTGTAAGGTTTTTGAATTAGATTCACCAATGAGAAGTACTCACACAATGTTACTTAAAAAAAAAAAAAGAAAGCTTTTATCATTCATAAAGCAATGGTACACAGGCATATGAAATTCAGCAAGTGGCAGAAGTAGTTTTCTCAACAGTTTCTGAGATTTCCCGCTACAAATTGTACTTTATGGTACCACAGAATGCTGAAATCTGCTCTAAAACAATTTTGTTTTTACTTTTGCTCACTCTGCTCTTCCATCAAGTTAGCAAGCCTCTTAGCCTCTGTATCAAATCATGTCGTCCCATAATACTTAGAGTGGGTTCTATTTATTTAGCTCACACAACACACATGCATTTTCTGAAGTAAGGTGTAAACCGTCATGTCTTAGATCTACTCAGAAAAAAAATATGATTTTGGCAGATTTTCAAGGTATACTAGTCAAATAAAAAGGTCTCCTGTACTTTGTTGACACTATATCATGAGAAAAAAATGTGAATAAATTAAACTTGCCTCTAATACATAAGATATAATAGCTACTTGTATTAATACGCTATGCCTTTTTCTTATACATTGCCAAATAAAATACTAGTTTAATATTTTCTTTAATTACCTTTGCCTTATATAGCATATTGAACCATTTATTAATGTAATACCTTTTTGTCTCTAATTATTATATATAAATAACCACATATAAGAATAAGACAAGCTCCACTCACCAGGTAAGAATGTGGTAAGCATTCATTATGTGACAAGGAGATACCTAGTTTCCAGAAATAAAGTGAGACAGAGTAACTAATTCTGTAGAAGCCAGCTAACATACAGGAAACAAAACCTTCCAATACTAAATCCAATAAGCACATATAGGATGTCCACCAAACCTGTTATCCCTCAGTGTAAATAAATGTTATATCACGTAAATATCAATTAAATTAAGATAAAAAGAACTTCACAGTTATTCAAGTAAATGGGAAGACTGAGAGGGTCAGATACATTGTCACCATAGCTAAGTTTTGGTGAGCAATAACTGAATGAAAAAAATGTTAGTTTTTATACTGGGAGAGAAAGAAATGTTAAGCTATGTTAGCCAAGGGTAAGGTTTTATCAGATTTGTGTTTCAGAAATATTCCGAATATCAGAAATATTCATCAGGTAGTGTTAAAAATTTGAATTAGAAAATTTCGGTAATAGAGATCAGTAACTGCTTAAGAAACACATGGAATAAGTTGCAAGAACCCACTAAGACAATGAAGCTGTCCTAAATCACATATTATGTGTTATACATAAAATACAGATATTACATATATTTTTGTATTTAATAATATATACATACCTTATATATATATGGCTATATATTATATATATTCACAATCAAATGGCAATCTCCTGAGAATGTTACAAGAATTATTTTAAAAATATTTTCATTAAATATTTAATAATTATTTATCCATGGTAGCATACATAATTATTTAATGCAAAAATAATTTTATATTATAGTATAGCAAACTTTAAATACTGTTTTACACTGAAGATTTGATATTTATTTCAGCTATTAGTACTACAACAAATATTGCTTGTCACAATTATCATGAAGGATTTTTACCATCTACTATAAATGAAGAAAGAATGGAAGGTAATGCCATGGAAACCACTTATCTGTAGGTATAAAAATACAACCACTTAAATTGGAGTCGAGGACCTGTATAAGATAGAAAAAATAACAGCTTATATACATAAAATGCTTCAGTAGTATTTTATGATCTGAATAGGGTAATATTCCAACTCATATATCAAAAGTATCATTTCTGACTTCATCCTTCTGCTATGTAAATTCAGGTTTCATCATTTCCTTTTTTTTCTTTTTTTTTCTTTTTTTTTTTTGGTTTCATCATTTCCTATTATGACTTATGCACCCTGTCCTTCAGGAATACTAAACTAATTGTTTATGTATGATCTGTTACTTTGCAGTTCTTGTCCTGATAAAGCTAATGAACTGCCTAGTCATCTTTGCTTTATCTACATGTTTAGATAAATATGTTACAGCAGTGAAATTCTCATTGTTTCAAATAACGTACTAACATTATTTGGAGGCATTTAGGTCACTCCCATGTGAAAGGGCTGGGCACAGTAATAGTGAGATCGAGGGTTACAAAGACTAAAACAGAGGAGAAACCCTGTGATGTCTGAATGATTCATAACACCTGTCTTCCCAGAGCGGGATTTCCATTTACCTCAAACGAACCTTTTAAAAGAAGATTGAAGACAGTTCCCTACCTTGGTTAAGGGTAGAAAAGCTTTGGATTAATAACAATTTCCAGGAAGATACCAAAAAGTCATGAAATTTTAAATATATATATATATATATATATATATATATATATTTTTTTTTTTTTTTTTTTTCCCTCTCTGAGTGGGCTCAATTCCCAGTGTGGAGCCCAACATGGGGCTTGAATTCACTATCCTAGAGATCAAGACTTGAGCTGAGATCAGTCCAACACTTAACTGACTGAGGCCCCAGGTGCCCCCCTAAATTACTAATTTTAAACTTAGCCATTCCTTTCTTCTTGCAATATTTTCTTCCTGGTAATCCATAACACTACACTCTCTTGATATCCTTTATACCACTCTAGCTACATTCTTCAATTTCTTTTTTCTTTTTTAAAAGATGTTATGTATTTATTTGAGAGAGAGAGGACAAGGAAAGGGAGTGGCAGACAGAGAAGGAGAAGCAATCCCCCCAGGGAGTAGGAAGCCGGTTCAAGGGGATCCCTGGAACCTGGGATCATGACCTGAGCCAAAGGCAGACGCTTAACCGACTGAACCACCCAGGTGCCCCTCCTCAATTTCCTTTTTATAGGTTTCCTTTCTAATAGGGCTTCAGATATTGTAATCTACTATTTAGCACTAGATCCTTTTCCCTTCCTACCCCTCATACCCTTCCCTGAATGTGAAAAATAAATCATGGGTTATTTTCTGCAGCCCTGCTTTCATCTCTATGGATACAGCTATTACATGATACAGATTTCAACCCCTTATTTGAAACCATTGGAGAACTGAGAGCATACAAATTATGTGCCTTTCGGATTTTAGATAGACCTATACTAGATACTGGGTATTCTGAAAATTACAATTGGTACAGGGAGCAACCCAAAGTTTATAAATATTTACATTGAGTTTAATTTTTAAAAATATTATAAGCTCGTATCAATTTAGATGCTTGTACTGCCAAATGAGTTGCTATTCATTTATGAGGTCATCATCTTATTTTCAAGGAACTTTAAATTTCAAATACCAAAATTAGGATGTGGACACATAGCTCTCCTTAGATATCCCTGTCCGTACCCTGCCCCCCAAAAGCCAACAGCAACAAAACCAAACCAAGAATTTACAAAGACAAATTCATGATTATCCCTCTCCAAGCTTATCTTCTTCACTTCAGTTACTAAAACTATTAAACATTCAATGAGGCAAATCATATACCTACTATTTAAATTCAAATTTTCTTTCTCTGTCACCTTTCATGTCTATTTGAGTGGTGTCTGGTGTTATTTTAAACATATGTTCATACACACAGACTTGAGGTGCACATACACACGCACACACACACACCCATACTCACACTCACACTCAAACACCACCCATTTCTTTCAGTTCACCCCATCCATACCACCACTTTCCATATTTAAGCTACTGTCATAGTCCAACTGATACATAACAAACACCCTCACACTGGTCTTCAACATCCATTTTTGATCTCGTCCAAGATATTCCTCTCCTTTAAAGACCTAGTGATCATGTACACGCATAACATTCGCACATAATAATATGACATCCTATGCTCTTTCCTCTACCTGGAATCAACCCTTTTTCCCTTATTATTATTATTTTTTAAATATTTTATTTATTTATTCATGAGAGACAGAGAGAAAGAAAGGCAGAGATGCAGGCACAGGGAGAAGCAGGCTCCCTGCAGGGAGACTGATGCAGGACTCGATCCCAGGACCCTGGGATCATGACCTGAGTCAAAGGCAGATGCTCAACCACTGAGCCATCAAGGTGCTCCCCTTTATCCCTTATTAAAATCTACTTAAGATATGAAATAATACAGCGACAAGGTGCTAAAAGTGGTTCAGGAGTTTGATTATCTGGGTTTAAATCCATGATCTAAACCAAATTAGTTATGTGATATGCAACTTTTTTTTTTCTCAGCACTTATCAGATTTCCAATTTTATATTTTTGTTTCATTTAGTAAAATTTTGTTTTATATTAATCTCTACCACTGAACTGCAAACTTTAAAGAAGGCAAACATTATTTTAATTTAACTAATTATTCTATTCTTAACAGATTATCTCACATATAGAATATGTTTTAAACAATGTATATGGGCAGTCCGGGTGGCTCAGCGGTTTAGCGCCGCCTTCAGCCCCGGGTGTGATCCTGGAGACCCTGGATCAAGTCCCACGGCAGGCTCTCTGCGTGGAGCCTGCTTCTCCCTCTGCCTCTCTCTCTCTCTCTCTCTCTCTCTCTGTTGTCTCTCATGAACATATAAATAAAATCTTAAAAAAATTAAATAAACAATGTATAAATAATGGATAATGTAAAATGAGTTGTAAAGGTTGGGTTGTAAAAATAAATAAGTTGAAGAATAATACAAATGAGTTGTAAAAATAATTAAACAAGTATTTTTACTTGAAGCAAATTATTGGTCCCAGCTGCTTATATTGGTTACTTCTAGTAGGTTAAGCAATAAAGTTGAAATCCTTTATATAACTGGATTTGAGTTTTTCAAATGTGTAAAGGGTGATGGGATGTGTTTTCAATGTGATTTTTTAAATTATCAGTTGTGAATTGGACCTATATGAAAAGACCAATATCTCCAAAAACTTATTCCTTGAATAAAGTTTAATTTAAACTCATAATTTCATAGAGTTTTGGGATTCCTGGTTGAGTGTCTGTCTGCCTTTGCCTCAAGGAGTGATCCCAGTCCCTCATAGGTCTTCCCACGGGGAGCCTGCTTCTCCCTCTGCCTGTGTCTCTACCCCTCTTTCTCTAGGTCTCTCATGAATAAATAAAATCTTTTAAAAAAAGATAACTTTATAGGGTTTCTGTTTAGTCCTTTTAAATGTCAGACTGCTAGGCTCCCTTCCTGAAATTCAGTGCCCATAATAAAATAAAAATACTTATAAATATTTAATATGGTTTAAAATATAATTTTACATTAATGGTAAGAATTAATTTGGGAAATCAAAAATTGTTTGTAATTAAATTGCAAATTATATTATTACATTGACTACATTTTGGTTTTGGTCTATAATAAGAAAGATACAGTTTGCTGTACATCACAAAGTCAAAAAAATCAATATAAATTAAATTGAAGCTTGAGAGTATAGCTCTGTTCAAAATCAGTGTTGATTTAAAAATCAATGTAAGTTTAAACAAACATGTTATGTTTTATTGATATAAAATGCATAACAGTAGGACAGGGTAAAGATAGAAAGAAGAAAGAAAGAAAAAAAGAAAGAAAGAAAGAAAGAAAGAAAGAAAGAAAGAAAGAAAGAAAGAAAGAAGGAAATGAAACCCTGAATGCCTATGTGTGCTACCACCCAATGTGCCTACAGACAGATAAACAGATGTGCATGTGAACATACATCCAGCCTGACCACCAAGCAGGAAATTCAAACATGCTTGACTAATAAAGATTCCTAGAAACCTATATGCACACTAGGAAATATTAATTTAATTTTTTTCTATTCTATAAATGTAATACTACTGCTTGTTCATTGTATAAAATTGTAATTTAATTATTGTTTGTTATATGCATCCTCAGCCAAATCAGCATTTATAAATGGAAAGGAAGGTTTCCTCTGATTATTATACAAACTTATCTGCAATTTTTGGAGGTGACATTGTTTGCCTACTGCATTTTTTAAATCAATTACTCTTAGTTCCAAGACAACATTTAAAGCAAACATTCTTTGCAAATTAAGTATATACGAGTATTTATATAGTACAACTTATTTCCTATTGTTAGGTTTCTTTTTTTTTAATATTTTTTCTTTATTTATTTATGATAGTCACAGAGAGAGAAAGAGAGAGAGAGAGGCAGAGACACAGGCAGAGGGAGAAGCAGGCTCCTTGCACCGGGAGCCCGACGTGGGACTCGATCCCGGGTCTCCAGGATCACGCCCTGGGCCAAAGGCAGGCGCCAAACCACTGCGCCACCCAGGGATCCCCCCAACAATATTTCTAATAAAAAAATGATGTTTCTAACTATAGCTATGTTTCTCTACTTTTATTTTATTTTTTTAAGATTTTATTTATTTATTCATGAGAAACACAGAGCGGGGTGGGTGGGGACAGAGAGAAACAGGCAGAGAGAGAAGCAGGCTCCATGCAGGTAGCCTGATGGGGGACTCTTGGGTCTCCAGGATCATACCCTGGGCTGAAGGTGGTGCTAAACCACTAAGCCACCCAGGCTGCCCTCTCTACTTTTAAAATCAAGTAATATTTTGTTGTTTTAATATGGTTGTGTGTGTGTGTTTCTTCACGTAGATGTGAAGAATATTTAAAACAATTACAAATGAGTCGAATTTTCCAGTCCCGTATTCCAGGAGGTTGCTTTAATTATTAGTTTCTTGTATTCTTGCCCAAAACTTGGAGGTGTCTGTGAATTTACCCTACTTACAAACTCATAGATTCAATTGTGTAAAGGAAAAACACTCCTTGTGTGCCTTCTCAATGCTCAATACTACATTATTCCACTTCTGAACTTCTGGTCACCAGATGTGGGAGGATTTTCCCATACCATGCAATTCTGTGACACCAGCTGACTCCTCCAATTCAATTCAATTCTGACACTGTTTGGAAGGAGTATTACATCCCACACGTTAAGGGCTCAGGCACACAAGTCTACATCCTCCCCCCATTTCATATGCCAATCACAAGTTTAGGTTGTCACCTGTGTGGCTGACCTATTGGCTATAAATCAGTGCCCCATTACCATCTCCTTGGGTTAGATTAATTGGTTGAGCAGCTCACAGAATTCAGGGAAACAGTTCACTTACTAGATTACTGGTTATTATAAAAATATATAATTTGGAACAACTAGATTGAACAAACACATAGAGCAAAATATGGGGGAAGGAGCTTGGAGCTTCCACGCCCTCAGAGCATATTACCTAGCTCTGCACATGCTTACCAACCTGGAAGCTCTCCAAACCACATCTTTCTAGTTTAATATGGAGGCTTCATTACATAGACATGATTGATCAAATCGTTGACCATTGGTGACTAATTGATCCTCCATCCCCTTTCCCAGGAGCTGAGGGTTGAGACTGAAAGGTCCAATCTTCTAAGCATTTGCTTGGTTCCCCTGGCAACCAGCCTTACACTTAGGGACTTCCAAAAGTCACCTTACTAACACAAACTCTGGTGTGGTTTTAAAGGCCTTGTTATAAATAACGAAAAGCGCCTTTATTGTTTTTATCACTAAGGAAATTTCAAGGGTTTTAGGAGATCTGTGCCAGAGGTGGAAATGAAGACCTATATGTTTCTTATTATAAATCACAGTATCACAGACTGTATGGTTTTCATAGATGCCAGCAGGTGACAGGAAACTTCTGGATTAACTGTGGCTCCACAGGCAGCATGGACTTACTGTTCACACTGAATCTACAGCTCATGGGAATGATGCCGATTGGACCTGGTAAATGCAATGTGATAAAACCTGTAAATATCAGATATCATTTGAACAATGAAAATCTCTAATAATGACTATTACAGTCTGCAAGAGAGAATAAGAAAAAATTAGGGAGCTAGAAGTAAGCCTCTGTGGTGTTGTGTTATAAAAACCAAGGAGTTTTTATTTGGTTCTGTTGAAGTGTCTCATAAGATGAGTTGTTTAAAAGTGTTCATTGAACATGGCATAAAGGAGTGCATTGGTGAACGTAGAAATTTTTTTGGTGGAGTGATGAGAACACAGACTTTGTTAGAATATATAGTTTATAAATGGGATGTGGAAAGGTATGACATGATTTAATGAAGTTTTTAGTTTCAAAAATGCAAAGAGGGCAATATATTCTGAGCATGTTTAAACTAAACCAGTCAACAGAATGAAGTCGATTACATGAGAGAGAAATGGATTGTGGATGTGCTAAGAAAAAGTAAAAGACCCAATGCACAGAAATTTCCGGTGAAATTAAAGGACTTTTAAAATAGGATTCTCATACTATCTGGAAGCAGAAATGTGTGAATTAATTATTTTGGACATAGAGCAAATATAGTTGATAATATGGCCCAAGAAATCATGAAAATGAGTGACTTAAATAAATGGAAAAATAATTTTATTAGAGATGAGAACAAGGAATTGAGAGCAGAGAAAATTGAGAGGATCACAAATTAGCACATTAAAATTACTCAAGATTGTGACAGCATGTGAAATGGAAAGGAAGACTGGTAGCTAAGTGTCAAGTTTGTTAATAAATAAGCTGGAGCAAACTGCATTTTGCCAGATGATGGAAATGAGATCAAGAAAAAGGATGGTATAGTGAAATGGCATGAGTCAAGAATTGGTTATTTTTTATCATAGGATACATGCAAGTATAGACTCATGTATACATGCAATATACATCAAAATTGATTTATAATATTGAATATCTTAACATATACTATAGATAATGGTAAAGTAACCATCAATAGTATGTTTATTAAATAATAGTTTATAATTTCACATTCTAATAACTTGGTAGAGAATATTTGGCATAAAAATATAAAAGACACTCTTCAAGGATTTTCTTTAAGATTTATTTATTTATTTTAGAGAGAGAGGGAGAGCATTGGGGGGGAGGGGCGGAGGGAGAGGGAAAAAGAGGATTTCAAGTAGACTCCCCATTGAACCCAGAGCCTAACACCAGCTTGATCCCAGAACCCTGAGATCAGGACATGAGCCAAAATCAAGAGACTGATACTTAACCCACTGAGCCCCCCAGGCTCCCCACACTCTTCAATAATTTTCTAAACAGTATTATCTGGTGTAGATAGAGCCGATATTTTAAATCAATTATATCTCTAGTACAGTTAAATACTAATATGTTAAAAGAAAATCCATCCTTGACATTCTAGTTTGAGAATATAATAAAATAATTTCTACATCTAGCTTCTTATTTTGCCTGAATTGTGTTTAATCCAAAAATTGTAGTTCAAACATGTTAAGGAATGAATTCTTATTTCTATGCTAATTAATTTTTTGATGAGACTTTTATTGCTCAAAAAGTGATATATCTGTGACTCATCTCTTTTTGAAATATTTTCAATAAATGCAGACTCAGGATACTTTTTTTACTGTATCTGTGTATTTTTTCCTTCATTATTTTTTCCTAACATATACTTGAGTTCTCATTGCAAGTCAGGCACTGCCTTTAAGACTCAATGAGTGGAAGTCTTTTAGATATATATATATATATTTGCTTGATTTTCCCCCAAAATTATTTATAATCAGTATACTTAGGAAATAGGATCCTATCATTCTCATACTTAAAGGATCAGAAATTCAATTACAGATTCTCAGGACAGTATCTAACTGTAATGTTTTTAAATGTTTTCATTGTATATAGCATGACTCCATGCAATATACAACTCAGGAAATGATTAATATCTTAAAATATTTTTAAAGCACTTAATACTAAAGGAGAAAAGTATATTTTGAACATGTGGATACACGTATAGAGAACTTCAAAAGAAATATGTTTTCAGGAATCCCTGGGTGGTGCAGCGGTTTAGCGCCTGCCTTTGGCCCAGGGCGCGATCCTGGAGACCCGGGATTGAGTCCCACGTCGGGCTCCCGGTGCAAGGAGCCTGCTTCTCCCTCTGCCTGTGTCTCTGCCTCTCTCTCTGTGACTATCATAAATAAATAAAAATTTAAAAAATATATATGTTTTCAGGATATTCTGATTTTATGCAGTTTTCAAGTTATATACTAAATTTGTAATTTAGGCATCAGATCTTGAGAAAATCTGTTATATTATTAGGCAGATAATATATTATTACCTAGACTTCACAAGCTGCGGAAATAAGGATTAGAAAGTTTATATTAATTTTCCAGGTGTATATTACTTGTAAATTGCAAAGAAGAAAATAAACATTTGTCTGACATTTACTCCTATTATGTTAATAATAAATATCTTTACTCACTTTTATGTGCCAGCCAGTCCTTAAACACATCCCATTCTTATCTCATCACTTATTAAAAGACAACATAGAGGTGCTGGGAGGCTCAGTTGGTGAAGTATCCAATTTTATTTTGGCTCAGATCATAATCTCAGGGTCTTGAGATCATGCCCCATAGAGGGTTCCATGCTGGGTGTAAAGCCTGCTTAAGATTCTCTCTCTCCCTCTGCCTCTCCACAGCCCCTCTCTCCCTCTCTAAAACAAACAAATCAGCAAACAAAAGCCATAAATAGTAGTAATTATTGTTAATGTTATTCCAGTGAAAGGTGAAAAAAGGATAAAAGTAACTGTTCATGGTCACATAGCCAGTTAGGATTTGAACTCAGGAAGCCTGAGTGTTTGCTTTTACTAACTGGGCTGGTCTGTATTTATCCACTATCTTGCTTGCTCCTTCACTGTATGTCAGTTGCTCACCCTTCCCATTTCTCTAATGTCTTCCAAAAGGCTTCTGTGAATCTTATGCTTTCCGGGAAACTCCCTCAGAAGTCATGCTTGATGAAACAGCTGACTTAATATTTTTAGGCTAGTCCTACTCTTGGAATATATTTTTTTTAAGATTTTATTTATTTATTCATGAGAGATACACAGAGAGAGAGGCAGAGACATGGGCAGATGGAGAAGCAGACTCCATGTAAGGAGCCCGATTTGGGACTTGATCCCAGAACTCCGGGATCACACCCTGAGCCAAAGGCAGACCCTCAATCGCTGAGCCACCCAGGCATCCCTCTTGGAATATTTTTCAAGTAAAATGTTATAAGACACTAGGAGATTTGCACCATCTGTAAGTTTTTCTGCAGCTCTTTTACTCTGTAAGGAAACCAATACTAAACAGTTAGTTTATTCCATATATATATTTCAATATATATAATATATATAATTATATATTATTATATATAATATATATTCCATTATATAAAAAAGGAATATATATGGAATATATATATATATATATATAAAATAGAAACAAGCTTAAGAATATTATCATGGAAGGGTGGCAAGACCCACAGACTCAGAATTGGTGTTGTTTTTTTTTAAATATTTTATTTATGTATTCACGAGAGACACAGAGAGAAGGGCAGAGACATAGACAGAGGGTGAAGCAGGATCCTCTCAGGGAGTCTGATGCAGGACTCAATCCCAGGACTCTGGGATCATGACCTGAGCCTGAGGCAGACACCTAACAGACTGAACCACCCAGATGTCCCAGAATTGTTTGGATGCTTTTTGTTTTTTTGTGTTTTATATAGTGATTGCTATATATTCTTCACTGCTGAAAAGGTGCTCTTTGTATTCATAGGCAATCAACTAGATCTTTTGTACCCCCTCTCAGATGCTCTTCTGTGCATTTGATACCAGAGGAAAAAAACATAAGGACTCCTTCAGCTTTACTATGCCTAGATAACGTACCCCATTCTTCCTACTTTAGCTTGGGCTAAGGAATACATCATTGTAGATTCTCTGTCTCTCCCTGTGTCTCTCTTACTCTTTCTCTTTCACTGTTTCTGAAAACTCCGTTTATCTCTGTCGCTGTCTTTCAATTTCTCTCTCTCTCACACACACACGCCACAGAGGTTGTCCTGAATGGAGGCCTTCCTTTCAGTGGCCTTCCTTGATGCCTAAATATCTTCTCTGCCTTACAATTTCCTTTCCTCCAGCCTACTTTCCCTAACTGTGGAAACATGAAGAAAGTCTCTGAAATATAGACAGGAATTTCATTGTAATTTTTTTCACAATGTTCCTTTCTTATAACCAGCTCCATGTCACAAAAATTAAAATATGATAATTACCAATCATTTTTCTTGGCTTCCACTATGACACTTCCCTATAGATAACATCAAGACTCATGGCTTAAAGCTCAAATGAGGAAAACCAGTAGATTTATGTAAAGTTCTGAAAAATCTACACTCCAAGTAGAACTTCTTGTATCATATGCCACATTCTCATTTCTTTTGAGACAACTATACCAAGGCACTCTTTTATTAAAGTTCTATGTCAAATCCCACCTAGGTAATTAGCATAAATATAGAGCAGTAGAAGATAAAACTGGCAAAAATGTCAAATAATTTAAGATCTTACAATAGGTTAAGTATTTTAAAACAGTTTACAACTGTGACAATACATGAACAACTGATGACTATGAAAATGAATGCCACTGTGAACCAGAAGAGAACAACTTGTTTTATCTGAGTAGGGTATTGCACAATTGTATCCCCCCAAGTCCAGTGATTAAAAAGGAGAATTTCCATGTGTGGCATATGTAGAAGCATATCAAAAGGACATAGCTCTGAGGTCTAAAGGTAATATCCAGATGCTTAAAAGTTTGCAAAGAGACATAATAAGCTATTGTTATAAGTGAGATAATTTAGTCTGAAGCATTACAGCTTCTAGAATTTTTCTATACCCATTTTCAATATTTAATGAGTCTTCAAAACATGGAGCCCCCCAAATATGCATTAAATATCCATAAGGATTTTCTTACTTTGAGCATGACTCAATGAGCACACAGAACATGTATTTTGCAATTTAATTTGTTAGCACGCATCACTCCCAACCAACAGTCTAAAAGAATAGAAGGAAGTTATTTGCTTACATAATTGAAAAATTCACAAGTGGAAAAGGCTACATACAAGGCTTTATCCAGTCATTCAGTGATATCACCATTTCCACAAGGTGGGAAGAGAGACTTTCATTAAACATTTAAATCTTTACACACACAATCTTGAAACTTTCTCTGTGGACAGGAGGATTCTGTGCACTGAAGATTTTAATTGAACGTGTAGTTCAGAGCTAACGCTATGAAGTGGGATGAGATGACATAATTTTTACAGCCAGTCAGGGGCCACCCTTAATGCTGAGAACACTATCATGATCACCTAGGTCTTCAGCATAAGTGGGCAGGGGAGGAATGTGTTTTCAGAATGTAAAAATACCCATTGAAGATATACAAATAAAACATCCTTAAAAAAAAAGAAAGAGAAGAAAGAAAGAAGAAAGAAGAAAAGAAGAAAGAAAGAAAGAAAGAAAGAAAGAAAGAAAGAAAGAAAGAAGAAAGAAAAAAAGAAAGAAAATCCTGTAAAGCTTTTCTAGTTAAAAAAATTGTAATTTAGGAGAATATTTTACTATAATTCTGATGGATAACATGGCTGTTTCTTGTTATGTTAATAGTAACCATTTTTGAGTTGCTCTTAGCCTTTGTCCTTTCTGATTTTATTCTTGCCTTCTCAGTAAATATGCATAGGTAGCATTTGGTCATTTGGTAGAAGTAATAAGATTGCTGAATAGCTATAGACCCTTTGCTAAGCAGATCTATGAGTGCCAGATATTGATCTAGCAATGTACTGGCTCAAATCCATTTTAATTTGCCTTTCCATTTTTATCTTCCTATGGGGGGCTACATTTCTGCCTAGTATGCTAGAAAATAAACTCATTGTTAATTATAGTGCTTGTATTTTTCCTTATAGCTAGCAAGAGCAGCATTGACATTAAACTCTGCGATATAAAATAATGCCCATACAGAAAATTAATATGATTAGATTTTTTATACATGAGCCATACTCTTGTCATTTATTTAATTTCAGAGGAAATTAAAAATAGCTATATTCTACAGTCTGGAGCATAGCAAGTCAAGATGGTCTTGGATAGCTAGTCTGTATTATAGTGCATACAATGTGACAGAAGCACAGTACTGCTGTGGAGTTTGTTAGTGAGAAAATAAGACATAATTATGGCACATGAATCTATACCACTTAAAATGAAAAAAAATCTTAGCCAGAGGCAAAGTCCAGATAATTGTTTTTAAGTTATTATTAAGCTATAAATAAAACTCACTATCCATCAATATACTAACTACAGTTGAGAGTCACTAAATATTTGAGAATCATCAAATTTTAAGAGTTGGCTCTGAATACTCCTATAACATATTGAGCAGATATTGGCATTTTGAGTTTATTGGAGGAAAAATGGAAACTCTTGCTGAATTTGACTTTCAGCAGTCTCAATGTTAGTTTGGTCATATCTATGTAGACACTGCACACAATACACAGCAGAAATCCCCTAAGACAGAAAGTGAGGCAGTTAGCAGATTGTAGCCATTGTCAAAAGAGAAAACCAGAGGAGGGTTAATTTTAATTTCTTCTGAGAGTATAATAGCAATCACCTTTTCAAAACAGACCAGTCTATTTATTAATATAATATATAAATTATGATTTTCAGTAACATTTAAGAATGTATAATATGCTGAATCTAGGAATGTTACTTTTGAACATGACAGATTACTTAGACTTTATAATAATAAAATTATGAAAGATATTTACATCTAGTCATCAAGTCATTTGACTGCTGTCAAATAACACAGTATTTTGTAAAATGTAATTAACTTCAAAATAATTTAAATATGTTAAAGGTAGGAGATTGTGTTGAATCAAAACAATTTTAACTGGGATCATAGTCGTGTTACCTATTGTTCATTGTCTAAAAAGCAGAGTTTTAATATTTTGTTGTTTTTGATTGCTTAAGGAGGGAAGTAAAACTTGTCTAGATTATTCCATCTAGCCTTCCTTTCATTAACTTTAAATGTGTGCAAGGTTTACTCACAAAAGCTGTTAATGAGTTGTTAGACCACTTCTTTAAAAATATGTCATGAAAATGAAAACCATAGAACTCCTGGATTAGTTCTTTCCACTCCTATTATGCAGTTAAATAAAATATAATAAAATAATCCTGCTCTAGTTTATTCAAATCCAAAGACAATGTGAAGTACTTCCTTCAAAATTTAACTTACAACAGAACTGTTGCTTTAGGGAATTGGAGCTAAAAGCCAGCCTCAAAGAGTGTAAGAACTGAGTGGAAAAGTGAATCTGAATTTTTTAAAAAAAAATTTGGATATGTTTCCAGCTCAATATTTATGTATGTGTGTAAGCACATAATCAGTGCTTTTGATGATAGCATTACCTCTTTTTTTGTATATAAAATAACATACTTAACTAATACCATGTGGATACATAAGTTTTTTGCCATATTCATAAAAATAAATGTCACAAACATCCTTTAATAGATATATATGCATATTTGTGAAAATTTGTTTTCAGGATAAATTCCTAAAACTCTATTTGCTCATTATATTAGGCACATACATATTTTCACATTTGTTACACCCACCAAAAAGTTATTCTAATTTCTAATCCTATTAACCATTATACAGAGATACTAATTTCTCTTATAATTTTATTTTAGTTTTGGAATTCAAAAGAGGTTAATGTAACTTTTTACAATATTAAGTAACATTTCCTTTTTAAATGACTTGGAAGTTTGAAATTAAATTCTTACATGTGTGGGGATCCCTGGGTGGCGCAGCGGTTTGGCGCCTGCCTTTGGCCCAGGGCACGATCCTGGAGACCCGGGATCGAGTCCCACGTCGGGCTCCCTGTATGGGGCCTGCTTCTCCCTCTGCCTGTGTCTCTGCCCCTCTCTCTCTCTCTCTCTCTCTCTCTGTGACTATCATGAATAAATAAATAAAATTTAAAAAAAATTTAAAAAAAATTCTTACATGTGTGGGCTAAAATCAGTATAAAGCACTTAGCAAATATTGTATCTACTTCTTTTACATTGAAAAGTCTAAAAATTATGATATTTAAAAATACTTTTTTCCAGCAAGATCACTGGAAAACTATAAAAATATTTTTTGAATTAAAGTGTAATGAGTAACATTATAATCTGTTATCAATCTGAAAATGTTACTTATATCCACTTTTGCATTTATTCAGAAAAGATACTATAAATCCATACAATAGTGATAGATTTCTTCAGTCTAGCTGTTGAAGAAAACTATCTAATGTATTAAATATTCTGTGTATGCCTGAAAGGTAGCATGGTTTTCCCTTTTCTGGGGACTGCAGTTTAAGTCTGATATCAGAGCATCCTGTGTATTCAGGTTGGTGAAATGTGAAATGTTCTGCTTGATGTCATTAATTGTAACACTAAAGAGATGCAGACTTCTAAATCAATAAGAAGGTGTGATATATGGACTGATACAGAGGTTCTGATATGCGATTTCCCTTCCATATGATTAAATAAAAGCACTGGCAATTTCTTCTTGTATTTGTAAGACATTCTGGCATTCACAAACCCAGTAAGCAACAAATACGGACAAACTGATTTGTAATGATTTCTTTCCCCACTCCCTCATACACACACACACACACACACACACTCACAAGATAAAGAGCGCCAGAGAATCACTTTATTCTTTATTACTGTATTGACCAAACCAGTCTGGTCATGCTTTCCCTGTTAAAATTTATATTCTTTAGAACAAAAGTAAAATGTTCTTGAAGCTAATGTAGTCCAAGAAACAAACACTTTTACCCAGTTGCTTTCCAAATATATGTGTTCAATTAAAGTCTGTAAGGGAGCTAGTGGGGTGTTTGCTAAATCCCTTTGACATCACTTCAGCCAAGATTTGCTTTGAATTTCTAAGGCTCTCTGTTGTTTCAGATGAACTGGAACAAAGCATTACCTGCAGGGGAACTTCTCCACGGGCATGCTGAAATTTTACTATCAGAGGATCAAGATCATCTTGTCTATCTTTGTTTTGAATTAGGGTAACAAAAAGATCATGGTCCATTATTCAGGCTGAACTGAGGTGAATTCATCCCGTTGTTCAATCATTTAATCCCAGTTTAAGAACTAATCTAGTCCATGTTGCTTATGATTAGCAAAACAATCACATTTGTATATTAAAATGTGGAAATTTTTATGTGGCTATTACTGTTATTAACATTCAATATTATATTTGGTTTTAGGTTTCTGTATGACAAGTGAAGATATGTTGGATTCTATTTCCACTCATCTTCTAACATGGAACTTAAACCTGTGTGTACCTGTTATCTAGATAACACTACATAATATATTCTGTTCAGTTTTAATTTTTATTTACAGAGGTGTATATAACTAGGCCTCTGGATACAGTGTAAGTAAAATTTCTAAATGTGTAAGTTAAAAATAATTGCATATTTTTTCTTTTTACATTGTTAGAAGTACTTAGTTCAGGAAGTGATAACACAACCTAGAGAATAGAGAAAAGATCTAATGCATGGGGTAGTACCATTAATGACTCAGCTTGAGGTGGTGATAAGGAGAAAACGTATTTACTTTAGAGAGCATTATGGAAAGCATTCACCTTCTGCTTCCTGGTGTTATTTCTATAAATTATTAGTTCTCTGTACTGGGAGCAGTCTAACACAGAATATGGGGACTCTCACATTCTTTTGACTTGTCGCAGGCTCAAGCTGTGATGACTAACCCTTTTACTCCTAGATGGCCTACAGAGAAGTTCTCTGGCTGATTTCAGATATTATTTTTTTCACAGTAAGAATGCTAGTAGAATAGGCAGGAAGAATATAATGAAGTAAAATTCTGTTCTCTTTTCCTCCCCTCTAGGTATTTTCCAACTGGCAGGTTTTGTTGTGGTTGCTGATAAAAATAAGCTATACCTGTTCCAACCCAGTAAGAGGTCAAGATATTAGAGACATAATAGAAGTTTTTGGTCACATATCAACCTTATCAGTGAGACCTGGCCTGACCCTCTTACCCTCACTACCACACATGTACATATTACAATTCAAATAGTTTCTGTAGAACTCTTGATCCTCTTTTCTGTTGTCTATTTTTATAGTATGCTCTCATACTGGATAATGTGTTATATTATTTGCTTATTTGTCAATCTCTCTTCTAAATGATTACCTAGTGGGCAGATTTTTTTGTTTTTGTCACTGATGTATTCCCAGTAGCTAGAACAGTGCCTGGTACATAGTAGCCACTTAACAAATATTTGTTGGGATGCCTGGGTGGCTTAGCGGTTGAGCATCTGCCTTTGGCTTAGGGCATGATCCCAGAGTCCTGGGATCGAGTCCAGCATCAGGCTCCCTGCATGGAGCCTGCTTCTCCCTCTACCTCTCTCTCTCTCTGTGTCTCGAATGAATGAATGAATGAATGAGTGAATGAATGAATATTTGTCAAATAGAATAAATCATTTTGTAACTATAGAACTCCCTTTGGCTGGAAAATGTTTGGTGTCTCCTCTCCATCTCTCCTGAGATAGGACAGAGTCAAGCACCTTCCTGTCACTAAACCACAAGTGAAGGGGCTATGATGAGAGGAATACAGGATGGGTGGTTAGAAGTGCAGCCTCCAAAACCACACAGTATCTTGGCTTCATTTCCTAATCATATGATCTTGAAAAAATTGCAAATTGCTTGACGTCTCCATGGCACATTTTCTTCACTTGATATCTTATATCACACTTTAACTCAGTTTTCAGGATTACATAAACTATGTAGTTATAAATTCCCTCATAGTTATTATCAGGACCAATACATAACTGCTTTTCACGAAGAACACAGTGCAGAAAGCAGCAATGCCATTAGACTATGGTGTCCTGGATTTTCTGCACTTTTTTACTATTATAATTATTTTTTATATTTGGGGACAATCACATGGGAGGAAAATAAATCTTTTACTAGGAAAAATTTCCCTCTACATGAAATCACAGGTATTAGACGCTGAAAATAGGTATGAATTAGCTTACAACTCAATGAACTAAAACAAAGATGCTTCCCCTTTTTATTTATTTTTAATTTACATTTATTCCCAAGAAATTATTAAAAGTCAGTTAGCAAGAAAACTATTGACAAACTCAGTAGTGAGTTCTGTTTTTTTTTTTAAGATTTTATTTATTTATTCAAGAGACGAGAGAGAGAGAGAGAGAGAGAGAGAGAGAGAGAGAGAGAGAGGCAGAGACATAGGCAGAGAGAGAAGCAGGCTCTTTGCAGGGAGCCTGATGTGGGACTTGATCCTAGGACTCCAGGCACCAGGCCCTGGGCCAAAGGCAGATGCTTAACTGCTGAGCCATCCAGGGATCCCCAAGTTCTGGGTTTTTTAATTGCCATTTTCACTTGGAAAGTAATGTGTGAGGAATTTGCATTTAGAATGTAAATTGCCAAAATTATTATATTTGGTTCTGACTTTTTCTCATGCTTTGTAAACTTTATAGATGAGGGGTTCACAATGTAATAATTTAATATATTCTGTGACTCATTGCAACTTTGGAAAGTAAGATACTTAAGAAACTTTGTGTTGTAAAGTTCCACTTTGGAAGTTTTTAGGAAATGAGAGAATATGATGGACTTGTACCAGTTATATTACAAACAAGTCTGGTTTGGATAAGACATAGCAAAGGGGAGATAATATAACAACTACTTTTTATTTATAAAATTAAAGTAAAACATTTCATTTCATTGAGTTTTTTTTTTTTCCTCCCCCCTCTATGGTAGCAAAATATTCAGGAAATCTCTTTGAACATGGCAAAAAGATTCCATCAGTAATGTTGTGACATATTAAATTATTGCCAATAGAATATTTGCTATTATATGGAACTCATTTTATAACCCTGTCTCGGGAGTTTGGATGAACAAAAGAGGAGAAAAAGGCATATAATTTGAGGTGGAAAACAGAATAATGACTTCTTGACAATGGGAGTAGTTTTAAGAGCATGTTCCACATACACTTAGAGTGTCTGAAACTCACATTGCCAAGCAGAAGACACCTTATTCTGGCATTATATTCTTTTTATGTACTTTTTGTTTCCTCTCTAAAATACCCCATCTGTTTTTATACATTATCCGCTTTTACCCATTACTTTTTGTAATGTACTTAACAATGTTATTTTTAAGTTGTGATCTGCTCATCTCAACTTCTCAATTATCTGTCTCCTTTATTGATCTTGTTTTTTTGTTTTGTTTTGTTTGCTTGTTTTTGCACTGACTGTGGGTCATACTGCTGTTTGTTTTGCTTTATTTTTGTATTTTAGACATTTTACTTTTAAAATACTTTTTAAAAATACTTTTGTATTTTAGACATTTACTTTACATTGCTTTGCAGACCATCGCCAGCTTTTAGTTTGCTACAGACATTACTTGGCTCCCAAGTTCTGTCCCTGGCTTTCTGTACCTCTAGAAATTCTTTCTACCCTCTTTGCTTCGCCTGGGGGGAATTTTCACTCTGATTTTGCCACTGCTTGTAATTGGTCATTGGTACACCTAAGGGGCATTTCTTCTATTGCTTCTATCCTGCCACAGCCTTTGTTGGCTGTAGTGGCACTCAGAGGTGGCCCTGGATGCTGTGTAGGTAGTATCTGTCAGCTTTCCTGCTTTGCCTTTAGTCTTTTAACAGCCATGGTGATGCACTTCTGAAAGGCTCTGTTCAGCTTTGGCCTGTCATAGTTTTTCTGCCATGTCCAAAGATTGTGACTT